>NC_060068.1:129333577-129969538 GCF_922984935.1 Meles meles
CTATCCTCAAACATCTCAAATCATTCAAATCTGCAGCTACCATCTTTATTGCCTCCAAATCCTGGTTCTTTGGGTACTGCTTCTGTAGGGTTGGTCTCTTTTTATTAGATCATATCCCTGGTGCCAACTTAAAGTGGTTATGAATCCAGGCTGTACAGCTAATCTGCTCAGTTTCAGATCTCGCCGTTACCATGTGCTACCATTGTGTGACCTTGCAAAGTTCTTGAGGCTTTCTTTGTTCTAGGTGACTTGTGTGTAAAATGATAATAACACATAACTTACATATATACATGTCAAAGAGAGTGCCAGAAAGCATGACATCTATGTTAGCAATCATTATTAGTTTTAAGAAATTCAAGGTACATATTGTTATCTGACCAATATAATGAGCTAGAATGATGACTAGCTTAATGTTCAAGGTCCCTTTCGATCTTGAACCTAATAAGTTAAACTTTAATAGCTCCATTTTGTAACCAACAGGAAAAAAAGTAATACGTAAACAAGTCTCTCCATCCAGACTACTTAGGAAGTCCCCTTTTCACAGATGACCAGACCAAATATCTTTGGGGAAGGTGAGCATCATCCTTTGGCCTTAAAGAAAGTAATATTAGCTTCCTAGTCCAGTGGCCAACACAATCAAAACATCATGCTGCAAGCCTTAAACTTTTAGTGATGCATGTCAGTTGTTTCTCAATAAAACTGGGGAAAAAAAAGATGTTTGTTGATTGAATAGATGAATAAACATCCTGCCAAATAATCACAAATAAATAAATACATTAATTAAAAATCCAAGGTTTCTAAAATTATGCTTCCCAAGAATTTGCCACAACGGGTTCCTTGAGAGAACTGAAAAATGGGGTTAGTGCAGAAAATCGTGAATGACTGGGTGCTGACTGTTTTTAAAGTTTACATATTGAGCATCTGCAAAAGAGGAAAAGATTATAAATCTGAAAGCTTGCCAAGAACTGCTATAGAATTCCAAGAATTCCCCTTCCCCTTTCCTATTCTCTGTGTAGCCCAGAGATGGCTTACATTTCTCCTGATGGCTTAATACTAATTTCACCCAGTAGTGATGTAGGCAAAAAGCCAGCTTTGTTCACACTAATAAAACCGATGGGTAAATTCAGACTTTCAGCTTCTTGCAGTGTCCGATCTGCCAGCTTGGGGGCAGCGATGGAGTCTTTCTATTGCACCCAAAAGGGAAGAAAATAATGGATTCTAGTTTAAACCTGAAGGCAGTATGGGACACACTCCCTGACCAAACCACTAAGTGGAAAGTCGCCTGTTCTGAGAGGCCAGATACAGATCTTGTCCCTTTTCAAACCCCTTGCTCAAGAGGATGACCACAGGTTGTCCAGAACTCGCACTGAGCTGCTTCTCAGCTAGGGCCATTTGTGTGCGTTTTTCCAATTGGCAATTCAAAAGGTCAGAAAAAGATTGGATCAACTTAAACTTTACAGCCAGCAAGATTGCAATGGGTTCTTTGTGTCTGCCTTTATTATTATCTCAGTGGTTGCAAATGCCCCTCTGTGTTCACCTGCCCTTGGAAGATGAGAGGAATAATGCAGTCTTTAATTTCGGATCTTGCTTTAAGTCCATCCTGCTGTGATTCTTTTTCCCGTGGAAAGAGGCCATTTGACGATTTTTGGCATTGCCTAACCAGTGTAGTGCTGATGTTTTAGATGTTAAAATAGACCTCATCCCTGCTACTCCTCCTCCAGTTTTGTATGCGTAGTTTCTATCACCATCTTGCTCTTAATAGTTTACATAATCCATAAAAGTGAAGAGCTGCTGATTTGCAAATCACTTAAAAAATAAACAGACTCTGCAAAATTGAAGTAAATATTTGTTAAAATGTTTGTGTGTTTGACATTTTAAATGGTTTGTTTTTGTTGTTGTTTTGTCTGCGCAACTGGACCAGAAATGTCTAGAGGCCAGTTTTATGCAAAGTGCCTTGAGATGTTCTGTTGGATTTTGGATCCAAATTATAAGGTGAAGGAGGAACATGCTGAACAGTAAAAGCCTTGGCTTGTCTTCAAGGTATGGAAGAGGTCAGCATGAATTCATAGCTCATGCTCAGGTTCAGGGTTGTTCTGCCATCTTCAGTGGAACTTAGCCGGAACATATGAGTAAGCCACATCTTAAATCAATTTATCCTTGCAGCGTGTTTATCATTTCACTAGCAAGGAGTTTATTTGTTTTCACCAAAAATCAGAGAAAGAACTAACATCCTCTGCTTAATCTGCAATATGATGTTATGAAAAAAAGTTTATTTTTTCCATTTAATTACTTCTTTATATACATTTACAGTAATTAGACATCAGATGCAGTAGCTAAAGCAATTACTATATGTCATTTCAGAGAATTACAGTATAAACATACAGTAAATACTCAATAACCCATGACAAGCTACTTAAAAAGTAATAAGGAAATTTAATTTAAAATGTGGGAGCCAAGATGCATGATGTACTTCTGAATGAAATGCCCCCAATCGCAAAAGAGAGATTCCAGCTTTGAAAATCCACCACTATTAACCTACTACCTTCCACAATGTGGGTCACAGCCATCTCTCTTCAAAATTAACATTAACAATGTGTAAAGAGCCTCCTATAAAATGGAAGTCTCTTCTCTCCCTTCTTCTCCCTCCTTCCCTCCTTTCTTCTTCCGTTCCTTGCCCTCTGCTCCCTTCTTCTCTCTCTCTCTCTCTCTCTCTCTCACACACACACACACACACACACACTGAAAACCCAGGTGACACTTAAATGCCATTACCGCCACAGCATAAATTCAATTTGCAAATAACATCACAGTGACATTCCCTTACATACACTTTTAAAAGTCTTTTCTTCCCCATATTATAACGCATTATAGTAAAATGCACAGGGAATTTGAAACTCATTGGAGCTGAGTTCAAATCTCAGCTCATTTACTGAGGAGCCTTGAGCAAGACGCTTAACTCCTCTGTGTCTCAGCTTATCCCTAAAGCAGAGATGCAAAGATTTATCATCAAGTTTTCCATGTAAGTTGTCTGACATAAGGTGAGTGAAGTATCTGTCTGAGGATCTGGGGTGAAGTAGGCACTGAATAAATGGATAAATAAATAAATAGATAAATAAATAAATAGATAACATAAGACTAGCTATCTATTTATCTACATGTATTTAGTAAGTCTGGGACACTGACTCATTTCTATTTAGACTTTTGCAGTCTTCTTAACTTCTTAGAATTATCACTTTGATGTATTTATCAACTTCTATGTGATGTAAATTTTTCTTCCATTTATTAAAAAAAAATTAAGGTGTCATGTTCCCCAACAGATATCAAAAACCGAAGACTAACTCTGTCTGCACCATTTTAAATTCACTTATGGTTTTATAAATTCTTAATTATCCTTAACCAGTCTCTCAGGACTGCAGATTCTCTCCCTGCCTCCCACTGCCCCAGTAGGACCTCCTTTTCCAGTAGGGCATATGAAAAGAGTATAAGAGAGAGAGAAAAGCACAGACCTGGGAATGAAGTCTGGATTTACCACTAAGACCTGTGATGTTCTGGGAAGATGAAAAAACCTATGGCAGCTTTGCTTTTTAAAAATGGGACACTAATACCTACTTCATAAGTTTGTTAAGAGGATCAAATGGGACAATATCATTCATTCATTTATTCATTTATTCATAATTTAGAAGTTTGAGTTCCTCCATTCTTATGCACAAATTTTGCCTACTCCCCAGATCAGCTTTTCCCAAAACATATTCCACTACATAGTTGTTACAAGAGATGCTTTCTTAAAGAAGTGTTCCATAGTCATCAGGCTTGAGGAATATTACTTAATTCATTCCTTTCTTGTTTATTTCTGGTATAAGTTGGCAATAAAGGCTCCAAAAGACTAATAATGGTTAAGCAGCACTGCTGGAGCTTAGGATATATGCATTTTTATTTGGGTCATGAACAAATTACCTTCCAAATTCGCTACAGTAATTGACATTGCCACCAAAAGTATAATACGATCTTATGACAATATGGAATATACTGATTTCAGTCTCTTTTCCTAACCCCAGATTTTACAGATGAATAAAACTGAGTACTAGAGATGGAAATGTTCATAAGACAGAATTTACAAATGCATTCAAATAAATCCCATAATGAACTTGTGAGAACAAGCTTCTACAGTTGGAAATATTAGTTGAGATCCTATTTACGTATACTTAATCTTTTCAGAATTCCTCTCAGACAGTCACTAACGCATTTCAATACTTAAAAACTGCCTCAGAGAAATTAAGACAGATGCCGGGTGTCCCACAGCAACAAGTGGTGTTCTTCCAACCTCATGCCTCCTCTACCGTGGTCTGCCTCAATCTGATGAGATGCTTTTGGCGCACACTCTGTTGAACCATGCAGCCATAGTAGGTAGATCAGAGTGAGACTTCAGGTTACATTTATTGATATAAATATCTGATTCTACTATAATGTGTCAAATCACTCAAGGGAAATATTACCCCTACACATTTATGAGAATTAAAAGTAATGAGAAAATTGGTTCTTTAGTCTTTATATCCTATCATTTATAAGAGCTCCTATCTATCAGGGAAACTTCAGCCAACTGAAAAAACTAATATCTATTTCAGAGAAACAGAAGGGAGTTCCAACAGAGGGGACAATCTCAGAGTCATCTGGATATAACCTGTGATTGCCAGGGTACTTGCTCAGTTCACTAGGACTCATGTCATGACTGCGTCTGACTTCCTAACCTCCTGATAATTGCCTCTGGACCCATCCATCCCGATAAATGCCCTGCCTATGACACTCCCTCTACCACTTTCTTTTATCCAAAGTTCTCTAGGTCTCATTTTTTCCAAGTACATCTGTTCACAAATGGTCAAATTCTTTCAAACTGATCAAAAATAGTGACAGGAATAAGCTCGCTCCCAAAGGTTCTTCACTCTTTTCCCCAGGAGCTGATACAGAATCACTACCTACAACATAGTTTCCAGGCCAGGTCCTGTTCTGTTACATGTGCACTGAGTAATGGATTTTCTACCATTTCCCTTAGGACAGTACTTCTGAATCCAATTCCCCCTGTCAGAACATTTTTTACCCACATTTTATCAGGATTCTCTTCCCCTCTCACAGTTGTAGCATTCCATCCCATTGTTTGTGGTCCTGGTCATGTCCTCTCTGCCAGGCTAAAATATTCACAATCTCCTTCAGCTTCTCTCTTTGTTTCTCTGCCACTGCTTCCTTTTGTTGTTCATTTTATCTTGTATTTTCATGGCTGGTGACTTTATTTCACTTTTGTAGTAACATGAGCCCACCAATCCCTTCATTTGCATACTTCCCAAACATATAAAAGATGTTTAAATTCTAGAATCCCACAATTTGGATTTGTTTAAAGCACAGCTTTAGAAATAAAGCAATTGCATTCTTTAAAATATGGAAAGAAAGATGAGCATTATGAATTTTTTAAAAAGGAAAAGAAAAGGAAAAAAAAAAGGGCCCATCTTTACTACTTTCAAATGCAAAACCATGACAAGTACAGGTATGCTCTCCCTCAGAATGAATACAGAGAAAAGCCTATTCCTCCAGGAAAGATTTGGAAATACTTTTTAAGCTTACTGAGGTCTTGTGGAGAATTATGATTACAACAAACCTGGAAAATGATTGTTGTTACAGAATGCCTGCAAAAGGGTTTTATTTTATGCCAAAGAGCTTAGCTTATTTGGAACTAAATCAAAAGAGCCTTTGTGTCTCTGAGGTTGAGCAGTTCATTGTTTTCTTCTGGCAAAGCATGACAAGGTTGAGCCGTCTTGGTCTCCAGCTCCTTCACCCCTAGTCCCAGTGGAAACCATGTCAGGTTACATTGTGTAAACAGACATGCTGGCAATTGGCTTTATTTGAGGATTGAAAGTATTTTGTGACCACCATGGGATGCCCAGAGCAATATTCTGGTTAGTCCCTTTTAAGTTGTAGGTAAATTTGCTGCCCCTTGAAAAATTATTATTATTGTCAACACTAAAGTGTACAGAGAGAACCTACATGCATACTTTTGTCCATCTTCACATTTTCTAATAAAATTTGACAACTTACTGCAAAAAAAAGTGTACAGATTTCTCATAAGACAATATTTTCTCATTACATTTTGGTGAGCAGTCATTTGAAGATTTTAGGGCTTCGAATTATCAAAGTTCACTCAAATTCAGGACATATACAATCCAATGTGGCATAATAGCAAAATATATCTTAGTGAGGTTTGAATACTACTCAAGCAACCCAAGCAAATGAGGTATATGTAATATTCAAGAATGATCGTTTAGCCAGTATAATTCTCTTGTTTCCCCCTTCTCTTCTCCCCACTCTTCTTCCTCCTTCACAGCCTCTCCTTCTTTTTCAGGCCAAATAATAATTTGATTTTAAACTATAGTATTAAAAATTATATTCAACTTCTCAGATATATCACTGTTTTCTTTACCTAAAGTCATCATGACCAAAAACATATTAAATCCAGCAGCATCTAACTTTCAAAAACAAAATGAAGTATCTATCTCATCAAACAGAAGTCATGGGCCCTGTCTTAAAGAAACATTTTCTTTCTTTCTTTTTTTTTTTTAAGATTTTATTTATTTAGTTGACACAGAGAGAGAGAGAGTGAGCACGAGCAGGGGGAGTGGCAGGCAGAGGGAGAACGAGAAGCAAGCTCCCCACAGCGTAGGGGGAGCCCGGTGTGGGACTCGAACCCAGGACCCTGGGATCATGACCTGAGCTGAAGGCAGTTGCTTAACCAACTGAGCCACCCAGGCACCCCAAGAAACATTTTCTTAATTACAGTTTCATGACTGAACAGTCCTTGTCCATCTTGTACCTCATTATCTATCAACTAGTGGCAAATTTACTTTAATAACTACATAGTAGGGTAATCAAAAGGATCAAGGCAGTAATAAATGGGAAACACTTTTAAATTACTTAAGTGCTAGGTGGTAGAAACTGGGATAATTCTATATTCACACAGACATTATAATACTTCCAAACTGTCTTAATTTTATATTGGAAAAAAATTCATACACTATAAACTGTAAGGTGCTGTGCAGCTACATTATTAATTAGGATAGCATTATTTGGTGGAGGTAGAAGTTCTTGGAAGCAATTAAAAGAAGAACAAGGATGTGAAATTATATAATAGTGATAATGTAAATATGGGAAATAACTGACATAAAAGGTGAAAGAGTTAAACCGTAAAGAAAAGTCTGAGAAAGTTCTCAATTGTTGGAATGTGTAGTTTTACTCTAAAATTAATTTATTCTCATTTCAGAAAGCTGGGTTTCTAAATAAGAAAATCATAGCAACCTTCACATTCCATTACTTATGGCACTGTAAAATATACTACATACAATCCTGGTTCTTCTTCCCCATGGGGATCAGTTTGGAGAAACAAAGAATCATCCAGCATGGCCCAAGGGCACAAAACATTTTCACCAGAGCATCTCCGTTTTCTCAGAACAGCTAGGCTTTAACAATGAATCATTAACACCCCTATTTGCTTTCAAGAATATTACAGTTTAAAAACCTCACCTTGAATTTGTTCATTCTTTGCTCCCAGAGGAAAAACATGCAAAGTATGTGCAGGGTTGAAAACCTAAAAACTTGTCCAAATGTTCCACTAGAAGAAACATTGCCTGCAGGGCTCACAAATGTATTCAAGTGTTAGCAAAAAGTCCCAGCACTCTGAGTGTAAAGCAGAGGACCTACCAAACTGCTCTTTCCCAACTTAGATTTAAAATTTCCAAGAAATTTTGCATATGATAATTCAGTTTCAAAGTCGACCTGTGCTACATTTATTAGTTACGTGTGTAAAAACACACAGAAAAGTGACTTTTACAAATTCACACTCAGTTGAAGTGAAGCTATAAAAGTCACATGCCTGTAGCTAATAATTTATCTAAACATATTTTATGCTTTAAATCAAGAGACTGGATATATATGTTCTGGCAATTTTGAGGCATGAATTCTAGTTACTATGTCAAAGTTATTCTTTCTGTGAGTAAATCAGAGCTCTAATTTCAGGCACAGAAAAATACATTCAATATTGTCAATCATTTAAGCAAAATACTACTCTTAGCACTTACCAGCTAAACCACTATGTCTTGTAGAGCTTATACAGCAGTTTCCAAAAGAATATTATCACTTTGGTCTTTTCTTTTCTTGTTCAATCACATTTCTGAAAACTGTAAACCTCTGCCTGTACTTGGTGTAATTCTACCCTATGCATTCTTTACCAACAACAACAACAACAACAGAGGTACAAGTTTTATTTCATGAGCAATCACTTCTGTGAAAAATCTCTGGCTTTTCTGGATAAGATATTCACAGATCACTGTATAGTGTTCTCGAGAGTTAAGGACATTTTAATGTTTTCTCCTAAGAGAGGTTTCATGCAATTAATTTCTTCCATATGATACATTTTTAAAACATAGGAAGAGTTGATATTAATTTCTGAATTATTTCACAAGGTGTTTTCTCATTTCTCCCCTAAAAAAATAAAATTAAAGAAGAAAAGTACAGCTATGCACACAAGCTCCATTATCAAAAGAAATCATATCTCACTTGTATGAAGACTTTAGGGGCAACTCACACTCTTTATTACTAGTTAACTGTTATACATAAGGACAGAAAATTTAGATGTATAATTTCTGACTTCTGTAACATTCTTTTTTTTTTTAAGATTTATTTATTTGACAGATAGAGATTACATGTAGGCAGAGAGAGAGAGAGAGGAGGAAGCAGGTTCCCCGCTAAGCAGAGAGCCCGATGCAGGGCTCGATCCCTGGACCCTGGGATCATGACCTGAGCTGAAGGCAGAGGCTTTAACCCGCTGAGCCACCCAGGCTCCCGCTTTTGTAACATTCTTAAAGAGCAATGAGGTAGCTCCTCTCTCATTCTTTATATGATTTTATTTGTATATAAATGCATATAAACACAGCATTTGTAAACATATTTTAGGCTGTGATTACATATTACCAAATATAAATTTTGGCAAAGGTAATGTCTTCTAGACTTATGGGAGTGTAAGTGAGTCTACCTGTGTCAGAATCATTGAAATACTAGCAAAAAAATGCAAATTAGTGACTCCAATCTAGAGCAAATGAACCAGAATTTCTGAAAGTACAATCAGAGGGTCTTCATTTTTTACAAGTTTCTTGATTTTTTTATTTTTATTTTCCTGACATTTTATTTCCTGCAGAATTATAAGCATTTGGTTCTTCTTTTTCCTCCACTCCAACCACTTCATGAATTTATAACCTAAAATCTTCTTATGCCTTCCTCATCAAATACGTTTAAAAAGTTTTTAAATCTTTAAAAAAATTTTGGCCAATGAACTTTTAGCAAATACTTGTAAAAACAAACTGAAAACAGGCCGAATTTTTCCATTTGAAGAAATTTATTTCATGTAAATATTGAGGAAAATACCAGCTTGGATTACATCTAATCAAATAAAAAGCTATTTAAGTGTAAGGGACTAAATTATAATTGCTCTGGGAGCAGTGATGTTGAGTTTTCTTGCTTTCTCGATTTATTTTCTAAGTTATAATGCTGAGTTAAACAATTTTGCTTTGGGATGAATACATAAACACCTGTAAGATGAGGATTTTTCAACCTTCCTAAGGATTATATTAGAAATGAATTGAAGCTTAGAGTGCAATTATAACATTAAGTCCCAAACCACTGTATAGTTAGAAACTTTTAGAAAAGATCGTCAATTGGCACTGTGGGCTCTGAGCCAAATTTCTGTAGGAGACTCAAAAAGTGTATGGTCCATCTGGTGTGGAGGTAGCAATGCTGACAAGGGTTATTTTCCAGAGCCAATTTGTCAACAACAGAGACACTGGATTGCTCACATTGATTAGTATGATATGAGGTGTTGGTGTTTTGTTCTATGCTTCTGTGAATATCCTGAGGCATAAGGAAGACACCTAACAACAGTTATCTGGTGTGTGTGTGTTTGTGTGTGTGCGCATGATGCACCATAATCTTCAATGTCAGCAGGCAAGTAACTGTGCAATATCTTCCAAGACTCAGAATTGATCTGTAATGCACTTGGAAACTTTTCAACTGAACGAGTTTCTTTGTATTTATAAGAGAGAGCTTACAAAAGCTACTCTGACTTGAGAGTTTGTCCGCTACTAGAAACTCATTATCCCCCACAACTAGTTATTGATACTTAAGTGTCCTTCAGTCTCCCTATTTCTGAATCAATTAAAAACAACTCCATTATGTACATACTAGCAAAAATAAAAGCTATACTAAAAATATGCAAACAAGCAGTGAAATTCTCAGTTAAATTCGAAACGCTTACTGAATAACTGTTATTTACCCAGTATAATATGGAAAACAAAAATTATAGGATCAAGTTGTTGTCTTAAAGTACCATTAATTAAATTTGGGGAGGAAGCCTGAAAAGGCGTTTCTTAGAGTGTATGGTGAAAGGCAGGGACTGATTCTCCAATAACAATCTGACTATAATTATTTCTAAGAAATTAAAATGAGTCATGCATTCATTTCATACAAATGGTACAGATAGGATGGTAAGGTTTTTAAGAAAGAACTTGTAAGCCAGACTAACTGGATTCAAATCAGTTACAAGCACATGATCTTAATATTTTACTTAAGTTACTTGATTTTTCTCTACCTGTTGCAACCTCTATATAACAATACCCACTTCTTAGAGTTGTTATAGAATTAAATAAGATGGAACTATAGATATAATGACATATAGATACATGAATACAACTACTTAGAAAACTTAGAAGAACACCGAGAACATAATTTTGTGTATGTATATATATATATAGTATATATATACATTATATATGTATATATCTATATATATTTTAACTTGCAGATAATCACTTATATATTTATCTATATGTATATATAACATAGTGTATGTATATATGTGTGTGTGTGTGTAAAACACACACACACACATATATATATGTTTTTTAATCTCCAGATAAGTAGAGAAAGAGCTTGTGAGCTAGTATGAAATCAGATTCAGTAAATGTCCATTTGTGATCATTCATTGTGATAACAGTTCTTAGCTCCTCAAAGCTCTTTCTATGGAATATCAATCCAAATTAATTAGAAGAACCCGTCATTAAGTTCACCCATAATCTGAGTTTTCAAATTAATAGTAGACTCTGATTATCTTAGGTCAGATAATAGAGATGAACCACAGTTTAAAAATTACATAGAACTGCATTTGAAGAGGCAAAAGAAGCACTTAAGATATTGTCCCATTTTCCCAAAGTCTCTTTAGGAATTCTTTAGTCCTCTGAGTGCTTATCAAACACTACTCATAAATTTACTTTTGTTTTATAAGAACTTTTTACATGTAAATTTTCTTTTTGAGATAAAGGTCCTACTCTTTCATCTCTAACAACTCAACAATATGAAAAATACTGAAGTTCTAGGCTTCCTACTTCAATTTTATTTCAGTAGTAGTTATTTATCAAGAAATGCTAGTTTGTATCAAACTACGTATCTGTATCAGGGCTTTCTTGCTTGAAAGCATTACAATACACAATAGAACCTGGCTAAGGAGAATAAGCAAACACACAAGAGGATTTACTGCCTCATTTATTTAGAAAGCATGGTGCCTGGGAAGACTGCAGGAGAAGCTTTATTCAGGGGCTTCAGACAATGTTGGCAGGACTCTCTTTCTCTCCTGACTAAACCCTTCTCGCCTTCACATGTTTCTTTCATTCCCTTAGAATCTCTCCCTTCATGGGTATAAGAAAACCATCATCATCTCCTGGGGCTATATCCTTTGGGATTCCAAAAATAAAGAGAAAATATAATATATCCAACATTAAAGAAAAAAGTTCAGATTCTTAGCCCAATCTCCACAGATGCTCTAATTTACAGGCTTCATTCACCAGCCCATATTTGAACCAAGTGTTGTGGAGAAGGAAATCGAACGCTGATGACTGTAGCCCTGTGTAATGTCGTTGACTTATGCAAAAAATATAGTCCCACCTAAACCACATGAACAAGTTGGGGGAGATGTGAATCCCTTAGTGAACACTGAGGCTATTTTAAGAAGGGAAAATCTCAAAAAGAAAATTTGGCTTCTTGTGTTGGGAAGCAAAGATCCATTTTTAATAGAGTATAGAATAAGAGGAAACCAAAGGCACAATCCCTTCCTTCCAGTTTACAATTGCTTTGTAATTTTATTTAAACCTAGTAAATAAGAAAAGTACCTACTAAATTTGACACTGAAATCAGTGTTGAGAAAAATCTGAAAATAAATAAAATATAATTCCATCCTTAATTCAGGACCTAAGAAGGGAAATGTACATATATTATACATACTATTCCATATATTAATAGCATATATATATATATATATGTTTTCAAAGATAACCAGGTATTCATGCATTTAACACAATGATTCTCAAACAATCTGTGTTGAGGAACCAGCTACTGTCCTGCATTCCACTGCAAAATAATAATTTTATAAAATGTAATGAAATGAATTACTAGGGAAAAAAATGATCACATACTTGGAGACAAATAAAAATCAAACTGCTAGTAAAGTTTGTTAATTCTATATTTATTCTAAAGATTTTATTTATTTATTTGACAGAGAGAGATCACAAGTAGGCAGAACAGCAGGCAGAGAGAGAGAGAAGCAGGCTCCCCGCTGAGCAAAGAGCCCGATGCAGGCTGATCCCAGGACCCTCAGATCATGACCTGAGCCGAAGGCAGAGGCTTAACCCACTGAGCCACCCAGGCGCCCTCTATATTTATTCTATGCTTAGCATTCACAGACTGGCTCCTACATGCAGATTATACTTTGCAAAGCACAGGTTTATAGATACGTATTGAATTCACATGATGTTTATTAACAATACTAAATATTAAGATTATGGTGCAAGAGGGTGAAGAGTATGAGGGAATACTCAGTAGATATTTAGGTCTCTTACAGGGAATCTTTAAGGGGTCTTTTTAAAAGGGAGCTCTTAAAAAGTCTTCTTGGGAAAAGAAAATGACAACAACAACAACACTAATTCTTTACGATGTGATTATCAGGAGTCGCCAACCTTTTTTAAAATAAAGAGCCAGATAATGAATATTTTAGGCTCTGAGGCCCATGAGGTCCCTGTGACAACTATCAATTTGCCAATACCTGGACTAGGTCTTTAGTTGTAGAAGACCCAACACAAACTGGTCTAAATAAAACTAGGAATTTATTGACTCTGCTAACTAAAAATTCAGAGACAAGCTTCAAGTGAAGCTTGATCCAGGGCTCAACTGTGTTTTCAGGATGGGTTTTTTTATTATATCTCAGCTCTGTCTTCTACATTATTTTTAGTCTCAGGAGGGGACCCAGGTAAGTTCCAGGCTCATGTCATTCCTACTGCCACAATATCATTAGAAGGGGGAGAACTCCCTACAAATAGAAGTCTTGTTGAATTTGTTAACTTTAATTATGCCACATAATTATTCCTGAACTGATCACTGTGTCCAGGGAAAATTATACATTCATTAAACAGATCTCAAGCTCCTCCTCACACCCAACTAGAGGATGAAGTTATCTACATCTGAGCACACAAATCTAAGAGTCAGGCAGGGGTTAATTCCCCCCAAAATAATGAGGGTATTTCTGTCAAAATTAAGATGAATGGAAAGTGGGAGACCAAAAAGAAGCAATGTCTGTAAAAGGAAACAAAAATCACAAAAACAGAGACATCACAAGACTGGACTAAGTCAGTATTGTCAGTGTATGCTTTCAGATATGAGAAACTGGCCACCATGCGGTTTGGCTATCTGCAGAAGGTTGTAAATGAAACCCAAAAAGAAAGGTGAGATATAGATGGGTAGTGAAGATTGAGGAAAACGTTCCCATTCAGGAAGCATGAACAATAGAAATACACATCACACTCTATTGACTGTGCTTAGCCTGCTTAAAAGAAACATACATTCCGGTATCATGTCTGGATTTAATTCTTAGTTCTTGAAATTAAGAGTTAAATAAACTTGGACAGAGTGCTTCATTTTTTTCTAAGTTTCAGTTCCTTTCCTTAAAGCTGAGACACCTAATTCATGGGGCTGTGTGAGAATTAAGTACACATTAAGTACTCCAAAAGTTGTGGCTATTCTTTTTATGATCACAAGTCTGGTAGAAATCACGGTTTCACTGCACAGGAGTCAAGGAAAATACCCCTGGGAAGGATGTTTCAGTTGAAAATAAGAGCATAAACAATGAATCTTGGAACACTGAAGAAAAAAAAAAAGAGCAGAACCTCAAAAAGGAAATAATTTTATTCTATTCTAATATAGATATGAGTAGCAAGGAAAGACTTTTGAACTAGAAAGTGACATAATGAAATTGATTTTTTTTTTTTATTTTATTTGACAGAGAGAGAGGTCACAAGTAGGCAGAGAGAGAGGGAGAAACAGGCTCCCCACCGAGCAGAGAGCCCGATGCGGGGCTCGATCCCAGGACCCTGAGATCATGACCGGAGCCGAAGGCAGGGGCTTAAACCACTGAGCCACCCAGGCGCCCCTGAAATTGATATTTTGGGAAGGCTTTCTGGCGATGAGAAATCTATGAAGAATTGAAGACGAAAGATGCTGGAGAAAGATAGTTCTGTTGAGGGAACTCCAACAATTAATGTCTTTAAATGTCCATCATTTAAAAGAAATAGAGATTTCTTTTAAAAGATTGTGCTGTATATTGTATTTGACATTTCTCAATATTGTATGCAATATAAAGACATTAATGTTGAATCTTTATATACTGAAAGGAGCAGAAAAAGACCTTTTCTGGCAATAAGTGAGGAATAGATTGACCTTCACCTCTTGTTAGCAACAACTGGGATTTTCAAAGTGGCCTTGGTAAGAAAGGAAAAACGAGAACGGGAAATTACTGCAAAAAAGAAAAGGTTCTTAGGAACTTCCCATAAATGGCATCATGTTTTCTTTCTTTCACATGTGGAAGTAATTATAAAGTGCCAGTTTTGATAACAGGCAATATTTAGAGATTTTAAGGTAAAGGAAGCAACTGTAGCACAGAAAATCATCTCCTGTTATAATAATACCCTTTAATTCTGTATGGGTGAGGGTCCCAAATTACTAAAAATACGTTTTAATTTTCCTAAGCTGGTATATATTCAGGGTTCATTGTATTTCAAGTATTTATTCACATATGCTTTAATCACCAAAAGGAGGCATTTACCAGCTTGATAATTTCTCATCCAAGAACTTACCTGATCTTTTCTCTGCTTCTATTCCTTCCTCAAATTCTCTGTCCATGGATATTATTTGAAACACGACAGATTACAGGTCACCACAATGCCACTGTTGTGAAAAACTCAGTTATATAGACAATCGTTCAACCTACTTATTTTTTTATACAATTTCATTTCATTTTAACCAAATCCTAAATCTTCATGCAAATATATATGCAATGTGCTGACCAACAACAACAAAAAAATATACATTGTGGCTTCATAACCACAGGTGCTGGCAGAAATCATAAATCTCATTTAGAGATTGAGTGCCTAAGAGAGGGAGAGAGAGATTAAGTGGATTGCCTAAGGTCACAAGCTAAAGCTGTCTCCTAGGTAAGGTTTCTTAATTCTACCTTTTGCCTGCAATCATTCAATCCATTTTGATGCTGGAAACTGTAGAGTCAGATTCTTTATCTTCTACAGTACATCTTCAGGCAGTATGAGATTCTGACAGGTGACAAGACAATGTTTGAAGGGATAGCTCTCTTTCTTGGATAGTGCAGAGAACTTTTAAAAAAAAAATGGAATTTCCATTAGATTCCATGGTCAAATATCCAGGAAGGACTACATAACAAAAAGAAAGTTTATCTTAATGTTGGGTTTTTTCTTTTGTTTTATAAAATTGTGTCTAATCAGGTCATTTAAATAACTGAAAATGCTCAGACTTGGCCTGGCACAATTATCAATGGGTTATATGTAAGAACAAATGTTAAAATCTCAACACACATCTTTATAATTGAGCAAAAAAAAATCCTTGTATGTTTATATGATTTTTGCCTATATTCTGTTGTACCTTATGCGATGAGTAGAAGCTGATAGATGTTTTGATATAATTTCAGAACAAGCAATCCAGGTTTCCTTTTTTGAATATACTGTGCTCTCTAGCCAAAGAGCAAGCCCTCTGTAGTCAAAGACTAATAATGACAATAATTGCATCTCTACATGTTTGTAACCCTTTGTATTTCAAAAAGCACTTTTATGTAATTTATCTTACATGGCCTCCACAATGCCATGAGATGCTTTCATATCATTCCCATTTTAAACACAGAGACTCTCAGGCTCTTCAAGTTTAATTATCTTGCCCAAAGCTCTCCACAGAGGTATGTTTCTCAACCATGGAGGGAACAGTTATTTAACCAAATCTAAAAAGACCAACAATATGAGATCATTATCATTTTATATTTCATTTTAAAAATAATCAATTATGGGGCACCTGGGTGGCTCAGTCAGTTAAGCATCTGGTTCTTGATTTCCGTTCAGGTCTTGATCTCACAGTCATGATACTGGCCCCATGATCATCAGGGAGTCTGCTTCTCTCTCTCCCCCTCTCCTTCTACCCCTCCCCCTGCTCATGATCTCTCTCTCTCTCTCTAAAATAAATAAAACTTAAAAAAATAATTTATCATAATGATACTATCAATTTTATGATGTATCCAATTTCAATGATGCTAAAAATGTTTTAAACCTGTGTTTAAAACAGATGTATCATGGTGACTTATACCTTTCCATCACTGGAATCCTGGTCTCGACCACTAGGCTTCTCTGAAAAGTGATCTCCATGAACCATGTCTTTTTCTTATAATTTATTCACCACCAATTCCTGGAAATCTGACACCTGTTACCTTCAGACTTTCCTTTCTCAATAGTTATACAAAACTGAGTCTTGGATCACCTGGATTGCTCAGCTGGTTGGGCATCTGCCTTTGGCTTGGTTGTGATCCTGGGGTCATGGAGTCAAGCCCTGCCTTGGGCTCCCTGCTCAGTGTGGAGTCTGCTTCTCTCCCTTCCTCTCCCTCTGCTCCTCTCCCTCTGCCCCCTCCCCTTGCTCATGTTCTCGCTCTGTCTCAAATATATAAATAAAATCTTTAAAAAATAACTGTATATATATATATATATATATATATATATATATATATATATATACATTTCACACACACACACACAACACACACACAACACACACAACACACAGATAACTTCCAAAATTAAACCTTCAACTTTAGAATCCTTATCTGGTCCTATTTGTCTTGTCCTGCCCCTCTTCAACTTTCTTGAATGGTCTCTTTGCATTCCAAACTTAGTATTTCTAAAACTGAAGTCATTCTTTCTCTTAATAACAACAACAAGAAGCAAATAAAATAGCATAGTTCCTTTCTGACTTGTAAAGTTTATAAAAAATAAAACATTTCCTCACTTAGTCTGTTTAGAATCCAATGGTTAGTGTTTTTATTAAAAATAATACAACTGCTTCAGAGCCGGCTTCTAAAAAGGAATGTCAAAGGAGTCATTCTGGAAAACAAAATGTGTGCATTGATTTGTACACAGATATTCATTTTAAGTCCATTTTTTCCCAGAAACGGACTTCTGAGTTTTTCTTTTTGTTTTGTTTTACAATATGTGAATATCGTATTTAGGTATATCAATCATGTATTTGGAGAAACATGGAAAACTCTCCCAAATTAATCCTCATAATCCCAATTAAATAGGAATAACCACTTCTACTATAAACAAAAGTCTTGTTTTGCTATTCATATATATATGTATATATATATAAATTCTGTATATTCTGTATATGTGTGTGTGTGTATATATATATATATATATATATATATATATATAGCTTTATAGGTCACAGAAAAAGGACCTGATTGACTTAACACAGGTTTCCCTTTAGCATGCACATTCTTTTGCCACATCATTTTAAATTTTATTCTTATATCACTTATTACTTTATTTATTGAATTGTTCCTTATCTGTCTCCTTTTTTTAAATTTTTTAATTAACATATAATGTATTATTAGCCCCAAGGGTTCAGGTCTGTGAATCATTAGGCTTACACACTTCACAGTACTCACCATAACACATACCCTTCCCAATGTCCATAACCCAACCACCCTCTCCCTACCCCTTATCCCCAGCAACCCTAAGTTTGTTTTGTGAGATTAAGAGTCTCTTATGGTCTGTCTCTCTCCCGATCCCACTTTGTTTCATTTTTTCCTTCCCTACCCCCCCAAGCCCCCTACTTTGCCTTTCAAATTCCTCATATCAGGAAGATAATATGATAATTATCTTTCTCTGATTGACTTACTTCGCTCAGCATAATACCCTCGAGTTCCATCCACGTCGTTCCAAATGGCAAGATTTCATTTCTTTTGATGGCTGCACAGTATTCCATTGTGTGTATATATATATATATATATATATATATATATACCACGTCTTCTTTATCCATTCATCTGTTGATGGACATCTAGGTTCTCTCCACAGTCTTGCTATTGTGGACATTGCTGCAGTAAACATTCGGGTGCACGTGTCCCTTCAGATCACTACATTTGTATCTTTAGGGTAAATATCTCCTTTACCTTTTTAAAAGGTTTTATTTATTCATTTGACAGTGAATGGGAGAGAGAGAACATAAGTATGGGGAGCAGGCAGAGGTAGTAAAAGGCTCCCCACTGAGCAGGGAGCCCAACTTTGGACTCTATCCCAGGACCCTGGGATCATGACCCAAGCACAAGGCAGATGCTTAATGACTAAGCTACCCAGGTGCCCTTATCTGTCTCCTTTAAACACACATTCCATATCGGCTGAATACATGGCTGTCTCCATTACCTTTGTATCCCCATTATCTAGAACAATGCCTGACATTTAAAAGGCATTCAATATCTATAGCACACTTTATTAATACCTCTAGTGTAAGAAAGTATTGTGTTGACTAGATAGCAAATAAGGAGAACAATACATTTATCACTCATGTCTGCAATATATTGTAAAATTGTTCATTTCATTGTTTTCAGTTAATACTAGTATATGGCTTGTCTCTAGATAGCTTTGAAATGCATTATTTGAAATCTCAAAATTTTGAGAGATAAATGAGATATGTTTCTTTCTGAGAACTCATTCTTGTTGAACATAGCCTTCAATGCATGACTGATAATTTAACACTGCTAATGTGTTTTCCTATAGCTCATATAGAAATAATGCCATGACACCTATTTAAAATTATCCAGCTTCTTTTCCTTCCAACTTTTAATATCGTACTATATCTTTATTAAATTTTAAAGTCTAATATTTTATACATTAGTATTTTGTTGGATATACTGTTTCCACTTATTAATTTTACCAGTAGCATCAGTGTTCAGCAAATTAAGGTTTGCTAAATAGAGTTATACCACACTAATAAGCCCAAATCTCTTGGTCCTAATGTTTAATTCACTGCTTTTATTAGTATATTTCCAAGTAGAAGATTTAATTTATACATATTAAACTCTACCACAGTGTCTTCCTCACAAAATCTTTCATTAACTGTGTCTCCCAGTATTGAATATTTTACGCATTTATCACACAAAATATCCCTGGCCATTATTACTTAGATAATAATTTGAGAAATTTTGTCAAATACATAAAAACTAAAACAAAAAAAAAATAAAACAAAATGCTTACTTTTCTGTTAGAATATTCAGTTCTTCTATTATTAGGGAATCCATTTAATTCACTTAAATCCTATGTTTTCTAGTAAATATTTCAGAATTTGAAATATTGTAACATAACTTTTCCATTAAACATGATTATTTGTTAAAAGTAGCTCTTTTCGGGGCGCCTGGGTGGCTCAGTGGGTTAAGCCTCTGCCTTCGGCTCAGGTCATGGTTTCAGGGTCCTGGGATCGAGCCCAGCATTGGGCTCTCTGCTCAGCAGGGAGCCTGCTTCCTCCTCTCTCTCTCTGCCTGCCTCTCTGCCTACTTGTGATCTCTGTCTGTCAAATAAATAAAAATAAAATCTTAAAAAAATAATAAATTAAAAAAATTTTTTTAAAAAGTAGCTCTTTTCACGAATAAAGGATTATTTGTTCTGCATGGAACAGAAGACCTAACTACTGGATAGGAAAGTTCAGGTTTTAACTTCTCATAAAACTCCCATGGAGGCACACTTTTTTCCAATGGTCTAACTAATAATGATCTATGGAGGGGAAAGAAAAAGATCAACATTTATTGTACTGTTTTTTTCTAAATACTTGATGCCATCCAACTCCATTACACATTTATTTTAAAAGTGGGGTTTGAGGAAGAAGAAACAGTTTGTTGCAAAGGATATTCCAGGAAGGGGCAAGTTATACAAATGTATAAACCCCCAATACAGTGACTTGGATACCAAGTCTGCAGGGCTAGGCAGACTGATATTGCTAACTACTACCATGATATTTTATTAATGAGGTGGCCATTGATTAAAACCCTACATTAGAAGTCTCCTTGATTCATTTTCCAAAGTTATGTTTGGCATGTGCATTGGTGGTGGGGAATACTTAATGAGAACAAAGTCATATTCTCAGCAGAGAAAAGCTTAGACACAGTTTTGACCGAGAACACTAGTGCAGCTTTGGGGAGACTTCACAACAGATAATACAAGTCTCTACTTCTTAGTTATTCTGTATATATATAACCATAGAACACCTTATAGTAAAGATAATCAAAAGGAAATTGATATAATAAAGCTGTTTTTGTGTGTGTTTGTGTGTATATTTCTCTTGTAACCTTTAATTTTACTCTCTCCCTTTCATACGCCTCATTTCTCCTCTCACAATTTATATTCATAATCTGTATTGAAGGTTCCTATGGGAAATGCAGGACAAAATAAGGAATTGTAAAACGTTGATCAATGTAATTTGAACAGTTATTATAAAGTAATATGATGACAATGAGATTATGTTCTAAAATACGATTAGCTGGAGATGAGTTCTAATATTTATAGACTGGAAGACCCAGAAAATAAATAATTTCAATGGTAGCAAGGATTTTAATAATCTTGTTCAGTGCCTACCACTGTACTCAACTTCTATTAAATGGTCAGTAGTTGTAGACTAAGCAAATGGGTAAAAAGATGGCAAAACACAGAAGAAAGATGGTTTGTTTGGATATGTTTTAAAGACCTTACCTAAAGATTATTATTTCAGTTCAAGGATGCGTTTATTGAGCACCATATGCTGAGCACCATACCAAAACTTACATTTATAAATATGAATAAGCAAGGCCTCTTCATAAAGCTTGCACTCTACTGGAAAAGCAAATGCCAAAATTTATCTTCAATGTATTTTGTCAGAGCTATGATGCAGATAAGTAGTGACTATGAATGTAAACAATGCATTAAGCCCAACCCCAATCAGTTGCAACATAAATGGATACAGAAATGGAGACATAGAGGTGGAAGGCTGGTGATTGGGAAAAATTATCTTAAAGATTTTTTTTTTAAAAGAGAGATGTTAAGGATATCTTTGGAATTTTAAGTTAAAGCTGAAGAGTGAAGAAACATCACTTATTCAAGAAAGTCTTCCACTCCTTTACTCACTGTACAAAATCCCCATTATTCCTGGTGCAGAGTATGCCCTTATAATGACATTTTTTTTCTAAAAAGGTTTTTTTTCCATTAGGTTGTAAGCTCCATGAAAGCATGGGCCATGTCAGTCTTATTCACTATTTTATGCCTCGTGCTGAAAATAAATAGGTGTTCCACCAATATTTATAAGAAGGATGGAAGGAAGAATGAAGGGAGAAGATAAAGGGATACAAATTAAGAGACCAGTAGAAACTGTTTGGAGGGACTTGGGCCAGGGTGGCAAGGAAACCAAAACCATGCCATAAAACCCATTAAACCTTAAATACAGAATCTCATGGGAGACTCATTGGTTCTATTCAAATTAAGAAAAAGGGAAAGTGCAAGTTTCTTGGAAAGAAGATTAGACTGAAAATAAACTGAATGGGGCATAATCTTAGTTGTGTGGCTTGCTTAATTTGACATCTCCACTACTCCATATTCTCAGCCAGAGGATGGTAACACTCATGCCACCCTCCCAGAGTGGTGCGGAGAATGAAAGAGATTGCATGAAGGAAGTCCTGCCATGTGAAGAATTAGGCAGTAATCTGGAGGGAGATTAAATGAAAAGGCCACTGTGCTGAAGCCAGAAGGAGGAAGATTTTTGACTGCCATAGAGAAGACACTTCTAGTAACCTGAATTACAATGATGGACACGGACTTACCACCTCAGGTATTGTGTCTCTGGCTGGCAGACCACTGAGGATACTTTAAAGTGGGTCATGTTAACAGAAGAGTAATTGTGCATTATATGATCCATAAGGTCTCATTTCCTAAGACTATATTATTCTATCAACCTGTGACATGAATTGTAATCATACATGGTATAATTATTCACAAGAGCAACGTCCTATTTACCTAGAATACTGACAGCTAAAAAGCTTAGCAGCAATTTTATGGTAAAAACGTTCAGAAAGATAAACTATATATATAGTTCTTTATATTCTGAATTGCCAAAGAAAAATGAAACTAGATGTGGCATACTTTATATCTTATAATATTTTAATAGAAGAATAAATCCATTTTAATCAGAATACTGAAACAAAAAAGTCCCTTTCCTACCATTCTAGGTTAGCAGAAATTTGGTGATTATGAAGAGATTTCCAATATTTGTATTTTGAAACTTAAAACATTACAAAATGATACACATTCCAAAGCTGATTATATGATCATCTAAATCTGATTTTTGACAGTCTATTTTCATAAATATTATTTCATTTTATTCAGTTGTGGTGGTTTTTCTTTAATAACATTTACTCTTTCAACATAGACCCCCAAAATGCTTTTATTGGGGAAAATAGTTTAAAATTGCTCAAATGATTACCTCATTTAAGGAATGATATTTTCTTCTTGCATAATAGAATCACTTTTTTTTTTGTAGCTCTAAGCTTTAACCTCCATGACAGTAAAATTAAAGGGAAAGGAAGTAGGAGAACGTTGAAAGAACATATATTACAATAATAATCATTTTAAAATCAGGTATAACAATGCAAGCTAGAATTACTAGAATCTCATGTATTATTACCTACCCAGGTATGCAACACAGGATAACTATTGGTGATTAATGTATATTTATGTTCCAAACAATTACGTAGACATTTTCTAGAATAAAGGATATATGCCATGTCAAATCATTTTTCTGCTTGTTAAAACTGAAAGTCAAGTGCCTTAATTTTCAATGACAGCTGTAAAATGACTAATTGCTGTAAAAGTACATGATATGCTAGTCTAAAGATATAATATGAGCCACACTCTTAGATGAATAACTTAAGAAAAATACTTCAAATACTAGTAACTTTACTCAAATAGTATTGTTATGGAAATACTATATTTTACTTTATATAGTTGTTAAGTAAATAATACAAACACATGGATATTTTGATATTAACTGAAGAGAAACCAGAATAGGAGGGACAATATGGCTCCACCAAAATAATAAACTTTTAGTTTTTGCTCTTTGAGAAAATTAATTTCTTTAAGAGTATAGATTTGTTTCACTAATTCTCGCTGGGTTTAAAAGAGCATTTATTATCTTTTATTCAGAAACCATGAATAAAAAAGTGGTCCTCTTGAACTTGTAAGAGCTCAAGTTATAGCTTGATGTTATAACTAGGTAGACTCTCCTATTAAATGAAGATTTTAGTAATAGAATATTAAAGATTATTACTAATCAGAAGAACAAGTGAAGCATTCTTAAGGACAGACAACAGCTGATTCTATCACTGATGAAATTAAATTCCAGAAAGGCTTTATTGCTTCCTGTGACTAATGAAAGATGGCCAATCAAATCAGCAACTGCCAAAAACCCAGCAACACTGCACGTCGGGATTTCTTGTTTAAATTAAAACCTTTACTTGATGTCTCTGTTCACATGTAGCAACACACATTTAGCCAGTGTTCTTTATTACTTTATAAATGAGCCACTTCATTTAAAGTGGCATGTGTTTGTGCCAAAGTATAGCATATACCATGCCCCAACTCCCTGACCTATTAAAGAGACAAAATGCATTCTTTTAAACTCAGATATCTCCATGAAAAATCTTTCCTTTCCTCAGAAAGACAAAAGGTTAGATCAGATACACAACATCAGAGGAGCATTATCTTGTCAAGTGGCTGGAATACATTAATATAGGGAGGAATTTTTCAGTTAAAATTTTAAGTATGGCTGAAGGAAAATCTTTATACCTGCTATTTATATTACTTTCACCACATGGATAAAAATAAGAATAAATCTTGGTGAGTATTCCGAAGCATACTGGAAGAAATCCAATTTAATTAGGAAAAAACATTGCTCATTTGGGGTTTGGAAAAATAGGATTTTGAAATACATATAAACCATTATAAAATCCAGTTTGTGATTAATAAGCAATGAATTCTTCCTTGACAGATATGCACCATTGGTTATTTATTGAAGTTTTCTTAGTTTATGCTTTACATGGCATTCTCTTCATTTTTAAAGAGTAAGTGTAAAATTATTTTCCTTGTTTACACCCATGTTCATTTTACTCTTAACAAGATAAGTAACAATGAGACTAGGATGCTTATGCATGAAATGTCTGAAGCTACAAGTATTGGTTAATTGGCTTCATCCTTCCCTTACATCAGTGTTTAGCCAGAAAAGAGCCAGAATAAATATATGACCCAGAGTTATCTTTTGTAAAACATGGAAGTTCAACATGAAAGAAGAGTATGTTGGGAACTGAAAGCTCTTCTCAGTGAATTCTGATCATTGGGGCCCTAAGGATGGCTCTCTTGCATAAATTACACCCCTAAATTACTGGGTTAATGTTCAAGGTTGGGTTTTTTGAAGGTCAGATGAGAAGGATAACTAGAAAGTAATCTGAATACAGAATTATTCTCTATTTTTAACGCAATATGAAAAAATTTAAATATCCTTAAAACTATAAATTTTATCTCTCAGATTCAACAACTATCAAGAATTTACCACACTTATTTTTCTGGTGTTTTGAGGCTGAATTGGTGCAGTGTAAGCAATCCTACTCACTGCTCCTCCTCGTTAAAACTTAGTAGACATCTCTAAAGTTATGAACATTTTATTAGATATACACACTGACACTAAGAAAATTAACATTAATTTCTTGATGTCATTTAACACAATCTATGTTCAGTTTTTTGAGGGGGAGGAGACTGTCTAAAATAAACAATAAAAAAAAACTTCCAAGACTATTAAATAAGATCCCCAAAGCACAAACTTGAAAATGAAAAGCCAATGGATCTGTTTATATAAAAGTTAAGAACTTCTCTTCAGCGAAGGGCACCACAGTATTATCTAATTCTTGCAACATCTGAAACTATCAAGATCCAAAAATATAAAAATAAGCAAGCAAAAAGTACAAATTTCCACCACTAGAAAACCTAATACCATCCTACTACATTTTTTACACAGAGAAATTCTCAAATTCATTCATTTCATGCAGCTAACCTAAGGAGTAACCAAAAATTCTATCATGATATTAAAGAATATGGTCACTGTATTTATATGCCATGTTTTGATAGTTGATTGTGCTCTCTCAACTATATTAAGAAAGGAAGATATCAGAAAGAGAGCAAAGTTTATATTACAAGTAAAATAAAGAGTTTGCTAGTGTTTTCCACCAGAACAGCATTCTCAGTGGAAATCCAACTTGACTTGTACCTTAGCTATCTTGCAATTTATTTCTTTTGATCAAATGATGAAATGAACAACAGTGGCAGCAAAAATATCAAACTCATTAAGCAGCTATATGTGTCAAACACCCGCTAAGTGCATTACATAGACTCTCCCATTTGAACTGCATGCAATTATGTAGGGGAGGTGTTGTTATTCCTTACTTTTACAGGTGAAAATCCTTGTGTTTTTTTTTTAATTTAATTTATTTATTTGACAGACAGAGATTACAAGTAGACAGAGAGGCAGGCAGAGAGAGAGAGGAAGGGAAGCAGGCTCCCTGCTGAGCAGAGACACCCCCCACCCAATGCGATGCGATGTGGGACTGGATCCCAGGACCCTGGGATCATGACCTGAGCTGAAGGCAGAGGCTTTTAACCCACTGAGCCACCCAGGTGCCTGAAAATCCTAGTTTTGACTAGGATTTTTTCACTAAAAGTTATGTAAATTAACTGAATTCTCATCAATAAGAGGTAGGTTAGGATTAGAATGCAGGAATCTGGCAGCAATCCGCGCTCTTTTTGTTCTCCCTTTTAAAGGATATTTTTGTTTACTTATCAATAACTTATAAAACTATACAGACCAAACTTCAAAAAACATAAAAATATGGTGGGGGGACGGGTTCAGTAGGAGTAAGGAGTGCACCTGTGATGAGCACCAGATGAGGTAAGGAAATGCTGAATCACTATATTGTACACCTGAAACTAATATTAAACTGTTAACTAACTAGAATTAAAATAAAACTTTTTTAAAAACATAAAAAGATATTCTCTGAAAATATTTACTTCAACTCTTGGTTTTCTTCCAACTTATTCCCATACCATTGTTTTTCTTTTTTGTTTATACTTCTAGAAGACTTATGAACACCCAAGAGCCTCTATGCACATGTGTGTGCATGTGTGTATATTCTTTCTCCTCCCCTTTCTAATGCCAGGGCTAACATATTCTTCATCCTTTTTTATATCTTTCTAAAATATGTATCTTACATATATTTGCATATCAACACATTTTTTCCAATTAATTTTGCAGTTATATATTATTCAATTAAATAGATATACCATAATTCAGTTAACCAGTCCCATCACAGTGAGAATTTAGATTTTTTTCAATCATTTTTTAAAAAACAATGCTGCATGTCATCTGGAATGGAGATGGAGCCTCTATCAGGTTGTATTCTTGAATGAATACGATAGCAGAAAGATAAGTCTCTGTCATGTGTGTCAATTCTCTGAGATTTGGCGTCATCTGTCATAATAGGAGCATAACTCGAGTTGTGGTATAGTAACTGCACTGATGGCTCTCATTAATGCCCTCTCTGCAATCTTGCCCTTTGATTGGGCTCTACCACAAGAATCTGAGTTGACTGTGTTAATTGTTCTGCTCAATTGGGCAATAAAAAATCTGAGCCTCGCAGTGGTTTCACAGTAAACTTGCACATTTATACTTCTTTTGTAGACCTGCTGTTAGCATGAGATCATGTTTGGGTTACACTCCTACAGGACTGAACACCATGTTCAGAAGAACTGACGCATCCCCGCCAGCACCATCCTAGACCAAGCAACTCCTGGCTAAGTGACCAGATATGTATGAGCCAGGCCAAGTTTCCCAGTCATTACTAGAGTGGATCAGCCGAAACAACCATCCAATTAAAAGACTTGTGAGGGGAAAAAAAAGACCACTAAAGTTCGCATGGTGGTTATGCAACAATAGCTAACAGATACAGCACATCCAGACTAGTATATTAACTAAGCCCTATTTCATTCAAACAAGCTATTGTTCGCTTCTCACTCATCCTTATAGAGCTTGACTTCTTTAAAAAGGTGTAACAAATGTGTATTTATTTTGTTACAAATGTATCCAACCACAAAAATATAAATTTGTCTTAGTTTAGCCCTTATCATGATGAATCTATTTCAAGCACAGTATTGTCAACAAAATTTCATCTCTATGCCACCATCCCACTTTACTATGAGATAAATGAATAATCAGAACTAAAGACTAGTTATTTCAATAACCGTAAAAAATAACACAATGAATTATTTAGGATTTTTTCCATTAATAAGAATGAAGAATGCATGTCTGAAAGAGAAAATGTAATATCAAGTGTTAGAACAATTGAATCTAATCCAGTTGGTGTTTATCCACTTGATGATGCTTGATAGAAAACTCGGGACTTGATTGATTTATGAATTCTTTACAGTGAAATGATCTTGAAACTCTGAATTTGAAAGGGATTGATGAAGAATATCATGGATCTGAAGAAATAAAGGCAAAAAAAAAAAACCGTTATGGAAAATAATCTCATTTAGTTGCATGCAACTGTGAAAATGTCCTCTATGGTAGTTGTTCTTGACCATTCAAAGTCATGCTGTATTAGAGTTTGATGAAAAATGGAAAGTATAAAATGTACATGTATACATATCCACCAGGTACTAATATAATTTATAATAGTGCAGAGATATTTATCCACCAATGGATGGAACCTAGATCAAAAATTTTCTCCCCAAGTTAAGATAACTCCCTCACTAAAGAAGGGTATTTCCAGTTCACATTCTTTTGTGAAATCTAGCCTTTTGAATAGCATATGTCATCATGGAAATGTATATAATTTCCTGGAGCTATAAAAATCCATAATGTGTGAAAAGAGACATTAAATGGAAGAAAACTGATAGACTTTCAAATATTTCCACTACTTAAAATATTTCTATTCAGTTACTTAGAATATGACTGTTTTGGGATCCTGATATTTTTTAACAGATATGTTGTGTCCATGTATCCTCAAAGGAGATGACGGATGTTTCATTTTCCAAGAACCATATTTAAAACAATGGAAAAAGCCCTCTACAATGAATGCTCTTCAAGACAAAAATATGAAAGTTTTGCTTTACTAATGAAAAATAAGGGGATCTCAGTTTCTCTAAGGATTATCAAAGATTGAGGCTTGTGAATTGTAGTTCACTTAGTAATTGTAAGATTTCACATTCAAAATAAAATTAATCTCTGTAAGTCTCATAAGTTTGAGGCCCTCTCTTATTTCTTCATGAATCATTGACCTAATCAATTAAACAGTCTATTCAACTAAACATTGAAAACTAGTCACATTATGGAGATAAAGCCTAATAATAATTCTTGCTGACATTTAGGTGTGCTACAAGAATTTCACATACTCATTCAATTCTCACTCCAAATCATAAGATAAGCACAGTTATTACACTTTTTTTTTAAGATTTCATTCATTTATTTGACAGACAGAGATCACAAGTAGGCAGAGAGGCAGACAGAGAGAGAGAGAGAGGAAGGGAGGCTCTCCTCTGAGCAGAGAGCCCAATGCGGGGCTCGATCCCAGGACTCTAGGATCATGACCTGAGCCGAAGGCAGCAGCTTTAACCCACTGAGCCACCCAGGCGCCCCACAGTTATTACACTTATTTCAAAGAAGAGGAAACAAAAACCAGTCCAGTTAACACACAGCTGGAAAGAATTAGAGCATATAAAACCCAGAACCCCAAGCTCATTTTCTAAAAGAGTTTTTGAAAGATGGCTTTCTTGGGGTACCTGGGTGGCTCAGTGGGTTAAGCCTCTGCCTTTGGCTCAGGTCAGGATCTCAGGGTCCTGGGATCAAGCCCCACATTCGGCTCTCTGCTCAGAGGGAGCCTGCCCCCCCCCCACCCACCTGCCTCTCTGCCTACTTGTGATTTCTGTCTGTCAAATAAATAATAAAATCTTAAAAAAAAAAAGAAAGATGGCTTTCTCTTTTTTTTTTTTTTTTAAGATTTTACTTATTTGAGAGAGAGAGATTGAGTGAGAGAGAGCACAAGCCAGAAGGGGAAGGGGAAGGAAAGGGAGGAGCAGATTCCCTGCTGAGCAGGGATCCCAATGGGGGACTCTGTCCCAGGACCCTGGGATCATGACCTGAGCTGAAGGCAGACACTTAGCCAACTGAGTCACCCAAGCACCTGAGAGATGGCTCTCTTAAGCAGCAGCTATCAGGTCTGAAATGAATTTCTATAAGGAGGCCCAGCATGGGTTAGAGATGAGGAGTAGTTTTATCTCTATCATCTTTTCGGTTATAGCTAAGGTATAATTTAAATTCATACATCCTCCATGATTAGGTAAGGTGGGACCTCTCTAGCACCTAGCATTTGAGCTGTAGTAGTACTTGGTATGTTGACAATCTGTTTTGAGGTTTTTAGTCATTCACTCAACACTGGGTTATGATGATTGTGGACTATGAGCTAACAGTCATCATACTAGATTGTCCACTGCTGTATTATCAACACCAAGCATTTTACTTTGCCCAAATAGGTGCTCAAATGTTTATTGAAATCTAGAATGTGGAATGAAAGTTTATACAAGATGATGTTTGGGACATATGGGATAGAAATTGGCACGGTGATTAAGGGAGCTGAAGAATATGCCACCTGCAAACTTCTTAGAAATAAATTCAGGGATATTAATTTACACAATAGATAGTTTCCTGAAAAGCAGCTTGAAAAATCACACCTTTTGCAGTCCAATCATATCTTCTATTGATTTACATTATCTACTCTGAGCTCTTAGCCTTCATTTTGGATTGATCTTCAGTTGGCTCAATTTACCTTTAATTGAACTCCTCTGTTACTTCCACTTCTAATTTACCTGCCCCAGTCTCAAGTAGTTAGTAATCTAAGCAACTACTACACAAGAAGAATTCCACTACTAATGTATATGATACATTACATGTATATGTATATGATATAGTTATATATATGCACATATTTATAATATACAGCATCTAAAAGAAAAAAATGATTTTTTTCTAATAATATTTTAATTTTACATATCAATGTCTTAAAAAGAGAGATGTACTTCTTTTTCTATAGCAGTAGTCATTTTGGGAAAACAGTTTATTATGGAATAAGTGCAGTATTGAGTTACATTGTGATGTAGAAATTATGAACCAACATTTTTCTTTAACAATGAATTTCATTTCACTTCAAATTAATTTTCACACTCTTTTCATCAGTTTTCTGTCTTTTCCATGGAAAGTAGTGCTCATTCACAGGTAGTTAATTGTAGTCCAGCACAATAATAAAAGGTGTGGCTGCCTTCAAATTCAATCTCAGCACTCACCGTAGTTGTATCTTTGAGCAAATTATTAAACTTCCTGGTCTCTAATCTTCATCACTAAAAATTGCAACAAAAACAACATAGGATTTTTAAGAGGATACACTACAATAATCATGGCAAACTGCTTTACACAATGTGTAGAACACAACAGCTGTATTATTAATATTGTTTTTGTCATTACTTGTTTCATTAGTACGTAAATACTGCACATTTACTATTATTTCTGATTCAAGCTTTTCTGGCTTTCAACAAGAAAATAAGAAAATCTGTTTGAAGTCTTTTATTGACTACATCTAAAATCTAATATTTTATAAAATAATGGTTCAACGATACTGAAATGAAATCTAACAATGGAAACTTGATTCTATTCACACAGCCAATGAGATTGTTGATTCACTCTCAAATTAAGCTCTGCATTTGATAGGATTATCATTAGAATTCATCATGTTTGTGACAATAAGACTCATATAGTTGGAAGGTAAGTGTGAGAAATGCTTTAAAGTATGAATTTGCTATAAATCATGAGAAGTGCACTTGTGCTAAATATGTGTGTGTGTGTATAATTACATCATTTGTGAATTGCATAGAAAGGTGACAAATATTTCTGATTTTCAAATCAAAGTTAATGATACTGAAAATGAGTATCTCTTCCATTCACCAGCAATACTAAATTCTATATTACAAGTATATGTATGTACAATACATACCTACCCTTATAAAAATATAAATTCTAGCTAAATAAGTTACTCTGTACATCAAGCTTTATTTCTGTTAATCAGTTCACTTATATCTAATTAATAGCTATATTTCATCTATTCCATAGTTTGCTCTTGTAAGGTAAATTCACAAGTAGTTGAATCTCCAGTACTCCCTTACTCTGAGCTACAATTAATTTGGTGGTTTTACAGAAGGATGGCTTCCAAAGACCAGGATGGCAGGTGTCCAATGTAATAATTCCTATATTCTGAGGTTGGGTGAATGAAGAGTTGGAAGAGAAATATTCAAGTTTGCTAATAGAAATTTCCTGTACCAGTTCCTCACCAATCAGATTGCCAATCTCACCTCATTAGTTTCCTAATTAAACTCTAAGTGTAATACATACACACAGATCATGTTTTGAGCTACTGAAATATTATATTCATTTTCCAAAAGGCTAATCACATTAAATTACTGAATTCAGAAAAAAAAAATCTATACCCACAATAATTCAAACTTGCCAGCATGAACCCACTTTTTCAAAGAATGAAAAAAAATCTGTCAAATAATATTTTTATTTTTGGGAGGGTTTTTTGGTCCTATAATAATCAGATTTTAATTATGAAGTAAGCAGCAAAATGACAAATTGCCAGTAAAATCAAATTATTATCTTTTGCTCAGTCAGTTTTCTTATTTGCTTTTTTGATTATCCTTAAAAAAGCAAAAATGATTTTTTTAAAAATTCAAAGCAAGACACAATTAAATACAAATGCCAAGTGAAGAGTGTGATAAAAATTTTCAAGTCTATGGGCACAAAAGCTCTTTCTGCAGTATCCTTGCAGGGTGATTTCTTAAGTAGGAGATAGCTCTGATTTGACAATGGTTCATAAAAGTATTTTCATCAATGGAAATACTGCAATGAGACAATGCTTCCTGACACTTAGAAACAAAGTCAGCATTCATTTCTCTGCACATGTAGGGAATGGTACCAGAGGCAGAAAAAAAAAGTCACTTTTTATTTAAATACAAGAAGAGTAGTTAAATGGAACAGACTTTGTTCTTGTTGTTCTGGGAAGGAAAAGGTGGGATTCTTATGAGATGGATTGCATTTAGTGTTATAAGTATTAAAATAATGCTAAAAGTTTTTTTTTAAATACTCAAGACCTGTCAGCTTAAAGGTCAGTGATTCTTTTTTTTTTAAGATTTTTATTTATTTATTTGACAGAGATCACAAGTAGGCAGAGAGGCAGGCAGAGAGAGAGAGGAGGAAGCAAGCTCCCCACTGAGCAGAGAGCCTGATGCTGAGCTCGATCCCAGGACCCTGGGATCATGACCTGAGTTGAAGGCAGAGGCTTTAACCCACTGAGCCACCCAGGTGCCCCTAAAATATTCTTAAATTGATAGAATAACAGATAAATTAATTAGTAAGGTAGACACGGAGGGAGGCTTAGCATTGAGGGCAACAAGGACCACTGTCAAAAACGACCCTGAAAACCATGGTCATTGAAAACTAAATTCTGTATAGATTGATGCTTTGCATAAAGCAAATAAATTTTCCTTTCATATAACTTGGTAAATACAGAAATATTTTCTACCAAAACCACAATCTCCTAAAGTGGAGCTGAATCATGAGCTATAATAGATAAAGCAATATTTTAAGGTAGATTTAAACTTTTTAATGTGGGTTTGTGCTATCTTGTTGGAAATGGACTATTCTTGAGATTCTTTGTTTCTGTCATTGCTATAAGTAAACTTTTTACTTTAGAATAGATACAGATTTACAGAAAGGTTGAGAAGACAGTATATAAAATTCTCATATACCCCACATGAGTTTTACCTATCACTAACATATTACTATGGCTCATTTGTCACAGTTAAGGAACCAGTATCAAGACACTGCTACCAAAGTGCCTACTTTATTTAGAATTCCTTAGTTTTTACCTAAAGCCATTTTTTTATTCCAGGATCCTATCTCAGATACCACATTCCACTTAATATTCATATCTCCTTAATCTCTTTATTATGACAGTTTCTATTTAAGGAATTCTGGTCAGGTATTTTGTAGAGTATCTTCAGTTTTGACTTGTCTGATTTTTTTTCATGATTATGCTGAGGTTATGGGTTTTTAGAAGGAAGACAACAAAGGTGAAGTACCATTTTCATCACATCATATCAAGGGAACATACTATCTACAGGACTTATCACTTGGCCAAGTGTTCACAATTACCCACTTGTTACCTTCTGCATTGTCTTGACCAGATTTTTGTCAGGCTTCTCTGCTCCCCATGAACCCCTGAACTTTGCTTGTTCCCAAACCTGAGCAAGCACTAAAATGCAGAATGTGCCCCTTATTAGCTTTTTCCTGAAAACTGGCTGACGACAATAAGACACATTTCCTATCAAACCATACTGGTCATTTTCTCCCTCATTTGCCCAACACATTAGTTTCCTAGGGCTGCCGTAAAAAAAAAACACTACAGGCTGTGTGGCTTAAACAACAGAAATTAATTTCTCACAGTTATAAATGCTAGAAGTCAAAGATCAAGGTGTTGGCAGGTTTGGTTCCTTCTGAGGCTTCTTTTCTCAGGTTGCAGATAGCCTTACAGTTGTCTTCACAGGACCTTTCCTCTGGGTGTGTGCGCTGCCAGTGTCTCTTAGTGTGTCCAAATTTCCTCTTCATAGAAGAATACCCATCAGATTGCCTTAGGACCATCCATTTGACATCACTTCACCTTCATTACCTCTTTAAAGGCCCTATCTTTTAAGGTCCTAGGGGTTAGGGCTTCAACTATAGAACAGCTTCTACTGTCTAGTTCTGAGAAACTGCAGATTTCCAAGATTATAGCAACTTCCCCATTACAAATCTTTTTGAATAAAGTTTCTCCTTGTCTAAGTCTGGATTTGTTTTTATTTGACATGCTGCAGATATTGACTTTGACCACCTTGCTGAGGTGGTGTAGTAGTAAGGTAGTTCTACATATACATTAATACTTCTATAAGATTAAATTGACTCTCTCAACTGTGCTACACTGATGGGGCAGAAAGAACACTTTCATTTAAACAAGGAATTTACACAGGTTAGCTTATACATTTTTCTTCACTATAAAATCCCCCCCCCCTTCCAGAGGATACTCTATGGAATGCAGTCATTAGTAGCATCCAACACTTAAGGAGTATAGAGTCATGCTTCTCCTCCTTCGAGGCAGATTATTTATATAAATTATTTGGAATTCTTCTGTATAGGAGATTTGCCCATCCTCCTATTTATGTATTTTTCAATCATTTATTTACATCAGAATGGAATATGAATAATTTTCATACCTTGTGTTATAATCCAAAACGGTTACAGTGTGGGAAGTCTATCAGTAACCAACTGATTCCTGTTTCTTAACATGACGGCAGCTAAGAATTGTGGCTACTATAACCCTGTCAAAGCTAAGAGGTAGTAAGTAATGTTTCATCCAGTTTTGTCAAAGAAAGTGTAGATGCTAAATATTCACTCATTCAACCAACATCCATACTCTCCAAACATTCTTACAATCAAAGAAGGGCAGGACTATAATAAGCTTTCTGTCCAAAAAAGAGGAAAGAAAGCCAAAAATGCAATCGAAAATTAGATCTTGACAATCCATGAAACATATAGGTAACAGTTACATGATAGGATTAAACCCAACTCAGTGCAAGAGTGTCTTATACTCTTTTAAGATATTGATTTCCTCTAATTTTTTTTAATTTTTAAAATTTTTAAAAAGATTTAGATTTTTTTCACTGAGTCCTTTCACTACAAAATTTATTACAACACGGCTTCAGCACAAGCCTATGTACAAGCACACACACTCCTGACTACCCGACTAGAGGACCCTTTTCTTCTCCCTTGCCTTTCAGACCTTCTATCAAATCTTTCAGATACTGGATCTCCTTGGCTAAAAGAATCTGCCCTCACTGGTGAGTGTAAAGAGCTGGAAAGGAAGAAAGAGGCTCTGAAAGAGAGGGCAGATTATTTTTTTAGAGAGAGAGAAAGCGAGAGAGAGCGCACACACATGGGAGTAGGGGAGAGGGGCAGAGGGAAAGAATCTTCAAGCAGATTCCCCATTGACCAGGAGCCAGATGTGAGGCTCCATCTCACAACCCATGAGATCATGACCTGAGCTGAAACCAAAAGTCAGATGGTTAACGCACTGAGTCACATAGCTGCCCCTACTGATTTGTTCCAAATGTAGTTTCAGCAAATTTAAGAAAGTTACAAATTACTTTTAAATCTTTGTGTTCTTATAATTCTTCCTCTTAATATTTTGAATTTTGCTAGATGTAGATAAGTCTTCCAAATACTGCCAAATGTAGATATTTATACTAACCTTTAAATTTCATTCTGAGCAAGCAAATCAGCAAATCTTAGGGTTTCTATGTGGAAACATTTACTTTGCCTCCTCATCTATCCACCTATTCATTTAAAGTAACACACACACACACACACACACACACACACACACACACACACCCACACACAACACATAAATATTTCTAGAGTAAAAGCCTGGGAAAGACTATGTAGAGTGAAGGCTTACAAGGCTTGACCTCTGTTATTTTAAGTAGACGGGGCTATAGCTTGTCATATTTAAATCAAGGGATTAATTAAGCAAGTGTTTGGAGACTCTCCCATGATAAAATATCATAAAACTTTATGATTACAATGGAGGTATACATTGTAGTTAAAGTGTTTTCAGTATCTGTAAATTCTATATCATCTACAATTTAAAAAATAATTTCATGAAATGAATTGAGGTGATTTATCTAATAATTTGTAGTGATCTGGCCTTGTTTTCTAAGGGATTCAAGTCGTAATAGTTGAAGTGAAGACTGGCATTGACAAGAAAGCAATAAATAAATTATTGCAATTTACTTTGCACAGATAGTACCAGTTTTAAAATCTTACGAATGTTTGAGGAACAGGAACTCTTTGGCCATTGAGCCAGCCTGACTTAAATGCAGCAAGCAGATCCACTGCTTTTGGCTAGAGGTGCTAAGCCACAATAAGGAGAACCTATTCCCATTTTTATGACAGGATCTAACACTGATGTTTTGACATGTCCATATCAACTAAATTTTCAAGAATTTAGTTGAAAATAACTACTTCATAAATTCTGGGAATGAGAAAGGAAATTGAAAATGGTTCAGCATTTTTAGGAAGTATATATTGCAAACTTATAAAATAAACAGACAAAAAAAGAGAGGGAAAAGGAGTATAGTAGCTAGGAAGGATTGCTTACCAAAGTTCATTAACTAGATGCAAACTTTTAAAACCCTTTAAGCTTTATATTTTTATGCTTGCTTCTTTTCTGTTTTTCTAATGGCTGTTGTATCTCTTGTTAACTCCTACTAAATAGCATGCAGATTACTAGATTAAAATAGTAAATATCAAATCCTAGTGGTTATAGGCTTTGGGAGATGCGCAGAACTACTTTTCAATTCTGAAAAAGTCCTTTAGCAAAATACTTAACTTAAACTGGCTATTTTGTCATTTTTGAACAGGGATACTAATTTTTATTTCTATTTTTTTGTAACTGGACAATGCATATATGTCTAGAAAAGCATATGGTAAAATAAACAGTATTACTAGCAGCAACATCAGAAGCAGTAGTAGTAATTATTAACTATGGAAGTTCCCTTTGATCAAAAAATACTTCTCTAATTACAACTTGATGAAGGGCCTACTCACTCTGATGTTTAAAAAGTGGAAGCAATTAATTAAATCTGTTCAGTTTCTTTCCCCTTGCCCCATTCCATTATAAATAAGAAAGACTATTGTGTATCTACTACATTACCCACATGCTTCTAACCCTTGTATGGACTTTTGAAGTAGACTCGATTATTTTTCCCCAAATTTGTAAGGCTTGCCCTCCATTAATTTAAGTAGAGTGGGCCAAAGATTGGCCTAAGATGGATTTAAATTAGGAAACCAATTAAATTTAAGACTCTGCTTCTGATAACAGGACTTTCATCCAGGCAGAGTCTATTTCCTTCCCCATATAGGTAGAAACCAATACCATTCACCAGCCACTGATAGTGGAGTTTCTCTTGGTCATTTCAACCTTACAGTCTTGGCTTGGTGACAGGGCTTGAGTAGAAGGAAAGTTATCGAGTGGTTTGGGAGATCTGATTACAACATGCATAATAAATTCTGAACTAGGAAAATGCTGAAGATGGGTTTTCTTACCCTTATTCAGACTCTTGGAAATGTGACTATAAAAAGAGGACAGAAAGAAAAGGAAAATATAAAGCAATGAAATGCATAATTTTAAAGAACTCAATTATGGGGAAGTCTCAGGAGAGTCGCCCTGTGGTTCATAAATCTGTCTGCTGTTTTCACTATTGCTCCATCTTGTACCACTTGGCTTTTGTTTTATCTGTCTAGATACATTAGCCAGCAAAGCATCATAAAAATCCCTAGAAAAAGTGCTAGCTCTCCTTAGGGAAAGACATTCTCTTTCTGATTTTCTTCTTGTTAGTTTGAAGTTTGAATAAACTGTTTAGAAAATCAAAACAATTAAGTTATTATTCCTATAATCAACTTCCTTTTCTATGCCTTAATCACTGTGAATTACTAGAGAAAGGAAGCAGTTTAAATCCTTCTAACCCTGGAATTTCCCAACTGGACCAAAAATGCCATTCAAAATTTATTTAAAATAGGGTTACTGGGCAAATCATGTTTCTTGCTCAGATAATATTGTCATATATGTAATGTATCCTTTCATATGTACATTAAAAATCTGTAAGAATTTATTGACTTCAAATGTGCTACATTGATGGGACAGAAAGTACATTTTCATTTAAACAAGGAATTGACACAGCCAACTGTGGTCTCTCACCATTTTTATGCACTTCACAGCCTGTATTCTAATTTTAAATTAGGGATCTGATGTGTATATTTATCCACAGCCATACTTGAATCAACCTGTAACTGTAAGCCTTTGGGGAGTGATTGTGTTTGAACATCTGGACTTCCCACATGTTTTCAGTTGGAGATGAAACATCATTTACAAGACTAGCTTTTTTAAAAAGTAAGATATGGTGATGACATTCTATAGGTGTTCCAGATGAGAAGAAATGTATTCTGCAAATTGATTTCAGATTTATTTTAGCAAAAAGGATGTAAAATGATACTTTAAACTGAAATAGTTTTACTGAAATTTTGTCATAGGTCTTCCCCTTATTTCACGCAATTAAGTGTTCTGATTACTGTTTCAAGAAATAATAAATTAAGTTACATGACAATCTATTTTTATAATATTTTCTATGAAAAAATCAATGATTATTTGCATTCCAAAAAACTAAAAGAACCTTGGGAATAATATCAATTTTCAAGGACGCCCAAGTAATATTTTGTGTTTATTAAACACAGACTAAGCATCACGTAACTCTCTTTTGAAGTGCTAATATCTTTTAATCACAACTAGAAGTTTCCCTTCATTAAATAATTTCCTAATGACTAGTATGTTTTCTTATAATACTACAAGAGAATATAATTTCAGCCTTCTCTTGTAGAAATTGAATTAATTTCTATTGGAACCCTATGGTTTATATTTACAATGTATGTATCTATCAAAAAAAACCTCATTAATTGGAATCTAATTGGAATTGAATTAAAACATGTAATATTTGCCTCTGCAGATTAAAGCAAATACTGGGAGCTAATTTGAACAGAACTTCCCTAAAATGTCAGAAACCCTTTAATCTGATAAAGTTCCTGTAAGAAAAACTCTTTAATCTCTGCCTTTCATGTGCTACAAAACTAACAATTTAACCTCTCTACATACGGGCAAGTTCATTTACCTTGTTATATATAGTGTTATTATATAACATAAAAGTGATTGTATAAACTGAGATGGTCTTCTCACTTTGCATTTACAGTTTTAGGAAAGTAAATTAATGGGCACTTCATTTTGAAATTAGAATTGTTTCCATTTGTGAGTATACACATACACTCACATAACTGGTTGTAAATCTACCTCACTTTGCTTGATGGTCGGGCTTTTAATAAGGTGTGAGTAACACATTTTTTAGGAAAAATTAAATATCTTGATTATATTTAAATAAGTGTGTTCTTTAAAAACTGTTTTAACTAGTTTTTTTTTTGGAAAAAAATACTTTTAAAGCTAATAATAGACTTTGTAATTTAGCATTTTACTGAATAAACAGGTTTTTCCGTGCCAGCCCTCTTTGAAGCACGACACTATTACTATATTTTTAAGGATGATTGTGTAATATGTGCATAGAAATATTATTAATTATTTGGTGAAGAGAATAAAGAGATCAGATTTTTTGACATTGGAGATTTATGACTATGTCAGGTTTCTATAATATAACCTTTAAAATATAGACTATATCTGACTTCAACATAGCCAATCAGCAATTTATAATTATGATTATTTTAACTTATTTATACAGACTCATATTTTTCATTTAGATAACTTAAAAATGCAGCAATTACTTCAGTCCAAAAAAATTTTCCCAAGGGTCAGCATCAACTTGTGCCTCTGGGTAGCATGAGGAAGCTGCTTCTTGCCAGTTCTATTATGTCACTGAGATCAGTAACGAGCTTTGATTTCCGGGATCCATACCACAGTCTAAGAATATTTTTAAGTTAAGTAACTGAACCAGGAAACTAGCTGGAGGTCTCTCATTACTTATTCTTGCTTGTTACTTCAGAATATGTTAGTTGTAGCTATTTCTATTCATGTTTCAATATTAAAGCCATCACAAAAAGGGCTTGGAATTATGTATTTTTTTCTTTCTTCTCTTTTTTCTTTTTCCTTTTTTATTTTTTTGTAGTTTTAAAGGAACTGTTCATGAGTCCAAATGAAGACTCATTTGATATCCCAGAACAAATTCCTGAAGAAATGAAGAAGAAATATTTCAGTAGACTAATGTCACCTCAATGAAGACAGACTCTATGTCAACAAGTTATAAAGAGCTCATGTAACGTACATGCAAATAACAGAGTATAAACTCTTCTCAGATAACAAGAAAACAAACTTTTTTGTTTTTGACTATTGTTATATCAGCCAAAGCCTCAAAATTAACTTAACCAAGCCCAATCTTTGCCAATATTGTGGCTCTGTGCCACATTGAAATTCTAAAAATGTCTCAGACAGTATAATCACTCTATCATCTAACCTTATTTTTTTAAAGATCCAGATAAACTTCCTACTTATGAGGTAGCTCAACTTTAAATGGTATTGAAAAGAAATGTTTTCAAACTTTGTCAATTATAAAGTTGAAACTATAAGAAACTGAGAGCAGGAACATATTTCTGCCAAAGTTTTGGAAAACTTTGGAATCATTATTTAGAAATATTATTAATAGGATGAATATTCTCTATAATTAAAAATAAAGTTTCTCTGTGAAATTGTTTGAAATTTCAGGTCCTGTCTACGGCCATACCACCCTGAACGCGCCCGATCTCGTCTGAAATTTCAGGTCCTGGAAATCATGTTAGTTATCAATTTGCCCTTATTAGACGTTTTTAAAGTTCTTACGCAGTTGGAAAAACTAGAGAGTTTGGGGAAATGAAGACAAAATGAGCATGGTACTGAATGTATATAAGGCATGTAATTATGCATGTTCTGATAAGTATAAATACAAATATGGTGCTTTTGTAGTATATCAAAGAATAAAATCTAGCACATGTCTTTTTCTGGAAGAAAAGGGATGAGTGGACTAAACAACTTTGGGTAAATAATTTAAAAATTAATATTGTACTTTTAAGACAAACACACATAAACCATTTTGAGTATGTGCATTTCTTAGAAAGAAAGGAAAACCATATAAGTCACGTGAGTCAAAAAAGAAAGAAGAACATTAATAAACTTTAAAGACCTGAATAGTTTGTAACTTTTCTTACTTTATAATTATAAGAGATCTTTCAGGCAAGATATAATTTTGGTAATTGCATATTCAAATATGGTAACTAAGTAAAAAGAAGAGTTTTTTTTCCATCAGCTATTTGGCCATTGGGATTTCATTCATGCCTGAGAAATGGTATTCTTGATACCTCTTTTTCCCTTGCAGTCATAAAAGAAAGCAATTACATTTACTGAAAATATTCTATCCTCTACAAACTGTAAACCTCCTCTCTACTCTTTCAGCATTCAATTTTTTCTTCTGAAAAATTTCATATATTGACACATATTTCACATCAACTTCTCTTGATTTTTTAATGCACCTTAGGAGAAACTCTAAAATGAATTCATTATATTCATGCCAGTTACCAACTTCTAAATAGTCCTAAAAAAGTCACTATAGTAATAATTCTTTCCTCCTTTAATTTTCACATCCTCAGTCAATTGAATATTTTACATACACTTCCCATGGATTTAAACCTTTTGTAAGTGAAATTGGAAAATGAAATAAGTCATGCACAGGAACAAGAATCACAAGCCTTCCAATGAATTATGTATTTTTGCATGCAAATGCTTCTATTTTCAAAATACTCTACTGTTAAACATGTGCTTCTCTAGGATTTGCTTTAATCTTATGCAATGCATTTTATCATATGTAAGGGTTAAAGCCATTAACTACCACGTGTAACTCTAATGATTGCAGATGACTAGCATGTTAAGTATTTCAGGTTAGGGAATTAGATTAGGAGCAGTTCATATAAAATACAGTTGAATAGAACATTACAGACACACAATGATAGGAAACATATATATTAATTGGTGTTAATATAAATTAATATGTCAAGTAAAAATAGCTTTCTAATTAAAGTTGCCTAGTGCTTTTAGATCTGATCATATACAGCAATTTAATTAGACTTTCAAGTTGCTGGTACCCTGAATGGGACAGCAGAATATAATCAAAGTTACAAGTGACTAACACTACAAGATGCTCTTGTCAAAACTCAGCAGAGCAAAATTTTACAAACCTGTTGACAATATTACTCCTGTATTCTATAGACCAACACATTCTTAATATATTTCTGTAGTTTCAGTTTTCTCAGTAATGTAAGCAACATTGAATAATCTCACCTATGAGCTAATCTTATTTTTAAAAAATGACAGTTAAAGATGGAGCACAGTTATAAAGACAAAGGTAAATTCTAATTAAAAAAGCAAACCTGAAACTTAATGATATCAATAAACATATGATTTATCAACATCCTTGCATTTTCTCTTAATATTACATTCTACATGTTTGCTACCTTAATTAATATATATACATATATATGTATATATATGTGTGTGTGTGTATATATATATGTATATATGTCCTTGCTCATGACAACACCCTCTTAGTAAGACTATCCCAGCACACGCTGCTGGGTGAGTAAATTACCCCACATTGTAATGATGTGATCAAACTCTACAAGTTATATGCCCTCATCACTGGTTACCCCAAACTATAAAAGTTAAAAAAAAAAATACTACATACCGTACCTATAGCACAATACTGTAGTCAGGGAAGGAGTATGACGTATCAATGATAGTGAAAAACTGGATATATTTAGGAATAATATACATTATGAATTGCATCTCAGATCACAGTTCGAGATCAAGTTCCTAACTATGAACTCAGAGCTCATGGAAATGCAAACAATTGTGTACATTCCTATGAGGAAGGATTTGGTGGCTCCCTCATTTAATTGCAGCTATCTTATAAAATTATTTACTTCAAGGGAGACTAATAATTAAGAAATAACACAAAGCAGTTCAACCTAAACCAGGCATTATATTTAAAAGTCATCATGCTTAAAGTGTGTAAAACTACAATGATATCACAAATAGATAAATCTTAACTGCATCTTACCTGTTGTAGCAGTGTCTTGGTGGTGTTGAGTGTCAAAAAGATGCAAGTCTCTAAATTAGAAAACAGAGGGGTGTTTGCACTCCCAGTTTTAGCAGACCTAGAGTGTTCTATGTATAAGTAATATATTACCTCTTCAAAGTCGCCCTGACAATGGTGTTGATGGGCAATAGTTAGAATTACTGCTCAAAAGCTTGCTGATGCTGCTCCTGCAGCCTTCCGCCTTTGCACAGAGACCTAACATATGAGTGTGCCGAGAGCATCCTTTTTCTCCCTCTCTCTCCCCCTCCTTTTTGCCTGGTTTTTCTTCTTCTGTATCTCAGTGTGCTGGCGTGTGTGTGTGTGTGTGTGTGTGTGTGTGTGTCCCCGTCTCTGTCTCTCTCCTCTCTGTATCTATCACTCTCTAATGGAGAGTTACAATTCGGCTTATTTGGCAGACAGACCGTCAAAGAGGACAGGCTGGCAGGCAACTGTGCAGTTCCTCCCCCCCACCCCCCCACCCCCGCTGAGACACGTGAATGTGTTGTGAATAAAGACAAAGCCCCGAAACAGTGCAGCACATTACTCGCTGGAAAAGCGCTGCAATGATACTCCGCACTGCAACTCCGCAGACCGTCAGGCAGCCAGGCTAGGAGGTGGACCGCATTCCCCTTGCCCTCCCTCATTGAACGTGTACTGTAAAGTTTGGCTCAGGACTTTGCTTCTCTTTTAGAGGACCTTGTTTTCTCTGGGCTAGAAGTTCTATTATTAACTGGCTGAATATCTTGCACAGAAGTGTTTTAGGTAGTTTTCTATTATGTTAAACTTGGAGAACCTAGATAATTCCTGAGTTGTTGCCAAAGTAACCCAATTTTGTAACTTTTGAAGATAAAGATTAGTTCTGTTAGACCCCAGATAAATGTTGTCATGGTAGTGGAAGATGGATTTCTCTAGTCTCAGTATTCCCAGAGGGACTAAGTGGGAAGGGGTTGGGGGAAGGTAAAGCAAACAAAAAGCATCAGTTATCTCACAGGTGCCAAAAATAGAAACTGAGATAAACTAAAGTGAAATTGATGAACGAGTCTGGAAGAACGTAAGTGCAAAGGAATGAAACAGAGTAAATAAATGGGACTCACTGTTTCCCTATAGCTACCATTCAGTTTGAAAACAGAAAGAGATCCTGTTTGCAGGTTTTGCCAGTATTGATATATAAATAAACACAGGCTAATATATATCTTGCATTCAGAATTATTTGGTAGATAATAAGCTACAGATGTTTGCCTAATGAAAATTAGAAATTTTCTTTTTCCTATTAAAAAAATTATAGGAAAGGGGCACCTGAGTGGCTCGGTGGGTTAAGCCTCTGCCTTCAGCTCAGATCAATATCTCAGGATCTTGGGATCGAGCCCTGCATCGGGCTCTCTGCTTAGCAGGGAGCCTGCTTCCCCCTCTCTCTGCCTGCTTCTCTACCTACTTGTTAACTCTCTCTCTGTCAAATAAATAAAAAATAAATAAATTAATTAAATAAACAATTACAGGAAATTAACGAACTACAGATACAGAACTTTGAGTTACATACCCTCAATATTGGTTCCAATCAATTAATACTCTTAGAATAAAAGTACAATAATATAATAATATTCTATCCCCAGGGGTACAGGTCTGTGTTACGCTGAAAAAATAAATAAAATGGAAAAAATATATATATAATAATATTCTAAAAGCACAATAATATAATTCAGATAGTAGTTTTAGAAAATTAAGTGTAAGTTAAAATTAGGTCTATCTAAAAATGCTGAGACACCTAAAGTAAATAATGATGGAAATAAAATATTAACTTATTTCTATCCCTCAGGAAGAAGAAGTAGGTAGCTTAAAAATATGGATTTGAGTTCCATGATCATCAGGGGAAGTAAGCTCCCGGATAGCCATCTTCAACATGGCCCAGATGGTTGGTTACTCAAGCTGAGGCCATCAAAATGATACCCAAACTTCAGAAAGAGAGAAGGATGAGGAGAATATGCTCCCTATTTAAGGATATATCCTGGAAGTTGCACATATTTCTTTGACCAGAAATTAACCATTTGGACACAGCTAGCTGCATGTTAGCCAGAAAAATAGAGTATCTATTTAAAATGGCCATGTACATGGCTAAAAATCTGAATATTCTAAAAATGTGAGTATTACTAAGGAAAAAAGAAATAGTGGGATGTCTGGCACAGTAGGATGAAGAATAATCCACAGTAGGATGAAGTAACATTTATTCCACCTTTATCCCACTGTGTAACTGCAATGTAATTTAGGGAATTGATTCCATCTCTAGCCAGGGACCCTATTTAAGCCAATCACGGTAAACATCATCACACTTACATGAGATTGTTTAGGAACCCAGGCCGAGACATTCAGGGCACTATAGTCCCTTAGTGTTGAAAGTCATTGGCTCAACGATGGTATATATTTTAACTCTGACTCAATCAAACCAAAGGGGAAGAGAATTGTTCAATGTGGGAGAAAGAATTTAGGATCCTGTTTTAAGATGAATGACAACTGGGAGAAAGAAAGAAATTGAGTAATTGAAGAAATCATTGAAATTTTGGATTAATCAACTCAGAAACCAACAGTAACTCTAACCTTCTAGTTATATGCACCAATATATTACATTTCTTATGCCACTCTGGCATGCTTCTCTGTTGGTAACATAAAGCATTCTCAATTCTACATGAATCAACCACCCCGAGTAAGTATTTGGTCTAATTCCTTGTCCTCAGTTTTAACACCATGTGTGAAACTCCATGGCTCAGTGATACCCTTTTTAATGACAAACAGGAAATATAAAGGACTTAGTAAATCTCTATTTATACCAGACTTTGAAACTTCCAGTCTATTTATTTGAAATGATTTCTAACAATTTAATTTTTCTAACATTTTAATTTGGCATTGCATATGGATTAGAAATCCGGTTTATTGATGAGTTGGGGACATGTCACAAATGCAAGAGATGTAAATAACTATACATCTTTTTGTAAAATTATTGGTTTTATGCTTTTTGTTATAATTATTACTTATCAGAATTTAACTAGAATAATAGACTATTCGGTGTGCTTTTCATCTTGCTTTAGTGCATAATAATATTATTAATAATATTGTGTTTTAATAACTAACAGTTGTGGGGCACCTGGATGGTTCAGTAGTTAAGCGTCTGCCTTTGGCTCAGGTCATGATCTTAGGGTCTTGGGACTGAGCCAGGAATTGGGCTCCCTACTCAGTGGGAAGCCTGCTTCTCCCTCTTCCACTCCCCCTGCTTGTGTTCTCACTCTTGCTGTGTCTCTCTCTGTCAAATAAATAAAATCTTTAAAAATAAATATAATAATAATAACTAACTGTTGCTCATGGTGTATTTACCCTAGTCAGATCCTGCCTTAAGTATTTATACTATATGAACTCATGGAATCTTCACAGCAGCTTAATGAGAGGTATATTATTCTACTCATTTTACGAATTAAGAAATGGAGTCACATAAACAAAATTGGCACAAGAAAAAATTTTAATAGTCATAGATCAATTAAGGAAATTGATTTTATAATAAAAAACCTTCCCACAAACAAAACACAACACTCCAAGCTCAAAGTCTGTACTTGTCAATTCAAGATTCAAGGAAGAAATGAAAACTACACAAGCCCCTCCAGCAAAGAGAGTAAGAAGAAACAGCGCCCAATTAAATTTATGGAGCCAGAATTACCTTGAACCCAAAGCCAAAAAAAGACATCATGAAAAAGGAGAGGACAAACAAATGTTTCTCATGAACTAAGATACAAATGTCCTTAACAGAACACTGCAAAGAAAATTCAGCAACACACGTAAAGGGTAATATATTATGAACAAGAGAGTTTTATACCAAGAATTCAAATTTGAGTTAACAGCAAAAAAACAAACAATAGATTTACCATATTAATATTATTAAGGGGAAAAGTTATATTATTACTTTAATAAATATAGAAAACTGAAAATTTAACATTCATTCATTATAGATAACATTGTGTATTTTCTCCCTTTTATTCACCTTTGTTTTGGATGTCCAGCCACTGAAGTAAGAAAAGAAAAGAAATAAAAGGCAATCAGATTGGAAAGAAGAAAGTAAAGCTATCTTTATTATTAGACAATATGGTTATTTATATAGAATAGCCTAAAGAATTTCAAAAATAAAAAGGTATCAGAACTAATAAGTGAATTTAGTAATATAATTGTACATGTAAATATACCAAAATAGATTATATTTCTAGATACTACCAGTGAAAAATTATAAAAGTGTACATATACACATATATACATATGCACATATATGTACACACATATGCACATAACTTACGTACATTAGCACCGAAACTTGTAATATCTAAAAACAGATTTAACAAAATATGTGCAATGTTTGTACACTGCAAACTAAGAAACACTGCTAAGAAAAATCAAAGGCTAAATTCATCCTCATTGGGTGCCTGGGTAGCTCAGTGGTTAAGCCTCTGCCTTCGGCTCAGGTCAAGATCTCGGGGTCTTGGGATGGAGTCCCGCATCGGGCTCTCTGCTCCGCGGGGAGCCTGCTTCCTCCTCCTCTCTCTCTCTCTGCCTGCCTCTCTGCCTACTTGTGATCTCTGTCAAATCAATAAATAAAATATTAAAAAAAAAATTTAAATTCATCCTCATTACTCAATATCTTTAAAATGCCAATTTTCCCTAGATGGATAGAATAAATACAATTCCTATTAGAACTGCAGCTGGACTTATAAGAAATTGACAAGCTCATTTTAAAATGGATATGGAAATATGAAGGACCTACAATAACCAAAACAGTCTTACCGAAAAAGAAAAAAAAAACAAACAGAACAAAAAACACAGAGTTAAAGGTTTTACACTACCTGTTTTGAAGCCTTCTAATAAAGCTATATTAATCAAGACAGTGATACAAGATCAAAGAACAAAAATTGTAAAATAAAAATTTTATGAATTAGATTTTATCAAAATTTAAAATTTCTATTAAAATACCATTAAGAAAATGAAAAGTCACAGTATTTGAGAAGATACTTATAATACCTACAACTAATAAGGATTTATATTCAGATTATATATAGATATACACTCTAAAATTACAAGATTAATAATTTTATTTAAAAATGGACAATTTTAAACAAATATTTCACCAAAGATATGCAAATGGCCAATATGCACATGAAAAATGCTCAAAATCTTTTTCAGAGAAATGCAAAGCAAAAACATAGTGAAATAAGTCCACCCAGACTAGAAAGCTTAAAGTTAAAAGGATTGATGCTATTAAGTGAGATGTGGGTAAACTAGAACACTCACACATTGCTATTTTAGGAAATTATTTGGTACCTTCTTATAAAGTTAAACACACATGATTTAGGAATTCTACCTCTCAATAAAACAACCAAGAGAAGTGAAAAAAATACGTCCACAAAAGACTTTTACACAGATGTCCAGAGCAGCTTTGTATCGATAACCAAAATATAAATAGGACAAAAAGAAATTTCCATCAACATATGTATAAACAAATTGTGGAATATCTATACAGTGGACTACTTTGCACCAATAAAAAGGAACATACTACTGATACATACAACGTGCATGAATTTGTAAGATTCTGTAACATCACACTTATGTGCAATGTTAGAAAAATGAAAATTAATATAATGAATAGAAAAAAGATCAGTGTTTCCCTGAGGTGAGGGTTTCTTTGTATATGTTTGGAGCGGAATATAATGGTTATAAAATGGTATGAGAGGACGTTTTTATTCATTTTTTTCTTACATTTTTAAATAATTTTTTATTAACATATAATGTATTATTAGCCCCAGGGGTACAGGTCTGTGAATTGCCAGATTTACACACATCACAGCACTCACCATAGCACATTCTTTCCCCAATGTCCATAACCCCACCACCCTCTCACTACTCCTCTCCCCTTGGCAGCCCTCAGTTTGTTTTGTGAGATTAAGAGTCTCTTCTGGTTTGTCTCCCTCCCGATCCCATCTTGTTTCATTTATTTTTTCCTATCCCCAAACGCCCCACGTTGCCTCTCAACTTCGAGAGAACTTTTTTAGAGGAAGGACCTATTCTAGGACTTGACTATCATTAGGTAGCAGTTATAATGCCTATATATTGTATATACACACTTCTTCAAACTCATATAACTACTCAATTAAAGTGAATGTATTTTATTTTCTGTAAATTATAGCTTAATAAAGTTGACTTAAAAGGAAATGAGAAACTGATCCATTGACCATTAAGTAACTTGCTCAAGATCAGACAGTGAACAGCAGCACTACAGCTTGAACCGTAATTTTTTCCCTATTGACTTATTTATGCTGATTCTTGGTAAGTTTAGAAATTAGTTGCAAGAATGAGGAATTTAAGGGGTGCCTGGGTGGCTCATTTGGTTAAGTGGCTGCCTTCAGTTCAGGTCATGATCCCAGGGTCCTGGGATTGAGCCCCACACGGGGCTCTCTGCTCAGTGGAGAGCCTGTTTCTCCCTCTCCCTCTGTCTGCCTCTCTGCCTACTTGTGTTCTATCTGTCAAATAAATAAATAAAATCTTTTAAAAAATGAGAAATTTAAATAACAGAATAAGGAAGAGGAAAGGAGAGACTAGCGAGAACTAAAATGGCATTCAAATTTGAGGTAATTCCAAGGATATGAGCTCTCCGATCCATATTTCTCCATGGCATCTTTCTGAATATTTCAGCTCTCTCTGGAGATGATTGATTCTTACCCTCTTATCTATAAGTTTACTTTGAATTTCTGCTGATTTGTCTTAGCTCAGACTGCTATACCAGAATACCATAAACTGGGTGGCTTGAACATCAGGTATTTATTTCCCCCAGTTCTAGAGGATAGAAAGTCCAAAATCAAGGTGCCAGCATGCCCAGTGTCTGGTGGAGGCCTGCTTTCTTGTTTGCACATGGTCATCATATTCTTCTATCCTTACATGGTGGAGGAACGAGGGAGAGATTTTGTTCTATTTTTATAAGGACATTAATCCCATCATGGAGGATCCACCTTCATGATCTAATCTAACCCTAATTACCTCCCAAAGACTCCACCTGCTAATACCATTCCATTGGGGGTTAGGGTTTCAGCATATGAATTTTGCGGACAACAAACATGTAATCTATAACAGTCATCCTTTCTGCTTTATAACTTCATTCCACCGTAAACACTCATGAAGTACCCCTTTACAGATCTCTTTCTGCTTAATGTATTCCACCCTCTCTAGTTCAAATTCCTAAGAGAGGAAATCTGAGTGGTCCAATAAATTTGGATAAAATCACAATATTTTTATAGGACACAGGCAAGCTATTGCTTGGCTTTCCCTGGGTATGGTCTTCAATCTTAGATTCATTAGGTGTGACACATGAGATGAGGTTTATGTGGTTTAAAAAAAAAAAAAAGGTTGCAGATGGGATTATGAGAGGGGTAACTGCTATTATTAGTTTTAGTTTCCTCGAAATAAGTGCCAACATTTATGAAAAAAGTATGTATGTTAATTTATTTATAGATATATATATGTGTGCAAACATACAGACACACATATCTATATGTACACACATATCTACATGTACACACATAAATATATTCCTTTGGGACACCATAGATCCTGATGACTTTATAGTTCTAGTCCAGGTGAAGGCCTCAGATTCTTTCTTTCCCCTATCCTCATCCTATTTGTTTTTATTAAATTACACTTCTCACAACTTTAAAGAACATGTGTGTAATTGCATATGTGTGTGTACTCAGATATACAAAGATATAATTTATTCTTCTTAGATGTCACAGAAAAATGCAAAATGTTCTACCTATAAATTCTTTGCTATTGAAGTAGGATTCTTTTTTTTTTTTTTAAGATTTTATTTATTTATTTGACAGAGAGAGATCACAAGTAGGCAGAGAGGCAGGCAGAGAGAGTGAGAGGGAAGCAGGCTCCCTGCTGAGCAGAGAGCCCGATGTGGGACTCGATCCCAGGACCCTGAGATCATGACCTGAGCCGAAGGCAGCGGCTTAAACCACTGAGCCACCCAGGCGCCCCTGAAGTAGGATTCTTAACATGCAAATAAACAAGATTGCTTTTAATTTTTAAGACTCTAAGAGAACACTGAATTTAAATTTGCAGACCCATCCCAAGCCTCCACACTCAAAACTCTTCCACAAGTCAAATTAGTGAATGATGACCCATAAATAGATAATTAGAACAACAGAAGAGGATAATGAGTAAACATTAGTCATGCTTACTGGATGGAGTGAGCATAGTTCATCCCACTCAAAATTCTGCTTAGCAAATTAATTTCTAATATTATAAGAAAAACTCATTATTTCATTTGTCTTCTTGATTTTTGTTTTCTGAATGAAGAAAAACAATATAACTACAAAACTGTGAAATAAAGAAAATTCAGCCTTACTAAAGCTAAATCTGAATTAGCAATGTTCTTATTATAAGGCAGAAAATATTAAGTCAGCACAATGAAGAAAAAGGGGGGGGGGCAAACCAAGAAACAGACTCTTAACTATAGAGAACAAACTGATGGTGACCTGAGCGGGGGTGGGGGAAATGGGTGAAATAGGTAATGGGGATTAAGGAGTGTACTTGTTCTAACGAGCACTGGGTAATTAAAATTTTTTTAAAACATTAGCACAATGTATAAAATGTTAGTGCCAAAATAACCTTAGTGAGCAAATATATGCTCCTGTATTTCGAAGTAGCATTATTACTATTCTTCCATGTAGGTAAGAGTGGCAAAGTTGGGCAGGCAGGATGGTCCAAATGTTTTCATGCTGTGTCATTTTGGTTAGTAAAATGTCAGTTACTACCAGCTTGGTCTTACACTTCTTTAACTAAATCTTTGAAGTATCATATGGAATACTACTAATGAAAGGAAATATATCACCTATGAGACATCTTATTTTCAACTGGTTAACATCAGCACACATTTTTGTAAAATGAGAGACTATGGACCCCAGGAAACAAACTGAGGGTTTCAGAGGAGAGGGGGTAGAGGGAGGGATAATAGAGTGATGTGCACTGGGTATTATATGTAATCAATGAATCACTGAACATAACATCAAAAACTAAAAGATGTACTATACAGTGGCTAACTGAACGTAATAAAAAAATTACAGAGTCTGGCATTTTCAAAGGATTTAACTCAAAAATCTTTCAATCATACTAAGTTTAGAAAAAGGACAAAAATGAAGAAAGGAGAATATTTCTGTGGGGAAGATTTCTTTGGGAAAATGGTGTGTATATTCCAGCCCCCACCAGTTGAGGGGCATATGATATGAAACAAATCGAAAGAAAAAAGTTATTGTGATATTGCGATTTAAAATAATAAATATGTATTTGGCCTTTGTCCTCATTTCTGGCTCAGAGCTCCTGCAACTCTTGGAATTTCCTAAGTATAAGCGCAAGAAAGGTCTTTTATTATGTTACTGAGGTGACTTTTAGATCTCACCTAAAGAATGTGGGCTGGTTGTCAGGAAAACCAACCTTGCTGATTAGAGGGTTGAGACTTTCAGTCCCACTCTTGACCTCCAGAGAGAGAGGGGAGGGGCTGGAGGTTGAATCAATTGCCAATGGCCAATGACTTAATCAATCATGACTATGTAATGAAGTTTCCATTAAAAAAAAAAGAAAAAGAAAAAAAAGACTGGATCTGGAGAGCTCTGAGGTTGGTGAACACATGGAGGTACTGGGAGTATGGTATTCCCAGAGAAGGCATGGAAGCTCAGAGCCCTTTCCACATGCCTTGTCCTATGCATCTCTTCCATCTGGCTGTTCCTGAGTTATATCCTTTCATAATAGGCTGGCAATCTAATAAATAAAATGTTTCTCTGAGTTCTGTTTTGCTGCTTTAGCAAGTTAGTAGAACCCAAAGAGGGGGACTCGGGAATGTCTGACTTAGCCATTCAGTCAGAAGTATAGGTAACAACTTGAGCTTGAGACTGGCTATAAAGTTGGGAATGGTAAGTGGAGGTACTAATGATCTTGTAGAACTGAACTCCAACGCATGGAATCTGATGCTATTTCTGGGTAAATGATGTCAGAACTGAATTAAATTTTAGGACACCAGCTAGTGTCCTGAGAGTTTCTTGTTGGTATGAAGGGCCACCCCCATACTGGAGCTGGTGCCAGAACATATTTGGCTTTATAGATAGAAGCCTGACAGATACTGATGGAAGCCACTGTAGTTATACAGATAGAAGCTTCATATAAACTGATGGAAGCCACTACAGTTAAGGGACTTCTGCCTGAGACATCTGGAGAATTGATAATGGGCTACTCCACTGGTGGCAAAACAAGAGTTTCTATTGCTCTGGAATTTGTCTGCATCCCCACAATTTGTCAGAGCATAGACCGTGTGTGGGTTTTTCACGGCCAGATTGCAACTGGAGGGAAGCAAAAGGAAGAAAGGAAGGAGGAAAGAGAGGTAGGGAGGAAGAGAATGGGATGAAGATGAGTCAAGGGATAGAGATAGACAGAAGGCCCAGAGCCATTTAAAAAGATATCCAAGGGCACCTGGGTGGCTCAGTTGGTTAAGAGTCTGCCTTTGGCTCAGGTCATGATCCTGGAGTCCCAGGAACAAGTGCCGCATTGGGTACCCTGCTCAGCAGGGAGTCTGCTTCTCCCTCTGATCTCTCACTCTCTCTCAAATAAATAAATAAAATATTTAAAATAATAAATAAAATAAAAGAAGATATCAAAGAAAAATGCCTAAGGGCACAATGATTCCTCAATAATGAGTCTGGCTAACGAGATTAAATTAAATATAAATACACTACCTAAATCAAACCAGGAAATCAGAGACTGAATAGGGATTGGCCCAACAAGAGTAACATGCATTTTCTAGGAAATGCAGATTAGAGTTTATATTGTGGGTCTTGAAGAACCTACAAAAGCACTCATGAAAGACATCTTTCAACACTTAACAGATCTGAAGAATGTGAGTGTCTTAAGTCATCCTAGACAAGAATTTTCCTGTCCTCTTAATATTCTCTTCCCGTCTTTGACTTTAACAAAGTAAAATTAAATACTAGACAATACTAAGACACACAATAAAATAGGGTAAATAGGAATCAATGCAAAATAAATAAATAAATAAACAAAACAAAACAAAAAGCCTGCAGTAAGCAAGATAAGGTGGATCATTTCCCTTTCTTCAGCTTCCCACCTAGAAAGTCCTGTTGGGGTGAGGGAAGATTATTTTAACTATTTTGAATCAAATATAGTTTAATTATTATGTGAATTTGTATTTAATTTCTGAATTGAGTCTACATTTGATGCTTAACGTGGCTGCAAAATATCTCCTCTAAGAGGGTTCAGAAAAGTCAAGGAGCTGCCCCAGTTTTCACCTTAGAAATGGAAGTGGTCCCTCTCTGAGTTATTTTAAAGATCAGTAAGAGATAAAAATTAAGATGCTTTCTGATCGCATCTCATAAGTCCTATTTCTTCACTGTAATAGTATCTTTCATTGGGGCGCCTGGGTGGCTCAGTGGGTTAAGCCTCTGCCTTCGGCTCAGGTCATGATCTCAGGGTCCTGGGATCGAGCCCCGCATCGGGCTCTCTGCTCAGCGGGGAGTCTGCTTCCTCCTCTCTCTCTGCCTGCCTCTCTGCCTACTTGTGACCTCTGTCTCTCAAATAAATAAATAAAATCTTTAAAAAAAAAAAAATAGTATCTTTCATTAAACCTCATTCTTTCATCTTATACACATGCATGGGGTGGAAAACACTGGTAGCAACTTGTACTAAAATCCAGATGTTCTCTATGCTTTTTCTTACTCACTTTTAGTTAGGCAATTTAGGAATGGGAGTAAAATTAGTTTGTATTGACTAACTTTGGTGGAACCATGTTGCTGCCAAATAAACATCACTTTCTTTTCTGAATATTTATAAATGTTCTGATTAATTTTCATTCTAAAGTTATTAAAGTGACTGAGGTCAAGTTTATCAGCTGTAATTACTGCAAGCCACCTTACTTTCAATATTAGGCTAACTTCAACATGTTTCTTAAGTGATATCAACATGAAAAGGTTTCTGAATGGCTTTCTTGAGGACCTGTGAAGATGAAGATCAATGATTATATTGACAAAATTTTCTGGAACCACAGAGACCAATTTAGACAACTTCCTGTTATTTGTTTTTCTTGCATCATTCCACTGCTGAGAGTGATTATGTTGAACAATAAGTTTTCACATATGATGTGCTCATCTCATACCATAAAATATTAATGATATGCTTAATGACACTAATCCTCAAGTCACCTAGCTGTGTTTTTGTTAAGTCAGAGGACAAAATGGTTTGGTTTGATTCCTTTCTCTTTAGTTACCTATGGCATTCATGAATATTAAGTGGCTACACTATCATATAGCTATGTTTTTTCAAAGTTTATATAGTAGTTTGTCATGGATGGCAGCAATGAGGATACTGAGATTAGAAAAGTAAAATTGATCTTTATAAGACATTATTTTAATTTTCCTATTTACTCTAACTTTCTTACATTGACCATTTTACAATTAACTAGAATGCTCAATTAATTGGAATGATTTTTTGTACTAGGCTTTTAAAAGGAATTCCTACATGAAGAAGAAAACTAAAAACAATACAAAAAGCTTTCACAGCAGAATTCTTGACACAGAGTAGACACTCAGTAATATATGTGGAAGAATTAAATGAATTAACAAGAATGTAATAACAAAGTAATCACAAAGCAATATTCTCAATATAGATCTTGTCCTATTTTAAATATATCTGAATAGAATGAAATGTTTGTACAGATTGAACATGTGTAATTGTCAATATTACAACTTTTTTAAAAATTTTATTTATTTGACAGAGAGAGAGAGATCACAAGGAGGCACAGCAGCAGGCAGAGAGAGAGGGGGAAGCAGGCTCCCCGCTGAGTAGAGAGCCCGATGTGGGGCTCGATCCCAGGACCCTGGGATCATGACCTGAGCCGAAGGCAGAAGCTTAACCCACTGAGCCACCCAGGCGCCCCACCAATATTATAACTTTTTAAAATAGCTTTATTGAGGTATAACTGACATATAGTAAAACATATCTATTTAAAGACTACAATTTGATACGGTTTTTAAAAAAATGTTTAAATTATTTATTTGAAAGAGAGAGAGAGAAAGCATAAGAAGGTGGAGAGGCAGAGGGAGAAGCAGGCTCCCCACCCAGCAGGGAGCCCGATGCCGGGCTAGATCCCAGTACCCTGGAATCACAACCTGAGCCAAAGGCAGACACTTGACGAGCTAAGCCACCTACACATCCCTGATAAATTTTGACCGATGAAACCATGATCACAATCTAGATAATGAACATATATATAGTCTCCAAAAGTTTCCTCTGCTGCTTTGTAATACTTCCCTCTGGCCCCAACATTTCTTATATCCCCAAGGTAATTTCTGGGTATTTACTGTCACTATAGAGGAGTGCTTATAAAATATGTTAGGCTGTACTAAAGCAATGTTTCATCTAATTTTTCTGTGGTAGCAAGTCTAGATCCTCTGTGTGCTCGACCCAGTGCTTCCTGAATTGTATTTTTCTCCAATCTGACTGGTAGGAAGAGCCACCTGATATTCCCAGTCCAGAATCAGAACCAGTTCTCTTCTCACTAATCCTTTCTAATGGTTCTTTCTCAGCCTTGTGTAATTTCCTCTTCCTCCCATATACTCAGCTGAATACTTGGTGGAAATCCTCTACGAATTTCCAGAGTTCACTCTGTGCAACTATCTCCATTTTGATTCTCTGTCCAATGAACTTTAGGTACCTTGATCTTTCTTGATTCTCATCTTCATCTCCTCAACTCAGGGAGTCTACAGGTCTTCCCTTGGGTTTGCCCTCTCTTCACTATAACCTGGACACTCTCTTAGGCTGTAAGCTGAAGAAAACACAGGACTGACCTAACTATTTACCAACTCTCATGGATCACAGTTTCCAGTTGCCTGAGGTCCAGTCCCAAAAGCTGCTACTTTAATTTATAAAACTATTTTCCCCTCATTTTATTGATTCAGATAAAAGATCACATTTGGTCCCTATTATTCATCTTGACCAAAAGTGGAAATACCCTATTCCACCATTTTATTTTATTATTATTATTATTTTATTTATTAAGTAAGCTTCGTGCTAAGTGTGGAGCCCAACATGGGGCTTGAATTCACACCTCTAAGATCAAGACCTGAGCTAAGATCAAGAGTCAGACACTTAACCAACTGAGCCACCCAGGTGCCCCGTCCATCATTTTACACCTGCCCATTGGTAGTTAAATATTTCTCAACCTATATATATCTTATATTTAAAATAAAAAATTCTCAGTTAATCTCATATTACCCAATATGATTTTGGTGATATTCTTTTTTTTTTTCTTTAAGATTTTTATTTATTTATTTAACAGAGAGGCAGTGAGATGGGGAACAAAAGGATGGGGAGTGGTAGAAGGAGATGCAGGCTTACCACTGAGCAGGAAGCCCAACGCCGGACTTGATCCCAGGATACTGGAATCATGACATGAGCCAAAGGTAGACGCTTAATGGCTGAGCCATCCAGGCACCCCGGTTCTGGAGATATTCTAATAAATCAGAGCTTTATATTTTATATTCTAAATATTGACTCTCTCTCCCTCCATATTCCTTGATTTATTGGAGCCAGTTTTGGAAATTGGCAACAGATACTCTATATCAAGATTTAGGAGTCAGAAAGTATAACCTAGAAAAATTTCTACCTTTAGATTAAGAATATTTAGTTACCAAAAGATGCTGCCGACGGCTGCCAAATGGCAACTTGTATAAAGAACTTGATGAACAAGATGAAATCCTTTTTTTCTTTTTTAGATTTTATTTATTTATTTGACAGAGAGAGATCACAAGTAGCCAGAGAGGCAGGCAGAAAGAGAGGAGGAAGCAGGCTCCCCGCAGAGCAGAGAGCCCGATGCAGGGCTTGATCCCAGGACCCTGAGATCATCACCTGAGCCAAAGGCAGAGGCTTAACCCACTGAGCCACCCAGGTGCCCCCAAGATGAAATCTTTTTATTGGAGACTAACCTTGCTACTTTTTCTAACATCCATGTACTAAGCTAAGATTGCCAACTTCTTCTACCTTATGTAATATCATGAGTCTTTTCAGCATATCTGTAATTATAAAAGTGAAACTTACCAAATTTCAAAAGGAGCACCCTAAGGTCATGGGTACTATATCACTTATTTCAATTTTATAAAAGTCTTTTCTGTTTTCTTTACCATGGTTACCAATGTAGCCAAAGTAAACTACCCTATTCTTAATGTTTACATTTGTCACTCATAATTTAAAAAATTAAAAATTGGATATACTAATTGTATGTTCTTTAGATGAAGTTTTATCTGCTTCATATCCTTTCCAGCTTTTATACTCTTGTTTGTAACTGCATAATCATTTATCTGTTCTTTGAACTTCCTATAGCATGATATATCAGCATCCAAGCCACAAAAAGGAAGGAAGGAAGGTGGAAAGGAAAGTAGGGGGGAGGAGGAAAGATAGTAGAAAGGAAAGAAAGAAGGAAGCAATGACAGTATTGAGGGATGCAAGAGCCCTACAAACTTAAAGAAGAGGCAACAAGTCTATTATCTTCTAAAAAGTATGCCCAACTGTTCTCTGTTCTGTGTACTTCTCCCATTTTATTTCTGAGAAAAATTAAGTGACTTCTTTATGGGTATAGTATCTCCCTAGCTACTGACAGAAAGTAGAATCTTTATGGCAGATTTTTGCATCTTCATGATGGATTTTTTTTAAATTATATCAAATGAGATCTGCCATTACCTCACAGAGAAGCAATTTTGCTTTCTCACCGTTCAGTACTAATATTGTGAATTTATTCACTGAAGCTAAGAATTTCCCTAGACTGGCATTCTTTAATTCACTTTACAGATTAGTTTTTAAAAAGTCAGTGGTCTATGAAAAATGAAATTTAATTCACAAAATGTGTATTATCCCTACTTCTAATTTATATTCTTCTTTTTTCTTAGTTATCTGCATTTCCTTCTGTAAATTGTCTCTTTCACTTAGCACACAGAGTATAGCATTTCCTTTTATGTAAGTCTCTTTAATCAATTCCAAATACATCTCTTCAGTTTTTTTTTTCTTTTTATAAAATGGAGAGAATAGTACTTACCTCGTGATGTTAGTGTGAGAATCTGTAAAGTATCTGGTATATAGTAATGCTCAATAAATGTTAGCTACTTCTCTTCCTCCTATTAGGCCCTCTCAAATTCTCTAATACAACACATCCTTTAACATTAGACAGATATTATCTTGTTCTCTCACACCATTCCTTGCCTCCATGCTACTGCTTATGCTGGATTTCCTACTTACAAAACCGCCACTCATCAGAAACCAAATTCTTAACCACATTTTACAAGATTTTCTTCTAATTCTGTTAAGTCTTCTCTACTAATCTTCCTTTATTGCTCCCTATGTAATTTTCTTCAGTGCCTGCTTCCTAAATATTTGTTTTGGTACCTAACAACCTACTATCCTCTACACAGTTTCAACACATAATGAGTTATGTGTGGTTAGTGTCTTACCTTTCCAATAGGACTGTCTACTTCTTAAAGGCAATGATTCCTTTTCATTTCCTATCCCCACCACACACTTGCTTCAAACTTTTTAGATATTTAACAGATATTGAATGAGCACGTGAATGAAAATATAACTGGATTCTCGCTATATACAATTTTACAGAATAAACTAATGATAAATGAGAAATGGGGACTAATTTTACATATCATTTAATGTCTTTTCTCCAACAGCACATCTTGATTTTTCTCAAGTGTTAGGCACTTTCTTTTATACTTTCAAGTTTGCTTTCGAATGGCAGAGCTTTTTCATCTGATGTTTCTGTCCTAGTTAAGGCTCTTCATGTTGTACTATATATACTCTCACCTACAAATATGATTGGTTTTTCTTCCTCAGCTTTATTTTCCCTCTCCTGAATAAAATCTATGATCTATATCATCTGAAAAGAGGTGACAGTTTACAGCTAATTTAAAAAATATATATTTTAAAGAAATATTGCTTAGTTGTAACTTATTTTTGCTGACACTAACAGCAATAACCATAGTAGGTACATGCTGTCAAATACAGTAACAAAAAATAAAGTATGTTTGCGGTGGGTTTTTCATTGATGGCTTTGATAATATTGAGGTATGTGCCCTCTATCCCTACACTTTGAAGAGTTTTGATCAGGAAGGGATGCTGTACTTTGTCAAATGCTTTTTCAGCATCTATTGAGAGTATCATATGGTTCTTGTTCTTTCTTTTATTAATGTGTTCTATCACATTGATTGATTTGTGGATGTTGAACCAACCCTGCAGCCCTAGAATAAATCCCACTTGATTGTGGTGAATAATCCTTTTAATGTACTGTTGAATCCTATTGGCTAGTATTTTGGCGAGAATTTTTGCATCTGTGTTCATCAAGGATATTGGTCTATAGTTCTCTTTTTTGGTGGGATCCTTGTCTGGTTTTGGGATCAAGGTGATGCTGGCCTCATAAAATGAGTTTGGAAGTTTTCCTTCCATTTCTATTTTTTGGAACAGTTTCAGGAGAATAGGAATTAGTTCTTCTTTTTTTTTTTCCATTTTATTTATTTTTTCAGCGTAACAGTATTCATTCTTTTTGCACAACACCCAGTGCTCCATGCAAAACGTGCCCTCCCCATTACCCACCACCTGTTCCCCCAACCTCCCACCCCTGACCCCTCAAAACCCTCAGGTTGTTTTTCAGAGTCCATAGTCTCTTATGGTTCGTCTCCCCTCCCCAATGTCCAAACAAACTGGGGGTTGCTGGGGGGAGGTGGGATTGGGAGAGGGGGAGCGGGAATTAGTTCTTCTTTAAATGTTTGGTAGAATTCCCCTGGGAAGTCGTCTGGCCCTGGGCTTTTGTTTGTTTGGAGATTTTTTTTTTTAATATTTTATTTATTTGACAGAGAGAAATCACAACTAGGCAGAGAGGCAGGCAGAGAGACAGGAGGAGGCAGGCTCCCTGCGGAGCAGAGAGCCCAGTGTGGGGCTGGATCCCAGGACTCTAGGATCATGACCTGAGCTGAAGGCAGAGGCTTTAATCCACTGAGCCACCCAGGCGCCCCTGTTTGGAGATTTTTGATGACTGTTTCAATCTCCTTACTGGTTATGGGCCTGTTCAGGTTTTCTATTTCTTCCTGATTCAGTTGTGGTAGTTTATATGTCTCTAGGAATGCATCCATTTCTTCCAGATTGTCAAATTTGTTGGCGTAGAGTTGCTCATAGTATGTTCTTATAGTTGTCTGTATTTCTTTGGTGTTAGTTGTGATCTCTCGTCTTTCATTCATGATTTTATTTATTTGGGTCCTTTCTCTTTTCTTTTTGATGAGTCTAGCCAGGGGTTTATCAATCTTATTGATTCTTTCAAAGAACCAGCTCCTAGTTTCATTGATTTTTTCTATTGTTTTTTTGCATTCTCAATGGAGAAAAACTGAAAGCTTTTCCACTAAGGTCAGAAACACGGCAGGTATGTCCATTATCACCACTGCTATTCAACATAGTACTCGAAGTCCTAGCCTCAGCAATCAGACAACAAAAAGAAATTAAAGGCATCCAAATTGGCAAAGAAGAAGTCAAACTATCACTCTTTGCAGATGATATGATACTATATGTGGAAAACCCAAAAGACTCCACTCCAAAACTGCTAGAACTTGTACAGGAATTCAGTAAAGTGTCAGGATATAAAATCTATGCACAGAAATCAGTTGCATTTCTGTACACCAACAACAAGACAGAAGAAAGAGAAATTAAGGAGTCAGTCCCATTTACAATTGCACCCAAAACTATAAGATACCTAGGAATAAACCTAACCAAAGAGGCTAAGAATCTGTATGCAGAAAACTATAAAGTACTCATGAAAGAAATTGAGGAAGACACAAAGAAATGGAAAAATGTTCCATGCTCCTGGATTGGAAGAATAAATATTGTGAAAATGTCCATGCTACCTAAAGCAATCTACACATTTAATGCAATCCCTATCAAAATACCATCCATTTTTTTCAAAGAAATGGAACAAATAATCCTAAAATTTATATGGAACCAGAAAAGACCTCAAATAGCCAAAGGAATATTGAAAAAGAAAGCCAAAGTTGGTGGCATCACAATTCCAGACTTCAAGCTCTATTACAAAGCTGTCATCATCAAGACAGCATGGTACTGGCACAAAAACAGACACATAGATCAGTGGAAGAGAATAGAGAGCCCAGAAATAGACCCTCAACTCTATGGTCAACTAATCTTCGACAAAGCAGGAAAGCAAGTCCAATGGAAAAAAGACAGCCTCTTCAATAAATGGTGCTGGGAAAATTGGACAGCCACATGCAGAAAAATGAAATTGGACCACTTCCTTACACCACACACGAAAATAGACTCCAAATGGATGAAGGACTTCAATGTGAGAAAGGAATCCATCAAAATCCTTGAGGAGAACGCAGGCAGCAACCTCTTCGACCTCAGCCGCAGCAACATCTTCCTAGGAACAACGGCAAAGGCAAGGGAAGCAAGGGCAAAAATGAACTATTGGGATTTCATCAAGATCAAAAGCTTTTGCACAGCAAAGGAAACAGTTAACAAAACCAAAAGACAACTGACAGAATGGGAGAAGATATTTGCAAACGACATATCAGATAAAGGGCTAGTATCCAAAATCTATAAGGAACTTAGCAAACTCAACACCCAAAGAACAAACAATCCAATCAAGAAATGGGCAGAGGACATGAACAGACATTTCTGCAAAGAAGACATCCAGATGGCCAACAGACACTTGAAAAAGTGCTCCACGTCACTCGGCATCAGGGAAATACAAATCAAAACCACAATGAGATATCACCTCACACCAGTCAGAATGGCTAAAATTAACAAGTCAGGAAATGACAGATGCTGGAGAGGATGTGGAGAAAGGGGAACCCTCCTCCACTGTTGGTGGGAATGCAAGCTGGTGCAACCACTCTGGAAAACAGCATGGAGGTTCCTCAAAATGTTGAAAATAGAACTACCCTATGACCTAGCAATTGCACTACTGGGCATTTACCCTCAAGATACAAACATAGTGATCCGAAGGGGCACGTGTACCCGAATGTTTATAGCAGCAATGTCTACAATAGCCAAACTCTGGAAAGAACCTAGATGTCCATCAACAGATGAATGGATCAAGAAGAAGTGGTATATATACACAATGGAATACTATGCAGCCATCAAAGAAATGAAATCTTGCCATTTGCGACGACGTGGATGGAACTAGAGCGTATCATGCTTAGTGAAATAAGTCAATCGGAGAAAGACAACTATCATATGATCTCCCTGATATGAGGACGTGGAGAAGCAACATGGGGGGTTAGGGGGATAGGAGAAGAATAAATGAAACAAGATGGGATTGGGAGGGAGACAAACCATAAATGACTCTTAATCTCACAAAACAAACTGGGGTTGCTGGGGGGAGGTGGGGTTGGGAGAGGGGGAGGGGATTATGGGCATTGGGGAGGGTATGTGCTATCGTGAGTGCTGTGGAGTGTGTAAACCTGGTGATTTACAGACCTGTACCCCTGGGGATAAAAATACATAATATGTTTATAAAAAAAAAAAATTGGAAGGGGAGGCGAACCATAAGAGACTATGGACTCTGAAAAACAACCTGAGGGTTTTGAAGGGTCAGGGGTGGGAGGTTGGGGGAACAGGTGGTGGGTAATAGGGAGGGCACGTCTTGCATGGAGCACTGGGTGTTGTGCAAACAATGAATACTGTTACGCTGAAAAAATAAATAAATTTTAAAAAAAAGTATGAAATTTTGTCCAAAATATAAACAAGAAGGACATATTATCCCAAACATGTGTGTCAGGGAGGGGAGAGGGTTAATATTTCCATCCCCAGGTCACATTATTTGTACATGATGTTGATAACATAATATATATGCTTGCTTTATTTTCTTTGGGGATTATTCCTTTGTGAAAATAGCCAAAGATTTTTATAAAACCAACGTTTTGTTTCTTTCCCATCATCAAACTTTACCTAAGGAAAGAAAGACACATATGTTTAATTTAGCTTCTAAATTCTATTGCCTGTAATTTAAATGTTTACATTTTCTAACGAAAACAGAAATTTCAAGACTTGTATTACATGGTAACATTTGTCATAAGCCAGGTGATACTAAACTATTCCTCTAGCATGACAATTCTTAAATCAGTCCAAGTATAAACATAACATTTCTGTATGTACCAATTTTTATTATGGTTTTAAGTTGAATAAAGAGTGGTATTATGAAATTATTGAAAGTGACTTAAAAATGAAAATAAAATGGTTTATTAAAGAGAAAAAATAAGAACAAACAAAAATACCTCTGGGTATCTTTATAAAATAGAGGAAAGTCATTTTAAGTGAATACAGACATCATATTTTTTTCCACTTACTGGTGTGTTTGCTGATTCAAGTACGAATATATTAGGTTTGAATTTATAACACCAAAAGCATTTTTTTTGTTTATTTCATTTGTAATGTGAAAGTAATTGGACTTTCAGATGCAGTACTGATTCTCAAACTTATACAAGATTGTTTGAATAATACTGCAACATGTATCAACAATCACCTCCCCCAATTTTTTTAGAAGATTTTATTTATTTGAAACAGAGATAGCAAGAGAGAGCACACATGAGTGAGGAGTAGATAGAGGAATAGGCTCCCCACTAAGCAAGCCCAGCACAGGGTTCGATCTCAGGACCCTGGCATCATGACCTGAGCTGAAGGCAGATGCTTAACTGACTCAACCACCAAAGCACCCCATCACCTTCCCCAAATTATACTTAGCAATTGTTACAATGCACAAACCATTTGGTTTTCAATACTGATAAAACATGCTATTTCTTTTTTCTTTTCATCCACTAATAATTTTATCATTTTTTCTGAATTTAATTTCCTTTTGTTTAGTACTTTGTGATACAGTTCCAGATTTATTAGTTTTAGTATCACTTTGACTCAACACAGTAACTATCCCGTACCCTCAAAGCCTGATATGGACCTCACATTTTACAAACAGTTGTAGTACCTCATACATTTTACCTTTACTGAAATAGATTGTTTTAAATAATTCTACCATGAACTAAATGCTCCAATCAAAATAGGGGTGGACAGAATGGATTAAAAAAAAAAAAGACCCATGCTGCCAACAAGAGACTCATTTTAGACATAAAGACACCTGCAGATTGGAAGTGAGAGCATGGAAAAACATCATGCAAATAGATGTCAAAAGAAAGCTGGAAGCAATATTTATATCAGATAAAATGACTTTAAAACAAAGACCACCAACAAGAGATCTATAATATTGAAGGGGACAATCCAACAAGGAGACATAACAACTATAAATATTTATACAGCGAACATGAGAGCACCTAAATATACAAAATAGTTAATAATGAACATAAAAGAATTAATAATAATACAATAATATTAGGGGACTTTAACACCCCACTTACATCATGGATAGATAATCTAAACAGAAAATCAACAAGGAAATAATGGCTTTGAATGATACACTGGAACAGATGGATTTAACAGATATATTCAGAACATTTCATCCTAAAACAGCAGAATACATGTTCTTTTCAAGTGCACATGGAACATTCTCCAGAATAGATCACATGTTGTCCACAAAACAAGCCTCAGTAAATTCAAGAAGACTGAAGTCATACCATGTGTCCTTTCTAGCCACAACATTATGAAACCACAGGAAAATTTTTAGAAAGATCACAAATACGTGGAGGTTAAATAACATGATACTAAACAATGAATGGGTCAACCAGAAAATAAAAGAAGAACTAAAATGGGATGGCTCAGTGGGTTAAGTGTTTGCATCAGTCTCTACACTTAGCACAGAGTATGCTTGAGATACTCTCCTTCCTTCTCCCCCGGCCCTGCCCCCCCTCACTTTCTCTCTCTCTCTCTCAGTAAATTAATTAAGTATTTTAAAAAAGAAGAAGAAGAACCGAAAAAGTACATGAAAACAAAACACAATGATCCAAAACCTCTGGGATGCAACAGAAGTGGTTCTTAGAAGGAAGTTTATAGAAATACAGGCCTACCTTAAGAATCAAGAAATATCTCAAATAAACAACCTAACCTTATACCTAAAGGAGCTAGAAAAAGAACAACAACAAAAAAAACCCTAATACCAGCAGAAGAGAGAAATAATAAAGATTAGAGCAGACATAAATAATACAGAAACTAAAAAAACACAATAGAAAAGATCAATGAACTAGGAGCCAGTTCTTTGAAAAAGATCAATAAAATTGACAAACATCTAACCAGAATTATCAAGAACAAATAAATAAATAAAATCACAAATGAGAGTGGAGAAATAACACCACCACCACAGTAATCAAACAATTATAAGAAAATACTATGAAAAGCTGTATCCCAACAAACTGGACAACATAGAAGAAATGGATAAATTCCTAAAAACATATAAACTATCAAAACTGAAATAGGAAAAAATAAGAAAATTTGAACAGACCAATAATCAGCAAAGAAAATCAATCAGTAGTCAAAAATACCCAACAAACAAAAGTCTAGGACCATATGGTTTCAAAGGCAAATTTACTAAATATTTAAGAAGAGTTAATACCTATTCTTCTCAAACAATTCCAAAAGATAAAAAAAGGAATGAAAACTTCCAAATTCATTCTATGAGGCCAGCATTATTTTGATAGCAAAACCAGCTAAAGATACCACTAAAGTGAAGGACAGGTCAATATTCCTGATGAATATGGATGCAAAAAACCTCAATAAAATACTAGCAAACTGAATTCAACAATACATTAAAAAAATCATTTACTAGGATCAAGTGGAATTTATTTAGGGGTACAAGGATGGTTCAATATTTCAATGTAATACATTATATCAATAAAAGGATAAGATATATATGATCAGAGAAAGCACCTGACAAAGTACAACTTCTATTCATAATAAAAACCTTCAACAAAGGAAGTTTAGAGGAAACATACCTAAACATAATAAAGTCCCCATCTTCAATGGGGAAAAACTGAAATCTTTAACCCTAAGGTCAGGAAAAAAACAAGGATGTACACTCTTACCACTTTTATTCAACATAGTACTGGAAGTCTTAGCCACACCAATCAGACAACAAAAAAATAAAAGGTATCCAAATCAGTAAGGGAGAGGCAAAACTTTCACTATTTGCAGATGACATGATACTCTATATTGAAAACACAAAAGACTTTAGCCAAAAACTGCCAGAATTGGTAAAGTAGTTCAGTAAAGTCACAGGATACAAAATCAATGTACAGAAATCTGTTACATTTGTATATACCAATAATAAAGCATTTTAATATTTATAGTTTGCACCAAATATAATAAGGTACCTAGGAATAAACCTAAGCAAAGAGGTAAAAGACATATATTCAGAAAACTATAGAACATTGATGAAAGAAATTAAAGATGATACAAAGTAATGGAAAGACATTCCATGCTCATGGATTGTAAGAACAAATATTGTTACCCAAAGAAACCTACATATTTAATGCAATCCCTATCAACATAACAAGAGCATTTTTCACAGAGCTAGGACAATCCTAAAATTTGTATGGAACCACAAAAGACCCCAAAAGCCAAAGCAATCTTGAAAAAGAAAAGATGCAAAGCTGGAGTCATCACAATTCTGGACTTCAAGTTATATTACAAAATGACATAGAAAACCCAGAAACAAACCTACAGGTATATGGTCAATTCATCTTTTACAAAGCAGGAAAGAATACAATGGGGAAAAGTCTCTAAAAAAAATGCTGTTGGGAAAACTGGACCACTTTCCTATACCATACACAAAAATAACCCCAAAATGGATGAAAGACCTAAAAGTGAGACCCAAACATTCAAAATCCAATAAGAGAACAATGGCAGTAGTAATCTTTGACATTGGCTGTAGCAACTTTTTTCTAGATGTATCTCCTGAGGCAGGGGAAACAAAAGCAAAAATAAACTATTGGGACTACTTTAAAAAAAAGAAAAGAAAGAAAAATCTTCTGCTCAGTGAAGAAAGCAAACAAAACTAAAAGACAATCTACAGAATCGGAGAAGGTATTTGCAAAGGATATGTCTGATAAAGGTATCCAAAATATATAAAGAACTTAAGAAACTCAATACCCAAAAAACATATAATCCCATTACAAAATGGGCAAAAGATATGAACAGATGGCCAACAGATACAGGAGAAAATGCTCAACATCACTCATCATCAGGGAAATACAAATCAAAACTATAATGAGATTATATCACCTTACACCTGTTAGAAGGGCTAAAATAAAAGACATAGGAAATAAGTGTTGGTGAGAATATGGAGAAAAAGGAACCCTCTTGCACTGCTGGTGAAAATGCAAACTGATACAGCCACTGTGGAAAATATTACAGAGTTTCCTCAGAAAGTTAAAAATAGAACTACTTCATGATCCAGTAATCTCACTACTGGGTGTTTACCCAAAGAATACAAAAACACTAATTCAAAGGGGTACATGAACCCCTATGTTTATTGCAGCATTATTTACAATAGTAAAAATATGGAAGTAGCCCGTGTCCACTGACTGATGAATGGATAAGGATGTTACACACACACACACACACACACACACACACACACACACAGACACACTGGAATGTTTTTCAGCTACAAAAGAAGAATGAAATCTTGCTATTTGGAATGACCTGGATGGAGCTGGGGAGTATAAGTCTAAGTGAAATAAATTGGTCAGAGAAAGACAAAGACCATATGATTTCAGTCATATGTGGAATTTAAGAAGCAAAACAAACTAGCAGGAGAAAAAGAGAGAAAGAGAGAGACAAATCAAGAAACAGACTCCTAATTATAGAGAATAAACTGATGGTTACTAAGGAGAGGGGGGTGGGAGGAATGGGTTAAATAGGCGGTGGGGATTAAGGAGTACACTTATCATGATGAGCACTAGGTGATGTATGGAAGTGCTGAATCACTATATTGTACACCTGAAACAAATATAACACTGTATGTTAACTGAGATTAAAATCAAAACTTTAAAAAAATAAAAAAAATAATTCCACCATGAGAACTGAAATTGTCCAGTATCTTTTCTTTGTTATACTTGCTAATTGCATAGTTAATTCCCATTCATTAGTCCTTTTATTTGGATTTTCTAGAGTGTTTAAAATATAGTGTTAAAAATTATTTAACACAATTATGGTCCACTTGACCCAAGGATTCTTTTTCCATTATCTGTACTAATATTTATGTGCTATCACTATTTCTGTATAATTTCAATCTGTGAACTTGTCATGTTTATACTATGTTTGTGTGTGTAATATGTCTTAATCTTTATTATGAAAAAAAATTTAAATGATTAAAAATTTAAATTAAAATTTTAAATCATTATGCTTTCAAAATTTTGTTAAGAGTCATAAATATTGCCTTCTTGGATAAACAAATGTAGAGCATTAGGACTTCATTTGCCTTGTGGATTAAAAAGTGTACCTCATGCCCTTAGTATACAGAACTGTTTTTTGAGAGAAGGCAGAATTTTTTTTTTTTTTTTTAAGTAATGGAGAATACTCAAAAAGAAGACTTCAGAAACATAGGGGAAATTCATGCTGGAAACTTCTTCCGAGAGAAGAGTGACAGAAGTCCTGGTTGAGGGTAAGTCCCAGACTCCCAACACCCAGAAACTGTTCAAATTATCAGTGCTTTGGAAGACAATAGCTTAGTTTGTGATGATGAAGCAAGAGACATATAATGATGCTCTAAAGCATGGCGCATGTGTTTGCTGAGGGCAGGAAACAGACCAGAAAGGACATCATTATTTATTTGATAAGTGTGTTAGAATGTGGTGGGCCAGTATCCTCTACTGATAGCATAAAGCATCTATAATGTAAATGGTAATAGCAGACAATTACCTAGTTTCTCCCTTTTTCTTCTTGGTATATGTAATAAAAAGGACAGATTTTGGAATAAATATAGTCTTAAGTTTTCAGACAATGTGGTAATAGAATGCAAGAAATAGGTACCTGTAAGGAGGTCAGGTAAAATTTGGAATTGCTGGTTTAAAATATACTCGAAGTGGAACTATGTTTATGTACTTATGTGACAGAGTATGCTATATTGGATTTCTCTGTTGGGTCCATGTACATGAGTGTGTATAAGAACTCACATAATTGTAACAAAATCTCTTAAGACCAAAGAACAGCTTAGTTTTTATTACTCTAGACTGTTTCCTTCCCTCAATGAAGACATCCTCTGAAGTCACTTACACAGTGTCTGTTGTGTTTGTACAATGTCATGTATCACTTCAGACATATATCCCTTCCTCTATTTAGATTACAAATTCAAAGAATATTTTGAGATTCATATATACTCTTCAAGTCCACGGCACAAAACACAGTACCCCTTCTATGGGAGACAGAGAAAAAGTTTGGTAGAATGGCAAGGCAAGATAATACGGTGGCTTGTGGTAAAAAGAACTGAGTTCAAATGGTGGCACCCTCTCTGACTTGAACAAATTATGTTATTTTTCATTTCATATCTTTTCTCACCTGAAAATAGATATGGTAATCTTGACCTCATAGAGATTTTAAAAGGCTTAAATATGAGGCTACTTAGTATTTGGCAAATAGGACTCAACAAAATTAGACATCTATGGAGAATGATAAAGTTGTTATAAGTTTGTTAATGATATTCATAATCATATATAAAAATTTATATTTGTTGAATCAACCTTACAAATTTAATTGTAATTTGGCTAGATAAGAGCTAGCAAAGGAAGTGCTTTAGAAATAGATATCTGTCCTGATCATTCCAACTCCAAGATATCTCTGGCATCTCCTCTCCTCACCTATCTCCACATCAATCTTCTTAGTCAAAGCACAATCATATCTAACCTACACAACTGCTTCAGACTGCTCACGATTTTCCTTATGCTGCCCTGGCACGTTATACTAGATATTTGCCATTGCACCACTAGATCTCTTCTCTACCTTCTTCATCCAGCTATGGGCCTCTAGCGATTAATCTCCATGGATAGCATTCTCAGCCGCTGGCTTTCCCTGGATTTGACCATGGGAGGTCACCTATAGGAGATATGACTGTGGAGTCACCAGTTCCCTCCTAAATGAGTCATAGTTTGACAATGATGAGTTTTCTTTATTGGGGTCATGGCTTTTATTACCAGGAGTGTTCTTCTGTAGTTACAATTTTTCCTTAGGTTCCTATAACCTCTCCCTTTGCCCCTTCAAGTTTGCTAGCCCAAGATGTTTCAAAAACCTTTGTCGATTTCCTTTAATTCTGACCACATCTTTGTTAATCATTCTTCAATTATGCCTCCTTGAGTGCGTCATCTATCTCCTGCTGGACCCTGTCTGACAGATATATATCATACCACCTCCCACCACCCCAATTACACCTGTTTTTCACAATGCATTATCTAGAATGTAAACTGTGCCCTGCAACTCTCTTCTGCTGAACTTGTTTCACAGGATTCTACCTCATTGAACTTTGTGTTGAATTATACTGCCCTTCTTTCAGCTTTTCCTATGCATAAAGATTTCTGCTTTAGGTTGTTTGCAGATACTCTGTCCTCTGCCAGGAACATGCACCTTTCCGATCCATACTAGGGACTCAGTAAATATATGCAAAATTACTTAATGAACATTTTATAATTGGTATGCTTATTTTCTATCATTTTATTGCTTGATTATCTAACAAGATGGTCATTAAAAAGCTCTTTTCAGCATTTTTATCTATTCTATACTAATATTCACCTTGTGATAATTAAACTAGATCATTTTTATAAAAAATGATTAAACTTCTTAGTAAATAGTGTACATGTTTAGGTGCCATATATTAAAATAGTTTTAGTATGATTTGGATATTTCTTCTCTGGGTCACCCAGCATACTTAGTGATATTTTCCAGTGGGTCTTTGTGCTGCTGTAACTTCTTCCAAAAAAGTATTTGCCCAGTAGGGCCTTGGTTATGATTGTTCTAGTAATTTTCTCTTTAAATAATATGGCTAACAGATATTTCTTGACTTCCATTCTGTAATTATGTTTGTCATTCCCTTGTTTCAATATTTATATTTTGAAGTTTTCCACATATTGACCAAAATCCTAACATCTTCATCAATGTTAAAATTTGGCTCTCACTCCCATCATTGTTTTATAGTTTGGTTGTGACACTTAAAAAGTAAAATCATAAATCTTGGTTTTCCTAGGAAATTTGCCTCTGATTTTGTTGGGAGGTATGTAATTACTTTTAATGTGCTTCTCTTTTAAAAATAAAATTTTCTATTTTCCATTCAAGTACAAAATATATTTGTCATTAAAAAAATTTAAAAGCCCAGAAAGGCAGAATGTAGGGGAAAAAAAAAAATCACCCATCATCCCACAAATGCTTAAGACTTCAGTGCCATATCCTACCAGTCCAGTTCTTTTGCTGTGCATATTTTATATACAATTAGGATAATAAAAGAGATGCAAAATTATATTTCTAATTTTTAAATTGGTTTTATACTTGTAAAAATAACACATGCCCTAGGCTATATTAATAGCATCTATCTTCACAAAAGATAATTTTAATTTTGAAGGGTCAGTTTTGGCAGTTAAATAATTTTATTCAAAATGTTTGGAATCTTAGAGATTTTGTCACAAAAGAGCTGACATTTATCTTTATGCCATATTTAAACAAGGATATACCAAACAAATTAATAATTTGAAGAGGAAGGGCCATGTCTGACTTAAAAGAAAAATATAGTCCTAGAGAAGATAGAAAATTAATATAGCAAACTTAAAACTTTATCTTGTAGATTTCTTTATGAAATTTCAGTAAATAATTTAGAGTCCGCAAAATTTATAGGACAATTTTTGCGTGAAAGACATGAAGTTCCTGTCCTTAGGGAGCATGCAGAAGACTAGAGAAACTTAAGGGAACATGTAATTTTAACACAAAGGAGCATCTTACACCAAGTGAGAACAAGAGAGAGAGATACTGAGAGAGAGAGAGAGAAACAGAAGAGACAGGAGATGTTTGAGCAGAAGTCGCTTGAAAATCAAATTGATTTGGGTTTTACTCACAGGTCTGCCACTTTTAGACACAATTCTTAATCTCCCAGTACTTCAGTTTCCACCTCTGGAATATGGGAAAGAAAATAAAATACATATTTCAGGTCACTGTTCATTTAAATAACATATCTACCTCTGTGTCTGGCATATTGGAAATCTTCAATAAATATTAACCATTATTTCATTTCTAGACCTAGTACCATAAGAAAAATTAGAAAGACTATTTAAGAGGTCATTATTAGGATAATTCTAGTAAACATTAATGAGAGTCTGGATTAGCACAGTGGTAGGCAATGCAAAATGGAAAGGTGGATATTTAAAAGAATTCCATAAAAGTATACACAGGGGTTAGTTACATAGGAAATGAAGGTGCAAAAAAAAAATGCCAGATGACTTGACATTTTGACCTTTGTGAGAGAATACTAAACTTGGGACACACTCAAGCAAAATGAATGAAAGTGTATGGGTTTAGAGTACTGGCATCGGCATTTTTTTTTTACTTTATTTTTTTTTATAAACATATAATGTATTATTAGCCCCAGGGTTACAGGTCTATGAATCGCCAGGTATACACACTTCACAGCACTCACCATAGCACATACCCTCCCCAACGTCCATAACCCCACCACCCTCTCCCGACCCCTCTCCCCCCAGCAACCTTCAGTTTCTTTTGTGAGATTAAGAGTCTATTATGGTTTGTCTCCCTCCCGATCCCATCTTGTTTCATTTATTCTTTTCCTACCCCCCAACCACCCCCCCCCCACATGGCATCTCCACTTCCTCATATCAGGGAGAACATATGATAGTTGTCTTTCTCTGATTGACTTATTTCGTGAAGTATAATACCCTCTAGTTCCATCCACGCTGTCGCAAGTGACAAGATTTCATTTCTTTGGATGGCTGCATAGTATTCCAAAGTATATATATACCACATCTTCTTGATCCATTCATCTGTTGATGGACATCTAGGTTCTTTCCATAGTTTGGCTATTGTAGACATTGCTGCTATAAACATTTGGGTGCGCATGCTTCTTAGGATCACTATGTTTGTATATTTAGGGTAAATACCCAGTAGTGCAACTGCTGGGTCGTAGGGTAGCTCTATTTTCAACTTTTTTGAGGTGCCTCCATGGTGTTTTCCAGAGTGGGTGCACCAGATTGCATTCCCACAAGCAGTGTAGGAGGGTTCCCCTTTCTCTGCATCCTTGCCAGCATCTGTCATTTCCTGATTTGTTAATTTTAGCCATTCTGACTGGTGTGAGGTGGTATCTCATTGTGGTTTTGATTTGTATTTCCCTGATGCCAAGTGATGTGGAGCACTTTTTCATGTATCTCTTGGCCATCTGGATATTTTCTTTGGAGAAATGTCTGTTCATGTCCTCTGCCCGTTTCTTGATTGGATTATTTGTTCTTTGGGTGATGAGTTTACTAAGCTCTTTATAGATTTTGGATACTAGCCCTTTATCTGATATGTTGTTTGCAAATATCTTCTCCCATTCTGTCAATTGTCTTTTGGTTTTGATAACTGTTTTCTTTGCTGTGCAAAAGCTTTTGATCTTGATGAAATCCCAATAGTTCATTTTTGTCTTTGCTTCCCTTGCCTTTGGCGATGTTCCTAGGAAGAAGTTGCTGCAGCTGAGGTCAAAGACGTTGCTGCCTGTGTTCTCCTCAAGGATTTTGATATATTCCTTTCTCACATTGAGGTCCTTCATCCATTTTAAGTCTATTTTTGTGTATGGTGTAAGGAAATGATTCAGTTTCATTCATCTGCATGTGACTGTCCAATTTTTCCAACACCATTTGTTGAAGAGACTGTCTTTTTTTCATTGGACATTCTTTCCTGCTTTGTTGAAGATTAGTTGACCATAGAGTTAAGGGTCTATTTCTGGGCTCTCTATTCTCTTCCACTGATCTATGTGTCTGTTTTTGTGCCAGTACCATACTGTCTTGATGATGACAGCTTTGTAATAGAGCTTGAAGTCTGGAATTCTGATGCCACTTTGGCTTTCTTTTTCAATATTCCTTTGGCTATTCGAGGTCTTTTCTGGTTCCATATAAATTTTAGGATTATTTGTTCCATTTCTTTGAAAAAATAGGGGATTTTGGTAGGGATTGCATTAAACGTGTAGATTGCTTTATGTAGCATAGATATTTTCACAATATTTATTCTTCCAATCCAGGAGCATGGAACATTTTTCCATTTCTTTGTGTCTTCCTCAATTTCTTTCATGAGTACTTTATAGTTTTCTGAGTATGACTTCTTTGCCCCCTTGGTTAGGTTTATTCCTAGGTATCTTATGGTTTTGGGTGCAATTGTAAATGGGATTGACTCCTTAATTTCTCTTTCTTCTGTCTTGTTGTTGGTGTAAAGAAATGCAACTGATTTCTGTGCATTGATTTTATATCCTGACACTTTACTGAATTCCAGTACAAGTTCTAGCAGTTTTGGAGTGGAGTCTTTGGGTTTTCCACATATGGTATCATATCACATGCAAAGAGCGAATGTTTGACTTCTTCTTTGCTGATTTGGATGCCTTTAATTTCTTTTTGTTGTCTGATTGCTGAGGCTAGGACTTCTAGTACTATGTTGAATAGCAGTGGTGATAATGGACATCCCTGACGTGTTCTTAACAAGTCATGAAACTAATTTGCATTAACTTACCAATATTCACAATAACCCACCCTGGTTAATAATATTATTACTATCTCCAGTTTACAGACATGATACTGTTAAAAGTTGCCCAAGATCATATAGACAGAAAGAGACAGGGCTATAATTTTAACCGTATCAATGATTTCAGACCCTAACCTCTTAACTATGGTACCCCAATTTAACTCTTTCCAACTAAATTTGTAGCTAGAGAATTACCTTCTTTTAATTTCTGAGCCCAGTTCAAACCCACTTCATTAGGTTCCCTAGGCACCTTATTATTACCAACAGTCTGAAGCCCTCATATGCCCTACCCCCTAACCTATTTCTCAGGATTATGCCTTTCAAAAGGAATCACTATATCCATGCTTGGAGCTCTTTCATGGAGCCACCTCACTGTTGAATAAATCCTTTTTTAAAAATATGCTTTACTAAAGGACCCATACCATTTCTCTTATGAAAACACAATACCTCTGAAATAAGCTCAATGTGCAGCAGAAGATATGAGGATCATACAGAATTTGAGATCTGTTTACTTCAGTGTCATCGTAACTGAATGATTCCAAACCAAAACTCATAAATTCTAATTCTAAATCCATTACATTTTTTATACCAGAAATACATATTATAATATATTCTTTTAATAAATATTTATTAAGCATCAACTTTATACCAAACAGTATTTCAAGCACTGGAGATTCAGAAGTATATGAGATTATGAGGTTTCTGTTTAAACATCACAGGTAGCTGTATTATCACCCATGAAGAAAATATAAGTTATTATTATAAAATATAAATATTTAAATGTTCCATTTTTTTCTGGTTGATAATCTATTCTATCCATTTAAAAATCAGGCATGTAAGTATATTAGTGATGAAATAACATATCTATCAACAAATTATACTGATCATTTAGAACTATATCAACTGAATGTTGGAGAAAGAAATTATGGGAAAACAGATTCCTGGTTCATAATCACTATTCTTCTTTTTCAGAAAGATATTTTTCAGAACTGCCATTAATGAATAATACTCAGACAAATTTGAAAAGTAAAAACCCTTCAATCTTGCTGATCTATCTTTACTCCCTTTCAAGTTAATTTTATAGTAGTTAATGTATATTTTTAATTAATAGAATTTATGAATATTTTTCTCATGAATTCTAAACCAAGCCAAATTTTCTGTCCTAGTGTTTATAAGTCTGGCAGGGAGTGGACTTCTTCTTTGACAAAACTGTTCTTTTTATATTTAAAGAACTGTGATTCACTTTCCTACGTAATTAGTAGTAAGCTGAATATTCTCTCTTCTTTTAAAAGGTAGTAGTATAAGGAGCAAATTGTTGATATAGTCACATAGCCACGTTTGACCCCTTCACTAGCTATAAAACAGCCTACTTCTGATAAAATAATCAGTGCACAGCAGAATTTTTTTTCTGGATTTCAAAGTTATGTAAAGTCTGTCCTATATCGTTATCTACAGTCTGTCCTAGAAAAAAATGATGTCAAAGATCATGATTTCTAAACTGAGAAAGTACCTTTTAGAGGGAGGAAAAGAACAATGTGATACCACTTTATATTCTTTTTATTGTCAAAAATTGGAAAGTTGGACATGGTGTTATAATAACTCTCCCGTATGAGTGAGAGTGTAATGTTGTGATACCATTCTGAAGAGCAGTATGGCACTGATTTTGTTAAATTAAGTATTCTTATACATGCCATATGACTCATAAATACTACTCCTGTTTTCCAAAGAAGTTCTCCATGGGTCTGTAAGGGAACATGAATAAAATTATTATTCACAGTGATGTCTACAGTTATAAGAAGTTGGGGAAAAGCTGGATATCAGCTTTACAAGAGTGGATAAGAAAATGTGAGGATTTATAGAGATACTGTATAGCCCTAGGAAAAAGCAACACACAAAAAGATGTTCACACAGTCACATATATCCTAGAAACATAATGTTGAATAAAATAATGAAGAAGCAGAAGGTGTATAACATATGCCATTCACAAGGAATAAAACAAAACGTCTTATAGGATAACATACAAATAAAATGGAAGCTTATTGAACACATGGTGCATGAGTGGACACGATGAGGTTTAGGTTATGGGGACCAAGAAGAAGGGAGGAAGAAAGGAAGGAAGGGGGTGAGGGAGACCTGGGTGCCTCAGTATGTTAGAGCTCCCAAGTATCAGAATGGGGAAGCTGGCTGCAGAGATGGAGCCAAGGAGTGGCTCTTAGCTCAGGATTACCTTAAACCATGATCCAAGGTACAGTCGGGCCACTGCTTTTTGAACACGGATGCTACAAGTGGCAGATCCGGGGATCCAGTCAGGTCCTTACCCCACTGGGAGGAGAGGCGCAGGAAACATGCTGAAGGAAACTGCTGGGTTTGGAGACTTCTGTATGGGCGGTGCACCAGAGATTAAAAATGCTCTGTCACAGGCCAGGTGAGCACGGAGTACAGCCTGAGACCAGGGAGACAGGAGGGATTGACTGCTTTTCTCTGCGGGTGCACTGAGGAATGCAGCACCAAGCTCTCAGCTCCACCATGGCCGGAGACTAGGAGACAGCCATCTTCATTCCTGTCCTCCAGAGCTGTATGGAAAGCCTTCAGGGAACAAAAGCTCCTATGAGCAAAACTGAGCAGATTACTCAGCCTGGCCCCTGGCAAGGGCAGTGCAATTCTGCCTCAGGCAAAGACATTTGAGAATCACTGCAACAGGCCCCTCCCTCAGAAGATCAGCAAACATCCAGCCAAGACCAAGTTCACTGATCAATGAGAACTATGGAACTCCAGACCTAGAGAAATGCAACACATAGAATTCATAGCTTTTTCCCCATGATCCTTTAGTCTTTCAAAGTTAAATTTAAAAATTGTTTTTTTCTCATTCTAGTTTTTTTTACTTTTTCCTCTTTCTTATATTAACCTTTTTAAACTATTTTATCTTATCAATACTTTTTTAAAAAATCTTTTAAAATTTTCATTGTTATACTAATATTCTATCCCTTCATTGTATTGAACTTTATTTTTTTGTATACATATAGGTTTTTCATTCTTTAAAATTTTCAGATACAGGGGCACCTGGGTGGCTCAGTAAGTTAAAGCCTCTGCCTTCAGCTCAGGTCATGATCCCAGGGTCCTAGGATCGAGCCCCGCATCGGGCTCTCTGCTCAGAGGGAGCCTGCTCCCCCCCCCATCCACCTTCTTTTCTGTCCATCTGTGATCTCTGTCTGTCAAATAAATAAATAAAATCTTTTAAAAAAATTTTTTTCGGATACAGTTTCTTCTAACAGATCAAAATATACCCTAAATCTAGAGCATGGCTTTGTTCTAGTCTCCAGCCTGATCAGATTCTTTCCTCTTTTTTTTCTTCCTTTTTTTAATCAACTTCTTATCTTATCAATTCCTTTTTTAGAATCCTTTTAAATTTTCATCTTTACAGTCATATTCCACCTCTTCATCATGTTTACCCTTATTTTTTTATATATATGTTTCTCTTTCTTTAAAATTTTGGGAGGCACTTTCTTCTAACAAACCAAATATATCCAAAATCAAGTGTGTGGCTCTGTTCTATTCACCAGTCTAATATATATCTACATAGATATCTATATAGATATAGACGTATAAAAATTTTTTTTTTTCCTGCTCCTTTCTTCTCTCACCCCCACCTCCAGTTTTGGGTCTCTTCCAATTTGGTTAGTGTATATATTTATGGTGTCATTGTGACCTTTTTTTTTTGATTTCTCATTCATTTATTCTTATCAGGATAAAATGACAAGGCAGAAAAACTCACATCAAATAAAGAAAAAAAAAAGAACAAGAAGTAACACTGATAGCTAGGGACCTAATCAAAATGGGCAATAGTTAAGATGTCAAAACTAGAGTTCAGAATGACGATTATGTAGGTGCTTGCTGGGCTCGAAAATAGCATGGAAGATACTACAGAATCCCTTTCTGGAGAAATAAAAGAACAAAATCTAACCAAATTGAAATAAAAAAAGCTATTAATGAGGTGCAATAAAAAATTAGAGCCTCTTACTGCTATAATAAATGAGGCAGAAGAGAGAATTAGTGATACAGAAGACCAAATGATGGAGAATAAAGATGCTGAGAAAAAGAGAGAAGAACAATTACTGGACCACAAGGGGAGAATTCTAGAGATAAGTGATACCATAAGACAAAACAATATTAGAATAATTGCGATCCCAGAAAGAGAAGAGAGGGGGCAGATGGTATACAGGAGCAAATTATAACAGAGAATTTCCCTAATTTGGCAACAGGAATAAGCATCAAAATCCAGGAAGCACAGAGAACTCCCCTCAAAATCAATAAAACTAGGTCAACACCCTGTCATCTAATGGTAAAACTTACAAGTCTAGTGACAAAGAGAAAATCCTGAAGGCAGCTCAGGAAAAAAGCTCTGTAACATAAAATGGTAGAAATATTAGATTGGCAGCAGACCTATCCACAGAGACCTGGTAGGCTGAAAGGACTGGCATAATATATTCAGAGCACTAAATGAGAAAAATATGCAGCCAAGAAACCTATATCCAGCTAGGCTGTCATTGAAAATAGCAGGAGAGATAAAAAGCTTCCAGGACAAACAAAAATTAAAATAATATGCAAACACCAGATCAGCCCTACAGGAAATATTGAAAGGGGTCCTTTAAGCAAAGAGAGAGCCTAAAAGTAACAGACCAGAAAGGAACAGAGACAATATACAGTAACCGTCACCTTACATGCAGTATAATGACACTAAATTCATATCTTTCAATTGTTACCCCAAATGTAAGTGGGTTAAATGCCCCAATCAAAAGACACAGGGTATCAGAATGGATAAGAAAAGAAGACTCATCGATATGCCATCTGTAAGAAACTCATTTTAGATCCAAAGACAACTCCAGATTTAAAGCGAGAGGGTGGAAAACCATTTACCATGCTAATGGACATCAAAATAAAGGTGGGGTAGCAATCGTTATATCAGACAAATTAGATTTTAAACCAAAGGCTATAATAAGAGATGAAGAAGGACATTATATCATACTTAAAGGGACTGTCCAACAAGAAGATCTAACAACTGTATATATATATATGCCCCAACATGGGAGCAGTCAATGATAAAATCAAAGAAACACATCAACAATAATACAATCATAGCAGGGGACTTTTACACCCCCCCCACTGAAATGGACAGATGATCTAAGCAAAAGATAAACAAGGAAATAGAGGCTTAAATGACATACTAGACCAGATGGACATCACAGATATATTCAGAACATTCCATCCCAAAGCAACACAATACACATTCTTCTCTAGTGCAAATGAAACACCCTCCAGAATAGATCCCATCCTGGGTCACAAATCATATCTCTACCAGTACCAAAAGATTGGGATCATTCCCTGCATACTTTCAGATCGCAATGCTTTGAAAAAGAACTCACCCACAAGAGGAAAGTTGGAAAGAACTCAAATACATGCAGACTAAAGAGCATCATACTAAAGAATGAATGGATCAACCAGGAAATTAAAAAAAGAATTTAAAAATTCATGGAAACAAATGAAAATGAAAGCACAACTGTTCAAAATCTTCGGGCAGCAAAGGCAGTCCTGAGAAGAAAGTATGTAGCAATATTAGTCTTTATCAAGAAACAAGAAAGGTCTCAAGTATACAAGCTAACACTACACCTAAAGGAGCTAGAGAAAGAATAGCATTGAAAGCCTAAACCGAGCAGAAGAGGAGAAATCATAAAGATCAGAGCAGAAGTCAATGAAATAGAAACCAAAAGAACATCGATGAAACTAGGAGCTGGTTCTTTGAAAGAACTAATAAGATTTATAGGGACACCTGGGTGGCTCAGTTGGTTAAGCGGCTGCCTTTGGCTCACGTCATGATCCCAGCGTCCTGGGATTGAGTCCCACGTCCAGCTCCTTGCTCAGCGGGGAGCCTGCTTCTCCCTCCGCCTCTGTCTGCCTCTCTGCCTGCCTGTGCTCACTCCCTCCGATAAATAAATAAATAAATAAATAAAATCTTAAAAAAAAAAAAAAAAAAGATTGACAAACTCCTGGCCAGACTTATCAAAAAGAAAAGAGAAAGGACCCAAATAAATAAAATCATGAATGAAAGAGGAGAGATCACAACCAACACTAAAGAAATACAAACAATTATAAGAACATACTATGAGCTACTCCATGCCAGCAAATTTGACAAGCTGGAAGAAATGGATGCATTCCCAGAGTCCTATAAACTACCAAAACTGAACCAGGAAGAAATAGAAAACCTAAACCAACCCAAAACCAGTAAGGAAATTGAAGCAGTCATCAAAAATCTCCCAACAAAAAAGAGCGCAGGGTCAGATTGCTTCCCAGGGGAATTCTACCAAACATTTAAAGAAGAATTAATACCTATTCTCCTGAGAGTGTTCCAAGAAATAGAAATGGAAGGAAAATTTCCAAATTCATTTTATGAGGCCAGCATTACCTTGATCCCAAAACCAGACAAAGACCCCATCAAAAAAGAGAATTACAAACCAATATCCTTGATGAACATGGATGTGAAAATTCTAACCAAAATACTAGCCAAGAGGATCCAACAGTACATTAAAAGGATTATTCACCACAACCAAGTGGGATTTATTCCTGGGCTACAAGATTGGTTCAACTTCTGCAAATAAATCAATGTGATAAAATACATTAATAAAAGAAAGAACAAGAACCATATGATATTCTCAATAGATGCTGAAAAGCATTTGACAAAGTACAGCAACCTTTCTTGATCAAAACTCTTCAAAGTGTGGGGATAGAGGGTACATACCTCAACATCACCAAAGCCATCTACGAAAAACCCATGGTGAATATCATTCTCAATGGGGAAAAACTGAGAGCTTTTCCCCTAAGGTCAGGAACACGACAGGGATGTCCAATATCCTCACTGCTATTCAACATAGTACTAGAAGTCCTAGCCTCAGCAATAGACAATAAAAAGAAATAAAATGCATCCAAATCGGGAAAGAATAAGTCTAATTCTCACTCTTTGCAGATGATATGATACTTTATGTGGAAAACCCAAAGACTCCACTCCAAAACTGTTAGAATTCATACAGGAATTCAATAAAGTGTCAGGATAAAAACTCAATGCACAGGGTGCCTGGATGGCTCAGTGGGTTAGACCTCGGCCTTTGGCTCAGGTCATGATCTCAGGGTCCTTGGATCGAATCCCGCAATGGGCTCTCTGCTCAGCAGGGAGCCTGCTTCCTCCTCTCTCTCTGCCTGCCTCTCTGCCTACTTGTGATCTCTGTCAAATAAATAAATCTTTAAAAAAAAATCAATGCACAGAAATCAGTTGCATTTCTATACATCAACAGCAAGACAGAAAAAAGAGAAATTAAGGATTCAATCCCATTTATAACTGCATGCAAAACCATAAGATACCTAGTAATAAACCTAACCAAAGAGGCAAAGAATCTGTACTCAAAAACTATAATGTACTCATGAAAGAAATTGAGGAAGACAAAAAGAAATGGAAAAACGTACCATGCTCATGGATTAGTAGAACAAATATTGTGAAAATGTCTATGCTACCTAAAGCAATCTACACAATTAAAGCAATCCCTATCAAGATACCATCCATATTTTTCAAAGAATCCTAAAATTTGTATGGAACCAGGATAGACCCTGAATAGCCAGAGGAATGTTGAAAAAGAAAACCAATGTTGGCAGCATCACAATTCCAGACTTAAAGCTCTATTACAAGGCTGTCATCACCAAGACAGTATGGTACTGGCACAAAAACAGACAGACAGATCAATGGAATAGAATGGAGAGCCCAGAAATGGACCATCTACTCTATGGTCAACTAATCTTTGATAAATAGGGAAAAAATGTCCAATAGAAAAAAGACAGTCTCTTCAACAAATGGTGTTGGGAAAATTGGATAGTAGAAAAATGCAGAAAAATGAAACTGGACCATTTCCTTATACCATGCACAAAAATGGACTCAAAATGGATGAAAGACCTAAATGTGAGATAGGAATCCATCAAACTCCTTGAGGAGAACACAGGCAGCAACCACTTCAACCTCAGCCACAGTAACTTCTTCCTAGAAACATTGCCAAAGGCACAGGAAGCAAGGTGAGAAAGGAACTATTGAGACTTCCTCAAGATAGAAATGTTTGCACAGTAAAGGAAATAGTCAACAAAACCAAAAGGTAACTGATAGAATGGGAGAAGATATTTGCAAATGACATATCAGATAAAGGGCTAATATCCAAAATCTATAAAGAACTTCTCAAACTCAACACCCAAAGAACAAACAATCCAATCAAGAAATGGGCAGAAGACATGAATAGACATTTCTGCAAAGAAGACATCCAGATAGCCAACAGACACATGAAAAAGTGCTCCACATCAGTTGGCATTCAGGAAATACAAATCAAAACCACAATGAAATATTACTTCACACCAGTCAGAATGGCTAAAATTAACAAGTCAGGAAACAACAGATGTTGGTGAGGATACAGAGAAAGGGAACTCTCCTACACTGTTGGTAGGAATGCAAGCTGGTGCAGCCACTCTGGAAAACATCATGGAGGATCCTCAAAAAGTTGAAAATAGTTACCAGTATCGCACTACTGGGTATTTACCTTATAGATACAAATATAGTGATCCATAGTGGCATGTGCACCTAAATGTTTATAGGAGCAATGTCCACAATAGCCAAACTATGGAAAGAACCTAGATGTCCATCAACAGATGAATGGATCAAGAAGATGTGGTAAATATATATATATAAATACTATGCAGCCATCAAAAAAAAAATGAAATCTTGCCATTTGCAACGACATGCATGGAACTAGAGGATATCATGTTAAGCGAGATAAGTCCATCAGAAAAAGATAGCTATTATACGATCTCTCTCATACGAGAAATTTAGAGGTAGGGCAGAGAGTCATGGGGGGAAGGGAGGGGAGAAAATGAAGTAAGATGGGACCGGGAAGGGAGACAAACCATAAGAGACTCAATCTCAGGAAAAAAACTGAGGGTTGCTGTGGGGAAGTGGGGGGAGGGATAGTGTGTTTGGGTTATGGACATTAGGGAGGGTTATATGCTATGGTGAATGCTGGGAATTGTGTAAGACTGATGATTCACAGACCTGTACCCCTGAAGCAAATAATACATTATATGTTTAAAAATAAAAATCTCAGAAAGATGATAATTCAATAGGATTTTTTTAAAGCTCTAGAGTAATGGTTGCTCTAGACCTTCCCTAAGAATGTGTAAAAACAAAGAGAGGGAAGGAGGGGGGAGGGAAGGATGGGGAGGGAAAAAGGAAAGTAGGAAGGAAGGAAAGAAGGAAGAAGGAAGAAAACTCTTAATATGACAAAGCTGATTTTTAAGTTACTTCATTGTTCCTAAACCAAACTGCAACTCTCTTCACACATCAGAATTCAGACACTCAATGTTGTAATCTTCAAAATGACCAGTGTCCATTCAGAAATGGTCATTTTGTGGCAAGAATCATGTTTCTAAAACCAGAAAATTATGAGACAATAAATTTAAGATAAATATCCTTCATGAACTTAAATACAAAAAACCCTAAGGAAAATATTAAAAAATTGAATCTAGCAATATAAAAACAATAATACATCATGTCCAATTAAGGTTCATCTCAGGGGGGCGCCTGGGTGGCTCAGTGGGTTAAAGCCTCTGCCTTTGGCTCGGGTCATGATCCCAGGGTCCTGGGATTGAGCCCCACATGGGGCTCTCTGCTCCGCAGGGAGCCTGCTTCCTCCTCTCTCTCTGCCTGCCTCTCTGCCTAGTTGTGATTTCTCTCTGTCAAATAGATATTTAAAAAAAAAAAAAAAAAAGGTTCATCTCAGGAATGTAAGGCTGGCTTAACATTTGAAAATCAATAATTACATTTTCCCTGTTAGACTGAGGAAAAAAGACAAAATCTACTCACACTATTTCTGTTCAAAATTATTCTGGGGGCATCTGGGTGGCTCCGTCAATTAAGAATCTGCCTTCAGGGGCGCCTGGGTGGCTCAGTGGTTTAAGTCTCTGCCTTCGGCTCAGGTCATGATCTCAGGGTCCTGGGATCGAGCCCCGCATCAGGCTCTCTGCTCAGTGAGGAGCCTGTTTCTCCCTCTCTCTCTGCCTGCCTCTCTGCCTACTTGGGACCTCTCCCTCTGTCAAATAAATAAATAAATAAATAAATAAATAAATAAATAAGAATCTGCCTTCATCTCAGGACATGAACCTAGGGTCCTGGGATAGAGCCCTGCATCACGCTCCCTGCTCAGCGGGGAGTCTGCAGCTCTCTCTCCCTCTGTTGCTCCCCCTGCTTGTGCTCTCTCTCTGTCAAATAAATAAATAATTTAAAAATTTTTTTTCTAAAAATTTTTAAAAATTATTCTGCAGTTTTTAGCGTGTGCAATGAAGAAATTTAAAAAATAGGTATACAAGTGGCACCTGAGTGGCTCAGTGGGTTAAGCCTCTGCCATTAGCTCAGATCATGATCTCAGGGTCCTGGGATCAAGCCCCGAATTGGGCTCTCTGCTCAGCAGGGAGCCTGCTTCCTCCTCTCTCTCTGCCTGCTGCTGTGCCTACTTGTGATCTCTCTCTCTCTCTGTCAAATAAATAAATAGAATCTTTTTTTAACAAATAGATATACAAATTGGAAAGGGAGTATTTTTCCTTATTCCCAATAACATGATCATGTACTTACGTATGTATTTACATTACTTATATAATCATGAGGATTCTAGAACAAAATGATGTATTTAGTAAAAGTCTTTTAAATGAATATATAAGCAGCTTCATCCAAGTAAAAAAATGGAAACAACTACACTATATAACAAGGTAGTATATAAATAATCTGTGGTATATTTATGCAATGGAATACTTCTCAGTAATACAAGAGATTACTGATATACATGGATGAACATGGATGAACATCAGACCAAGTAAAAGAAGTGAGATACAGAGTCTGCAGTATATGGTCCTATTTATGTGGAGTCCCGTAATAGTGAAAAGTAATTTAGAGAGGCATAAAGCAGATCAATGACTGTTTGGGTCTGAGGGTGGTGGTGAGATTAATGGTAAAGAGGGAGGGAATATCTTGAGGTAAGGGCAACATTCTATACCTTTATTTTGGTTGTGCTTACTTGACTGTATATGAGTTGTTAAAACTCATTGAACTATAAAACAAAAATGGGTATATTTTAATGTAAATTGCATACTTACAAATTCTACTAAATGAAACAAAATGTATAAATATAGATATCAAAGGACATGTAAAATAATAAACAGGTAGTTTATTTGGATTATTTTTCATTTTGTGCAGTTGGATTTAATTATAATATTTAAGGTTTTTTTAATCTTATGAAATGGCTTGTTTATGGGGAAATGAGCATAGCAAAGTTTATATAAGATCCTATCAAAATATACTTCCTGAAAAAAGTAAAAAGAATACACTTTCTTTTAGACTTAGGCATTTTACTAACCAAGGGCTATTACACTTTAGTAACATCACTCCTGGAAAATATCTGATTTCATCCTTTCTCCTCACCTTTTGTCTTATGCCTATTACCTCAATTTTTTTTTGAAAACTATCAGTTTCTTCCCATGTCAGTCTTCAGTAAATGTTAGAACCTCCTGATTCTTTCCCCAGTCTCCAGCCTTATCAGATCTCTACCTTGTCCACACTGGAGTCACAATGACCACTCTGAATTATAGAGCTGTGGACCTGGTTTAAAATTAATTCTGGGTTGCCATTCTAAGGGTCAAGTTTCATTATCAATGTATTATAAGATCCGTCATGATCTTGACCAACTTTGCTTCCCACCCACCTACCTACTGAGCCTCTTTTTTATTCTTTGTCTTACTTTCTGTACCTTCTACTGCCATCCTAATCTCCCCTCCCATATACCTCAACGTACATTTTTTATACATACTTTACCTAGATTCAACTTTAATGCCCGTAGTGGGACATACTCTTTCTTCCCTCTGAGTTAGACTTTAATGGTGTTCATTATTGTTTAGCATGTGCTATTTCTTCTTCTGAATCACCTTCCTTCCCTCCCTCTTCTTTCTTTCTCCTGGCTAACCCCTATTCAGCATCAAAGATTCATCCCAGCAATGACCTTCTCTTCGAAAAATGCCTTGAAAAGATCATATTTGAGGCGCCTTTCATGGAATTTTGCATATTATTAATATAGCATTTAATTTGCTGGATTTTTTTTTAAATTTTTTATTAAAAAAATAAGAAATAAATAAAAAATTTATTTCTTATTTTTTTTATAAACATATAATGTATTTTTATCCCCAGGGGTACAGGTCTGTGATTCACCAGGTTTACACACTTCACAACACTCTTCATAGCACATACCCTCCCCAATGTCCATAGCCCCCCTCCCCTCCTACCAACACCCCCTCCTCCCAGCAACCCTCAGTTGTTTTGTGAGATTAAAAGTCAATTATGGACGGGGCGCCTGGGTGGCTCAGTGGGTTAAAGCCTCTGCCTTCAGCTCAGGTCAGGTCCCAGGGTCCTGGGATCGAGCCCCACATTGGGCTCTCTGCTCAGCAGGAAGCCTGCTTCCTTCTCTCTCTGCCTGCCTCTCTGCCTACTTATGATCTCTGTCTCTGTCAAAAAATAAATAAATAAAATCTTAAAAAAAAAAAAGAGTCACTTAATGGTTTTTCTCCCTCCCAATCCCATCTTGTTTCATTTATTCTTCTCCTATCCCCCTAACCCCCCATTTTGCAGCTCCACGTCCTCATATCAGGGAGATCATATGATAGTTGTCTTTCTCCGATTGACTTATTTCACTAAGCATGATACCCTCTAGTTCCATCCACGTCGTCACAAATGGCAAGATTTCATTTCTTTTGATGGCTGCATAGTATTCCATTGTGTATATATACCACTTCTTCTTTATCCATTCATCTGTTGATGGACATCTAGGTTCTTTCCAGAGTTTGGCTATTGTAGACATTGCTGCTATAAACATTCGGGTGCACGTGCCCCTTCGGATCACTACGTTTGTATCTTTAGGGTAAATATCCAGTAGTGCAACTGCTGGGTCATAGGGTAGTTCTATTTTCAACATTTTGAGGAACCTCCATGCTGTTTTCCAGGGTGGTTGCACCAGCTTGCATTCCCACCAACAGTGGAGGAGGGTTCCCCTTTCTCCACATCCTCACCAGCATCTGTCATTTCCTGACTTGTTAATTTTAGCCATTCTGACTGGTGTGAAGTAATATTTCATTGTGTTTTTTTTTTTTAGCTTTTATTTTTTTTTATTTATTTTTTCAGCGTAACAGTATTCATTCTTTTTGCACAACACCCAGTGCTCCATGCAAAACGTGCCCTCCCCATTACCCACCACCTGTTCCCCCAACCTCCCACCCCTGACCCTTCAAAACCCTCAGGTTGCCCCTTGATTTGTATTTCCCAAATGCCGAGTGACGTGGAGCACTTTTTCAAGTGTCTGTTGGCCATCTGGATGTCTTCTTTGCAGAAATGTCTGTTCATGTCTTCTGCCCATTTCTTGATTGGATTGTTTGTTCTTTGGGTGTTGAGCTGGCTAAGTTCCTTATAGATTTTGGATACTAGCCCTTTATCTGATATGTCGTTTGCAAATATCTTCTCCCATTCTGTCAGTTGTCTTTTGGTTTTGATAACTGTTTCCTTTGCTGTGCAAAAGCTTATGATCTTGATGAAATCCCAATAGTTCATTTTTGCCCTTGCTTCCCTTGCCTTTGGCAATGTTCCTAGGAAGATGTTGCTGCGGCTGAGGTCGAAGAGGTTGCTGCCTGTGTTCTCCTCAAGGATTTTGATGGATTCCTTTCTCACATTGAGGTCCTTCATCCATCTGGAGTCTATTTTCGTGTGTGGTGTAAGGAAGTGGTCCAATTTCATTTTTCTGCATGTGGCTGTCCAATTTTCCCAGCACCATTTATTGAAGAGGCTGTCTTTTTTCCATTGGACTTGCTTTCCTGCTTTGTCGAAGATTAGTTGACCATAGAGTTGAGGGTCTATTTCTGGGCTCTCTATTCTCTTCCATTGATCTATGTGTCTGTTTTTGTGCCAGTACCATGCTGTCTTGATGATGACAGCTTTGTAATAGAGCTTGAAGTCTGGAATTGTGATGCCACCAACTTTGGCTTTCTTTTTCAATATTCCTTTGGCTATTCGAGGTCTTTTCTGGTTCCATATAAATTTTAGGATTATTTGTTCCATTTCTTTGAAAAAAATGGATTGTATTTTCATAGGGATTGCATTAATTGTGTCGATTGCTTTAGGTAGCATAGACATTTTCACAATATTTATTCTTCCAATCCAGGAGCATGGAACATTTTTCCATTTCTTTGTGTCTTCCTCAATTTCTTTCATGAGTACTTTATAGTTTTCTGCATACAGATTCTTAGCCTCTTTGGTTAAGTTTATTCCTAGGTATCTTATAGTTTTGGGTGCAACTGTGAATGGGATTGACTCCTTAATTTCTCTTTCTTCTGTCTTGTTGTTGGTGTACAGAAATGCAACTGATTTCTGTGCATTGATTTTATATCCTGACACTTTACTGAATTCCTGTACAAGCTCTAACAGTTTTGGAGTGGAGTCTTTTGGGTTTTCCACATATAGTATCATATCATCTGCAAAGAGCGATAGTTTGACTTCTTCTTTGCCAATTTGGATGCCTTTAATTTCTTTTTGTTGTCTGATTGCTGAGGCTAGGACTTCTAGTACTATGTTGAATAGCAGTGGTGATAATGGGCATCACTGCCGTGTTCCTGACCTTAGCGGAAAAGCTTTCAGTTTTTCTCCATTGAGAATGATATATTTTTTTTTAAGTTTGGTCATTGGTTTTTTTTGTTTGTTTGTTTGTTTGTTTTAATTAATTTATTTTTTCAGCGTAACAGTATTCATTGTTTTTGCACAACACCCAGTGCTCCATTAAATACGTGCCCTCCCTATTACCCACCACCTGTTTCCCCCAACCTCCCACCCCCGCCCCTTCAAAACCCCTAGGTTGTTTTTCAGAGTCCATAGTCTCTTATGGTTCGCCTCCCCTTCCAATTTCCCTCAACTTCCTTCTCCTCTCCAACTCCCAATGTCCTCCATGTCATTTGTTATGCTCCACAAATAAGTGAAGCCATATGATACTTGACTCTCTCTGCTTGACTTATTTCACTCAGCATAATCACTTCCAGGAGAGAATGATATTTGCAGTGGGTTTTTCATAGATGGCTTTGATAATATTGAGGTATGTGCCCTCTATCCCTACACTTTGAAGAGTTTTGATCAGGAAGGGATGCTGTACTTTGTCAAATGCTTTTTCAGCATCTATTGAGAGTATCATATGGTTCTTATTCTTTCTTTTATTAATGTGTTCTATCACATTGATTGATTTGCAGATGTTGAACCAACCTTGCAGCCCTGGAATAAATCCCACTTGATCGTGGTGAATAATTCTTTTAATGTACTGTTGAATCCTATTGGCTAGTATTTTGGTGAGAATTTTTGCATCTGTGTTCATCAAGGATATTGGTCTGCAGTTCTCTTTTTGGTGGGATCCTTGTCTGGTTTTGGGATCAAGGTGATGCTGGCCTCATAAAATGAGTTTGGAAGTTTTCTAATTTGCTGAATTTTGATTGCTCCCCACCCCCTACTATTTTGGAGTAACTGTTGAAATCAGAAGTGACTCTCTTCTTTGAGTTAGGCCTAATTACACTTTGTTTTAATTGAGGTAGATTTAACACATAACAGTTTCATGTGTGCATTATAATTCAATATTGGTATATATTGTGAACTGACTACTACAATGAGTCTAGCCAACATCTGTCACCAGACATAGTTACAATTCTTTTGTTCTTAAGGTGGGAACTTTTAAGATTCAGGCCAAAGCTTCTGGACATGCAAACAGGCCCTTTTCACAGAAAGACTGGGGGTGTGGTTTCAGTGTGCTATCTGTGCAGTGCCCTAAGAGTGGCAGACTGCCAAAATCTCTTCTCTGTTACAGTCCCCTGGCACCTAGGAATCCAAACCCTGTTGGCCAATGGAGTCAGGTAATTAAGAGGTGTCCCCTGGGCGGTAGCCACAAAGACTAGGACACCAGAAGTAAATACCAGGGCACTAGTCATGCGTAAAAGTTTCCCTCTGTGAACTACTGACATTTTGGAGTGAGGCAAAGAGGAGAGCCTGAAGATGGTACCCACCAACTTGACCAAAGCTGAGTGGAAAAAACGGAAATGGTGTCTGCCTTCGGGAATGAAAAAAGGGAAACTAAAAAGAAAAGAGGAAAAAGAAACCCCAAAACTTTGGGGATAAAGAAAAAAAAAATGGTAGTGCCCTCCAGTTGGAGCTAGACCAAGGGAAACCATAAAGAGGTCCTCTGCCAGTCTCCATTCCCACACCAGCACGCCAGCAGGCCTCAAATGTCTATAAATCAGGTGCCTGCCCTTGAGCCTGATGCTCTACGACAAGTAAATGGACCTCTTCACCACAAAGTCTGGGAGTGACTCCATCATTTGCTTCCAAGCTGGGGCCCAGAGGTGGTGAGTTTGAGCATGAGCTCTTTTTTCAGATTGCTATAGCTTTGCAGATCTCCTAGAGACAAGCCCCACTGGTTGGGGCCCATCTCTTAGTTGCAGGTCTTCAAAACTGGCAGTGGCTGAGGTGGGGTTCAAGCCCTTTGCTTCTCAGAGAGAAGCTCCAGGTTTTGAATTCTCTCTTGATTGCAGACGGCCCCCAGGGGTGTGGGTTATGGTGAGACTGCATCCCAGTCCTTCCTACCTGCTTTCATGTGGGCCTTCTCAGACTTGTCTGGAGCGTAGGAGTTCTCTGGTCAGTTTCTAGACTTATTTTTCAGAGGAAGGTGTTCCTGTGTAGCTGTAGATTCAGTGTATTTGTGGGAGGAAGTGATTCAGAGTCCTTTTACATCGCATCTTGAACCCGTCTCTACAGTTCTTCATAAAGAGTAGTGAGATGAAATTCTGAATCAAGAAGAGGTGGGAACTTGTCAAAAGGTTTTCCAACTATTTATTTATTTATTATATACTATAAGTAACAGTAAGAAGTACTTAAGTCACATATCATTAGGTTTAGCCCTTTACCAGCGAGGGATTTTTAAATATAAGCAATTTTGGGCTCTAAACTTCCCCCGACCTCCCGCTTTTTTTGAAGGTTTGGGTGACACAGAAAGATGACCAGATGAGTAACTGAAAAGAAGGTGGAGAAATTCTCACCTATCTTTATACCTTTCCTGGGGCAGAATGACTAGCAGTGGTAAAATCTGATAAAGATTCCATTACCTCTTTTGAGGCAGATTTAACTAATAAAAGCCTATTATTTGGAGGCAACATTAAAATAGAACAAAGGAATAGTTTTTGGAAAAAGGGATTCTAGTGGGAACTTTGTTGTACTACATGTTATATTTCTTGTAGCACTTGCTTACTCATTTTGTTTTGTAATGTCTGGGCACATAGAAATTACTGTGACTATGACAAGCTCAGTAACTAGTAATCACGCTTAGTAATTTTCATCTTTATTTTTGGGTGGGGTGGAGAAAAGTCATTTTCTGTCTGCCCATTTTTGGCAGGCATTTTCTGTCCCATAAAGAGGAATTTGACCAAGGATCATTCCCATATCTCTACCTCTGAGACTATGAGCTCCCTGAGAGCAAAAACTGTATGTACTTCTTTCCAAGTTTATAGCACAGGACTTACACAAGGTAAATGCTCAATATGTATTTGTTGAGTTAAACGAATGAATGAAGGGTATACATTTTTCCTGTGAAGAGCACCTACTGGTTGATACCTGGCCGATGACAGAACATCATTTCAGCATTTCTAACAATTTTGTTCTTACGTATACTAAGAACATCTACAAAACACAATAACACCCAAGTACTTAAGGAACTGCATCTAGATGGTACCTGCAACTCAAATGTGACTCGCAATGCCTATCTCTCCTAAGACAGTATAAAAGGAAGCCCTTATAACAGAAGAATATATAACATAAGACTGAATAAATAGTGGAGAAAAAAAGGGCAAGGGTTTAAGCTGAAGTTGTGCTTTTAGCAACTTGCAATACTTACCGGTAATTAATTTAAGCTCTATTTGGATTTTCTGAAACAATCAAGTAGGAAATGTGACTATTAGAAGCCAGTGTTGGAACTGGATGTGCCCAGGGTGTTTTCTATTTCTAGGCTAGTTTGGATCATCTGAGCTCTGAACACTATCTGGGAGATGGCCCAGCATTCTGAATATTTTTGCATTTTCATTAGCTCAGCCAGTAATTTTAAGTCAGCTATATACTTCTGGGTGCTGAGAGTAGGTCAGTGAAACATGAGGAGTTTCTATTCTAAAGCTTATATGTCTCAGATTTCCCTTTTTAACGCTTGTACCTGGTAATGAATTAATTGTAATTCTTAATTTAGTAGGAATGTATTTATTTTTCTGCTTTGACTTTCGTGTCTTTTTGAAAGTGCTACAATTTGAGTTAAATTGCTTTCTAGGGTGCTAGTATAGTGATTCATAATGCTTGTGTACTTACTCTGCTTTTATTCCCTTGGATGAGAAGTAGCCCTGTTGATACTGAATATATAGTCTCTGAAACATATATTGCACAAGTTCTTTCGAGACAATGCTAGAATTAAAAATAGACTGTGAGACCACATAAAATCAAATTCCTGACATCTGGCCAGACCTGGCCTGGTATGCAAAATTTCACGTGCCCAGGCCAAAGTAATGTGAACTGAGAGGTGGTGCATCTAATTATGATCAAGTGGACATCCCTGCCCCATTCACAGTTTTCATATCTAGCACCTATAATGTTCCTATGTGTGGCCTTTTTGGGGCCATCTCTAGTTCACTCAACGATACTGCAAATAGGCAACTTGCTTTATTCTTTTTGTCTTTTGAGGGAGAGTTTATTTCCTTTTTTTGACTTTTTTTCAGTCACTCATTTTTACTCCTCATTTACAATGCGCATAAAAAGGGTGAGGAAGGGGCGCCTGGGTGGCTCAGTGGGTTAAAGCCTCTGCCTTCGGCTCGGGTCATGATCTCAGGGTCCTGTGATCGAGCCCCACGTCGGGCTCTCTGCTCAGCGGGAGGCCTGCTTCCCCCTCTCTCTCTGCCTGCCTTTCTGCCTGCTTGTGATCTCTGTCTGTCAAATAAATAAATCTTTAAAAAAAAAAAAAAAGGTGAGGAATACTGTATTTTATAAGGAAGTCCTAGGCAATGAGAATGAGTGTGTATTTTTACCTCCAATCCTTAATTTCAGGTTGTGAATGGATAAAGGGAATATGGAAAATGTGTTTGTGAACCCTGACTTTGTTTTGTTTGGGACTTCTGTGTTGTGCCATCTGACTTAGAGGCATTAAAGGGTATCTATCTTCCCATGAACTCTTATTCTCTGTTCATCATCATTGGTGTCCCCATTAGAAAAAAAAAATTCAAAGAGATGACTGCCAATCCAGTTTTCAAGTTCATCTCTCTTGGAACAGTGAGCAGGCCTCCTCCTGTCAATCACCTTTTGTAACCTGAAGAAAAGAGAAAGTTACTGACTGACACCAAGGAGAATTTCTTTACATTCCATTCTCAGTATCCAAGGGGCTCTGGGATTTGAGACTATCAAATTAGTGTCAATTTGAGGCATTTCTGAGAGAAGGAGAAAAAAATTTAGAGATTACCTGAATTCATCTTCTATGTGGCCCATTGCTAACATCCAATCAGTCACAGAGAAGGGCATTTTATTTCAACGGCTGAGTATCTCTTTAATTAAAGAAATGAATAATCCAGCTCCACCAGCTCTCTCTCTTTTTTTTTTCATTTTATTTTATTTTATTTCTTTTCAGTGTTCCAGCTTTCATTGTTTATGCACCACACCCAGTGCTCCATGCAATACATGCCCTCCTTAATACTCACCACCAGGCTCACCCAACCCCTCCCCTCCCTTCCAAAACCCTCAGTTTGTTTCTCAGAGTCCGCAGTCTCTCATGGTTTGTCTCCCCCTCTGATTTCCCCCAACTCACTTCTCCTCTCCCTCTCCCCCAGCTCTCTTTTTAAAGGCTGCAGCCCATGAAACGAGAGGTTTGAACTTGAAGGATCAACACTAACAGAATTTGCTGCAATTTATGTTACTAGCTTCTTTTCCTATTGTCCAAACACAGTATTTCCTTCCTGACAGAGGAAATATATGAAGTCAGGAAACACTTTTTCTAAGCTTCAGCAGGATTTAATAGCATTTCTTTCACCTTCTCAGGCTCCGTGGTTGTGAACAGCATCAGAAACTGATGATCTTTTCTTTAATGATGTGGATGATTTAAGACAATCCTCCCAAACTATAAAATTGAGGAGAATATTTAGGGCTCTGAGTTATCATAGCAGTAGCACACATTGTTATAATGCTCACTTTGAATCAAAGAAATTTTTTTTTTACATTTTTGTTGATCATCTCTAAAATTATTTAGTGGTAATTTGGGATAGACATATTCCCAGAATATTTAGATTCAAGGAATTGATCTTTATACTTTGTGCATTTCAGTTTCTCCCTGGTGAGTGTAAAGTGCTTAACCCAGGGTTCTGTACTTAATAACTACTTAATATTTGTATTCATTACTGTTATTGTCATGGTGACTTTTCTGCTAGTATAGTCTTGCTTCAGTCAGTAATATATTGAGCACTTACTACGCACAGCATTGTGAAGAATACAAAGGTTAGTCATGCTCAGATACTAACTGCTTAAATAAGAAATGGCTAACAATGGAAATTAGTACAATGAAAAATAAAAAAGTAATGAGCGTAGTAAGAGACAGAAATAAAGTCCTTTGGTCATTTAGAAGCATGAGAAATAAATACCTCCAGATAAAATCAGGAAAGGCTTTCTGGTGAAAGTGGCATTTATGCTGGCCCTAAGAGAGTAGGTACAATTCAGACATGTAAAAAGCCAGGAATGGCTACTTTGAGAAGGGAGATTAGACTGAGAAAGTTTACCATGATAGAACAAAACATGTATATTGTATAAAAAGGACAGAGTGAGATGTGCTTGCCAACAGAAGTTAGGCATGTACCATGGAAAGCTTTAGGTGTCTAGGTAAGAAGTTGGTGGGACTTTGTTGTTGTTGTTTTTTTTTTTTTTTAACTAAATAGAATCCATAAATGGTTTGGAGACAAGGAAGGAATGTGATTAAAAATATTTTAAGATTGGGGCGCCTGGGTGGCTCAGTGGATTAAGCCGCTGCCTTCGGCTCGGGTCATGATCTCAGGGTCCTGGGATCGAGCCCCGCGTCGGGCTCTCTGCTCCGCGAGGAGCCTGCTTCCTCCTCTCTCTGCCTACTTGTGATCTCTGTCTCTGTCAAATAAATTTAAAAAATTAAAAAATTTAAAAATTAAAAAAAAAATCTTCAAAAAAATATTTTAAGATTAATTCGATTACTATCCTTATGCTTTCAAAGTTTGTTATCAGTTTTCAGGTATATTTTTAAAATTTATAATTATATATTATAATAAATATATATTACTAAATTATATATAAAGTTATACTATATATATGTATATTTTTTCCTATCTGGATGGAGGCTAAAGAAATACTCAAGAAACACCTCCCAGAGGTGCCTGGGTGGATCAGTAGGTCAAGCCTCTGCCTTTGGCTCAGGTCAGGATCTCAGGGTCCTGGGATAGAGTCCCGCATCGGGCTCTCTGCTTGGCAGGGAGCCTGATTCCTCCTCCTCTCTCTCTCTGCCTGCCTCTCTGCCTTCCTGTGATCTCTCTCTGTTAAATAAATAAATAAATAAATAAAATCTTCAAAAAAAAAAAAAAAAGAAAGAAAGAAACACCTCCCAATAATAGCACAAGAATGGCTTCTTATAAAGTTCAACTTTTTAGATATAAAAAATATATATATACAAATATATATATATATTTATATTTTCACACTTTGTCATCACAAATATTCAGGGTAGTTTAGCTATGAGGGATTAGAAAACATTTAATATACGTAAGGAAGAAACATCTTCAGAAAAATATTTCAATTAGGTACCTTAATTTAAAAATCTCATGAACTTTTCTCCAATCTTCTGAAAAATGTAATATAACTTTAGAAAATAGCATTGTGAGGGCTTGTAGGTTGTATTAAAGCATAAAGAAACCAAATCAAGTACTAGACTGAAGGAAATCCTTGTGTTCCCACTGAAAAGCTGAAATCTCATTCACAACTTACTCCGTTATCTAATCATATGCTTTAAAGATGAGGACTCTCCTTCTGAATGTAGATAAATGTAACTGAGAGGTAGAAGGGATACTGATTCCACGGAGTATACACCACTTTACTCTGTATCATTTCCTAACACTAAAATCCAGGATATTCTAAGTCTAATCAACATTACATAATAATGACTGATCTCTGTGTCTAGCAGAACCTTTTGCATATGAAGAAATACATGTTTTCCTGATGAATCCTGATGAATCAAGAAATTTTTGGCTTGAAATAATGTATTAATAATCTGTAGATAATTTTAGGCTGGTTGCTACTAATAGGTAAGCTTTAAAAGTCACTCTTCTAAGGTGATTGACCAAAGAGGGTTTATCTTCTAGTCTCTATTACAGGTAGTATTTTCTTCCTCGGCTAAATAAATTATTGCAAGGAAGGAATTGCAAGGAAGGAAGGAAGGAAAATTATTGCAAGGAATGCATATTGCATATGCAAATACCCTTTAAACTAGGTACCTTGGGGCACCTGGGTGGCTCAGTGGGTTAAGCCTCTGCCTTCGGGTCAGGTCATGATCTCAGGGTCCTGGAATCGAGCCCCACATCAGGCTCTCTGCTCAGCGGCAAGCCTGCTTCCCCTCTCTCTGCCTGCCTCTCTGCCTACTTGTGATCTCTCTCTATCAAATAAATAAATAAAATCTTTAAAAAAAATGAAAAATAAACTAGGTACCTTATGTAACTGAGAGAATATGGAGGACATGTATCATAAACAGTATTTTATCACATTTTAGGGAATTCCTCAACTGATTTGGATAAAGTCTGGGGTATAAATGCATATCCCTAAAAAAAAAAAAAAAAGGAGTTTTTGTCTTTAATTATAGGCATTTAGGATTTCTGTCTGCACTGTGTAGTTTTATTCCATTAAATACTATGATGATAATGTGTAAAGCTCCCAGATTTTGGAAGGATTAGGCAGGGACTGTCAATTCAAGCAGAAAATTTGATCTAAATTCTAAAAGTTAACTAAAAAGTTAAAACTGACAGGAAGGCTAATGTTTTCATTATTATATGGTTATTCTCCAGCATAGAAGATACCTCTTTTATAGATTATAAAAATATTCCAAAGAAACATCATTAAGGTAGTTAGAACAAAATGGCTCTTTCACCATTTAATTTATATAAAAGAAAACAGAAAAGAATCACGTGTTGATAATATATTTGGAATTTATGACATTATATTATGGAATTTAGAGCTTATAGAAAGATTTCTAAGAAAATTATAGAGTTCTAAGTTTAATTATATGTAAGTAAATTATAGCATATAAATTACTACCTTGAAAAGTTCTTCAAAAAGGCAAAAATAAAGCATTAATTCTTCCCATATTATAAATACGAGGATCAAAACAATTCAGTAAAATTCCTGTTTCCAATTTAGTTGAAAAAAGAATCTCAAAATGATTCACTAACAGATGAAACTAATCTCACAGATAACAGTCAGCAGTAGTACTATAAACATTTCTGGGTTCTATTTTATACAGAAGTAGATATCAACAAGTTAGGATTTGAGTGACTCCCTAAAAGCTCCATATCCCTCAAAATAACTTCACATTAACCTGAGAGTCTGAAATTCCTTTCTGTGAGATTGGCTTTCTCTGCCTCTCTTTTCTTAACACAAGTTTTCTATTAAAACAACAGTGTAACTTATGAAAGAGTCACATTAAATGTGTATATGTTATGAGAGTATTAACAGAATTTGAGGTAAAGAAGACTTTTACTAAAAATTTAAAAAGATGGAATGATTATGGACCCTACCGGTGAGATGAGGACTATGTCAGAGGTTAAACTGTATATAAGAGGAGAACCAGGGAAACCATGTGAGTAGATGTTATCATCATTAGGTATTATAAACTCAAATGTCTTCAGAAGCTATTAAAATAATGTGTGACTTACAGGGGTAGATGACGATAAGGAGTAGTTGTGTGGAATGGAACATGAATACCTTCCCAACCTCAAAGCATTAAAAATCTTTTTTTAAAATACTGTGCTAATGAAACACAGTAGATCAAGGCCAGAATTTGCCAAAAAAACCTAAAAGTTCCTTGCCAGAGTGTTACCACTAAGCTTATTATTTTGAAGGAGCAGAGATTTAAATGAAGTTGAAACCCTTGTTCAACTCTGATATATTATCTAATTCATCTGAAAATATGATGCGGAGTGGTAGAATGGTGTAGTATTATAGGACCCCAGCACCAAATGCCCCCACACAGTCTATTTATACTTTCTAAGCCTTCCTCTCTTCTTGTGTAGGGTGACGATAAAAGTAGTACCAAAATGAGGATTTAACAAAATAAGGTATACAGAGGCTGGTACAGAATTATCACTCAAAAGTTAAGTACTGACTGCTACATTATTGTTTTGGGGGAAAAAATACATAAATTTATTTTTTATATGAACTACTAATTCTGGCTAATCAGAACTTGGCACTTGTATTTATTTTTTAAAGATGTATTTATTTATTTTAGAGAGAGAGAACATAAGCAGGAAAGGAGGGGCAGAGGGAGAGGCAGTGAATTTCAAAGCAGACTCCACGCTGAGAGCAAAACCCAGTGCGGAGCTCAATCCCATGACCCTGAGATCAAGACCTGAGCTGAGATCAAGAGTCAGACACTTGGGCACCTGGGTGGCTCAGTGGATTAAGCTGCTGCCTTCGGCTCAGGTCATGATCTCAGGGTCCTGGGATTGAGCCCCGCATCGTGCTCTCTGCTCCGCAGGGGGCCTGCTTCTTCCTCTCTCTCTGCCTGCCTCTCTGCCTACTTGTGATCTCTCTGTCAAATAAATAAATAAAATCTTTAAAAAAAAAAAAAGAGTCAGACACTTAACCAACAGAACCACCCAGGTGTCTCTATAAACTATATTCTTACAGTAAAATAAGCTAGAGAAAAGAAATTGTTTTAAGGAAGAGAAAATACATTTATAGTCCTACTGTATTCATTGAAAAAAATCTGCATATAAGTGGGCTGGCTCAGTTCAAGCTTATGTTGTTCAGAGTCAACTGTATATGGTTTGCATGAGGAAATACTCCCCAAATTATAAATCAATAATTATATTATTTGTATGTTTTTAATAACAGAATTCTTTATTTCCATACACCTCTAATTATTGCAAATTAGTGATATAAACAAAAATAATTCCTTAGATCTGACCTATTTTCCCAGTGACAAACCTGCTACACAGAATTTTTCATTCTTATTTATACCATAATTGGTTTCACAATCTTCCAGTTTTCCTCTGTGTTACCATTGTGAGGTAGAGTGAGATACATAGGTTTCAGAAGAAATCATATCTGAAGAGGGTTGTAAGAATATGTATGGCTTTGGGGCACCTGGGTGGCTCAGCTCATGGTCTCAGGGTCCTGGGATTGAGCCCCATGTTAGGCTCCCTGCTTGGTGGGGAGCCTGCTTCTCCCTTTGCCTCTCCTCTCCTGTATCTTTCTCTCTCTCTTTCTCTCTCAATAAATAAATAAATAAGTATCTTTAAAAAAATATGTATGGCTTCAATTTTTTTTCAGATACAAGACCTAATATGCCAGAATTTGCTTTAGGTTCAGTTTGAGTCACCTTATCTTTAAATAAGGTGGAGCACTCTTCTGAAAGAGGGCTCTGATGGGTCAGTCTTTCTCATATAACTGGATCTCCAGAAATTGATAAAAATTCATTCATTCACTCATTCATTCATTCATTCACTGGATAAATACTTGTATAACTACTCTATGCCAGATACTACGTAACATATGAATTAGAAATACATAAACAAAATATAGCCTCTACCCTCATGGAGGTAAGTCAATTAAGGATGATCATTTCACCACAAAAGTCTACAATGGCAACTGTTTGATCAAATATGCTCTGAGAAAGATGTCCAGAAAAAACCCAAATGGACTAAGAAGACTTCCCATTAAGTCAATGCCTCAGCTGCATCTTAAAGGATGAATGCAGTATAAGGGTAAATTTTTAGTGATGCTGCTTAAAATAATATAAAAAGCCCAGTTGTGTACCTTTCAAACAAATGGAAGGACTGCACTTCTGTGTCCACTCTGAAGTTAGGCATGGCCAAACCTAGTCAATGAAATATAAATGGGGTTGATATATGTGTATTACACAGACAGTGGGATGAAGAACCAGCAAGTGCTTCACTGTATTCTTTTACACCACTGAGGTGACTGCAGAGACACAGATTTGCACAGAGACTCCATGTGCCTAGGTATCTAGAGGCTATGAGTAGAGCCACAGGGCCTGACTGAGTTGGACTGTATCTTTTGTCGTGATAAGCTACTCTGATTGATAACAAGATTGGGGGAGGTGGAAATAGGAGGTTAAATATTGATTTTTGAACAGAGGGTAAAAGATGTGGAAAAGAACTAAGGAATACTTTGGGGTTTCCTTTGTTGATTATTTTACAAATTGTGCTGGGACAATTGATTAGTCACTCATGAAAGAATAAAGTTGGACATCTATGATAGACAACACTCACAAATTACTTCAATATGGATCAAAGATAAAAGAGAAAATTATAAAACTCCTAAGAGATGAGGTGCCTGGGTGGCTCAGTCTGTTAAGCATGTGATTCTTGATTTCAGCTCAGGTCATGATCTCAGGGTCTTGAGATAGTCTTCATGCTCAGCAGGAAGTCTGCTTGAAATTCTCTCTCTCCCTCCTTCCCTCCCTCTACCCCTCCACCATCCTCCCCTAAAATAATAAATAAATACATCTTTAAAAAAAAAAACTCTTGGAGAAAACAGAATAAATGTGATTGTTATTAGATAATGACTTCTTTGATATGATGCCAAAAGTACAAACAAAAGAAAAAAATAGATCAATTAGACTTACCCAAATTAAAATCTTTTGAGTTTCAAAATACAACACCAAGAAAGTGAAAAGGATAATCCATAAAATTGGAGAAAACCGTATTTCTGATAAGGGACTTCTATTTAGAATACCTAAGAAACCCCTTTAGCCCAATTTTTATATAAAAAAGGGCAAATGATTTGAACAGATACTTCTCTAAAGAAGATATATACATAGAAATAAGAATATGAAAAGATGTTCAAAATCATTAGCCATCGAAGAAGTATAAATCAAAATTCAAGGAGATACTACTTCACATCCACAAGGATGGCTATAATAAAAAAGATAACCAGCACTGGCAATGCTGTAGAGAAAGTGGAACCTTCATAGATTGCTGGGTGGAATGTAAAATGGTGTAGTCACTTTGAAAGACAGCCTGGCAGTTCCTCACATGGCTAAGCAAGAGTTATATGATCCAACAATTCCACTCTCAGTTGTATACTCAAGAGAAATGAAAATGTATGTCTATAAAAACTTATATAAAAATGTTCACAGCAGCATTTTTCATAATATCTAAAAAGTAGAAATAACCCACATGTTCATCAATTGATGAATGGATGAACAGAAGTGGTATATCCACACAATAGAATATTATTCTCCAATAGAAAGAAAAAAAGTAATGGCATATGTTGTAACATGAATGACACCTGAAAACATTATGTTTATATATTTTTTTAAAGATTTTATTTATTTATTTGACAGAGAGAGAGATTACAAGTAGGCAGAGAGGCAGACAGAGAGAGAGGAGGAAGCAGGCTCCCTGCGGAGCAGAGAGCCCAATGCGGGGCTCGATCCCAGGACCCTGAGATCATGACCCGAGCCGAAGGCAGCGGCTTAATCCACTGAGCCACCCAGGCGCCCCTGAAAACATTATGTTTAAGTGAAAGAAAAAAGTCACAAAAGATCACAGATAGCATGTGCTAGGCAAATTGACAAAGGCAGAAAGTGGATTAATGGTTAACAGGGGCTAGAGGAAGGAAGGTATGGGGGGGTGACTACTAATGGGTTTGAGGACTTTATTTAGGGGGGGGAATTATTCTAAAATTCATGATAATGGTTAGCAAAACTCTGTGAATACACTAAAAATATTGAGTTGTATGTTTAAGGGTATATTTTATGGTAAGTGTATCATGTATCAAAAAGCTACTATTTTTTTAAAGATGTAATTGTGAGGTATGAGTGAGGCATGCCTTTTTACAGCTGGGGTTAGCCACCAGAAGAAGGTATTTCAACTGGCATCACATTCTTAATGAAGGCATTTGGCTATAGATTTTACCCTGGGGTGCAGTCCCCCTCAAGACTGTGCAGGGGGGTACAAGGTAATCTTCCTCACTAAAATCAGGTCTATGTTCCAAAGTAGTGATCACATAGAGGAACTCGATTTTTTAAAAAAGTGGTTGTCAATACTAATGTTTATCAATGATATTTGTAACCCTAAAATCAGTGGTGACTGGAAAACAAGAGCATCCTTTAACTGGAAGAGTAGAATGCTTCAAAGCTCTAGAAAAAAGTGAATTATATGTTAAAAGAGCACTCAAATCAATAAGATCTTTTGAAAGTACAGACAATGTAGGAAGAAGCAGCAATAGAAAATGTATATTGTATTAGAACGTAAAATAAAATTCACTTTTGCATTGTCCATTGTTACCGCACAGAAGTACAACTGAATTTTTAATGTTCGTTTTTCATCCTGCCACTTTGCTGAACTTATTTTTTAGTTCTAATAACAATTTGGTGGATTCTTTAGGACTTCCTATTAAAAAAATCATGTCATCTACAAATAAAGACAGTTTTACTTCTTCCTTTCTGATGTGGGCACCTTTTATTTCTTTTTCTTTCTTAATTGGCCCTGATAGAAACTTCTGTACAACGTAGAAGAGAAGTGGTGAGAACAGACGCCTTTGTCTTGGTCTTAATATTTGCTAGCAAGCATTTAGTCTGTCACCACTAAGTGTAATGTTAGTTGTGGGTTTGTTTGTTTTTTATAGACACTCTTTATTAAATTTAAATTCCCATCCACTCCTAGTTTGTTGAGAGTTGTCATGAAAGGATGGTTGATTTTTCCAATGCTTTTTTTGAATCTATTAAGATGATTATGTGGTTTATGCCCCTTATTCTATTAACATAGTGTATTTCATTTATTTTTTTCAGATGCTAAACCAATCTTGATTCGTGGGATAAATTCTAATTGGTGATAGTGTGTAATCATTTGTCTATTTGCTGAATTCAGTTTGCTAATATTTTCTTGAGGACTTTTGCTTCTGTATTTAAAAGGGGTATTATAATGTTCACAGTTTTCTTACAGTGTCTCCCTCTGGTTTTAGTATTAGGGTCTGGTAAAATGAATTGGGGATTTTTTTTCTCTTTTTCTATTTTATGAAAGTTTTTGTGGAGGATTTGTATTATTTCTTCTTTAATTATCAGGATAGATTAACTTTTAGTGATAAATCAAGCTCAATATTGTTATTTATTTATTCTCTGTAAAATTGAAATGACAGGTTTTCACAGAATAAGTTTAAGATTTTGACTAGCACAAGTTAATTCCTGCTGAAGTTTGTACTTTGGTGGTTTCTGATAAGGTAGCTTTGTGGTCAGCTAGTGATTGGATATAAATTTCTTTAAAAACGTTGAATCAGTATGTCTCTCACTATTTGCCAAGGAGCTCTGTATGTATGATTATACTTTCAGTGCTCCATCAGCTTAAAATTCTGCTTGACCCTTTATCTTCTGTGTATGCAGAGCTCAAGGCCAGTCAGAACAAGATATAGTGGAGTCTTGATTGGTCTTATGTAGGCACACACTCAGCTGTGCACATGTTCACGGCTTTCTATATCCCCAGGAAGATGTTAGAGATTTTCAAAGTCATATTTGGGCATCTCATTCCTCATATTTTCCCTCACATGTATTTTGGTCAACCTCTTGTTTGTCCCAACTGTTATCACAACTTCAGGCATGCTGCCAAATGAAACAAAAATTGCTAATGCTTGTTTTGTAATGATGCCTGGAGGATGGGGCTTTTCCCACTGAATCAGATCAAATAAAGATGAATCCTGTGAATAAACCTTTTCAAGGGATCGTCCAGAAAGCTCAAGATGTTGACAGTTATTTAGTGATGAAAGTTCTTGAACAACTCTAAACCCATTCTATTTCCTCCAGCAGCTACTAGGCTGCTGTTTTTTTTTTTTTTTTAAAGATTTTATTTTTATTTATTTGACAGACAGAGATCACAGGTAGGCAGAGAGGCAGACAGAGAGAGAGGAAGGGAAGCAGGCTCCCTGCTGAGCAGAGAGCCCCATGCGGGGCTCGATCCCAGGACCCTGGGATCATGACCTGAGCTGAAGGCAGAGGCTTTAACCCACTGAGCCACCCAGGCGCCCCTAGGCTGCTGTTTTTACACACCTACCTTGGCTGCAGCTTTGGGTTTGTAAGGCCACCATCGAGCTATGGAGAAAAGGATATGAATCGAGCAAGTTAAAGTATCAGAGTCACTGTTCTTACCATTTTCTGCCATTTTTCTTGAATAAATGCTCTCCAGATTGTTTGAAGCCCTTGATTAATTTCCAGAGCTCGGAAAAAGTTGACATTGGCAAACTTTGCTGAAGTTCTTCCAGTTTTTAAGGAGGGGCTGACTTTTGGACATTCACCATGACTGAAAGGTTCTCTTCCTCATAACTACTTCTGAAAGAAATGGAGAACTGGTTTTCTCTCACCTATAAAATGACAGAATAGTGGCTTTACTGTTTATCCTCACACTAGGTTTTTAAAAATTTTTGTGGGGATCTGACTCTGACTTCTTTTCCCTGTACTCATGCCCAGGTTTTTAATTAAACATTTTAATAAAAATTGTATATATTCAAGGGGCACCTGGATGGTTCAGTGGGTTTAGCCTCTGCCTTCAGCTCAGGTCATGATCCTGGGTCCTGGGATCGAGCCCCACATCAGGCTCTCTGCTCAGCAAGGAGCCTCCTTCCTCCTCTCTCTCTGCCTGCCTCTCTGCTTACTTGTGATCTCTCTCTGTCAAATAAATAAATCTTTTAAAAAATTGTATATATTCAAGATGTACAAGATAATGATTTGAGATACATATCCATAGTGAGGTGATTATTATAGTCAAGCTAATTTGTATCTTCTCTTCACATAGTTACAAATTTTTTGTTGTGATGAAAGCAACTGAAATCTACTCTCTTAGCAAATTTCCAGTATTCAGTATTATTAACTAGTCATCATGCTATACATTAGATCTGTAGACTTACTCATCCTACCTAACTGCAATTTGTACCTACTGACCATTTCTCCATTTCCTTTACCTCTCCACCCCTAGCAACCATCATTCTACTCTCTGCTTCTATGTATTCAACTTTTTGAGATTCCACATATAAGTGAGATCATGTACCTCTTTTTCTTTCTGTGTCTGGCTTATTCCAAGTTTTAAAATATGTAGGAAAAAGCTACCTCTTGTCATAGGTTTGCTTTTTATCTTAATATATTTCTAACAGTGATTTATTTAGAAAGGCTACCTTCCCTATAAAGACTGTTATAAAATTTACACTTTTGTAACATAATAGAAAAAGTATTTACTGATAGGGAATTTTAGTCCCTCCCCTCAGAAAATCTCTCATTCTCACTTATCATAACAGAAAACATTAAATTATAAACAAATGTTTATTGAACAAATTGTTCATTATTATGACCAATAAAAGTAAGAAATATGGATTTGATAATTGGATAGATGGCTGCAATAAATGCAATGTGCCCTGACATTGTGATATATTCTCTTTGCAATGAAACATCCTTTCTGATCATTAAGAACATAATTTATTAAGCTAAGCTTACATAGTTCACTTTTCTCTGTTTACTTGATATAATAACAAACTAATTTAAAAACTCAAAAATTCTGCTAAAGAATGGAGTACCCAGTGGTTTTCTCACTGTTTATTTGATAATACTTAACAGTGTCATGGCATACTCTTTTTTTTAAATCCACATAACAAGAAGTTTTCAAGTTGATTTTAGTCTTGAAGATTCTGCCTGATGTTATTTGACAACAAAAGCTGCCAAGATATAGTGTAAAATCAGCCCAAGGTGATAAGTGCACTTAAGTTTGAATCTGAGCTTTACAGTGATAAATTAGCAGTAAATAATGGCTACAATCACCTAGATATTTAGCACTTCTTGAATTCTGTGTCCCAATCTGTAGAATGCCTCCATACAGGGTAGTTCAGGTGGTTGAATTAAACTCTAAGTATTACAACTAATATTTAGGTGATCGACATAATACATTTTTCCTTTCTTAACTAGGGTATGTAAATTCTAGAAAGATAAATATAAAAGGGAAACTCTGACTTTTTGATAAACCATGCATTGGTTGAAAGTGGGATTTGTCATATTTTTTTAAACATATGCTTGAAATGAATTGTATTCAAGGGCTACTAGTCCCTAATTCCCATTAAGTCATTCAGTTTATGTGGTGATTTATTTATTCAACTACACAACTCTGTTGAGTTGCCACTAAGGACCAGGGATTAAGATTATAATAGCAAAGAAAAAGGGGATGGTTACTGCCCTCAGGAAGCTTCATTCTAGTGGGAACACCTGAAAAATGACAACAAAACTCCCCCAAACTGTTAAATGTTGAAGTAATTGTGGATTATTATAACATGTAAGAAAATACAGAGATGATGGCCAATAACTGCAGGAGAGTGCTTCAGGAAGTGTTGTCATAGAAGGTCTGTCTACAGAGATGACCTTGGAGCTAAGACCTGAAGAATGGTAAGCAGGAGCCATACCACAAACTGAGGAAACCATTTCCAGGCAGACGAAAGAAGGAGCACATCATCCCCCAAATGGGAAAACCTTGGTTTATGCAAGAGATAGCAAGTAGGTCAGAAGCACTGGAGCCTGACAAATCACTGGGAAAGCGATGTGGAAAGAAATTGATACTGGGCAGGAACCAGATTAAGCAGTGTCTTGTAACCAAAGGAGTTTGGATTTTTTCCTAAGTGCAGTAGGAAAGCAGTGGTGTGACTTGATCTGATTTATGATCTATAAAGATGATTCTGGCTGCTCTGTTGAGAATGGATTGGAAAAGGCCAAATATGTGTATATAGGGACATACCGCACACCCCACATTCTGCCTCAAGAGGACTGTAAGAAATGAAAAAGCGTGTTTGGCCAAGTTCCTGTCATACAGTAGCAGAGAAGCTTGTGACCTAATATGAGCCCCCCAAGAGTCTTTGATTACCAGATGGTGGAGGGATCACCTTTCTTCTCTATGCTGCCTGCTTGGTCTCTGCACAGCAGCCGCCCAGAGCCTGTAACAGCATGTGAGGCTTCACAAAGGATGGGACCCAGATAGCAATGCCAGTTTGCATACTCTGGAGACCACTATCTCAATGGGATCACTTTCCTACACAAAATATAGTTTCATATTCAGTGTGTGAGATAGTCCAAAGGTAAGAATACTCACTGTGTGAAATATCCAGGGTATAGGAACAATTCATTTTTACTACGATGAATGTACATTTCATGTAAATTTTATCCAACTGTTAGGTCAAATTTCTTTTTCTCATTTATATTTGGTACATTCCATTAGTGCTGAGTTTCTCATATACATGGGTGTTATCTATGAAGGATTATTATAAACCCTGGATGTCTGTTGATCACTAAAAATTGAATCAATTGATCCTTAACAATCATCTTTTACCTCCCTGCAGCATTCTTTAATTAACACACTACAGGGTTTCAGAGCTAGAGTTTTGTTGTCACAGTATGCTTCTATAGAAGTGTAACAAATTAGGAAGCAAAGAGTGGAATGAATTTAGCCTTTAAGATGCAGGTATTAAAATGTTGAGTTGATGTGAGTGAAAGACAACTACAGTAATTACTGCAAGCCTTCTGTTTTGCATTTATCATCTTGAAGGATAGCAATAGAAAATATCAAGGACGTTACAGAAAATAAATGGAAAAAAATGACAATTCAATTACAGGAAAGGGTGCTTTTTATTATATGGATTGAGACTACATAAAGAAGTCATTGGACTTTTTGTTTTGTTTTGTTGTAAAGAAAGAGAGCATAGAAGTGTTGATCCTGCCAAAACCTACTCATTTATTTAATAGTTGCCAAATACAGCCCTTGATGTTCTGCTAGAGATTTGACAGTTAACGGTTTGCCAAGGTTGTTTGGGAACACTTGATGTCTTTCCCATATGTTGTTAGAAGGCAACCCTAGAACACATGATATAAGAGCCAGGCTGGAAATGGAGCTCTTTGTGGAATCTGTTTTTTTTTTTTGTTAAATTCTCACATTATAACCATTAATCTCTGGTCCTTTGTAGGTCTGCGAGTGATGAAGGGAACAGGGCATATTTAGGAAATCAGGGTAACATATGCCTCCCAACTTAGAATCTACCTTTGTTTCATCATTAAAATATGGCTCCTTGAGAGTCTACTGTTAAATAGTCTCAATTCATTTCCTGGATGATTTTTAGACTTTATTGTTGATTTACCACAAAACTGTCATGGTATAGTCTAGCTAACTGAGGGAGTAGGTCTAAACAGGAAGAGGAATACTACCTTCTCCTCTTGCGGGTAATATTTTCTGATGAGGGTGAAGCTGTTGGTGTTGGAGTAAGTGATTGCTTATATTCCCCTGTGCTTTGCCTGGCTTTGCTTACGGAAGCTTTTATTGTTATTAATATTTAACATTGACTGAAGGCCAATGGTGATGAATACAACATTGAGCTAGCTCTGGTCTTTGTCCAACTGGATAATTTCCAATTATGCAACTAGGAAGTAGAAGTTGCTCTATATAAATATAGGGATAAATGGGACAATGTGGGGAAAAAAAAAAAACAAGTAGTCATTAATATTCATTGACCTATGACAAATTCCAGACGAACTTCCATCGTATCTTAAGAAAAACTGGTTAATTTTCTAATGAAAAGATTTAATATTTTCCAATTTTGGTTAGTCTTCTCAGCTGGTTGCACTTAAACATTTATTTTGGAGTTACTAAGAATTATATATTCTGAAGGTGGTATGAAGAAAATTACTGTGAGTTTAATGAATTATTTAAGTTTAGCATATGAATAATTATTGTTAGTTTCATGGATAAGTGTCAGACCATTATATTCCCCAAATTTTTATTTGTTATTAAAATTATAGTAATCAAATACATCAATATATCTTATTAAAACAAAAACTGAGCAAATATAAATCTGTATTAAAATGAAGCTATGCTATTTCTCTTCAAATATTCTTTCTAGAGGCAGAAATTGTTTTGCCGCTAAAACGTTAGGGAATGTGTATTGGTTCATCTACTTGCCCTCTGTGTTGGAAAAAGAATTGATTTATATCCTGCCTTTTTCCAATTTGCTCCTCCAACTGATATAGCACTGAATGAGAATAATCCATTAATAGCCATGAGTGTGGTTTTAGGGGAAGTGAAGCTCCAGAAAGCATTAAACTAACAAACAGAATACAATGTGTTTTATTTATTTATAATTGCCCTGATAGAAATAAGTTGGAAGTGTCATTATCATATAATCTTTTATAGTATTAGGTTCTTGATACTCTGTGAGTTCCTTTGATGTTTTGCACTTTAGGATTTTCTTGCCAGACATTTATAAATTCCTTAGAGTGTCACATCTAAAACCCCATGGTTTTGATGACTCTTTTCTTGTTTTTCTACTTCTAAGTGTACATGTCTTATACCTTCTCAGTTGTAAGAAGGAAAGAGGCTATACCTTACTCATCTAGTTGTCTGTGTCTAGAACTTACTGGGCTTAAAGTAAAATATTTTGTTGAACTTACTTGATTTTCAGATTAATTTTACATTGTAAGTATTCAAATTCAGAAAATCTAAATTTGGTTTGGTTTACAGATGATAAAGGATAGAATAAGAAAATTAGTCATTTTGCCCAAAATTATATGGAAATTGTGTATAGAACACTTTTGGTGAATTATGTAACCACGTAAAATAAACGTTACTCCTTACAACAGTGATCGTTTATCAACTAAAAAGTAACACTTAGAAATGCAACACATGTTTACTATGAGATTATTACAGAAAACACTAAAGAGCAAAAGATTAAAAATAAAAATAATGGCAATTTTCTTATCCATAGAAAACTTCCATTTACCTTTGAGTTTCTGATCTTTAATCCTACTTGACATATATCTACATATTACTTTTATAAATAAGGGATCATATTATATATAAATGTCATACATTTCTTACTTAATGTAGTATTCATTTTTCATGCCATTAAGCATTCTTTATGGTAATATTTTTGTCTTACTATTTAACATGATTTTATCAAACCAATTTTCCATTATTTGTCATTTATATACAATTGACTCTTGAAAAACATTAGTTTGAACTGTATAGGTCTGCTTATACACAGAGTTTTTTCAATAAATATAGTATTATAAATGTACTTTCTCTTCCTCATGGTTTTCTTAATAACATCTTTGTTTTTCTACCTTACTTTACATAAAAAAATATATAATACATATAATATACAAAATATGTGTTAATCTACTGTTTATGTTATCATAAGGTTATTGGTAAACATTAGGATATTGATAGTGAAGTTTTAGGGGAGTCAAATATATTTACTAATTTTGACTGCATGGGGCTCCTAATCCCCATGTTGTTCAGGAGGGAGACTATATTTTTTTAAAAGATTCTTATTTAAAAAGAGAGAGAGAGAACATGAGTGAGAAAGAGAGCATGAGTGAGAGAGAGAGCATGAACAGGGGGAGGGGCAGAAAGAGAGGAAGAAGCAGATTCCCCACTGAGCAGGGAATCCACCTTGGGCTTGATCCCAGGACCCCAAGATCATGACCTGAGCTGAAAGGAGACATTTAACCAACTGAGCCACCCAGGTGCTCCCAGACTGTATTTTTTAATTGTCCTCTATCACAAACAAGTTAGTGATGAACATCTTTATCACTAGGTCTTCACATATACCCTACACTAACAAATACATATACTCAAATGCATATGTTTGTTACAATCATTAGTGATTCATAACATCATTAAAATATGCATCTAAAGTAATTACCGTACCTTTTTTTTTTTTGAAACAGCAGCTCATAGTTACAAAAGGAAAAGTATTTACTTAAAAAACCACACTGGACTGACAAATTTATTTCTGTAAATTAATTTCTTCACCACAGCATCATAGCTGCCAAAGTTTATTTCAAACATTTTATTTCCTCAAACATTAACCCACTGGCTGTCAGGTGCCAGGTGGTGTTCTAAGAATATAAGATGAAGATCACAAAGTTTCTATGTTAAACTACTCACAGTTTCATGGGAACAGATTTATTTTATAGAAATGAGGTAGGGTAGGGGTGCGTGGGTGGCTCAGTGGGTTAAGTGTCCAACTCCGTTTTGGATCAGGTCATGATCTCTTGAGATGGAGACCCACACTGGGCTCAATGCTCAGCAGGGAGTCTGCCGGAGATTCTCTTCCACTCCCTCCGCTCCTCCCTCTGCTCATGTGTTCTCTCTCTAAAATAAAATAAATAAACCTTAAAAAAAAAAAAAAGAAAGAAGGTAGGATTGCAGGGACAAATCAAAGATAAAGCTTAACTTTGTAGAAGTCATTACAAGTATACATCAAAACAGATAATAAGTGAAGAAATGAATCAAGTGATAAACAATAAAATTATAATAGATGAAAAAAGGATTAAGCTCATGATACGTGCTAACATTTATTTAGATATTTGATATCTATATTACCTATCATTGTTTATCACTATTATAGACACTAATATCCATGATGCTTACTTTTTACCATCCTAGGTTAAACAGCAGTAAATCTGTAATAGTGTATATTGGGATTCTCTCTAAAGAGATAATGGAAAGATTATGAAGGAATGGAGATTTGATTTACCCAAAGTAATGTTACAAAGCAAAAACACAATTTAGTAGTATTGAATTATCAAATAACAATGGATGGAACTCTGAAATATAGACTAATTCATGTATTTAAAAATTTTTTTTAGTTGAATTCCCTTCTAAGTTCTGGCATTTGGTATACCCCAAAATCCACAATGATGCATTCATAACTGGTGACATAAACATTATCACAATTACACAATCATTTTGGATCATGGTTAATTTTTCTTTGCTATATACTGATGTATGATATGACAATGTGCAGAATTTGTCATTGCTGACTTATCTGTAATTTCAAAATTTAGTACCATATATTTTAAAGTTTCTCAAAAGTTCTTAATAATTTACTTCTAAAAAAATGTTTCACGTTCGGGCCCTATAATATGGATCATGTGAAAATTAGAGACATTTCAATGTTCTATATCCTTAGAATCAGCAATATTTTCACTATCATATTGACTTCTTCGAATCAATGTGGGGACAAACAATGTAATTTCTCATTTCTTTGATTTGAAGTGAAAAGTTGCATGGGTAAAATAGTCTAACAAATATTGTTCACGCACTGTTGACTGTCAAAGGGAAGAGTTAGAGAGAAAGAGAAAATTAGTCATCAGCTCCTTTCCCTAATCAGACACCAATCAACCAACTCAAGTGGTTTTGTGCCTTCTTCACTTACCCAGTTAAGTAGTGCTTGTATGGATACAATGTAAACTCAGTCTGTTCATTATTTTCAGGATGTAGTGTACACTGCTAAATCCTTAGTGAAGAAACAGAAAAGCTGGTATCACAGTTGGCATTTATAAGGGGTTTGTATCCTGGAGTTTAAGTCAATGAGTTTGATTTCCTAATTCTATATATTCAGGGGCTTTTTGAAGAATGGTTAGAAGTTTTATTGGCAGAATTATAAGCTATGTGGTTTTGACAAAATGATATCCCAATTCTTCTGTGTTTTGGAATTTGAAAGAAGAAAATATAGATGAAAAAATATAAACACTTACTGAGAGCTTGTCATTTTTATTTGAGTATTATATGAATTTGTTTACTATGAAGAAATAAAAGAAATTTGTACTTTTATTCAAAACTGGTTCATCCTGAAATCTTTTTATCTGAAAAACAAAGAAAATCTAACAGATCATACCAAACTGAAATCATTCCAAAAGACTATTGAGTAAAGAATGCCTACTCTTGATAACTTAAAATATTCATTGAATTAATTCAGAACTAAAAATGTTTCTACATTTTAAGATTACTCTTTTTCCCCGTATTATTTTATGATAATGAACAATATTTTTTCTTCCAATAACAAACAATAAGCATCATTAACAGAAGCACTAACTATTCTCTATGCTCACTAGACATGGGGTATTGGCTAAATGTTGGAAGAGAAAATGGTGTTCTTTTTTTTTTCTTCTTTTTAAGTTTAAATAAGTATAAGGCCCATATCTCATCTATGGGATCTTACAATCTAATTTGAGAGAAATGAGTTGAACAGAACAAAGACAGTTAATAGTATATGGTAGTTTCATGAAGTTTCAGATGATGTCCATGATACATGCCATAAATACTGAGAAAGGAATAGTCATAAAGCAACTGTACTCATAAATGTCTTTTAGGAGTCTCTAAGAAACACTGCAAGGAAATTTAAAGGATATTTTAATGAAAACATCAAGGGAAAGATTTGTAAGAGGGCATACATAGAATAAGAAATAAAAAAGTGAACCTTATTATGATAGCAAAGAGAAGAACTTCAGAAGAAATTATTGTGTTTGATATGGTGTTTGGGGAACACTGGATTACTTTGTTAACAACGTGAAATAAATTATAGGAAAGAGGCTATACTGAGGTCCATAGACAGGGGTCACCAGTTAGGAGAATGATGCAGTTGATCAGGTTTGAAACAGTGAGACTGCTACTGGAGAAGTGGCAATGAGAACAGGCATGACTGGCTTGATGTGGTAGCTTTGGTAAGTGGGCAGACATGAGAATCTAACTGACAGAGATAGCTCCATCTGAGGAGTAAGAGAAAAACTTTTTTTTTCTTTTTAAAGATCAGTTTTAAGACTTTAACAGAAATGTTAGATTTGAGACACTATAAAGATCTTGAAGGTAAAGGTGATAAAGGTTGGAGATGCAGGTTTTTTTTTTTTTAAGATTTTTATTTATTTGTCAGAGAGAGAGAGCCAGCGCGAGCACAGGCAGACAGAGTGGCAGGCAGAGACAGAGAGAGAAGCAGGCTCCCCACCGAGCACAGAGCCCGCTGTGGGACTCGATCCCAGGACGCCAGGATCATGACCTGAGCCGAAGGTAGCCGCTTAACCAACTGAGCCATCCAGGCGTCCCGGAGATGTAGGTTTTAATAACGATCATCTAAGAATACGTGAATAGGTTCAGGCTGAATTACATCAGTATCCAGGGTTATTTGTACACTAACAGATTTGATGTTACATATTTACATATTTATATGTTTAAATGTTTAACTATTTGCATTTTCATTTATTTTATTTTTTAAAGATTTTATTTATTTGACGGAGAGAGATATCACAAGAAGGCAGAGCAACAGGCAGAGAGAGAGGGGGAAGCAGGCTCCCTGCTGAGCAGAGAGCCTGATGCCAAGCTTGATCCCAGGACCCCGAGATATGACCTGAGCCGAAGGCAGAGGCTTAACCCACTGAGCCACCCAGGAGCCCCTATTTGCATATTTAAACAGTTTTTGTTAGTGCCTGTGTATTTCCAAAACACCAAGAAGGACATGAAATGAAAGACAGGTGAGTTCTCTGTACTGAACCAAACGGTAAAGTTGTTGACAACTGAACTTGGAACACAGAATACATAATAGGGCAGGAACAGAAAGCACAAATAGGAAGAGACACAAGGAAGGAATGGGCTAAGGGATAGAAAAAAGAAAGAAAGAAAGAAACTTTGTAGAATAAAAGTTAAGAGTTAAGGTAATATCACAAAAGAATTGGTTCAGTCCACAATTAAAAATGACAATAAAATGTGACCTGAACTTCAAGATCTCACATAAAATAGTTGCAGTAGAAACAGGGTGCAGAAAAACAGATATTTTAGCTTAAGAAATGAGTGGATGAGAAAATGTAATGGAATATCTCAAAGAATAGTAATTCTTTTATTGAAAAAAGCTTATTATTTTCTTCAAAAGATAATGTCTTCTGTGTGAAAAAAGGATAAAGAGAAAGATCCTGAAAAATAAAAGGAAAGATTATGCATAAATCTTAAACATATATATAATGTTAACAGAGTCCTTTGTAGAGCAGGCTATCCCTAAAGAACATTTTCAGTGTTTTGTTCACTGCTTTACTGTAAACTTAGGATATGGAACTACAAACCATAGCAAAGATTAGATAAGCTTTTGGTTATATATAATCTTATTACCCTAATCAAAAAAATATATATTTCAAACTGCAGTTGAGCAATAGTGACATGAGCAAAACTGAATCTGTAATACAGAAAAAAAGCAAAATACTAAAAAAATTCTGGTATTTTGGCTATTCAGTCGATTCTTTAGAAAAAAACTATAACGGATTTTCCTGAGTAGGTCAAATCCCTCTGTTTGTATGTGTTCTCCAAGATCATAGCCATTTCAAAGCAAAAATCACAGTTTATATTTGAAAAATATTTTAGACTATTATTTGAATAAGGATTGTCCCCCACATGAATTTTAAGTACCATGAAAGCAAGATGCTTTTATGCATGGTTTTGCTCGTTGTTATAACCTAACACCTAGGACTGTGCTGAGGCAGAGAGTACTAATCTCAGCATTATCAACATTTCAGACTTGGTATCATTCCAAATATCAGTATCAAGCCACAATTTCTCGATAATTTTTTCTTGGGGGTAGTGATGGGAAACGTCCTACAATATTCTTGACTTCTAACCATCAGGGCTGTGATGAGTTAAGTAGAAATATGTGAAAACGAAACAAAACAAAAATATCTCTAAGCATTGCAAAATGTCCCTTAGAGGAAGCACAAAACTGTCCCTGATAAGAGTCCCAGGGCTGGCACACAGTAGGTAGTCAGTAACTGTTTCTTAAAGGAATTAATGCAAATGATCACCACTTCACTACTAAGCAAAACCTACACTGAGAACTAAAATCCTTTAGAAGGAACTGAGATGACACCCATGGTCTCTACTTCTACTATCCCTTAGCTGCAACCTTGACTACCTTTACTGTGAGACTGGGAGACGTTGAGAGATGCTCTAATACCTCTATAAAATGAAAATTCTAGTTCCTCGATTTAGCTTTAATCTTATTTGGCCTTGCCTATATACAATTTTGCTGTTGCTACCCACAGAGGATTAAGTAATCTTGAGAAATGTAGTTAGGAGACAGTTGACTGAATTTGGCTAAAAATGCAGGACGTAGATGAATTTCTCTATAACCTGAGTTGTAATTTTAGTGATGGAATCAATCTGACCCTGGAAATACTCTCATTCATTATGTATAGGAGTAAAACTCCCTTCTGAGTAAGAGAAAATTAAGATAAATCATGTCTTATTTGGCTATTCCTTTAAGAATTTATTTCCTTAAAACTGCAGCTGTTACTTGGCTACAAACCCTTGGTTGGGCAGAGCATCACTTACTTACTCATTTGTTTATTTAGTGCATGGACTATAGTCATCCATACTGACTATCTGCAGTATGTGTGGGGACATGTGCCACCTCAATCTCTTCTACTAGTAATTTCTGTTAGTCATTCTTTTTTTTTTTTTTTAAATATTTTATTTATTTATTTGACAGAGAGAGACCACAAGTAGATAGAGAGGCAGGCAGAGAGAGAGAGAGAGGGAAGCAGGCTCCCTGCTGAGCAGAGAGCCCTATGTGGGACTCGATCCCAGGGTCCTGAGATCATGACCTGAGCCGAAGGCAGCGGCCCAAACCACTGAGCCACCCAGGTGCCCCTGTTAATCATTCTCTTTAAAGTACCTTATCTTATGGGTCAAAGTGGGGAAACATAATACTATTTTTTTTAAGCTCTACTTCTTGTAAGTAACTGTGCTATGGAAATATCAAGTATTAATTGATAAGAAATTAACACAGATAATATTACCTCACATTTGTACATTTTCACATAATTTGTAATTATGCATTTTCAAAACATTTTTGAACCTTCCTTGCCCTCACAATAATCCTCTGATGTAGCTAGGGCAGGTGTTGCTAACTACGTCTTACCAGTAAGTAAAGAGATAGGAGCACTTTAATGTATTCATATCTCTTTAATACATGAAAAACTTCATGACTGTAAACTTGCTTTCCCTTTGTCCCACTAATTAAATTTAGCAGTTCTCACAGGAATCAAAATAAACTAGTTGACTTTCAGAGATGTTTCGATGTTTCATCCTGTTTTTATGTGTCAATCAAAACCTATAGGAAAGAACAGGCTTACTAGCAGTAGAGTCTACTTGGTATATCTCTGGCAAGAAAAGAAATGTGTACTAAAATCCAACTTGTAAGTCAAGAGTTTCAGCAAACCTGTAGAGAACTACTATGTGTGCAAAATGTGCTTTTTGGATTCCCAATCTCTATTTTGATGCATATTTAATACTCTAATGTGTAGGAATTTGAGTAACATTAAGATACTAGTAAGTTTTTTTTTAATTAGGAAATTGGAAAATACACTTGCTTTATTTAAGACCCTAAAACTGAATAAAGAGGCAGCTCAAATCCTTCATATATATACATATATATATTTTTTAAGATTTTATTTGTTTGACAGAGAAAGAGAGGGAGAGAAAGAGCACAAGCAGGGGGAGCATAGGTAGAGGGAGAAAGAAAAGCAGGCTCACCACTGAGCACGGATTTTTTTTTTTCCCCAGGCAGGGCTCTCCTGGGATCATGACCTGTGCAGAAGGCAGACACTTAATTAGCTGAGCCACCCATGTGCCCCCTTCATTTATACTTATGAAATAAAGAGTAGTGCTAGAGTGTCTTTATCCCTTTTGAACTATAATCTAGAATACTCTGTGGTAATCCTAGGGCTGTTTGCCCTCAGAACCATTCCTCGCCCTTCTTCTTTCTTCCCTACAGCCGTGGGGCTAATCCCTACAGCCTGCACTTCTCAGTTTCCTCTACCAAGTGCCTTCCTCAGGATTTGGCCAGTGGCAGACACTGATGGCAGATTGGACAGATGGAGAAAGAGAGAAACATGAGTGTGGATCCCATTCTCTGCTTTGGGCAGCCTTAGCAGCCACCGAAAGAGACACTTTTAGGTTCCAGTAACACTAGCTCCTCTCTTCAACCCTCCAGGCCTGGGATGACTGTGCTCCTGCTCTTGATGAACATGGTTGGTTATCCAGCCATTCCCTATTTGGCTTCTCAGCCATTCTATACATGGATAACAAACTCCCTCCATTAAATCTGGTCTCTTAAAATGGATAATGGTTTCTGTTTTATTGTTTGAACCTTGACTGATATGTGGTTTTTATTGCTTTGGTTTCCTCTGGGAAGAGAGCAGGGGTAATGATGGCTTTGAGAAGCTTTTTAGCCTGCAACTTTTCTGAGCTGACAAGATTAGTAATTTCTAGATGTGGCCAGGTCAACATTAGCCAGAAGGCCATCTTAAAGGCAGAAAGATTATCCGGAACTGGAAAGAAAGATATTGCATAGCTGGAAGAAACTCTGACACTAGGGAAGAGTGTTTAAGTCCTGTAAATAGTAGTCTCTGCTGTGTCTGCCTTAAATTTACTCTTTTTACTTCTAATCTAGTGAGGAAAAAAGAGTGATAAAGAAGAACCACTCATGACAACAAATATAAACATTTTTAAACGTTAAAATACAATTGTGGTATCTGCTAGAATTAAAGAAAAAAATTCACAAAGGAGCAAATGCAATTTATCTGAATATAAATTGCTAAGAGCTGCTAACTATTGCACAATGCATCAAAGGAGATAACAGTGAATTTCCCCTTGAAGAATGGCCTCCAAGACATGGAGAAAGCAATCTGAGATTCCAGGTGGAAGAGCCCTCAGGCTGATGTCTTTGGGCAGGAAGTTGGTTACTCCCTGCCTAGAGTGTGGCAAGCTTCAAACAAATATTTGTTGTTTCCAAGGAGGCAGAAACAAATGGAGGACAAATCTCTGTCCTAAGTACAGAATTCAACTCTGTCTCTGGGGCTGCTATTAATTCTCAAACTTCCCAAACTTAACTTTACCTTCTTTTTTGTTTGTTTGTTTGTTTGTTTAAGATTTTATTTATTTGACAGAGAGAAATCACAACTAGGCAGAGAGGCAGGCAAAGAGAGAGAGAGAGGGAAGCAGGCTCCCTGCTGAGCAGAGAGCCCTATGCGGGACTCGATCCCAGGACCCTGAGATCATGACCTGAGCCGAAGGCAGCGGCTTAACCCACTGAGCCACCCAGGTGCCCCTTAACTTTACCTTCTTAATGAAACCTCCAGTAACTACCCATCTTCTCTAACCTCCCCTTCCTAAACTTAACAAAAATAAAAAAAGAATTAAGATCAGTGTTTACAGAGCCTCAGAGCACATAGTCACATTGTAGAGATAGCCTTCTTCCCCACCCTGGGGCTACTTCTGTTCTTTATGTACACATTTTGATTCAATTTCATGATCCTAAATATGATTATTTTGTCAATGACACCAAAATCTCTATTGTCTGCTTTGACTTCTTCTTGAGCTTTCATGCTGTTATTTCCAGTGGCTCATCATACTCATAGGCACTTAGCAGAAAGCCCCAACTCCTCAGCTGCTAACAATGTCCTCCCTGATCTCACTTCATCTTGCTCCTCTCTTACCCACTACGTTCTAGTCAGATGCATTTTCTCATTTCAACTTCACTACTTGTGCAGCTACCATTCCCTCTGCCTTCAGAATATTCTACCACACCAATCTTCACAGGGCTGCTTCTGTCCATTCAAATCCCAGCTCAAATGGCACTGTACAGAAATCTTCCCTGATGACCCAATCTAAATTTTCTAACCTTTCTCCTTTCTTTCAGTTAATGGCAAGTTAGAACTCTTTGAAAGTGTTTTTGTTTATTTGTTGTACCATAAGCGCTAACCTACTTTGTCTTGTTCACTACTACGTTTCTAAGACTTAGAACAACAGATCCTGTCAATAATGGGTAATCATATATTGCCTAAATGAGTGAATGAGTACATTCTAGTGGAAAAGAATCCAAAACAGTGTCAGCATCATAATACACTGGAAATTAATAAGAGGATGCGGCATCTCTCACCATCCTTGCCCCCAAATACCAATCTTATTTTGGCCTTTAAAATATTAGTACTAAGATTAATTACTGTAGAGAGATTTCTGTTATCATAGAACAAATTTCCAAGTAGGCTCACTGGTTCTCTAGACTGAACTCTTCTCTAGCCTAAAAAATGTAGAACTGTCATTCCTTTGAGTTCTAAACAATTTACAATTCAGATACACTTTTGCCCTAATGGCCACATTAACGAATTAACAGAAACCTTCCAATGTTATTTGCCCTCTCTCTGGTCCTGAGATTGTCAATTATTATTATCTGCATTGCAGACCTGTGTAGAGTAATGGTCTCATGGGCACAAAATGTTTCCCAGCATAATATATACAACCAAACAGTGGTGCTGTTCAATGAATAAGAATATAATGAACTGTGTCATTCAGAAAATGTGGACTGAGAAAACAGTCTCGTTTCTAAAAATTTCTTGGATTTCATCTTGTTTTCCCAGCATAAATTCTCACATTACCTATTAGATAATGAGCATTTAATAAATGGTTTTTAATTGAATTAACTTTAAGATACATTAGTTTCTACATTAAAAAATAAATGTAAAAAAATCCTTAAACATTTGCTGAGTTATTTATTGGTCCTCACAATTTATATCTTTTACAGAAACAGTTCGTGTATAATTTCCTTAGTGTCAGATTATGAGAAAGTAAATTCTTTATATTAATTCAGTGTTTCCTTCTTATACTTTTTGTATTGTATGGTGTTAGTAGTTTGTATCCTGAAGTTCATGCATAGTTTTTCATACTCAGTGTTGACAATGGGTATTTATTTTTAATAATCTTTTATTTTGAAAGAAACCATACGCCTATCAATACAGAGCCTTGTGTCAAAGCTGAAGAAAAATATTTACCAAATTCAAACTGATCACTCTTCTTATACAAATTCTCTTCCAGAAGAAAGGGACTAGATTCTGTTCCAGAAGAAAGGATCTAGATGAACATGTGTTTAGATATATGTTTTTGGGAAAGTTTTGTGAATAAGTATAATTTTTTGTTAAACATTCAGTATAATTTTTTGTTAAACATTCAGTGAAGCCATCTGATTATGGATTATTCTCTCTGGGAAAAATTTTTACCACAAATCTGACTTCTTTAATAAATATGGGGCTTATGTTGATTATCTGTAAATTCCTATGAGAGCATTAATAGTTTCTATCTTTCAGAGAATTTATTTCATATAAACTGCTAAAATTATTGATAGAGTTGTTCACAATGTTTTCTTATCATTTAGTATCTGTAGGATGTATAGTGAAACTCTTATTTTTGACATTAGTGATTTGTGAAAAATATGATTTTATATCTCCATTTGAGTTTGTAAGATAAACAGGACTTAACAGAGTCTATGTCTTGTGTGAAACTTAACTTTTTCTTAGCTTAAATGTATTTTCAATAATAAAAATTTTAACAGAATTTCAGAGCACCCCAAATTTTAGCATTGCTTTCCATTTTTACAGACATGACTGAGATGCAGAAAAAAACAAAGGGTTTTACAAAGTGGCCAGCTGGTGGAACATCTAGATTTGAAACTATTTCAATTCTATATCCTAATATTAAATCACACTTAGAAAATTTTTAGCCAATTATTATTTATAAAATTTGAAACCTGTTATCTTTTTTTAGGAATTATTAATACAATTATATTTCTCATTCAAAAATTATCATTTAAACTTTCAATTAAGAATTATCATGTGAATATTTTTTAATCTACACACACACACACACACACACACATACATATTACTTTTTTTGTTGTTTTTATGATTGCTGTGATTCTTCTGGTCTTTGCAGCCACCTGCCCATCTCTTGATGCTTGTAATGTGGCAATTAACCAGCAGCTTCTTAATGACCTAATTAAACCATAATGATGGAGGTACAAGGCATATCCTGGGGATTAATGGCCAACTGAGAAGAGTTGATGGCCCATGGCATAGCTGAGAGCCATTAACCCTAACCAGCCATTAATCCTGTGAAAACAGTATATACAGAAGTTATTATAAGCTCAAAATGAAAACAATGAAGTATGGTATGTTTATATGCAGTGAAATTATACTTGTTAAATATGGCATCTTACTAAAGAATAAATGTTTGAACTGCTCTAAAATAACCATTCAACCTTTAAAACCTACTGCCAATATACAGAGATATTTAATGAATTAAATAAGCATTTCTTGAGTAACTTCGGTTGAAAATTACAGGAGACAACTGGAGCTATATTAAATCAACGAGGAGAAAGTAGTGCTTCCTGAGACCTGACATCAGAAAACAGTTGGGATTTAAGAATAATGGGAACTGGAATTTAGAGATCTGTGCGGAACCCAAACAGTATGTATATCTCTTCCCTCTATCCCACTCTAGAATTATGTATTTCTCTCTCTCTCTCTCTCTCTGCAAATTAGCTTCCTTTGCATCAAAGACTTAGAAAGAAATAAGGCTACTCACTGTGTTCCATCACTCAAAGAGACTGAATCTCTTTTAAATTTCAATTACATGTTCCTAAATTAGGAAATCTGGCCAATTGCAGGGGCAGGAAACTAATTAGTGGACCTTGTGTTTATATGCATATGTGTACATCTTGTTAGAAAATGAATACATGACAAATAATCTCACACAAAAAATGCTGAGTGTCATTTATCCCTAGAGAAACACAAAGTAAAAGTACAATGAGATACTACTCTACATACCCGTTAGTATAGTTTAAAAAGATTAACCATACCAAGAATTGGAGAAACTAGAACTCTCAAAAACTGTTGGTGGGAATTTAAAGAGGTAAAATGAAACACAGCTTCTTAGTTATACATCTACCATATGATCCATCTATTTTAATTCCAGGTATTTACTCAAGAAAAATGAAAACGTGTTCAAATATAGACTTGTACATGAAAGTTCATAACAGCTTTATTTGTAATAACCACTATATAAAAGCAATCCAAATATCCATCAATATGCAACATGGATAACTCTCAAAAAAACTGCAATGAGTTAAACAAAGCAAACAAAAAGAGTACTCATTATATGACTGTGTTTATACAAAATTCAGGAAGACAAATCAATCTTTAGTAACAGAAAACAGATCAGTGGTTACATGGGTTTGGGGGTGGGAGGGAGAGATTACAAAGGGGATTGCTGAAACTTTGCACTGATATGTATGCTCATTATTTTGATTACGGTTATGGTTTCAAGGGTATATGCTTATGTTAAAACTAGTCAAATAGTACACATCAAATATGTACACTTTATTTGCAAGTCAATTGTACCTCAGAAAAGTTATTTTTAAAATAGCTGTTCTATGCCTAACACAGAAGCAGAGACAGTGACGACAGAACAGGGACTTGTCAAGTGATCAGTTCTCTATTTCAACCTTTTACATCCAAAAGATATGGGAACCTATAAAGTGAGTTAAGCACACTCCTTACTTGTAAGGAATTGTCTCCATCTTACTTATAAGCCATTATGATCTTTGTTTTGAGGAGAATTAGATGACGATTTTTTTTTAAAAGAGAGAAGATAATACAAAATGTTGTGTATTATAAGGAAGATAAAACACATCTAGAAAGTGTTTTAAAGCAGGGAGAGATTATTTCCAAATGAGGATTTAAGAAAAGACTACACAGAATAATGGTATTTGGAAGTGACGCTTTCAGAACATACAGAATTCCAATGGGCATGAGCTGCTTAGACCAGCATGGGCAGAGACTCAGAGACAAGAAAATTTGGTGTGTTATTAAAAACACTAAAAAATCCAATTTTACTGTAGCATAGTATGTGACCTGGGGAGTAGTAATGGGGAAAGGCAGAAAGGTAAGTTGGAGCATATATTGTTCAGGACTTAAATATGGCAGTTGGGATAATGTGTAATTTGGAATTTCCACCTCCAAGTAAAATGTAATAGGTTGAAACAATCATTCCAAGTGCAAAAAAATGAGCAAATCATAAAAATCATACTTCTAAAAGCAGTGTACAGCTGTGGAACCAGATAAAACAACATGAATTAAATTCTAGAAAGAGGAGAGTTTTCCTAGGCAAGATGAGATCATCAGCTATATTTTTTCCCCCAGGAGGAATAGGCTGAGACTGAGGATCCCGAACTAGAAGCAATAAGACTCTAATAGGGGCAAGGGAAACCAGGAGAGCGTTTGGACCATGTTTTCTTGCATGGAAGACTGAAATCTAGAGGAGCCCCAAATGTATGGCTGGTTTTCCCAACAAGACATTTGCTGAGTGCTACTGTGGTACAGAAACCTGGGGCTAACCAGAAAAGCACAGTGAAAGAACTGGTCTTATAACGCTTTGGCATCAAAATTATTCTAAAGGAACGAGTTTGTAAAAAAGTTCACTGATGCTCTCTTTGCAAGATTTTGAATCCGTGTAAGGTAGGAAGCTAAATAGTTAAGTCTAAAACCTCCAAAAGGCAATATTTCAGGGAAGAAAAAGCAACAACATAGCAGGATATCAACCAAAAGCAGGGAAGACTATTGTGAAAGAAGGGATAGTACAGACTCATGGTGCTTAGAAAAAAAAAAAAAAGTGCCATTAGAAGACGGATACTGACAAACACACTACAGAGCTTGCCCTTCAGACACATGTGGACTGTGTCTAACTAAAAAAGAACCTCAGGTCCAATTTGTTTAAATATAAAAGGCCCTTAAGATTATCTGCTTATTAAGGGAAAGAGCCAATCTTCTCTGTATAAAAGTAACATTACTTTAGTCACTATTATTCTTTTAAAAACAATTACTAGAATATTATTTTTTTAGAAGTTGAGACTTGAAAAGAGTCAGGAAAATATGGCAATAGATCAAGAGAAAAATCAGACAATAGAACCAGACCTAGAAATTGTGGGCATTAGTAGTCAATGTTGTTGGAGATAGTAGGCAAGGACTTTAAAATAATAATTGTAAAATGTTAAGATAACTGAAGAAAAGATGAACAAAAAGGAGAGATGGAGAATTTAAACAGAGACTTGGAATACATATTAAAGAATAACTAGACATTCTAAAATAAGGGTAGCAAACTTTTTTTGTAAAGCATCAATAAGTAAATACGTGGATGATGTAGTAAATGTCACAAATGGTAAAGTTCATTACTATGGTAGGAAAGCAGGCATAGACAACACATAAACAAGTAAATGTGGTTGTATTCCAATGACACTTGAAGATAAATTATATGATACAGAAATACCTTGCAGAAAAATACAAGCACAGATAAAGTTTAAGTTTTAAGATAAAGAATGATTTTTGTAACAAGAAATAAGAAAGATAAATTTACGCTGGTGTTTTTATTTATAAGATGAAGAAAGTCAATAAAACATAATAAAAATGATCAGTTCATGATGTCTTTATCAGTACTTGCAATATTATTTTAGGAGATTAGATGTTATAAAAATGGATGATAGTCACCTTGATATAAGTTTAAGTGACAGTAAAAGTTTTAAATAGCAAACTATGCAAATTATTCAAAATTATTTTATGGTGATCAAATTGTATTAAAATGAACACATTGCTAGAATTCATATAGGCATTCTTCTTGACCTAAAAGTCAGACAAAGTTGATATTCATTCTTACTCAAGTAAATTATCCAGTAGAAAAGGGAAGTGAAATAAACTCAGGCTTGTTCCTCTCTTTCTTTAAGCTTCTGTACATTGTCTGAACTAGTTCATAAACTAGAGATAACTTTATCTTTCCTAAAATCATTTGATCCCTGCTCTACCCCAATTAGCAGGAAGAGTATTAGCTCTGTCTCTTTAGGACTCATTTCTCTTTCCTAAATATCCATTAATCCTGGGAACTTACCATGTCCAGAAGAAGAGAAGGACTAGATATGCTTCAAAATGAGAAGTATTCAGTTATTTAACTACTGACATGGGTCCTGAAGATAATCCAACCTTAATTACTCTTTGCTAAAAATTCTAAAATTCTTGTTTTATGCTCAGATACCTAACCATTTTTCTCATTATAGGTATTTTTCATGTAGGGGTCTCTTTGTGCTTTCCTTCTCCAGCGGCTTGGTGGGAGTCAGACAGTTCTCATTCAGAAAAGTCTTTTGAATTTCATCCTTTCTCTCCTAACATTACTGCTGGGTCTTTGTAAATTGTGTAGCTCCTCCCAAAGAAATCAGCATTGTCCCCCAGCAACCTTTTTTTTTTTTTAATGTTGTTAGTCACTATACATTACATCATTAGTTTTTGATGTAGTGTTCTAATTCATTATTTGCATATAACACCCACTGCTCACTACAACACATACCCTCCTTAATACCCATCATCGGGCTACCCTATCTCCCTACCTGCTCTATGCTCTGACCCTTGGATTGTTTCTCAGAGTTCATAGTCTTTCATGGTTCATCTCCTCTTCTGATCCTCTCCCCTTCAGTTTTCCCTTCCTTCCCGTAATGTCTTCTGTGCTATTCATTATGTTCCACATATGAGCAAAACCATATGATGATTGTCTTTCTCTGTTTGACTTATTTCACTTATCATAATCCCCTCTAGTTCCATCCATGTTGATGCAAATGGTGGGTGGATATTCATCCTTTCTGATGGCTGAGTAATATTCCATTGTATGTATGAACCACATCTTTTTTATCCATTTGTCTGTTGAAGGGCATCTTGGTTCTTTCCACAGTTTGGCAACTGTGGCCATTGCTGCTATGAACATTGGGGTACAGATGGTCCTTCTTTTCACTACATCTGTATCTTTGGGGTAAATACCCAGTAGTGCAATTGCAGGGTCATAGGATAGCTCTATTTTTAACTTCTTAAGGAATCTCCATACTGTTTTCCAAAGTGGCTAAACCAACTTGCATTTCCACCGACATTGTAAGAGGGTTCCTCTTTCTCCACATCCTCTCCAACACTTGTTTTCTGTCTTGTTGGTTTTGGTCATTCTAACTGGTGTAAAGTGGGATCTCAATGTGGTTTTTTTGTTTTGTTTTGTTTTGTTTTATATTTTTTCAGCGTAACAGTATTCATTCTTTTTGCACAACACCCAGTGCTCCATGCAATACGTGCCCTCCCTATTACCCACCACCTGGTTCCCCCAACCTCCAACCTCCACCCCTTTAAAACCCTCAGGTTGTTTTTCAGAGTCCATAGTCTCTTATGGTTTGCCTCCCCTTCCAATTTCCCTCAACTTCCTTCTCCTCTCCATCTCCCAATGTCTTCCATGTCATTTGTTATGCTCCACAAATAAGTGAAACCATATTATACTTGACTCTCTCTGCTTGACTTATTTCACTCAGCATAATCACTTCCAGACCCGTCCATGTTGCTACAAAAGTTGGGTATTCATCCTTTCTTTCTTCTTTTTTTTTTATAGACATATAATGTATTTTTATCCCCAGGGGTACAGGTCTGTGAATCACCAGGTTTACACACTTCACAGCACTCACGATAGCACATAACCTTCCCAATGTCCATAACCCCCCCTCTCCCAACCCAACCTCCCCCCAGCAACCCCCAGTAACCCCCAGTTTGTTTTGTGAGATTAAGAGTCATTTATGGTTTGTCTCCCTCCCAATTCCATCTTGTTTCATTTATTCTTCTCCTATCCACCTAACCCCCCATGTTGCATCTCCACGTCCTCATATCAAGGAGATCATATGATAGTTGTCTTTCTCCGATTGACTTATTTCACTAAGCATGATACCCTCTAGTTCCATCCACGTCGTCGCAAATGGCAAGATTTCACTTCTTTTGATGGCTGCATAGTATTCCATTGTGTTTATATACCACTTCTTCTTTATCCATTCATTTGTTGATGGACATCTAGGTTCTTTCCAGAGTTTGGCTATTGTAGACATTGCTGCTATAAACATTCGGGTACACGTGCCCCTTCAGATCACTATGTTTGTATCTTTAGGGTAAATACCCAGTAGTGCAATTGCTGGGTCATAGGGTAGTTCTATTTTCAACATTTTGAGGAACCTCCATGCTGTTTTCCAGAGTGGTTGCACCAGATTGCATTCCCACAAGCAGTGTAGGAGGGTTCCCCTTTCTCCGCATCCTCGCCAGTATCTGCCATTTCCTGACTTGTTAATTTTAGCCATTCTGACTGGTGTGAGGTGATATCTCATTGTGGTTTTGATTTGAATTTCCCTGATGCCGAGTGATGTGGAGCACTTTTTCATGTGTCTGTTGGCCATCTGGATGTCTTCTTTGCAGAAATGTCTGTTCATGTCCTCTGCCCATTTCTTGATTGGATTGTTGGTTCTTTGGGTGTTGAGTTTGCTCAGTTCCTTATAGATTTTGGATACTAGCCCTTTATCTGATATGTCGTTTGCAAATATCTTCTCCCATTCTGTCAGTTGTCTTTTGGTTTTGATAACTGTTTTCTTTGCTGTGCAAAAGCTTTTGATCTTGATGAAATCCCAGTAATTCATTTTTGCCCTTGCTTCCCTTGACTTTGGCGATGTTCCTAGGAAGATATTGTTGCGGCTGAGGTCGAAGAGGTTGCTGCCTGTGTTCTCCTCAAGGATTTTGATGGATTCCTTTCTCACATTGAGGTCCTTCATCCATTTGGAGTCTATTTTCGTGTGTGGTGTAAGGAAGTGGTCCAGTTTCATTCATCTGCATGTGGCTGTCCAATTTTCCCAGCACCATTTATTGAAGAGGCTGTCTTTTTTCCATTGGACATTCTTTCCTGCTTTGTCGAAGATTAGTTGACCATAGAGTTGAGGGTCTATTTCTGGGCTCTCTATTCTGTTCCATTGATCTACGTGTCTGTTTTTGTGCCAGTACCATGCTGTCTTGATGATGACAGATTTGTAATAGAGCTTGAAGTCTGGAATTGTGATGCCACCAACAGACCAATATCCTTGATGAACACAGATGCAAAAATTCTCGCCAAAATACTAGCCAATAGGATTCAACATAACATTAAAAGGATTATTCACCACGACCAAGTGGGATTTATTCCAGGGCTGCAAGATTGGCTCAACATCCACAAATCAATCAATGTGATACAACACATTAATAAAAGAAAGAACAAGAACCATATGCTACTCTCAATAGATGCTGAAAAAGCATTTGATAAAGTACAGCATCCCTTCCTGATCCAAACTCTTCAAAGTGTAGGGATAGAGGGCACATACCTCAATATTATCAAAACCATCTTTGAAAAACCCACCGTAAATATCATTCTCAATGGAGAAAAACTGAAAGCTTTTCCGTTAAGGTCAGGAACACGGCAGGGATGTCCATTATCACCACTGCTATTCAACATAGTACTAGAAGTCCTAGCCTCAGCAATCAGACAATAAAAAGAAATTAAAGGTATCCAAATCGGCAAAGAAGAAGTCAAACTATCGCTCTTCACAGATGATATGATACTATATGTGGAAAACCCAAAAGACTCCACTCCAAAACTGCTAGAACGTGTACAGGAATTCAGTACAATGTCAGGATATAAAATCAATGCACAGAAATCAGTTGCATTTCTGTACACCAACAACAAGACAGAAGAAAGAGAAATTAAGGAGTCAATCCCATTTACAATTGCACCCAAAACTATAAGATACCTAGGAATAAACTTAACCAAAGAGGCTAAGAATCTGTATGCAGGAAACTATAAAGTACTCATGAAAGAAATTGAGGAAGACACAAAGAAATGGAAAAATGTTCCATGTTCCTGGATTGGAAGAATAAATATTGTGAAAATGTCTATGCTACCTAAAGCAATCGACATAATTAATGCAATCCCTATCAAAATACCATCCATTTTTTTCAAAGAAATGGAACAAATAATCCTAAAATTTATATGGAACCAGAAAAGACCTCAAATAGCCAAAGGAATATTGAAAAAAAAAAAAAAAAAAAAAGAAAGTCAATGTGGTTTTTATTTGGATTTCCCTGATGGCTACTGATGTTAAACATTTTATCATGTGTTTGTCAGCCATTTGTATGTCTTCTTTGGAGAAATGTCTGTTCATGTCTTCTGCCCATTTTTTTGACTTGATTATTTGTTTTTTGGTTGTTGAGTTTGAGAGTTCATTACAGATCTTGGATACCAGCCCTTTATCTGTAATGTCTCAGCAGTCTTTATTAGTAGCAGCCTCAAGACAAAAGGTTCTGCCACAACCTAATTCCAAGACTAAAAGAACATCCTCATGCCCTATTTACTTTAGAATGCAGAACACCCAAGGCTTTAATGAAGGGTTAAGCTAACATTTTCAATGACTCATAGAACACCTGCATCAGAAGTACCTGGGATTCTTATTCAAATGGCAGATTCCTAGGTCTCATCCCAGGTCCACTAACTCACAATTTCTTAAGGTGGGCCTAGCACATCTTCACTTTCAACCAGCTCTTTGGGTGATTCTTATGTCCAAGGTCTAAGAACCACTGAACCAGATGGTTCTTTAGAATGCTGTACACATAACTCTAATGATCCATATTCCTAAGAAATAGATAAAATATATAGTCAGGAAATTTCCTTTCTCCTTTAGTGGGCAAGTTTCCATTAAATAACAAGTGTTATTCTGTTTGTGTATGTGGTGAAAGGAGGTGGAGGGATTCTTCTACTAGTACATTGAAACTAAAAACCATTTCATCCTGGGATCATAATTCCTCCCTACACATAACTGCCACTAAAGGTAAGACCAAAGTGGTTTAAAACTAAGCATGTGTCCCTCTACTATTAACTTGAAAGTCCTGTCATGATCTCTCAGTCTTCTAAATAAGCTTCAGAGAAGCCAATATTTCTGGTAATCAGTAAAGCAGACTGTTTTGGGAAAAACAAAGTATTAGTCATATGGCCCTCAAAACTAGAACTGAGAAGATACTGCAATTAATAAGAGAAGGAAATCTGTTATAAAAACATGAGTCACTAGTTTTAAGGCAACATCATTATTTCATAGATTAAAAAGTCCTTAAATTTAAGGTCTTAACTATCTTAATGCTATCATATAACATGTATGCAGTTAACAAACAAAGACAATTGAGAATTGATTTTACTTAAGTGTGATAAATAAAAGGAAGGAGTTTAATTCATTATAATTTACTTCAGCCTGATTTGAGCTAAGAGAAGGAAATGGATTCTCCGCTTTACCTATGTAAAACTGAACAGGTGATAGTGGAGAAGCCTGGATGATATCATTGCTCTTTCCCAGATAAATGCCTAAGTGTTTCCCACATTAATGTGCCACCAGACTAAAATGTTTGTCTGGAATCAGTGGAAAGATCAATATGAACAAAAAGAGGTTTTACAGGCTCTGTATTTTCTTTCTAGAGTAACTGTCAACTCATAATTAGGATGAAGGTCAAACTACTCCAAAGAGACTTCTCTCTCGACTTTCAGAACGTTAATAAACACTTTGTGAGCATTCTTCTTCTTTTTTTTTTTTTTAAAGATTTTATTTATTTATTTGACAGAGAGAGAGATCACAAGTAGGCAGAGAGGCAGGCAGAGAGAGAGGAGGAAGCAGGCTCCCCACGGAGCAGAGAGCCTGATTCGGGGCTCGATCCCAGGACCCTGAGATCATGACCTGAGCCGAAGGCAGTGGCTTAATCCACTGAGCCACCCAGGTGCCCTGTGAGCATTATTCTTTTGCACATTTGTCAGACAACCAATCCTGTATCTGTAACTCCAGAAATTATGAGAATCCTTGAAACTGGGTATAGATCAACTCACTGAACCTTAATCTTCAACTGAAATTTAATATGAGTCAAACAGTATTGAACATGTGTCATGTTCCATCATGATAAGAGTGAGCATAGCAATGTCACTGTTTGGTTTAAGAATGTTCCTTTAATATCATACCTGTATGGTTAAAGTCCTTTAAAGCAGAATGATCTATGATGAGGTCACAAAGTATATAATTTCCTTTAACTAGAGAAGACTTTGAGGACAGCTATATTAGACATTTTACTTATTTTCATATCCTCTATATTAGCCCAGCTGGATAAGCTACTCTTGGGTAATATTTTGACTTATTTTGCTTTGTTTTTGTGGACAGACTTGGTAGTGTAAAGAAGGCTGGCGCTAAACATAGGTAGTAGATCTACAATGGCATGGAGCCCAGGTGAATGTCTCGGTCTGGGAATTGGAGCCCCTCTATAGTGCCAACTGTCCTACAGTGTCCTCATCTCATTAAAGGTTAATTAGTTTCTTTTCAGCCTGTAGCTCCATGATATATTATGTGGGTCATAAAGATGATATGAACATGTACTTGGCATGAGATTGTAGACTAACCATATTCATTATGGAGGCATAAATTCACTGCTCTGGGGCCATTTCTATTCTGGCAATGCAAATAGTCTCTAGGAAAATCAGACTAAAGATTGGGACATTGCGCACATCCAGGCTCGAGGGGTGAAACTGATCCATTACTAGATGGAGAACAAATTTCTCAGGGCCAGTAACAAACTTACTCCCAATTTCAGAAGGGTACATGAGACTCAGGATTTTATTACATTCTGCAGGAAACTCGATTTAAGAAGCTACAACTGTAGGGAAAAAAACATGAAATGAACTTGTCAGAAATTTAATATCTCTGCGTTCAATTTATCGCTGCCATATAATTGCTACTGGCAGGGTAGGAAGTGACAATAAAAACAAAAGGATGTGAAAACCAGTTCTCCAAAACCTGCCATAGATGGCAACATTTGAAAATAAGTTTTAAATAAAAACCATTCCATTTATGTGAAGAAATTCTATAGACCTCCTTGCAACTATGAGATGACAGTTTGGACAGTTCCCAGGAATCAGACATTATAAACAACTAATTCTAATAACTTATCAAACTGCTATTGTACCTTGAATATTTATCGCATCACTTTTTTAAAGAATTATTATTTTTTATATTGACAAAATATATGTAGCATACAATTTACCATTTTAACCATTTTTAAGCATATAGTTCAGTGGCAAATGCTACTCCTTTCGCCCTAAATTACACAATATATCTGTATCATGTTGGACTCATGAGTAATTGAAATCCATGTTTTCCTAATAATTTCTTGAAAGGGAAGTATTTGAGAACCATTTAAAGGACACTAAACTGTTGGCTGGAGGAAAGCACAGCCCTTCCAGGATGGGCCAAAGCAGAACTCCTCCCTGCCCTGGGAGTGAGCACCCTGACCCAGATCCTCTATAGCACTCCTGGGTGTCTCTGCCATGTTCTCTTTTTCTCTTTCCTGTCCCTCCATATGAACATCTCCAGCACACACACACACATACACACACACATGACATTAAACTGCATTTTAGTATAGTTAATGAAAGTATGGTGTTCATTTTATAAGTAGAAGTCCTATGTCCTGACTTCTTGAAATATATTTTTTGAAAAATTCCTATCTTTTTAAATTCTAAAACTGTAATTTATTTAAACTGAAAATGTTTATGTTATAATTTCTTAAGGTATATATTTCCAAGACAAATAAAATTTAACATGTATTTTGGCTAAGAAAACACACATAGGATTGCAAATACCAGTTAGTCAACATTTAACCAAGAAAAATGTTGGTTCCTTTACTGGGGAATATGTGTAGCCAGTAGAATATAATCAGATTCCAGATTCCTAAACCCAATTATCCAAACTTTTAGAGAATTATTACACTAAACTCTCACTGTCATCTTAAGGATCCATGATAACACCTGTGGCATCTATCCTATGACCTTGCTTAATGTCTCTGGGCTACAGATCCAGTTCGCTAATCTGAGTTAGAAAGAACGTCTTTGATTGCTGGGATATTTTTTGACCACTTAGGAAGGAAGGAAAAAACTGTCCTTTTCCCTTTTCAAAAACTCCCCTTCAAATGAAAAGGTAATAATGTAGATTCATATTTCACACTTTCCTATCGATAAGGTTCATTTTATTGAAGTTAGCAGGCAGATAGATTCGCCATGTCTTCATTCAGAGTGTTCACAAATAGAAGTAGTGTATGGTCATAAAGCAACCTTCCAGGTCCTTTGAGGTTCTGTGCTCCCCTTTCCACGTAGCTTTAATTAATACTTCTCTCTCTCTGGTCAAAATAGACAAAACATATAATGGTAGTACCTCTACTTGGTCTCCACAGAGTACAATGCTTTCCATTTCAAGGTCAGCATTCAAATGTTGCTATATAAGAATGGGACTAACAGATTTATAAACCATAGCCAGGCTTTTTAGCAGATCCTTCCATAAAGCAAACAGAATCTCCTTGGTTTATCAGTCAATGATGGGCTCCTTTTCCCTAAGCTGAAGACATAGAGATTAGCAGAGTAGAAATGTGATGTACCTAATTAATTCCCCAGATCTCTCTGGATTATATTGCTAGTTTTGATTAGCAGAACATCGTGACTAAAATGAAAAATGTATACAGTAGCTGAGATCACACAGAAGGAAATAAATAAATTTCCCTAGTACAGAGATGTTCTAGATAAAGTTATCAATTTATAATGATTGTTTCTGATGTTAGTTTTTTCCAAGAACCCTTATTTATGATGGCATAACTTTTAAAAGAAAATTTCCTTTCAAGGTTATTAAACTGCCTTTCATATATATTTCTTTTATAATACAGGCAAATACACATTCTCAACTACTGTAAGTTATATTCCACATGAATATTAGATCCAAACAGGATATTTATATTTCTTTGTGGTAATTACATGACTGTAAAAAATGTCTTCTTTTCAACTGAAAAAGGCAAGAATAATTTGGGAGCTAATTACCAATTATAATTTGGATCATTAAATGTCTGCCATTTCCTTGTACCTGTCATCAACCTACTGTGTTTGATGAGAATTTTTGCAACATCTAGATTTTAGAGAAAAAACAGCCCTGTGCATGTTTCCATTAGTTTCTTGGAACAATAAAATAGAGAATGAGATCAATCACGACAAAAAGCACCCTCAATTGGGTTATTGCCTATTGAATAATAGGTGCATTTTATTGGTAGTCATTAAGAATTTTTCTTTGTAGCTTAAACTTATTCACAATTACTTTCTTGTACTCAGGAATAAAACACAGCTGCATGTTGTAAACAGTGTTAAATTTACTAGATATTGCCAAATGTTATAGTAACACATGATGTTCTAATGGAGGAAGGGAAAGCTTTCCAAAAGAGGCAGTGAATTGTTATTGTAGGCCCCTCTGTGTCTATCAACAAGATGAACAAGGTCAGATGTTCTCCAAACATAGCATAATAAAAGGAAGGCACCTAATGGTAAAACTAAATTAAGGCAAAAACAAGCAAACAAACAAAAAATCAAAAAATTTTTTTGTGGAAATCAAGAACATTCACTATAGAGTTATCTTCTAATGCATTTTCTACAGTAGTGATTCTTAATGGAATGCTATGGGGTTGGACATATCTGAATTTCATGGAGGACAGAGTGCTATATTGTTTGAATAGATTTATTCAGTGTTACAATTTTATATGGGGAAAATATATTGTTTTAATCATGCAGAAAATAGTGTTTGACAAAATCCTATAGTTGAAGGTTCATGGTTTGAGGAAATAGACAATATATACAGTTGTAAGAATCATAAACTGTACTAAAGGGGTATTAAGACTGAAGTCCATTCTGTGCTCCACTCACTAAGCTATGAACCCTGACTCTGTCTAGACCAGAAGCACACCCATACCTACAATAGAAGGGAAACCTCAGATGTTCTTACCTTTGTGTGTGCATGCATGTACACATATTTTTTTCCTCTATAGCCTTATTCTAGATTCTAAGTCTTTATCTAAAATATTCAATCTTTTCTTCAGAGCTATTGCTAAAATATTATTCCTTGTTCTTGCAATATGACTCCATCCTTATGCCAAACTCTGATATCTGGAAATCTAACCTGGATATAGCATTTCAGTACTCTGTCTAAAAAGAAAGCTCAGGAGTTTGCTAAGAAGAAAATCAGGGCCATCTGTGCCCTTTTCAATTAAAACAAAAAATCATATATTTGCAAAAGCAAATTTGAAAATTAGAAAAAAGTGTCATCAACTACATGGTAACATTTCAAGTGCTTGATTTATTACACCTATATATAGAAGCAACACAGGCATTTTTTTTTTTATTTAATTTTTGTGGTGTCTGGTAGCTCTTGGGTTAGGGACCAATAAGTTAGGAATAAAACTTGGGGTATCAAAAATGCCACTTAAAAATTGCTGTTGACTGAACACAGGCATAAATCCTCTTATATCTCTCCCCTTGGAAAAACAGAAACAAAAGTTTCATCTCTACTGAGAAATACATGGTTGATTTAGGGAATCACTTAAATTTGGCGAGGTCTGTAAGACTTTAGAGAATTAGGAGTTCTTCCAAAAACTTTGTAAAGGAGGAAAGAACTTAAATAAATGCTAGAATAGTGTGGCTGTTGAGATATATGCAATAACTGAAGAATTAAATTTGTAGTTGATCATTTACTGTAAGATGAAAGGCCTCACCATGATATTCAGTTGCTATAGAATTAGAATCTTCAGCTTTTGAAAATACCTCAGTATTTTCAAAATAAATCCTGCTTTTTCCAGGATTTATTTTCCGTAAGATAATGATTATCAAATAAATAATTGGTTTTACCTTAGCACTTATCTAACAGCAGGGGATAGCTATTCTGTGACATTTTATTTTACTGTCATTATCGCTGAGAAAATAATGATCAGCTTTTTAAAAATCTTCATAATTGCCTAGAACAGAATCTATTGGTCTGTTTAAATCACTACCCCAAATCAACCTAAATTACACAAACACAAACCTGATATTTTTATGGTAGCATTAGAAACACTGAAGCTTTCACTGGGTGGGTATCCACTGAATACTCAGAGGCTGTGATGAACATGAAATGAATGTTTACAAATTAAGCATGATCTTTGCACTCTGGTCCTATGACCTTGCTTAATGTCTCTGGGCTACAGATTCAGAAAACATTCCGTAGAATTATTGAGGAAAGTATCCGATTTGGAGCTGGAGACAAATTAATATTCTTACGCATTGTTTACTTAACCTAAACCTAAATGTGTGTGGCCTAGTTCAATCATTTGGGATCTGAATGATATGAAGAAAAAATATGACATAAAGCCATTAGAATATGGGCTTCAGATTCAGGCAGTCCATGATCTGCCATCTTTTTGTTCTGTCATCAGGCTCTTACAACCAACAGGTATCTCATGTACCTCATCATAAAATGTGGGTAAGAATATCGATCTCTTAACGTATGCTCTGCATATTAATGCAGGTAGCATAATAGGTTGTGTACTTTAGTACCTGCTACACAGCAAATACTAAAATGTCAACAAATAAATTATACTATTGACAAAAAATAGTATAATATATGGTACAAATTATACTGTGGATATGCCTCTGGACTCCTTCAAGTTTCTCCTAGAAGTGTCTAGAAAATTCTATTGTTTGTTCTCTATAAAAACTCATCCTTCTCTTCATTTGGCTAGGCTAATAGCAATAATAGTAGTACTATTATTATTGATATATAATTGTTAATAAAATTAAAATATTAAACAAAAGTCAAATTTGGTTATCATCTTTCATCCCTCTTTTGCAGATGAGTTCTGCCACAGATATTATTTTTTACCTACATATGGATGGAAAAAGAAATAAATAGTCTATGACTGGAAAAGATGTCTTTTATTTCACCTTCACAATTTAAGCTAATATTTACAGCAAGTACAGACTAGAAATATTATATTTCTAGTACTAGCATCGACTGCTTATTGAACCCTTGTTTAACATCTATTTAGTTCTCATGAGGCACTCAAAGATTTATCTGTTTCAGCCAACCCCCCACTAGGAATTTGCATAATAATAAAGCTGCTAAATGTTTCTGAAGGAAAATATATATAGTATGACCATAGTGTTATGCAAATTTTGTTTTTACAGCCATTTAGTTTTGCCATAACACCTTATGCCATTTCACAAGCAGTGCGTTGAGCCATGTCAGTGCCGACAACAGCAGACAGGAACTGGGACTCCAGATCCTGCAGCTTCAGCCTTAATGTATGGTTGCCTTAGGGGCATTCTACCTATTAATTTAACATTCTAAAACTAATTATGTATGTCAGGGTGACCTCTCTCTAATCTACATTCATCACAGAGTCCGAGCCGTCTGTCTCTATTGTTCCCATAATAAAATAGCTGTTGATAGACTTATATAATTGACTGTGTCGGAAGTGAACTCACCCTACTCTGCTACATGCAAATGGTGTATAGTCCCAATAGAATAAAGATAAGCAAAAAAATAATCCAACTATCTTCAGTAATTAACTTTGGAGGTTTCATAACAACAGTAGAAAATATATTTCCCATTGGCCTAAAAATGAAATTAGGGAGTACATGGGAGTCACATGTATAGTAATTAAAAAAAGTTTTATTGGGGAAAAGTTGAATGAAAGAAATGCACCCTGAGTTTATGTAATACTTATAACACTTCCTGCTTCTTGGGCTAGCATACTTAGCACACTTTAATAGGAGATACTAAAATTTTTCTATGTAGTTCTGAGTGCCCATTTCTTCAGCATATATCAAAATCTATCATAAGTATCCTGTTTCTAAAATATCTATGTTATCTTTTCATTTATCCTGGTGATGCCATGAAAAAACTGCTTCAAAGATTAATTTGTTGGTTTTAGTAAATCTATTTTGGAGATGAATAATTTCCCTTTTGTTTGAAAGGACTCTCCTGATAAAAGCAACACTTTTGTAGAAGCTGCCAACCATAAATACTGACTAAATGGCATTTCATGTGGGATATTATAGCAGGTTTGGAGGAGATTCTTGAATGAGAGAAAAGGCAGTGGGAGCACTTCCAGTCACATTGTCCCTGGGGTTCTCTTCTGTTCTTACTGAAAAAAAAAAAAAAAAAATTATTTAGAACTTACTCTCTTTCCAGCTTTATGGTAGGTCTAGAAGGAAACAGCAGAAACACCAAACATGGTCTTTGTCCTCAGAGATACCTAAGGAGCTGGAGCAAGGTGATGGTTAGAAATGGACACTCTGGGGTTTGATACAGGCCTTGGCATTCCAAGATTGTCTGGCTTTGGGCTAGCTGTTTAAAATACCTTACCTAAATTTCCTCATCTATAAACTGAACTTACATTGAATTATAGAACCTACCACAAAGGGTTGTTGCAAAAAACACATTTAAAAAGTAAATGTAGATTGCAGGGCTCATAAGAAGCACTTAAACAAGGTTTGCTGTTATTTCCTTTAGTGTGAGATATGTAAATATCTTGAGAATAATACAAATATATATATATAAATAAATGCTTAGTTATATGGCATTAAGAAGAAAAAAACAATGGTCTAGAAAATAAAGTCAGAGAAGTATCAATTTAAGTCCTACTTCTACCTCTGCAAACACAGTTACTGAAGCTTTATGAAGCTTTATTTTCTCATAACTAAAATTTGAATAATAATAGTACTTGTCTTACAGGTCTGTATAAGAATAAAATGAAATAATGTTTATGTCAAGTTCCTGGCATAGTGTCTGGAATTCATGAAAAGTATGAAATTCAGTAAAACTCATCAAATTTTTTAGGTTCTGTTTTGCTCTTTAAGTAATATTAATTACCACTGGGCAACAAAAGAGGTTAAAAAGGAAGGAAAGAAGGACCAAAATTATGGATTCATGGATGGTGTTTTCATTTCCTATGGCTGTCGAAACAAGGTACCACAAATAGTTTGCTTAGAACGGACAAGTATTGTTTCTCACAGTACTATCTCATAGTTACAGAGTCCAGAAATATGAAATCAAGGTGTTAGTAGGCCCACGCTCCCTCTGGAAGCACTAGGAAAGGATCTATTCCAGACCTCTCTCCTAGCTTCTAGTAGTTCTTTGGCTTTTGGCAGCACGACTCCAGTCTTTCCATGAGGTTCTCCCTCTGTGAATTCTTTTTTGTAGGACATCAGTCATATTGGACAAGGAACCCACTCCAATCCACTATGACCTCATCTAAACTAATTAAACCTGCAATGGCTCTCTTTCCAAATTAAGTCACATTTTGAGGTACTTGGAGGTAGAGATTCAACAAATAAAGTTTGGAAGTAAGGGTACAATCCATATCAGGTGGTAGAAGACTCTAAATAATCCTGGAAATATATGAGTAAGAAATTAATAGGACATTCGTTATAGAATGTCAAAAGCAAAAAATAGAAGAATAAGTTAACAGAGTATTCGAGGCATATAAAGAGATAAAAGGGTTTATATTCCAAGTGATGGGACCTAAGAATAAGGAGATGGTATTAGGCCAGATCTGTGGTCATATAACACACAATGACAAGTACAGTTAAGTCAGCAATTCATAAGAGCAGACACTGGTTCTACCAATACAGCTAGGTTGAAATCAGCCCTAGAACCAATTCAGAAAATGTGACGGTCTAGTTAAGAAATTTAAATGCAATGTATAGGCATAAAATTCTGAGTCTAAAGTGGTATGTTCATTGCCCAAGGTATATACATTCAATACCAAGTAACTATTATTAGCTATATATGAAAAAGGTAATCATGATTTGAAAATAGAACGGGAAGCTGTATGAGCACTGATTAGTACACATTAGAGTATCAATTCCTCTTTCATCCAGAAGAGTACAGAAGGAAAACTCTATGTTGGGAAGGAATGTGACTTGCTATACTTCCTCTTGGCATATTCCCACATTTGTTAAATAAGATGTTACTATTTACTCCCAGAAAAAGCTGATGTGAGAACCAAATGATACTATTTTAGGTAAAACTCTCCTATAGTTAGTCCTAAAAAACGTTAACAACTATATTTAAACTTACTAGCTTATTTGATTATTCTTACATAAGAAAGGGAATTGAAAAATAAATGGCAACCACATCTTACCATTCCCACACAGTTATCTCTTCCATTTTTTTCTCTCTCCCAATTACCTTTCTACACTTTTTTCTCTTAAACTTTCTATCTGTGTCTATACTTCTTCCTTTTCCTCTTGTCTTTTTCTTATCTTTTGCAAGCCTTAGTTTTGCATTTGTTTTCCATTTATAGTTGTATATAATCCAAAGATTGTTCTTCCTAAAGCTGATGTTTGCATATGAAACTGTGTATTGGGCTTCTTCCCTCCTTTTTATATTTCTCTATTCTTCACATTTTTAGAAAATGTTTCCAGTCATGTGCTAGGCCCTCAGTCTGTAACAGGAGATCTAGCATAGCCTCTTGCTGTGAGAAGCTCACAATTTGGCAAGGACATGGCCATATAAATAGATCACAATCCAGTGTGATCAGAACTCAAGGAGACAAACATATAGACACTCATAAGTGGAATCAGCAATCCTATGAGGCAGGTAACAGTGACTTGATGCTGAAGGCTTAAGTGGAAGCTTTCCAGGAAGAGGTTTGGATGTCTACATCTCTTAAAATTATTCTCTTGGCTCTCATTCATAGTACTATATCTTAGAGGCCTACTTGCTTCTGTAACTAAAACATCTGCAAAGTTTTTCTGGGTCTGAGATCCTTCTTAGCTAATATTTGGCTGCCAACTCCAAGTTGCATTACTACAAGCCACAATTCCCTTACAGATAATCTGTCTTCTTATGTCCAATATGGTTCTCCCTATAACTAGTTTACATGTCTCAAGGACCCTCAAATCTGTATGTTGATAACATTCTGTGATACTTCTGTTCAAGACAAGATCCTTCCAGGCAATGAAAATGGCAAATTATACCAGTAAAAGGACATAATTTTCTATATGGAATTTTCACACTTTTCATGTTAAATACATGGTAAAAGAAATTACTGCCTACTATAGGAAAGACAATTAATTCGGCCTCACTTCATGGAAAATGTGATATGGAAGGAGGAAACTGAGATGTGCATAGGAAATAAATTAAGGCAGCCATTCTATAAAATAATGTATAATCTAGTTGGAGAGATAATAACCAAGAATGATGTCTGGCTGACCATGTTTTTTTCTCCTATTATTTACCTAGTATCTTGGTATATTGGATAGTATGGTACACAGCTACATCTAAAATATGTGTCCCATGTTTTGAAGTATAGTCAAGATATTTTTGAATGGGCAATAGGTTTAAAATTCAAAAGGTATAAAAGTGTATATATAGTGATACTCTACCCTCTCCTCTGACCCCATAATTACCAAGTTTTCCTTCTGTAGAAAACAATTTTAGTAATTTCATGTGTACTCTCACAAAGCTACTGTGTATGTAGACACACCTAATTATTTTTTTACTTTTTTCTTATACAAATGTTGGCATAGATGCACATACATAACATATTATACACACACTGCCTTCTTTTCATGTAATGCTACAGCTTAAAGTTTATTTCATATCAACATAGTGCTTTTTATTTTTAAGACTGCATAGTATTCCAGTATATATGGTTTTATCATATATATTTAATTTACTGTAAGTGGTCATGTTAAGAAATTTATTTAAAAAATATTTTCCTATTAAGAATAGTGCTGTGTAGCAATGTCCACAATAGCCAAACTATGGAAAGAACCTAGATGTCCATCAACAGATGAATGGATAAAGAAGATGTGGTATATATACACAATAGAATACTATGCAGCCATCAAAAGAAATGAAATCTTGCCATTTGCAATGACGTGGATGGAACTAGAGGGTATTAAGCTTAGTGAAATAAGTCAATCAGAGAAAGACAATTATATGATCTCCCTGATATGAGGCAGTTGAGAGGCAACGTGGGGGGCTTGGGGGGTAGGAAAGGAATAAATGAAACAAGATGGGATTGGGAGGGAGACAAACCATAAGAGACTCTTAATCTCACAAAACAAACTGAGGGTTGTGGGGGGAGCGGGGGAGGGAGAGGGTGGTTGGGTTATGGACATTGGGGAAGGTATGTGCTATGGTGAGTGCTGTGAAGTGTAAATCTGGTGATTCACAGACCTGTGCCCCTGGGGCTAATAACACATTATATGTTAATTAAAAATTTTTAAAAATTAAAAAAAAAAAAGAATAGTGCTGTGTAGGGGCACCTGGGTGGCTCAGTCAGTTAAGCATCTGCCTTCTGCTCAGGTCATGATTCCAGAGTCCTGGGATCAAGCCCCCACTTGGTCTCTCTGCTCAGTGAGGAGCTTGCTTCTCCTTCTGCCTGCCACTCTCCCTGCTTGTACTTATTCTCTTCCCCTCTCTGTCAAATAAATAAACAAAATCTTAAAACAAAAACAAAAACAAAAAAGAGTAATTCTGTGTAGCAGTGAATACACACAGCACCCAGTACCAGTAATCTTCATTTCTAATACCACTATCCAATAAAATGAATTAGGAGGCACTTGGGTGGCTAAGTTGGTTGGGCATATGACTCGATCTCAGCTTGGGTCTTAACCTCAGGGTTGTGAGCTCAGGCTCTGCACTGGGCTCTACGCTGGGCATGAAGTCTACTTTAAGAGAGAATTGGGACTTCATGGAGAAATAGCTGATTCTAGAGCTAAGAAAAGGAATATACAAGATAAGCCTGAAGCATCTTGTAATATCCCAAAGTAAGGAAATGCTCAAAAAACAAACGATTAGCATCATGTCAAAGGGACACAGGAACAAACTAGAAAACTCTCCCAGTAGCTAAAGCTGGGACAATTTGAGCAATAAAATCAATAAAGTAGTATTAGATTATAAGGCATAAAGCTTTATATACAAATTATACAAGAAATAGAAAACATAAATAAATATCTATGAATGCCCACAACTATAAATCAATGACTGACTGAATGAATGGAGGATAAATACAAATTTCCATGTAGAAGAAATCTGCAACTATCCCAATGAGATAGAGCTGCATTTAGTAAGATGCATCCAAAGAGGAGGGTATGGAAAGAAGGGAAAGAAATGGTTTTATAGTGGAGAAACATGACAGGCACCAACTTGGCCAGGTAATCAAAATTAACATCATAAATGATGTCATGTCGATGGTATGTATTATGTGTTGAGAATTTATTAAGCAAAAACAGTTGTGACAGAGGGTTTATGCAAAAACCTTGATATTATCTCTGACTCTTTAATTTCTTTCATTTCCTACATCCAATCATTTAAGGAATCCTGTTGTATTCACCTTCAAAATATGTCAGAAACTACAAATTATCATTACCTGCACCACTACCACTGTGTTGCATACATACATTATGTAATAGCCTTTAAACGGCCACTCTGCTTTCACCCATGACCCCTACCATTTATGTCTACTAGCAGACAAAATGATATTCCTAAATTTGTAAGATAGATCTTGTCATCCCTGCACTTAGAAGATTCTAGGTCTTCCTATCTCCCATGCAATAAAAGCCAGAATCCTTACCAAAGCCCTGCATGACTTGTCATCACTTTGAATTTATTTCCTTCTATCTTTCCTGTCACTCTGAGCCAGCCATCTTGCCCTCCTGCTGCTTTTAATGCACAAGGGAAACTACACCCTCAAAAACTTAACACATACTCTTTCTACTGTTTGTATTCTTTCTCTTTCAGATATCCATATGCCTCTTTCATCTTTTCCAAGTATTAGCTCAAACATTACCGACTCAGAGACTTCCCATGAACACCAGGGTTGACATACTGAGGGTGATCAGGCCCCTTCCTTTGAGGGTGGGTGGAACCTATGATCAGCTTTCAATTAATAGATTATGGCAAACAATATGGACTATTCCTCTGTTATTGTTATATTGAATAGTAAAGATAAAGATATTTTGCAGATGTAATTAAGTTGCATGTAATTAAGATGTAATTAAGTAATTAAGTTCCTAATCAGTTGACTTTGAGGTAGTCAAAATGGGAATTATACTAGGTTGACCTGGACCTTATTCCAGCCAGATTTTTTAAAAGGGCCTACCTTCTCTAAAGTCAGAGACTCAAAGCAATAGAGACTCTCTGAATCTTTCCATTGCTGGCTTCAAAGCAGCAAGCTGCAGTGAAATCAACAGCTACAAGGAAATTAGTTAAAGATTTTTACCTAGTTAAGCCTTAAATGAGACTGAAGCACAGCCAACAATTTGATTTTATCCTTGTGAGAATCTGAGCAGAGGACCCTTCTAAAACATGCCTGGAATCCTTATCCACAAAAACTGTGCAATAATAATTTGGGGTTGTTTTAAGCCAATATATTTGTTGTAAAGTGTTACACAGTGGTAAGAAATCACGGTATTTAACAATGTCATGTCCCTGATATCTCTGTCATATTGCCCTACTTTATTTCTCTCCTTAACTCTTACTACCATCCGATGCTCTCTATTTTGTACTGATTTATTCTGTTTATCAACTATCTTCTCTCATTAAAATGTAAGTTCTATGCAAATAGAGATTTCTATTTTTTCAATGCTACAAACACAGTGCCTACAAAAACTCCTTTACATAGTGAATTAATAAATATTTGTTGAGTGTATGAATGGATAGATGGATGATATTTAATTGAGACAGAAATTGTCAACATGGCCACAAATCATATATTTTGACAGATCACTTTTATTACTCAAGTTACTGCTCAAGCCTTGTTACATTTTTTTCTGAAATCCTTGGGAGTTATGAACAAACTGGTATAGATACACAAAAAAAAGTATCTTAAAATGTCTCATTCAGTGTTTGGTGTCTTAAGACAGTACAAAGCATCCTTCTGTTTTTACCTTCACATAAAATTTAAAATTCTTGAAGTGATTCTGGAAGACTGGAATGGTAAGCTATGTAGATCACTCTGTAATACAGATCTCAAAGTACCTGGAGAAGAAGACATATTTTAGGGAATTACCTCTACACTGAGCCCAGAGCATAAGGGAAGAAAGAGTCATGCTGTCTCAATAGGCAACCCTGCCAAGGATCTGTCCCAGTAAGATTTGGTACCAAAAATGGCTTTTCCAAAGGCTTTTCCCAAAGATCAATAAAGGCAGTACATGAATACAGCATAGAGTCAACATGGTCTGATGGTTTGGGGCCTTTGGCTCTGTAGTGAGGCTGCTAAGATCCAACTTTCTACTCTAAACTTACTAGTAGTATAACTTTGAGAACGTTACTTAATCTCTTTGTACCTGATTTTTCTCATCTAAAATTAAGAATTGTTTTTATCACACAGAGTTATGAAGATTAAATGAGGTCATGCATGTAAAACACCAAGGCAGTTTCTAGCATATGATAAATGTTCAGTAGATATATTTCTTTTCTTTTGATTCATTTTACAAATGAAAATGCTTCATGAAAGAAAACGCTTTATGAAAGAAAACACTTTATTAATGAAAAACATTATTAAGACATTTATTGATTCTTATTTTAGTCTAGAATATAATGTGTGATATAATACAATCAGTCACACCCTAAGATTAGAAAATATTTCCCCCAAATACTATTTTCTTTAAGTACAAAAATGCATTTAGAATGAGTTTCAAAGAAAGAGTTTCCATTTAAATTTAATGTGATGCAGCCACATGTTTTCTTGCTAGCAATATCTTATTTCATTTTTAGCTTTCACCTAATTCCTCATAGTTTATTTTGAGGAGTCATTACTATGCAAATACATACGCACTATATTCAAGTACATGCTTTGAGGATTATATTACATTATATCATTTCACAATTAAACAGCTTGCTTCTAGTTTTCTCAAATTACAACTGTTTTATGTAAGTTGGTACAAGTTACTCAGTCCAATCAATAACTGAGATCTTCCCTTTGCACCAGGATAACACAGAAATGATTCTCTGCATGTATTAATGAAAATTCGATTGCATTATGAAAAAGGTGTATTTTGGCTGTGGACTTATATGAAAATACAATCTAAGATCTAATGAAAAAAATCTATATTTATAAAATTAGTTTATTATGATTGTCCTGATTTTTCACTTTTTAAATCAACTTAAGTTCTCATTTCTCTTCTTCAACCTGTGTATTGTTTGTGCCATCTCTATTATTGGATGATATCTCCATTTGCGTATAATACAAAGCAGTGAAAAGAAATAAGGTTAAAAGCCATTTTATTTCTTATCTTCATTAGGATCGATAAAACATTGGAGGGGAAAAAGCTAAAAAATGTTTTTAAAGACTCTTAACTACTGATTTCATCTTTCATCACTTTTAAAAAGGTGTTGGGAAAAGAAGGTTATTCAACCACTCATTCTGAGGCAAAAATTAGGTTTCTTTGCCTTCATTTACAAGAGTTCCAATATTAAATACCAATACACTGAGATTTCTCAGGCAGTCCCAAATTTATTAGAATAGAATGGAACAGAATTCTTGAAATCAAAGTATTTAAGACATATGGTCTTTTTAGCTAAACAGAGCTTAAGTCTTGTGAATCACTTTCAAACTGAGAATTTTATTGGCAACATATTTAAAATAACGAAATAGTCTTGTGGTGATTCTGTTGAATCCTACCAGTATGAAGAAATATCTGCATATATTTAAAATATTTAAAAGATCCTACTGTGCAGACTTTTATTGTCTTCTTTTACCCAGTACTGACAAGAGCATCAGGTACATATTGAGTGCCTACAAAATATTTATTTAATTGAATGAATGAATAGACTACAGCCAAGTAAACATGACTTACTTTCTATCATGAGAAAGTGACTCCTTTGGAAGTTCAGGCTGGGTCTGCAGTACACAACCAGACCTTATATTTTGTGTTAAAAATGCATGCCTCATCTCAGCTAGTAGTGATGAGACCATCTTTTAGTCCTTATGAAGATTATTAGGAGTTTTAATTTTTTTTTAATTTAACCCAGTAAAAAGTTATATACCAGGGAACATATAAATCTCTATAAAACTAACAGAGATGACACTATCATTTAATTGTTTCCTTTTTTTTTTTTTTGCTTAGCATATGCTCCATCCATGTTGTTGCAAATGGCAAGATTTCATTCTTTTTGAGGTCTGAGTAACATTCCATTGCATATATCTACGAAATCGTATTTAACCATTCATCAGTCAATAGACATTTGGGCTCTTTCCGTAATCTGGCTATTGTAGAATAATGATGCTATAAACACTGAGGCACATGTATCCATACAAATTAGTATTCCTGTATTCTTTGGGTAAATACATACAATTGCTTGATCATGGGATAGTTCTATTTTAAATTTTTTGTGGAACCGAAATACCATATGATTTCATTCATATGTGGAATTTAAGAAATAAAGCAATCATACGGAATAGAAGAGAGAGAGAGAGGCAAAAGAAACTCTTAACTATAGAAAACAAAGTGATGGTTACTAGATGGGAGGTAGGTGGGGGGTGGCTAAAATAGGTGATGGGGATTAAGGAGTGCACTTGTGATGAGCACTGGGTATTGAATCACTATGTTGTACACCTAAAACTAATACTACATTGTATGTTAACTAACTGGAATTTAAATTTAAAAATGTATGTTTCCTCTTTTTGAGTTTACTTTCCTAGGTACACATACAGAACAACTGCTACTTCTATTACTATCCTTCAGTTATCTTTTGCTGTAAGTAGTGAGCCAATTATTCTACCATTAGTCAAATTTCATGTTCAAGTTTAATTTGGAGGATATTTATATATCATATATCAGAACCATTTAAGTAATTGTAAATAACCTGGTAATCTTACCTGTGCCAAACTTTGCACATAAACATCTCATAAACACATGTTTATACATGCATGGAAAATTAAAACTTAAGGCAGTTGTTATGTGCTGAAATGTGTCCCCTTTCCTCAGATTGTTATGTTGAAATCCTAACCCCTAGTACTTCCTAATATGAACATATCTAGACATGGCATCTTTGCAGAGGTCCTTAAATGAAAATGAAGTCATTAGGGTAGGCCTTAATCTGTCTAACACTCTTACAAGAAGAGGAAATTTGGACATAGAGACATATACAGAGGGAAGACTAAGTGATGACATAGAGAAAAGATGGCCATCTATAAGCCAAGGAGACAGTCCTGGAACAGATCTATCCCTCATGGCCCTCAGAAAGAACCAACAATGCTGACATTTTGATCTTGAACTTCTAGTCTCCGGACTTGTGAGAAAACAAGTTTCTATTGTATAAGCCACCAGTCTGTAGTATTTTGTTACATACAGCCCTAGCAAACTAACAGAGTGATTATTGTTTTTATGACTCAAGTGTTTAAATTTTTCATTTTCTTACAATGTTTTCTTTTCTTTCTTTTTTTTTCTTACAGTGTTTTCTATCTCTTCAGTAGTTTATAATGTATACCAAATGACTAAGGACAACAGTCCCAGGTTATGGGAGAATGCTTACTGTTAGTTACGGTGTGTGGAATTCTCCTTTCTATATGACTTCTGCTCAGCTCCTGGCAGATCTATGCAAAGTTAATGTGATGGCAATGGCTTGTATATACAGTAAGTGACATTATCAAGCAGTCAATAAAATGGCCCAGCTTTTCCTAATGTAATACAAATTTTGGAATATAAGAACATTCTTAATACAATAGGAGAACCGTAAGTACATACAATATCTTTGCTTTATTAACAGCCTATTCATGTTAGCAATTTTGATCTAATTTAAGTGATGTTCCCATTATAGTGGCAAATTGTGTTTTCATTAATAGAGTGAGAAAGCCATTAATATGAAAATTGCTCATTCAGAATCACATTAGTGAAGTGCTTATCTTATTATCACTAAACTGATTCTAACCTAGGTGCTAAGCAATCTGAGTTGAAGATCTTTTAGCAAAGGGGGTTTCATACTTCTTTAGCAGGATCTCATTGGCTTTCTTATATTTCTTGACACTTTTTACTGCATTTTTTAGAAGTTATATAAATATCACCAGTATTAGTTTATTCCTGAATCTTATCCTTTAAATTTTATATAATGAGGGGCGCCTGGGTGGCTCAGTGGGTTAAAGCCTCTGCCTTCGGCTCAGGTCATGATCTCAGGGTCCTGGAATCGAGCCCCGCATCAGGCTCTCTGCTCAGCGGGGAGCCTGCTTCCCTTCCTCTCTCTCTCTCTGCCTGCCTCTCTGCCTACTTGTGATCTCTGTCAAAGAAAAAAAAAATTTTATATAATGACACATACATCTGTAACTTCACATTTGGATCTCTTAAAAACCCTCACTATATCTTCAGAATATTAGTAAGTAGTGTATATGAGTTTGGGTTCTCTGGTTGTAAGCAACAGAATTTAACTCTGCCCTCTTATGCAAAAATATTTATCAAAAGGCTATGAGGAAGTTTGCAGTATTAATGTGTATAACAGGCTTAGCAACATAAAATAAGAGATTTTTAGAGGGCTCCAGAAGGGGAACTGGAGAAATGATCATTCTAACAACAATGGTTGGGTCAGCTTGCTCTGTCAGAATGAATGAGTGTTTCATTCTTCTTCCTGTTTTTCTATCAAGTCACAGACTTCAAGTTCAGTACCACACACATCTGATTGACAGTCTCCCTTAGGTTCTGTGTCTGGCTACCTAGAGTAATAGGGAGGAACTGTCCACTTTTGCATCCACCCTTGAAGACCACACAAAGTGGGGGAGAACTTCTCCCCCACTAACAATTATGGTGTTGTTGAAAAGGAAGTGATGGAATTGGTACCCTAAAACTGAAAGACTCCACTACAATTAAAATATACATAAGGAATATTCTACCTCATGGGGAAATTGTGGTCAGCATTATTTCCACAATTAACTAGTTGTCCTAAAGTTTCATCCAGTGGAATTAGTGTCATGTGATTTTCTCTGGCCATGTGAGCAAAAGTAATATGTGTTTCATATCTCCATTACATTTTTAGTTCCAGTATCCAATTCTCCAATTCTCTTCTTCTTACCATTAAAACTACCAAATCTGGAAGGCAACCTTCCAGATGGTAGAGCCCCTCTTAACTAGGATCCCACAATACAGCAGAGGTTTTCTAATAAAGTAGAATATGTAACAAAAACAAGAAACAGATATTATTCACGTCACAGAGCTATTGTGGGTTTTGTTATGGCAAGCTATCCTAGAGACCTATGTGGAATGGTAGAAGAAATACAAACGTCGTTAAAATTAAAGCCCTGATACTTACCAAATATATATCCTTGAATAACTTTGTTAATTTCTTTGTGTCAATTTCTTCATTTATAAAGTGGAAAAATAGATACCAACAGCATAGGTACGATATTATGATATTGCCTACACCTATGAAGTGAGAAGGAATAAAAGCTAACATTAGAACACTTGGAAATACTAGTTATGTAAAGTAAGTGTAGAAAAAAATGGTTGTTTAAAGAGACTGGAGTTCAGATTCTAAAGAATTAAAAGAAAAACTAGGGGAGGGAATAACTACAGAATAATAATAAGATGAAATGCTATAGAAATAATAAGATAAGGTATGAATATATGTCCAATATATGACAACTAGGAGATAAACAATGACTTTATCAGCAACAAATAGACTATTTCTTATTTGTTTCAAGAGGATATAAGGCACTTCATATTAAAATATTAAGAACAATGAACACTGTTATGCTGTAAATAAACAAATAAAAATAAATATTAAAAAAAATAAAAAAAATATTAAGAACTAAGAACACCACTAAACAGGGAAAATAGAAAATATCTTAGTTGTGGTGGGATATGGGAAGAAAAGTATGCTAAGGAAAGATAGAAAGCTGAAACTATAAATGATTACAAAAATTTCTGAGCACCTTGATGACCATACTAAAGAGGAAACAACATGTATTAAAAGAAGGCATATAAGTTAAACAAGATACATTTTGTGAAAATACTTTCACAAAGATCTCTACCAAAGGCATGATGAACTAAGTCAAAAGATGGTGACCTCCTAAAACCACTATTCCCTATATGATTCTTATGTTCATTATTTTTGAGAAAATTTACATGCTAAATGGAAATACCATTGTGTGATAGCATAATAGAGGGGAGTGGTAGAATTAATTATATAACTAAGGTTGTAATTTCTAGTGAATCTAGAGATTTCTGGAACTAAGTATGCTCTAAACTAAGATGTGCTTTCTTTTTTTTATTAACATATAATGTATTATTTTTTTCAGGTATACAGGTCTGTGAATCATCAATCTTACGCAATTCACAGCACTCACCATAGTGATTCACATACCCTCCCCAATGTCCATCAACCAGCCACCCTATTCCCTCCCACTCCCCTCCCCTCCAGCAACCCTCGATCTGTTTCTTGAGATTAAGAGTCCCTTATGGTTTGCCGCTCTCCCTGGTCCCATAAGATGTGCTTTCTTAAAGTTAGTTTCTTAAAGTTATCTCCTGAATGTATCTGAATGTATATTATTTTTGCCAGATACTTATTCTGAAAATGATAAATCAACTTCTCACCTCAACATTAGAATTAAAAATTCAAAAACCTTCAAATTTATAAAACCTTGTGTCACCACTGGGTCAAGAGTTTTATTCTGAGTTCTTCCCTGAAAGATAATGACCTAGCAACACCACTTTTTACAACATATTTTCTCCATTTTTAAAATGGGAGAAAAATTCTAATCATTTTTGAATAAAAGATAAAGCAGAATTCCTGAGTATAAATTGCCAATCTTGAAGAATATAAACTCAATCATGAAGAACTGCATTAGACCACCTTTACCTTCTTATGTCTCATGTCCATTAAAAGGGAATAAATTTAAAATACCTTGTGATTTTCCCATAATTTCCTTTAAACAAACAAACTCAAAAATTTTTTTCTGCATTTCAATACAATTTCTTCTCTTTCCTCCAAAAGGATTTAGCATTGGATTAAAATCTTCCAGGGATGTGTATGTGTGTGTGTTACATGAGTTAACAGATGATTTATGAGAGTGAAAATGAGAAATTGTTACCTTTCACTTTCCAAAAGAGTCTATATGAATTAGGAGAATTATGTCTCCTGTGTATTTATTTCTAACTTAGAATTGAGGTTCTTTCACCTTTTTTATCAGGTGTATACAGACTGCATGCTGTTGAATCAGGCTGATCCAACAAACCTATTAGACATATACTTGTGTTTTCAATGTAGTCACTCTAAGGAGGCAGGATTTCAACTTGGAAACTTGCCCTGGATCATCCCAGGGTTGGGGCCAATTACTGTGGCAAGTCTTGGGCATTTATTGCTGATCACTGCAAGAAATGGCCATGTAGACCTTGGAAGCTTGAAATTTTCCCTTTTATTTTAGGAGACAGATGTGTCATCCAAGTCCCAGGAATAATGATGTACATAAACTACAGATCAGGAGCAGCTGTGTTCAGAAAGAGCGAATCCTCATCAGCATCATATCCAGTGCATTCTAGACCATCCATGGGTCATTCTCTCCTTCTTGCTATCTGGATTGCCTCCAAAAATATTTTTAATGTGATTTTCATTGAATTTCAAATCAATGTGCCTACTTGAAGAGAGAACAGAGAGTTAAAAGAAAAAAAAGATGCATATAATAGGGCTACAAAGTAGAAAGTAAAATAGTCACTGGCTATTGAAATTAGATTTTATTACTATGTTTATTATTTTCCAGTGGGCTTAAGATGTGTTATTTGTCCTTATTTTGAAATTAAAGTAAAATATTAAAGTGTTGAGGGTAGGGTGGGAAAGCATTGTGCTAGTTAATGTCCAGTTGCCCAATAAAGATGATCTTTTCCTGTGGGCAATATATTTATGTCTAATGCATTTTTTTTTTTTTTGCCTGTTGCTAGCTCTATTATTATCCCATGATGAATGTTTCTCATCTAGAATTTAACCTACTATTCCTGAGAACAAGTATTCAAATCTCTGCTTATTTCAAGCATAGACATTTGTAGGCTTTTTTACTCCTCTGGAATTTTCTTTATAACTTCCTGAAGATTGGGAATTCAGCAGGCCCTGTTCTCTTTGGTCTTAGAGCTGGAAATTACCAACAGAACTAGTTACTGGAAACAAGTTATGGTTCACAAACTATTAAACTTCAGGGTGAAGTTTCTTTCCAGATTTCTGATAGTGAAGTTTGCCTTTATTTTAACTCCTTTGCTTTGTCCACTGGAAAAAGTATATTGTTCCACTACAGAAAATATTATTAGGTGGTTTTGCAAAGATACAAGCTGCCTGTCAATTTCTTTGTGTATCTGCTCATTATCTACAGAGATGAAGTTGTAAAATGCAATCATACTAACCCTCAGAATTGGAAGATAACTTATTAAAATGTGGGTGGCTGTATACTTGGGTGCCTGTTGATTGAAGCTCTTCTAAGTATGTATTTTCATTTAAAAGATATACCTTGTCTGTGTGTGGATTAGCTCTGAACTTTCCAATTTATATTATGCTGTTCTCAGGTTCTTCTTACTTTAAACTTTGTCGTGTCTCCTATTGTACTTCCAGTTACATTTTCTGATTTCATATATAGTAATTTATTTTCGTTGCCCATATTAGTAACAGAATCAAGTCCAGAATCAAGGATTTGAGAGTAAGAAATTCATTTTTGAGGTAATTCCAGGAGCAATGGTAGGAAAGTAGGAAATTGAGATGTAGAAGGGAAAGCAACCAAAAAAGGATGAGTTAAGGAAATAATTATTATATTGTTGACAATTGGGGCTAAAACCAGCTAAACCTGGGACATCTAGAAATTGAAAAGAACATGCTTCAGAGTTGTGCCACTCCAATGCTGAGTAAGTTGGGGCTTATCCTGTTGTTTCCTTCCATCATTGGTTCAGGTTTGCTTCCTGGAGGTCATTAACTCCCTAACCTTTTAAACCTGCCCCATATTTGAGCTAAAAATTCCAAATAAAGCCTACAGGTGGAAAGCTGAATTTCTTGTTGAAAGAAAAGATTGTACTTTCAGAGATCATTTCTATAGTTTGTTACTAGGGAAGTTTCTCTGAATGTGTAGAGTACTTGCTGAAAGCAGCCATCACTGTGCACTGAAACAGTGAAAATCAACAGAAATGGGTAGAGGCACAGACAGCTTCACAGTAGTTACCAACACTAGGATTCACTTTCAACAACTGTGGCTCCTAAGTTTTTGACAATAAAGTATAAACCAACAACTACTGATCTGGCCTGAAGAAACTTAGGATAATTTACTGATTTTTATTTACAGATATTACAGAGTAGGAACACTGATATTTCCAGTTAGCCCAACAATAGGCAGGCTGTGTGGGCAGCATATTCAGCAATCAGAACATAAACTGGTGTTCAAACTCTGTAGCCTATTCACACAACCTATTTTGAGTGGAAAAAAAAAATCCTTCTTCCCACATTTCCTGGAGCCCAATAGCAAATATTTTCCTAGTCAGCCTGTTAGTGGTTGTGTTGCTCTTTTCTTACTCACCTATCAGTTATGTTTCTTTTATTTTCAAATATTGGAAGGCACAACTGGAATGACTTAAGCAGTAAGGGAATTTTTTTTTTATTCACATAATTAAAATGTGCTATGAGAGCTCTAACTCAGGTGTGGTTGTACCCAAGGACTTGGTAGCAATCACAACCTATTAGTCATCCTACATGCTTTGCTCTCTTGTTTCTTGGCTCTCTTCTCAGATTGACTATACCCTTACAATACCAAAATGGCAACCATAAGCTCCTGACATTATATTCACAACTCCAATTCAGCATAAAAAAAAAAAAATCTTTATTCCCACCAATAGTTAAAATAAAACCCTAAACCTGACCCTCAGACGTCTAAATAGATAATTGCATTGCATTTTTATCCCCGAATCCCTGAACTAAACACTGTCATTGGAAAATAGAATGATATCAGAGTCATGAGCCTCCTTGAAAGTGATTGTTTATGGGCAGATGAGGAGAGATAGAGTGTAGTAAAGTCTAGCTCTTCTAGAAGATCATGGATTAAGAGGGGAAGAAAGGTCAGTTTGAGTTGTATTTTCAATCATTTGATTGTCCAGACAAAAATTAAGGGACAATTATGAAAAAAGGTATTATGGGTTCTAACTAGTATGGTAAGTGTCAATCTCTACAGTATAATATATCTTCCATATATCCTACTACTGGCTTTGACTATATTTCTACTTACCCTTCCTACCTTTATTGACTTTTAAATAGCTCTAACCAAATCAGTGCTATCCACCCCAGCATCCCATGGAAGAACAGCATTAGCTTCTCACCCCTCTTTATGCCCAATCTAGACCTGGTCCCCAGAGGCAAATCTCTCAGTAGGTTCCATAGCCCACAAATGGGATTTGTACACTTCCCAAACTCTAACAACCATTTTAAGCTGTTTTAAAATACATCATTGTCAATACATTTTTTTAAAAAACTAAAACTCTATAACTATTAAATTGTATTAAACTAAGCACAAGAAGCCACCTACCCGTATGCGAATTACTTCTACTCTCAGAAAGATGTCTAAGTGCAAAAACTCTTCGTGTTACAAAATTTTCCAGTGGGTTAGGTGTTTTTTTTTTAATGAAACCAGAAATAAAGTGATAATTTCTTTTTTTGTTAATAATCTACATAGTTCTCCAAAAAGGGAATTTTCTGAATGTCTATCAGATATTATGTATATTCCCCAAATCTTCATACTATTTACTTATGATTAGTCACTTCATCATTTAATATTTATAAACTTGTCTCAAATCCCTATGCCACAGAATCTGGTAAACTCGGTGTCTCTCATAATATCTTTGGAAATTCTTGGGATTGATAAGTATTAATTGAATTGAACACCTTGTTGCTCGTGGCTCATTTCCTGATCCTGGGTGAATGAATTGATTCTCACATCTTGCTCATGAAATCTCTGCTGGACTATGACCCAGTTTCTTTATTTCCTGAAGTACCACTTCGGACAACACTGAAGAAATAGCAGACCTATATGTAGGTCAGAAGTTCTTAAACTTTAGCATTATAATCCCCTGGAGAGCTTGCTGAATCCAGTTCCCTGTACCCATCCCCAGAGCTGATTCAGTAGGTCTCCTGAGAATGGCTCTGAGAATTTGCTTTTATTGTTTTTAATTATGTTATGTTAGTCACCACACAGTACATCATTAGTTTTTGATGTAGTGTTCCATGAGTCATTGTTTGCATATAACACCCAGTGCTCCATGCAATCTGTGCCTTCCTTAATACCCATCACTGGGCCAACCCATCCTCCCAACCCCTTCCCTTCTAAAACCCTCAGTTTGTTTCCCAGAGTCCATAGTCTCTCATGGTTCATCTCCCCCTCTGATTTTCCCCCTCATTTTCCCCTTCCTTCTCCTAATGTCCTCCATGTTATCGAGAATTTGCTTTTGTATCAAGGTCCTGCATAATGCTCAGGCTGCTGATCAGAAGATCACACTGTGAGAATTCACTTGTTTAGAGTACATAAGGTAGGGTGGTCAGGGAGGGTTGCATTACTATGAAGATAACTTAAAATTAAAAATAGATTTCCTAATTTAAAAAGTCCCTTAACCATTATCTTCAGGAATTTCTCAGTAGTCCTACTGCAAGTAAAGAATAGGTCTTCTCATCACCTTCTCTTTCTCCTTTCCTCTTGCTCTGGCTCCTTCATTCCTTCCTGAAGGACTGCCATGGGAAACTCAAAGCTCCTCCTTTTTTTATTATGTAGAACACAAAAGCCATTACTGTCTCTTTGCCTTAGACCTAGTATATCTGGTCAAGCTGAAGGGCTATTTATTTTTTCAACTTCATTGCCAAAAATTGTTCTTTGCTATTTATATATTTCTGCTACTGGCTCTTAAACTAATAGTTTCACTCTCTCAATGATATTTTATAACAAATTATTATGAACTTTGGTTTTCCATTTCATAAATCTAAGACTTTATATGTATATTTACCTAACTTAGAATCTTTTATTTTCCTTGCATTTATCATTTACAACATGGCTATGATTATAATAAATATTGACTGGACTAATATATACATGAATTTTTGATGTTATATCCCAGATTAACCTTGGGAAATACAACCTGTGTTAAGAGCGAAAGAGGCAGAACACTGAAATAATACTTACTAAGTATCAAGGCTGTCCCAATTGGAAGGCTTTAAATTTTTATAATCCAAATTTTAGGGATGAGTAAAATATTAAAATTATTGCTTTGGTTTCCCTGTTTCCTGGGAATTGTATTCCTTCCTACATATATTAACATATAAAACTACATGTTCAGAGGCAGTTGGGTGGGTCGGTCTCTTAAGCATCCAACTCTTGGTTTTGGCTCGGTCATAAACTCAGGCTCAGGTTATAACTCAGGGTTGTGAGATTAAGCCCCACATCAGGCTCCCTGCTCAGTGGTGGGTCTGCTTGAGATTTTCTGCCTCTCCCTCCCCGGCCCACCCTCGTCACTCATGCTCTCTCTCTCTCAAATAAATAAATAAATAAATAAATAAAATCTTTAAATTCATGTTCAAATTATTTTTTCTCTTCTATGAAACAATATGACCAATGTTAGCAATTTCTTTGTGATAAAGAGATAAAACATTTTTACTTTTACATGTTCTAAATGGTTTAGTATAAAAAGATAACACCTTTTGATTCAGTGACCTAATTTTTATATATAAAATAAATAAGAAAGTGTTTGTTTCCTGTCAATTCTATACCAAGTAAATGATGCAAAACCAATAATCTTTTAATATCTTTAGAATCTCTGTTTCTGTTTCATTTTTGCAGACTATGGGAAACTAAATAGGCTATTTTTCTTTTATAAATTGCAGCAAATTTTGCTGTAAAAGGCTTTAATGAAGGCAAAGCTTACATTGGTTGTGATGGTAGCACTGGGCCTTTTTAAAGAAAATTACTTTTCACAGAGTTTATTATGTTGATTGGAATCAGAAGCATATTAATTGCTGGTAAATAATTATAGTTTTCAAAGATGGAGAAATGTTCTTACAAAAGAAATCGGGCAAAATGTCTATTTCTTTCTTTCTGTTCCATTCCTTCCCTGTACCTAACCAACTCTAATTCTACCCCTGTAGAGTAACCCCTGACTGAGTCAGCTCATTCAGATGTCTGGAAACCATGCTGGCTCCCTTTTTAGTCAACTTTTCCTCAGCAGATGTAGTAATACCACTGGTAGATCTTCGGGGAATTTTCCTTTCTGCTCTTCACCCTCATTACTCCTGCCATCTGGTCCATTTCTGTTTTATTTCCATTCAGCAGATGTGTTCCCATCACCCCTCCCATACTGACCTTAATGAATCTCCCTAGTCCCTGAGTTTGGACAGGTACAGAGACAGAGAATGGAATAATGCCAAGGTCTTAAACCCATGCAGATATGAAAGGAAAGAACTATGTCCATTTAAAACAAGGAGACTTAATGTTTATACTTCTTCATAAACCAAGATACTTATTTCTTTTTTTTTGGTCTCTATACAATTCACATGAACACAAAATCCTCATTTTTTGCCAAAAGAAGGTCATGTTTTATAGGATCCAAACTTCTGTTCTTCTTTTAGTTGAAACATTGTGGCTTATACCAGTGAAATTTGCCTGGCATTTAACATTTGTATAATACAAGTGGCTACTTGCACATAATTGGTTGAGTGGCCTGTTACTATTGATGCCTCATACATGCTTAAATATATTATACAAGCTCAATCATGTTCTTTTTCTTACAGGAACATAAAAGATAAATTCCATCCTAAAGTAGATATTAGTTCTATTGAGAAACATGACTAGGTATGAAATAACTATCATCACTGTAAAGCCACATTTTTTATTCCTAAATTGTTAAGTATAGACTATGAAATACAATGGAATTGCGAAGATGAAGACTCAGTTCTGGGAGGAAGAAGAGAGCAAAGTGATAAAAGTGGACAGTGAGGGTAGTTTGCCCACTGAGGTGAAAACACTATACATCTGTCTGAATCCCAAATTCCATTTAAATGTTTTTCTACATATAATGATCTAAGATTAAAGTTTTAAAAAGTATTCTACATTCAAACCTGCTGAGAAGACAAGAATTAGATTGGGCAGTAATTGAAAAAGTTAAGATTATACTTCAGTGCCTAAGTCTACCTTCATAAGAAAATCTTCTTGTAAAAAGGGATTCTGCATCCCTATATTGCCACAATTGTACAATTATGCACAATTGATCTGCACAGTTTGTGGGACAGAGCAATGAAGAAATGAATACTATAAAAATACATGCAAACTTATGTGGAATAACATGTTTTGAAATGCCTGCTGACCCTTGAGGACCTTCACTGGCAGGGTGGACACAAAAGATTTGGGGTACACAAGTGATAGTGGTAGGACTCTGTGTCCTGAATGGTGAATATTTCCTTATCCATACTCTTTGGCTCCACTGACTCTGGGGCCAAGTGTACTTCTTATGAAAACTTTTAAGTGATATTACCTAGAACCAGAGGGAATACCCCAGTGTAAAGAAGCACTAAAAGGTCTTTGCACTTTGCACTAAAAGGTACTTTGGGGTCAAAATAGAACTAATGCATCAACTTACTGAAAGGAAATAGTTTACAGTAAATAAATGTATATAATGAAGTTATACAAATATAGAACTAACAATTAAAATTAGAAATAATCAACAAAAAGTTTTATTATGAATAAACTTTATATGCAACTTATGTTCATACAATTTTTCATATTAGTGTAGTTTCTCAAAAAATGATATGACTGGCATGTATATTAACCTGTCAGAATGCACTTGCCTGTTTTTATATATTATGAAAAATCTGTAACTCTGAGTTAAGCATTTTGGAATAATCTGCCCTTTTTTTTCTTTCACATGAATCTAATTATCATATAAATTTAGACCTAAGTACATAGTGCCGAGAAACACTGAATCATTGAATTATAGGGTAAGAGGGATCTGAAACCTCATTATGTCCAACAACATTTTATTACCTCTAGAGTAAGTGTACAAATATCAAATAGAAAACTCTGTCATCTTTTAAAGGTAATGATGTGCACAGAAAACCTGGAAGTTCAAAACCTGGAAGAAACCAAGACTCACCTATTCACAACATGTTAATTATAGAGTTAATATCAAATAAAAATAAATTGCATATTTACTACTATAATTACTAAACTAGGTGTTTTACATGATAAAACTGTGTGTATATTGATTTGGAAATCATAAAAAACTGAAATATCCAAGAGACTACAGGGATACGAACTGAAGCTGGAGTGACTACAGATTAGACACTAAATTTGGGCAACAACGATTTGGGGTTCAGAATATATTGGATATTTAGGGAATATTTTATGAAAAGAGAAAAGAGGACCCATATGTAGTTCTTAGAAAAAATCTGGGCAACCAAGGAAGTCAAGTCAGTGATAAAGGAGAGAGCCTTTGTTGACTAGTTTTAAAGGAAAATTGTCCCACAGAATGTTCACAGGCCACATGAATAAGAGAATAAGAACATCAGGGAGAGTGAGTGTGTGTGTGAAGCTGAGAGAAAAGATCCAATTAAAAGAGCAAACTTGAGCTCAAAGCCAGAAGGATTACAAATGGTAGAAAAGTGTCTCTGGACCTGGGATATGATGGAATCTGAGCTCAGAAAGGGAGGTTTAGATTTAGACACCTAAAAGAGGAGATGAGGATTTTTCTGAGACTTGAAAGAGAGATGAACGGGTGGGTATAAACAAAACACTGATCAGGACAAACGTAAAAGCTGAAGCTCATAAACTCAGCCTCTCCAGGCACACAGTAGTGGGACCACCTGTTGAGAAGAGCAAGTAGATATTAGAACATAGAAGAGAATAGAAAAAGTCTGAAACAACTTAGGCTGGGTATATACTGAGGAGCCAGCAGGAGGTAAATAAAAGGACTGATTAGCAGCAACAAGAAACAAGTTGTAGTTGGATTATCATACTTCATTGGACAGAGTAAGAACACTGGTTTTATATTTAAAAAAAACTTTGACTTGTGTCCTAGTGTCCTAATGATTTGGGCAAACTGCTTTGTGGTGATTACTGATATTAAAGTAAGATACAAGACCACGTTCAAGTCACAGTCTATACAATGAATTAGCAATGTTGTATCCATAAGCAGAAAAATGTGTGTTTATTATTAACATTTACTAGGCAAAAAAAAAAAAAAAATCTAAAACTCTCTTGATTATCTTTATTTCAGTAAACAGTATCACTGTTCCAGATGTGTTTGACTCATTTTTATCATGGGTTCAAGAAAAAAGAAAATTTTAGAAAACCATTCTTTTCTCAAGCTGAGTCAAAACGAGGCAAAAAAAATCTATAAAAATTGGGCAATGGAAAAGCCAAGAAATCCAGTCTGCTTCCATATCGGAAAAAAATGACATAGCTGAATCTGAAGGTAACAATAAAAATGAGGTCACTCTGCTATTATCTCAACAAGACATTTTCTGTTTATTTGGATTTTTGTTTTGTTTTGCTTTGTTTTTAATGTATTGGGCACTGGAAGGGAAGAGAAGATTAAGCAAATGAAAATGCTTTTATGTTATAATTCACACAACACTGCCAAACCCCAAGAAGCAAAAGACTATTCATTTTCCATGTCTTGGTATACAACAAATGGACACAAATGTGTCTAACTCTTTCTAAAATATAAGCAGGACATGTAAGTATAATGGAGCCTTTCTAAATACCTGCGTAACAAAATGACAGAGTGAATATTTGGAAAGTAAATGGAGAAAAGAAATGCGAAAATTTTCCAAGATGTTGCATAATTAAAGACAAAAGAATTGGGGCGCCTGGGTGGCTCAGCGGGTTAAAGCCTCTGCCTTCAGCTCAGGTCATGATCCCAGGGTCCTGGGATCGAGCCCCGCATCGGGCTCTCTGCTTGGCTGGGAGCCTGCTTCCTCCTCTCTCTCTCTCTGCCTGCCTCTCTGCCTACTTGTAATCTCTATCTGTCAAATAAATAAATCTTTAAAAAAAAAAAAAAGACAAAAGAATTTATGACATAAAAATGGTTTGTCCTCAAATTTACCTTAGAGTGTATTGGCTGCTAACTGAAGCAAAAGAGAGAAAGTGATCAAGTGATATTCATAGTGAACACTGAACTGGAGTTCAAGATAGGCCAAAAGATTCAAGTCAAATACTGCCTGGGGATTCCCATTATTGCTATGCTGAGCAAAAAGAGAGAAACCTGTGGGGCTCAAGGTTTACTGATTTTCAATTTATAAGCATAAATCACTGAATCTCTCCAAATTACATGTGTAAAACCTTAACTGACCACCAAGGTGAGACACATCTAAAGAAATTACATTCAGATTTACTTTTGTCTGCCTCAGGTTTAAGCCACTGCTATTTTAAATCACTGTGTAAGATCTATTGAAACTCCACTAATTATTTTAATTCATCTTACTTTTTATAACACTGTTCCATTACTTTTTTTTTTCATTTTTAACATAAAGTTTACATACATGATGAAGACCACAGACACACTTTAAAGAAAGCTAAACAACCTAATGGTTAAATGTAGAAGTAAATATCAATCGCCATAATTTTAAATAACTATTATCATGTCTTTATTATGTTTGGGGTCTATACTATTTTAATGAGTACAGTTCAAGAGATGTCTAATAGAACTTGGATTACAGTGCACTTGAATACATACAAAGATTTTTAAAAAGCACTGGAAAAATTATTATCACTCCATTTAATTGTGTAGTTATTTCCCTTAATTTCTATGTTGAGGGTAGGAGAGAGGTGTAGAGAGCAGAAAAAGGCAGAGAAGAAGGAAGGGAGGGAGAAGGAGGAGAAAGGATGGAAGGAAAAGAGGTGGTGGGAGAGAAAGAGATTAGCTCCAGGTAACTGAATGGTAAGTTAACTTCTAACATAATACAAGAAGCTGACTACAGACTGAGGATATAGTAACTGACTTCATGAGTTTCAGTTAGTCACAGCCTAAAAGGGTTTGATTTCCTCATGAGGATGCTAGTCTAGAATTTAGACTACAGATTATTTCTTAGGTAACTGTTAGTTTTAAACTTCCATCGTTTTAGCATATATTCTATTTTTAACACCAAATAACAAAATGAAAGATTCTTGTTTGAGAATGAGAACAGATTAAGAATTGTTTTGAAAAATTGGAGGTAACTGTGGTATTCAGGAGAGAAGGGAATTTTGACTGCCTGCTGTGCTCCAACACATTCTTCCTTGCATTGATTGGGAATAATTGGCAAATGCATCTCTGTCAGATTTATTGATCATTTTGAAGACAGCTCAACTAGGTTTATATGTAGATATAATCATGCAGGAGTAACAATCTTGCAGAATATAAGACTTCCTACCACTATGCAGAGTTCAAGCCTTTAACACTCCATTTTCCTTCTTGCTTCATCCCCAGACTTTTAATCAATGACAAAAACTAATGCTTCATCCTTTGGTTGTATCAGTAGTCACTGTTCACTCACCATCTGTGACAAAACTTGTACTGATTTTTTGTGTGTAAATGACTTACTGTTGAAATATTTTTTTATTTTACTCTACCACTGACAGTTATTTATCTTTTTCAGTATTGTTGACTCTTGAACAACATGGGTTTGAACTGTGCAGGTGCACTTACATGTGGATTTTTTTTCGATAATTATATTGGAATAATTTTTGGAGATTTGTAATGATTTGAAGAACTTGCAGATGAACCACGTGTCCTAGAAATACTGAAAAAATGCAGAAAAAGGCATTATTCTAAGAATATAATACATAAAGCAAACAAAATATGTGTTTATATTTGTATTACCAGTAAGGCTTCTGGTCAACAGTAGGCTGTTAGTAGTTATGTTTTTAAGGAGTTAACAGTTACAAGCAGGTTTTCAACTATGCAGAGGATCAATGCCACTAACCCATGCATTGTCTGAGGGTCAACTGTATTCTTGATTCCTTGTAGTCATGAATCTCAAGTTCAATGGTGAGAAATATTCTACTCTTGGCAGAGGATCAGATTTTGTATCTAACCAGCCTTTTTTTTTTCTTGCATTTACTACATTTATCAGAATTTCTCCCTTTTGGACAATTACTCTCAAGTATTAACTGACTCTAATTTCTGGAATACATTTAAAGTGTTTGCCTTCTGCTTAGATAATTTTCTAGCATCTCCATCTCTCCTCTGCTTAAAAAGGAAATTCTCCAAAATATATTGGCCATACAAAATACCAAACTTAAAATATAATCAGAATTGACATTTTCTTTAAAAAAGAATTGTATAGGTGTGTCTGATTTAGTATATGGAGACTGGAGACAACATGAGATGAAAAGCATAGTCTACCTAACTATAATATGATACCAGTTTCCTCTTAATTTTGGTTTTCAATTTATTTTTCTAAGATTTATTTATCTATTTTAGAGAGAGCACACAAGCACGACTGGGAGGAAGCACAGAGGGAGAGAATCTTCAACCAGACTCCCCATTGACTGTGGAGCCCACGACATGGAGCTTAGTCTCATGACTCATGAGATCATGACCTAAGCTGAAACCAAGATCAGATGCTTAAGTGACTGAGCCACCCAGGCATCCCTCCATTTATTTTAATTATAAGCAACCTCATATTAAATATACATTCCCTACTAAGTGAGAGTTGATATGTAAGAAGTGTAGCATATGGAGTAGAATAAGGGCTCTTTCATCAGCTGCCAGGATTTGAATCCAGTCACTTTCATGTACTAGCTCTGTGACTCTGACAAACTTCATAGGATTTTTATATTTATTAAATAGCGTAAGTATGTAAGGTACCTCAGATAATGTTAAGCATATAAAATAGGATCCAGAAGAGCTGTAACACCTGAGCATTATAGTTTTTGTGCTATTTGGGTGTATTATTAAGTTACTGCTAAAAAATTATGTTTTTAAAGAATATTTCATTTATATAAAATGATACACAATGATGATATCATTATAATGATAAATTCAGTTTATACATGAACCAAGAAAAAATTATGAATATACTGTAATCTACATTTAAAACCATGCAAAGGCACATGCTTACATAACACTCTGTAACTACTACTGCTATTACCACTAACTATATAATTACTGGGGTATATTTGTGGAACTGCTTACTTATAAAAAGAGCAGTCTCAGTGATGATGAATATACATTTAGCAACTTTAAAAGGCAGAGAAAATATTGACACAATTTGCAAGATGCCTATTAATGACAAAAATATCAAACTGCATATAAAGGGACAAATTTTTAAAAATAAATTAACCAGAATGTGAGAAAACAATATGGTATAGTAGAAGCAGCATGAGCTTTGGAGCTGAGACGCAGCTGCTTGACTTACTAAATTTATTACTTTGGACAAGTTGTTAAACTTCTCTGATTTGGAGTTTCTTCATTTTTATATATGCCAATAATTCTACCTACCTCTCATATATTACACATTTTCCCCCCATTACCCATTAAGGAAGTTATGGTCAAACTTACTAAATTGCTTAAATATCCTAATAACATAGGAATATTAGTAATCATAATATACACCAGAAAATAGCTTACTATTGTCTAGTAATCTGTGGCCATTGTGTTTTAAGATATATGAACTGATCCATAAAAATGTGATACCTACTATGCTTGTCAGATATTCTTCATATTATACATGAAGAACTCCTGGCTATGTAATCTTCTTTGAAGAATGGAATGTGAACTAACATTTATCACCTGTACTACACTAGCATAATGCTACAGCTCCTATATGTTAACTCATTTAATTCAAGCAATAAATGTATAGGGAAAACTAAAAATGGCTAAAAAGAAATAGGCTTTTAACTCATGCTGCATCCTGACTTTGATAAATGCCCAAGTCGAAACTCACTTTCTCTATGATTCTTTTACATCCTTTATTTTTTTTTCTGTAATCTATACTCTCTTCTGAATTTATGTATTATAAGAGGTAAACTAAGAATGAGGATCTGGATACTACAGCAATTTGTGAATTGGGTAACATAATGAGGAGACAGTTAATTAGCAGGAGGACCATGAATCAGACTCCTTGGGTTTAGTCAGTTCCCTAGATCTTGAAAGGACAATTTAGGTCAAAGGCTAAGACAGAAAACCAAGACGGATACTTTATTTCTGATCCTTGGGTTTTAGGCAGGCACTTAATTACCAGGCAAAGGGATAAAAATCCCAGTTCTACATGCAAAATAAGAAGCTGGAGTAGAGTTAATATAATGGCTGCTTGGCCTCTCGATTTAGAATGTCTGGTCCCCAAACGGATGAAAGCTAAATTTATAAAGAGTAAATGATACATTTTGCAAGGGTTAGGTCTGTGTTTCCCAAAATCTGGTCCTCCTAATAGCAGTATATGAACTTCCCCGTTAAGAAATGTTTCTGTTGTCAAACGATTTGGAGGCATACATAGTTTGCTCAAGTTTCTATGATAAATGCACTAAGAAATCTGGCAGCAGAGAAACCTATTCAATTTTGTTTTATCTAGTGTTTCCCAAAACTCTTTGATTACAGGATACTTTCCTCACATAATATCTCTTAATATCCTCCATAAGTATTCTACAAAACACAGATGTGTTATTTTATAAAAATATGTCCTTCAGTCGTGTGTGTGTGTGTGTGTGTGTGTGTGGCACGCATGTGTGTGTTAAGTGAAATACAGAAAAGATACACAAGTTTGATAACATATGTTAGTGGACAGGTACATGATTTGAGGAGAAGCTGAGGAAGAAGTCAAGAAAAAAAAAAGAAGAGAGAAAAAAAGAAAGAAGTAAAAGCAAAATAAAATAGTCCCCAAAAACGGCAGCCAAAAAGTAAAAATCTGAATAGGAATTTATTCCAGATGAAATGAAATTCAGAGAACCTGCTAAACAAGTCTTTAAACAAGAAAAACATCTATTTTAAAAGGATAAGAATTTGTGAATAGGAAAAAATAAAATGAAAATAGTAAGATGTGAAAAATAATGAAGAAAACACTGAAATTATAAGGAAAATCACAACAGATGGGATAAACTCTAATTTGGAGACAAAGAAAAACGTAATGAATTGAAACATATTATTGAGTAATTTTTTATAGTGCCTCTTTTCTTTTATAGTGCCTCATAAATGAATCAATCTCCAAACAACCCTATAAAGTACACTATTGTTGTCAATATTTTATAAATGAGGAAGATAATGTATACAGATTAAGTAATTTGCTCAAAAACACATAGTAAGTAAAGAATTCACCCCAAGCACTGTCCATGCAGATAAACAGATAAAAGCATAAAAGAGCAATTAAGAAACCTAGAAGATAGATATGAGTTTTGGGACTGATACCGTCTAACTGCCAAATAATGGTTAACTTTCAGAAGCAGGGGAGAGTTATTGCTTATGTTATCTTTTTTAAATTTTTTTATTTTTTATAAACATATAATGTATTTTTTTTACCATTTTATTTATTTTTTCAGCGTAACAGTATCATTGTTTTTGCACAACACCCAGTGCTCCATGCAAAACGTGCCCTCCCTATTACCCACCACCTGTTCCCCCAACCTCCCACCCCTGACCCTTCAAAACCCTCAGGTTGTTTTTCAGAGTCCATAGTCTCTTATGGTTCGCCTCCCCTTCCAAATTTTTTTTTTTTTATAAACATATAATGTATTTTTATCCCCAGGGGTACAGGTCTGTGAATCGCCAGGTTTACACACTTCACAGCACTCACCATAGCACATATCCTACCCAATGTCCATAACCCCCTCCCCCTCTCCCAACCCCACCTCCCCCCAGCAGCCCCCAGTTTGTTTTGTGCGATTAAGAGTCACTTATGCTTATGGTATTTAAACAGTATCTATTGAAAATGAGAGAACCCACTGAAGAAAATATAGAAATGGCAACATCTTGTAAGATGGCGTGTTGGGTATTTAGGTCTCCAGATGTTTGAAAAAAATCGTGAAAATTAAAATTTAAAATTTAAAAAAACCTTCAATGTGATCTACAGAATGGAATGTATAGAGCTTCATTTTGTAAAAATAAATCATATGTACAAAAGGACTAAAGAAACACATCATTTTTGTTATTGTTACATTTAAAACAATGCTTTTAAAAAGGTTTTTATGTTATATAAGATGTTCCTATAAAAACAGCTGCTATGGATTTGGTATCCTACCCAGAACTCAATGTATGCTGAATTGTAAGTATTATGTTTCTGGCCATATATTCTAGTTCCATAGTTTGGCTACATTGTGAAAAGCTTCATGCATCACTCTTAGGAATAATTAAGAGATTATTCTCTTAATTGTTACACTGCAGTGCTAGATTTGTTGGGGAACCAGAAACAGCATTTATGGATGAAATGATTGCTTGTATTTTAGTCAGGGTTTATAAGCTTAGATGGTCAAATTTATATTGCCTAGTGATGGAAAGTTCAGATTTTTTGATTTTTCAATATTAAAAAGGCTCTGTATGCATGGTAGGGCTATGTAAACACTCTTTAAAACTATGGCCCTATTAATCTTACGAGTGCTATTTATGGGTCAAGCAATGTAAACTGTATAAATGTAAAAACAAACCCATACATATCCCTGGAATATATGGTAAAAACAAGGAAAAAAAATTGAACCAATTTACCAGTAGATTATGGAATATGACATTACCTTCTTATATATCTTACTTCAAATTTAATGATTTTTACCACTGCATATTCTAAACTCTTCAAGTTCAAAAAATACAAAGTGAAACGGTCTGTCTTTAAAATGTTAGTTTAAATGAACTAACCAAATACTTCCATTAAAATCTCCCTGAATAATGGGATTTTACTCACTTGTACTAAAAAAATACTATATAATATGGTTTTTCTTTTTGCAGATTTCCATTGTTTTGAAAATGTCTATTGTCAAATACAGTCATTTCCCTAATGGCCACTTGCTAAGACAAGTATATGACATTGCTGAAAAGATTGACTGGGATGAACTCAGTTTCTTCTCATTAAATGTTCTCCCTAGACTGAAGAAAAGTAGAAAACGCAAACAGGTATAAACAGTTCTCACCATCATTTAAAAAATTCCATGGGTGGGGTGCCTAGGTGGCTCAGTCGGTTAAACTTCTGACTCTTGATTTCTGCTCAGGTCATGATCTTAGAGTTATGAGATGGAGCCCTGCTTTAGACTCTGCGCTCAGCGGGGAGTCTCCTTGAGATTCTGTCCTTCTCTGCTCCCCCTCACCCTGCTTGCTCTTCTCTCTCTCTCTATAAAAAAAAAAAAAAAAATCCCATAGGCATGGGAGATATGTGGGTGTTGCTGGTAGAGGGAGGAGACAGATGCTGGCTCTTAATGTTTATTTTATACTAGACCCTTTATAACAGAATTTCAGATTATTGATCGGCATTTGCCTGATTCCATTTCGTTGAGTCCCATGAGAGTTGAAATTGCAGACTGAGATAAACTAAAAGTACCAAGTTCATCATGTTTAAAACTGCTTTTTCAGGGTATTGCTTTCCCTCTGCTATTTCAGTGGTATTCCTCTACCACTGAGAGGTTGTAATTGCAAAATGGATGCAGGGGAATAGCCTGAAAAAAAGAGCAGTTATGATCTAATGTCATATCGTCTGTGATGTGTGTCTGAAAGATTTATGCCCTGATTAAAGAAGCCCTGATTGAATTTTCTGATAGAAAATTGTTTTGGTCATTGGCACATGTGTTGCATATTCTTTGATCCAATGTCTGTTTTGCCTCTGCTTGGAAAAAGTTAAGAGAAAGGTCTAAGGAAGAAAAATACTGTAAGTAGAAAGGAGGTAAAATGTACTCTATAATATAAAGCAGCCATTGGGATTTAGTGAATAATAATTCATGGTCCAGAAGAGTTTCCAGTGCATTCTCTTTTTTGTTGACATTTAAATCACTTATTCATTCATTTATTCATTCAACAAATATTTATTTATTCAACACAAAGAGTGAATACTTCTTTGTGCCAGGCATGGTTTTAGACACAAAGGATATATCAGTAAATAATAGGACAGGGACAATGTTCTCTAATTTGTAGGAAGGACTATCAGGCAGTAAACAAGGAAATGAATGAATGAGTATTTCCAACAGGGAATAATTCCATAAAGCAAATAAAACAGGGTTCAAAGTGATTGAAGTATTGGAAATGGCAAATCTTCTTAGATTTAATATAGGTTACAAATGGCCTCTTTGAACATTCAAAGGGGCTGACCATGTAGCTACTATCTCCTAGGGGTAAGAAGGATGAAAGGAACAGTCAATATCAGAACACTCTAAACAAAAACAGAAAATACAAAGCCGTAAAATAAAAGTGAGCTTGACTTAGTCTAATACCAAGTAGACTAGTGATGGAAGGAATATTTCAGGGGTGCAGATAATGAGATTAGAGAGAGAGAGAATCAAGAGTTCTAGTATGGAGAGCAATGTTGCTCAATCCTTTTTGCACACTTAGCTATCAACCTCTAGGCTGAACTTGGAACCAATTCAATCAAAATGGACAGTACCTACACATCAGTTGAGAATCATTCACGTGGGGCTTTGCAGGTCACGGAATGGATTCTGCATTTTATTCCAGGTACAGAGCCAACACATCTCTTTTTTAATGTCTTTTGGCTTATACCTGACAGTAGATTGGCAAGACCCTTACTGAACACATCTACAAATACCACCATCTTATCAGATCAACTCTTCACATTCCCAAACTTAAGAAATTATATTTCCCATAACCAAATATTTAATAAATATATCTTGCCTTTCATAATCCACTTCCACATTTTCTTAAATGCCCACCAAACTACTACCACTTCTTCAATCTCCCAAGAGGTTCTTTTCCTCTCTTACATTTGCCTGATCACAGAATCACAGACACAAGCACTGGTGATTTCAAAGTTCCAAGTAGCAGATTCCTTAAAGTGTCCAGGGTCAAACACCCATGAAATCCAAGAGGCTAAGTTGACTTCTTAAGCAATAGCTTCTTGTTACACATGAAATGGAAGAATTTTATTTTATTTTTTAAATATTTTATTTGTTTATTTAACAGAGAGAGAGAGAGATCACAAGTAGGCAGAGAGGAAGACAGAGAGAGGAGGAAGCAGGCTCCCCGCTGAGCAGAGAGCCCGATGTGGGGCTCGATCCCAGGACCCTGAGATCATGACCTGAGCTGAAGGCAGAGGCTTAACCCACTGAGCCACCCAGGTGCCCCTGAAATGGAAGAATTAAATATCATTAATTACTTTGAATTCAGTAATACAAATTCATCTCCAGGTGAATCCAAATAGCAGACTTATTTAGCATCATCAATCTTGACTTTCAATTCAAAGTGCTTGTCCTGGAAGTTCTAAGTGCTCCTTAGTCCAGACATGTACTCAGGGCTTTGTATGAGTTTCATCAGAGTGGTTGATAATATGCCATGTTTTTTTAATAAGAAAGTTTTAAAAATTATGTGTGATCATTCTTCTTAGCCTTCTCTCTGTTAGCCCTCATTTTGCTGCCAAAACTCTCCTCCTCCTTAACGGGTTGTTATTTGGAGAGCTATTGATGATAATGCTGAAAGAGTGAAAAGAAAGTATTTGGGATGGTCTTATTACCTTCTATTATAGAAAATGGAGACAAGAGGGTTGTTAATTTGATTTGGGGCCAGGAAGGGGAGATTTAAGTACTTAGAATAATTCTGAAGATGTTGATAACTTTAGAAATTAATGTGCCATTGGGGTACCCGGGTGGCTCAGTCAGTTAAATGTCCAGCTCTTGATTTCACCCAGGTCATGATCTCAGGGTTGTGAGGCCAAAGCTGAGAGTGAGGCTCATATTGGGCTCAGACTGAGGCTCACATCGGGCTGTAGGCTGGGTATGAGCCTGCTTAAGATTCTCTCTCTCCCTCTCCTCACCCCCATTCCTGCCCTGCTCCTGTGAGCTAGCTCGCTCTCTCTCAAAAAAAAAAAAAAAAGCCATCAATTTCATTTCCTGTTCTTTTGATTAAAGACACTAGTAGTGTTTTCTGGGCAAAAAGCAAATAGTGCAGATTTTAGGTATTTGATTACTTTGATGTTAAATGAAATGGATGGCAGAAAGGACAATGAGGCCAAATAACATTCAACTCCACTGTGTCCATTTATCAGATCCTGTGAGATTAACACCATTGATTGAAACATAATTCTCATTAGAAGATTTTGTTTTTCTCAAGGACATTGACTCCCTGGTGCCCTGATCCTAAATTGAAGTTTTATGAATCTTGATTACCTTGTGGAAAATGAAATGTATCAGAGAATTCAGCTTTGCATCTATTTGTGCAGGGGAGTTAAATTTATTTCCTGCCAACATCAGCAAGTCTGATTTTAGAGAATGCAGCTCATTAGAATAAGTTAACCATATTAGAATATATGCTGCTCCATTCCTCCCTGCCAGCTGCTCTGGGTGCTATAATGCATCCTGAGAAGCCAGAGAGAAAGCAGAACTCCACTGGACCTCATTCACTGATTCTGTTCAGACCAGGAAATGGGTTCAAATAAAGAGTACTCTCTAACAGGCAAGGTTCAGATATGTCCCACATTAGGACCTGGGCAAGAGAAATTCCTATAAGAAAGTGGGGGACTACTACAGAGCTTGTGCAGCCAGCAAATTCAAACCATAAAAAGCATAGGGTAGTTCGACTGTAGAGACACACTTATTGGTACAGTGACTAGTTTCTGACAGATGTATTTGAACTCTTTTCTTCTCCCAGCTTGCAACTATAGAAAGATTTTGCTTGTGTTCTTGGGCTCAAGATCTATTCTGGTTTTTTTTTTTTTACTTTATTATAATCTTTGCCTCCATAGGTATGACCTATCCCATTTTTTCCATTCCTAATGTTATTAGTGTTTTTCAGGCCACCGTCATCTTATATTTGTATTAATTACTATGTTACTCTCCAAATTAATTTCTGCCCTCAAGTTTTCAGAGAACATTGCTCCATTCACCATTATACACACAAAAGCACACACTTATTCTCACACAAAAAATCTATTATTCCCAATCTTAGTAAATTCACTAAAACAGATTTATAGAATTTCACTACTTGTCACTAAAAACATAAAATATTGACATGAAAATATTGATATGTTTAATTGTATCATTTCACTACTTGAAAATCTCAAATGCCTCTTTATTTAGAATGAAAAGCAAACACCTTAACTGGCCCTGAGAGCCCTCTACTACCTGCTATAATTCAGGTTGGTACCAGATGAAATAAGGCATCAGTAGTGCTTATTACAGTGCCTAACACATGAAGCAAATATTGTAGAAAATATTGTAGTCAACATCACCATGTCATTATTTCAATACAAGGCGGCCTTAAAATAATCAGACTGTCAACTTACGGCTACCTAAATATTTGAAGTTGTCATATGAATTGCCATATCCACACTTTTAATTATACTGCCCCTCTCCTTTTACATCTATCTATAGCCTTTTCTTTGAGACTTAGTTAGAAAGGGCACATACAGTAGCAGATCGAAACAAAGGGCTCTGCTGTCTGAATCCATGATTTTGAATCCTGTCTTCACTATTTCCTAGTTTCGTACAAGTTTGTAACCTTTCTAAGCCTCAGTCCTCCTGTCAGTCGACTAAGACAATCACAACACTCACCTTCTGGACATGTGAGAATTAAAAGAAATAAAGCATGTCAAAAACTTAGTATAGCACGTGGCAAGACATTCAACTATTTTTTTTAAATAATCAATTGCAAGTTCCATGTTCTCTACCAATCTTTTCTCAAATAGTCCAACCCCTGTTGGTTCAATCTTTATTTTAAAAATGGACTGTGCCACTCACTTGGCATAGGACATTTACCTTGTTATACCATCGTCACTGTCTTGAATTAATTTTTGCTGTATTATTAACTTTTGCCAAAATGGGTGCTGACATTTAGAAGAAACACAGAATTATACTCTGCCTCCCCAACTTAGAGTGTCTACCATGGTGAGTTCCTTTCACCTTTCATGTACCCACTTACTCATTCAAGAAATATGCACTGTCATGTTGAATTAAACCACTTGGATTACAGTCTCTGATCTCATGGGATTAAGAGTTCTAATAGACAAAACAGATATAATATTAAGAAGAGTACAAGCAATTAGTTATTATTTTTAGTTAATGATAAAATATTGTTAATTTTACATTAATAGAATATGTATTCATATATATGTATATACATTTTATACACATGTACACAGACTAAAACTAAGAAGAGGGAGCTTATATCATGTCATGGCTAAAAATCAAGGACTAAATGCTTTTGAAATTTTACAATTTTTACTCCTTAGCATGTCATCTTTAGGTGAGATGAAGTAATGGGGGCATTACTCATTTCTTAGTTTCTTTGGCTTTGGTAACTATTTCCATTAAGAATTCTTGTTTCCTTTACTAGCCATCAGGGAAATTCAAATTAAAACAACATTGAGATACCACCTGACACCAGTTAGAATGGCCAAAATTAGCAAGACAGGAAACAACGTGTGTTGGAGAGGATGTGGAGAAAGGGGAACCCTCTTACACTGTTGGTGGGAATGCAAGTTAGTGCAGCCACTTTGGAGAACAGTGTGGAGATTCCTGAAGAAATTAAGAATAGAGCTTCCCTAGGACCCTGCAATTGCACTGCTGGGTATTTACCCCAAAGATACAGATGTAGTGAAAAGAAGGGCCATTTGTACCCCAATGTTTATTGCAGCAGTGGCTACAGTTGCCAAACTGTGGAAAGAACCAAGATGCCCTTCAACGGATGAATGGATAAGGAAGATGTGGTCCATATACACAATGGAGTATTATGCCTCCATCAGAAAGGACGAATACCCAACTTTTGTAGCAACATGGACGGGACTGGAAGAGATTATGCTGAGCGAAATAAGTCAAGCAGAGAGAGTCAAGTATCATATGGTCTCACTTATTTGTGGAGCATAACAAATAACATGGAGGACATGGGGAGATGGAGAGGAGAGGGAGTTGAGGGAAACTGGAAGGGGAGATGAACCATGAGAGACTATGGACTCTGAGAAACAACCAGAGGGTTTTGAAGGGGCAGGGGGGTGGGAGGTTGAGGAACCAGGTGGTGGGTAATAGGGAGGGCACGTACTGCATGGAGCACTGGGTGTGATGCCAAAACAATGAACACTGTTATGCTGTAAATAAACAAACAAACAAAAAAAAAGAATTCTTGTTTCCTTTAAAGTATGAGTATTATTGAGAGAGCCCTATATCATCTCCTAGCTAGTGTTCTCCATTAATTCCCATCAAAATAATTTTATGTCTTTAGCACATGATTGTGTCCCCAGACTGTTGCTGAGCTGCTGAAAAGGAAAGAGGACACTGAGGATGGAACAGTGTGTCAGCAACAGCTGTTCAAACCTAATATGTAGAATCTGTTAGCTAAGCTAGCACTAAAAAGTAGCATTTATCAAGAGCATTTATCAGGGAAAAAGGAGCACATGGGAGAGAGTAGTGTTTTATTGATCTGTGAAAAGTTTATTTTTCCATTCTGCAATGTTAAAGTAATCAATTTCTTGAATAAAGCAAAAGTACCAGTATTGATAATCTCAATGATGTTTTAAGTTTTCTAGGACAACAGAGGTATCATATTGACATTGTAATAACACAAATGCCAGGCTTGATTGTGTTTGACACATTCACTGTGGGTTTTGATTGCAAGAATTAATCCCTCGCTGTGAAAGAGATGTTTTCAAGATGTTTGGTTTACGGCTGGTGAATTAGAAGGATATAAAGGATTTTTATTTCATCCTCTCTTAGTTGACATAGACATTTCATGATCATAGAAAGTCAAGAAAGCAAAGTAGGATTGTAAAAAAAGGAGAGTACTTAAAAGCCCAAACTGGCCACTTTTAATCTGTATTACCCAACAACTCCTAAAATTGAATACTTATTACTGGTTTATCATTAATATTTGCTTATAATCATTATAATACTTACTTAAAATAGCATATGTGTGTATTTTTGGAAGTCTTTCTTTAAACCATATTTTCATATCAGAGATGACTATGTAGCAAGCTACCCACTACTGATTTCCATTTCATTCCATTCCTGTTTCTTAAATTAATCTGACTCACCTCCTCCTGCCAAGTTCAAAATACAGTTACAGATAAGGAGGATAAGAAGGAGGCAACTGATGTAAGCAGCTTTTATTACACCTACAAATGGATACATTTCATGCTGTCATTAAAAGTTTCTAACTCTGAGGGCACCAGACTGGCTCAGTGGGTAGAGCACATGACTCTTGATCTTGGGGTCATGAGTTCAAGCCTCATACTGGGCACAAAGTATACTTAAAAAATGAAAAGTAGGGGCGCCTGGGTGGCTCAGTGGGTTAAAGTCTCTGCCTTCGGCTTAGGTCATGATCCCAGTGTCCTGGGATCGAGCCCCGCATCAGACTCTCTGCTCAGCGGGGAGCCTGCTTCCTCCTCTCTCTCTCTGCCTGCCTCTCTGCCTACTTGTGATCTCTCTCTGTCAAATAAATAAACAAAATCTTTTAAAAAAATGAAAAGTAAATAAATTTTTTTTAAAGTTTCTAACCCTGGTCAACTCCCAGTACATTTTTGATGGTCTGTGTTCAAGTTGTTATTCAATTCAGAGATACAGGAAAAAAAAAAAACAAAAAACCCTAAAACTGACCCCCTAACATGTCTCTTACATTTTTTATTTCACTTCATTTTTACTTTTCAGAATGTAGATTATATTAAAAACATTCTATGTATATATCACTGATTATAGGAAAGAAACTACAAGCTCAAGAGGTGTTTGATGGATATAAATTCTAACCGTTTTGTTATTTTTAAAAAAGCCAATATACCAATATATACTGGTTCAGATAAGAACCAAACAAATCTGCTAAAATATAAAAGGAAAAAGTAACTTAATATGTTTTTCAAATCAGTTATAAATCATCAGTGAAAGAAAAATATTTTAAATATCAGAAGAGTAACAGGACTATTTTCTTAAAGTATGGGCAGCAATCCAAAAGATTCCAAAAAGAAAAACTTAGCTTGTACAAATCTTTAGCAAACAAGCTCACATAGACACAAGTGCATTTTTAAACACAGTCTTGGTTGTTGGTTTGTTTTTTGTTTGTTTTTTTAATGAAATGCATCTTGGGGGAAGAAAAAAAACCCTCCATGATAGGTGTTATTCAAAGGTCAGTAGCATTAAGCAGTGATACAAGCTAAAATAGAATGCTTTTAGGGAGTGATGGAATCCCTCATAGGAAACTATCTGCCAGCATCTTTTGCAATATGGAATCATAAGAAAAGAGATTAGACAAATTTTGCTTTAGAGTGTGCTATGTGATAATACGTTCAACACCTTGCTTGGTGAAATTTTACTTGCAAAGCAATTTATTTCAGTGAAGATACAACATATTTTTTTTTCTGTAATAGCTTGTCAAATAGTTGTAAAATTAGTTGATTAAATGTTGTTTAATGATAAAAGAAGAATGTGTGAGTGGTTCACCTGTCAGAAGCATGGATTTTGAGTATTACTGAGGCAAGGACTGAAGGAGAGGTGATGATGGTTGCAACCCAAACAGTTAAGAGACTGAAGACAGAAAGAGAGATTGTTAGTCTACGCTGGGAACTCAACTGGAGAAAGGAAAAAGGGACTAAAATATAATTTTAGAAAGCCTTCCATGTGAAATAAAAGGTAAAATTTCTACAACATTCCTTTAAGGAAAATTATCAGTAAAGACTGACAATATTCTTGAGGAATTATGGAAGGGGCCTATCTTACGGACTATGATGAAGAGCAAAGGAAAGATTCATGACCTCTTAGAAATAAACTGTCTTGTATTCTGAATATTATAATCTGGGAGGTTTGAACTTTGAGATTAATGGATCCTTCACATAAAATAATGATTCCAAGAAAACCATCACTAGCCAGTGAGGTATGAGAATCAGACTGAGATCAGAGATATGTTAAGAATGACGTGTAGAGGGCGCCTGGGTGGCTCAGTGGGTTAAGCCACTGCCTTCGGCTCAGGTCATGATCTCAGGGTCCTGAGATCGAGTCCCACGTCGGGCTCTTTGCTCAGCGGGAGCCTGCTTCCTTCTCTCTCTCTCTGCCTGCCTCTCTGTCTATTTGTGATCTCGCTCTGTCAAATAAATAAATAAAATCTTTAAAAAAAAAAAAAAAAGAATGACGTGTAGAATGATGCTTAGTTTGAGACTATGTGACTTTATCCAATTAAGTGTAAAACAGGCAACCTAACAAAAACTTCCACTGAAATTACAAGACAGTTTAATGTGCTTCCGTAAACACTCAATGAAACTCTTTTAAAAAGTTCCTTCTGAATTCAAGAGAACAGAAAGATTATCTCTGAGGATACTGGTATAATAGGATAACAGAAACAATCTGCAATAGTCAAAGTTGCAGAATCTGACTAGACCTATGTCATCCCATTTCTTCTCTCTCAACCCACAGGAAGACTGACTGCATTTCCTACACTCCTTTGTGATTAAGTTGGGGACCTCTGACTACTTTTAATTAATAAACGTGAGCAAAAGTCATGTCTCTCATATCTGGACTAAAGTGAACATGAGGAGAAAAGCACTGATGGTGGTTGCTATTACTTTTTATTTCATTTGATTCTATTTTGAGAAAGACCTTCAAATAAAATGGGCTTGATTCAAAGACAAAGTGAAAATATGCTGAATTCTGAGGTTGATAACTGTCATTCAAAGATATCTTTGCCATTCCCTGTGTTAGGCAAGTCTTCATAATGCTTCAGTATCTGTTTGTAAAAATTAAGCTTAAACAACATATCTACATGTGAAATTATTTTAAACAAGCTAGATTACTAGCATAAGGGTTTGATTTATTAAAGTGAAACAGGTAAGTGATCAGATAATAACCTGGGGTCCCCGTTTCTTCAGTGAGGTTTTTTCGCTTCCTATTACCAGATGTACAATTCACTTGCCTTTCTGCTCTGAAGATGGTTCAGATTGGGTTCAACTCTGAAAGATAAGCGATACCCTTGAGTTCTACCCAAGGAGACTATCATAATCTTGTATACATGTCACAGCTGCAACTATTAATCATGGAATATATATTACAACTATGTTTTAACAAATGCATAAATTTGATAATTCCTGGAACTTTCTTCTTCCATACTGTGTGTTTCAGTCTACAGCAATTCAAACTTATCTTTGCGTCATTCATTGCACTGGATGTTGCCCCTGGCTAAGATCCTGGGCCAAAATGAATTAACCTTCAAAGTATGAAGAGTACTTTACATAACATGCATATTCTTTATCCTGAAAATGTTAGTTTAAAGCATTCTAAAGGTATTAGGAAAAATTAAAATTCATAATGCATATTAAAAAACTTGAGATTTTTATAGCCCTGGTGACTTAGGTTGTTAGATGTGCCAGAGGAATTTTTCTCTACTTTTTTTTTCATCTGTCATTAATTGGTGCTGTTTTTACACAGAAATGTCTTCCTCTGGAGTCACCACCTGCAGTAACTTATTATAGATTCTTCAGTTCCATTATTCATAGATGTGCTTCTGCATCTAGATACCACCCTACTGTCATCCACTTTATGTGACACATGGTGCTTAGAACTTGCTACCATCAAATGCTGCAAAATAAAATAGAGATCCCATTCATCTAAAGTTAATACAATTTGGCAAATCTCCAACATGGACTTGAGAATTGTAACTTCCCAAATTGAAGTCTAGAAACCAATAGTTAATAAATTATGGAAATGGGAAAAATAACTAAAGCATATGTGGTATACAAAAGTTAAACCTTTAAATATAAAACTGATAATAGTAAAGACTATGTCATTAGTGTGCTTTATAAAAATAATTCCAATTGTAAAATCATGGAAGAATTATAGAAGGCTACTGAATAAAAAGTCTTGGTTAATTACATCATCTAGCATTGTTTCAGAGTCATGTCAAGTGTATGTATTTACCACAGCTTCTCAAATCTTTTCAAAGCACTCAATTTGGAAAGCTGAGCTGTTTTCAAAGCCTATATATTTGAGAAAATGTCTATATATTTGAAAATACAGGTGAAATCCAATAGATCCTTTAAAATAGTTCCATTTTTCTGTCATACAGTTTGATTCTAAACAATACAGTGGAATCCTGAAGTAAACCTGATACTTGCAAGAAAGTTTTCTGAATTCTCTATCCAAACGGAGTCAGTCATAAACATTTCAGACAGGGGACCTCTGACTAATGTCATATAATTAAGTACCCAAACATAAACCAAAAAAAAAATCTATAGAGATGCCCCAATGACTTACACTCTAATGAAATCACAAAGGGCTGATATGTAACAGCTGAAATTGACTATATTGACAGGCTTATAATGACAAAGACTTATTTAACTGTAGAACAGAAATGCCCATCTGATTCTCATGAGTTCACTTCACTTTATTACACTCTATCTGATTTCTCCCCAGAATTCTGCAAGCCATGCCCTCCAAGGACTGATCCTCAGATACTTGACTAAAATAAGATAAATGTCTCAGGATCTAGTCTCTCTGGTCACTATAAAGAAATACAGAATGGCTTTAAAAAAAAAAGATATTTGAGTCTTACTGACTTGTTTTAAAGAACTGAGCACTGCACTACAGGGGTTCAATTGTAAGTAACATAAAACCAATTCAAATAAGTTTAATCAAAAATGAAATTTACTAGGTCCATGTTTGGGAAGTCCATCAGTAGATGCAAATGGCTATATACAAGAAAGACGAAATGCCTCAAACAATGTCATCTGGGCTCTCTCTTTCTCTTGATTGGTTTCCTATGTATAGAGACTTGGTTCTAGACAGATTTCCCTGTGTGTCATTAAAGATGACAGTATTTGAATTCATCTAACCAATCTCAAAGAAGCTCTTACTGACTGTCCTTATTTCATGAACCAACACAAACCATGGGAATTGACTACTTACAATCTAGCTTGCTCTATAGCCTGTCATCAGGTGAGTCAGCTACCATGAGTGATAGCCTTAGCAAAACAATATGGAGTAGATACTGGCACCCAGTTCCCTTCCCCACAAAAGAGATGCTGGTTTTGTTTTGTTTTCGCCTTATGACCACTTTTGGTGTTTTCCCCGTACTAACTTAATTCATTTATGAAGAGGACTGTGTATATTAAAATCTGGCCATAAAGTGTCTCACTATACCCATTTTAGCTATAATGAATGAAGTGTATATATTTTATTTTCACCTCTGTAATAGAACAAATATGTATGCCCTAAGTAGGCAGATGAATCCTAAAATAATTATAGAGAGCTGCTCAGAAATGCAACCTCACTTAAAAGGAGCCAGGAGCCAGCAGTAAGAGTAATTTTACTTTATTTCACAATCATAGTTTGTATAATTTTCTTCCCATACATATTGTAACTTAGCTTGTTGAGTTCTCCTTCCTCCCCAAAAAAGTAATTTTAAATTAACAAGTTTGCACATATTCTACCACAGAAACTTGTATATAACTAAAGTAATAGTTGAAATTTTACCTAAATACATTTGCTCAAAGATTTATAAAGTGAGAATTTCCCATCCATAATATTGTTCTTAAAAGCTTCAAGAACTTGTTTAGTGGACTTTGGCTAAATTCTCTTGGCTTAGAAAACACAGAAGCAATTAAAAAATATGGTAAAACTTAACATTTAATGGATATTTTGATCCTTTCAAAATTAGTAGTTAAAATTTTGAGTTATATCTGCAAACATAATATTTTATCACAGTTGCCAACATATCTTAGCCCATTAGTTGGGAGCATTTATTAAATGATTGCAAGATATTGTATATGTCACACAGAGTATAGAATTGTAAGAGAGATATGAGTCACTCTATTATAATTAAATAGAAACAGAACACAGTTATGTATGCTTTATCATGCACATAGAACAATCTCATGTATCCAGATGAACTGGTATTGGGTTATGTCTGAGGCGAAAAATACATAGAAGCTAGACATAAAAATTAACATCAATAGAAAGGCATTGTTTTCCTATTTCATATCACACTGTACTTTTGGGCCCCAATCCTCTATGTGACTTGCATGTATGTGACGCCTTTCCCATTTTGTAGCACAGACAGAAAAAATGGCATAGGGTTTATGGGGTAATAAATCATATGTAGCATTTCCTCTGTGAAATGTAGCATGCTATGCACCATAAAGCTTGTTTAAAAATCTTTATAGAGATAAGTCTAGAAATAAATAGGTAAGTTTGTTGATGAGACAATAAGGGGTTTTTCATAAGGAAAAAGGTTTATCCCTTCTGATGCACTGGCTTATATATGTTTATACATTTGTCTCACATTGGATCCTGTTAGAAGATAATCCACTTTCTTTCACTACATAACAAATCGTTCTAAAGTGCAGTGCCTTAAGGCAACAGAGATTTATTCTCAAGATTCTAAGAGGGCAAAAATGGAAGGTTCAAGGCTTTTTAGGTCTGCCTTTGACGTTCTTCAGCATCACTTCATTCTCTTGTTCAAACAAGTCACAGGATCTCTCCAGACGGGAGGAAGAGGGCACAGATTCCACTTCTTGATGGGAGGAAAGGAAAAGTACATTGTAGAGGAGCATGTGTGTGGACAAAATTTTTGCAGTCGTTTCTGCAAACAATTTACCACATTAAGAGCTCAATTAGAGATAATGCTCTCCTACATTACTGATTGCATCACTATTGTGATGAGATGCTTGACATCTTTGTCATCTTAAGGTGACAAAGCCTCCTGGACAAGTGATCTGCTCATATTCCACAGTGCAATAAAACTCATTTTAAGATTTATTTTCTTTCGGATTATTTTAAAAATTAGATTTAAAGCCTTTTTGCTGACAATACCCTCTGAAATGGGAACAACCAGTGAACATTTCTGCTGCTGAGCACCAACACCTGTTGAGCACCATCTTTTCCCTGAAGATTGACAGTTACAGTAGAGACAGCCCAGCTGTTAGGGCTCAACTTCACAGTGAAAACCTGGAATTTCAATTTCAGTACTTGATGATTCAAAAATCTTCAGGAAAATTAAGCAATAAAAGTGGAACTAATGCTGGGAAGGCTGCTCTGTGCAGGAATTCCTCAAATTTTTCCAGCTTATGTTATAAACAAGAAATGAACTGAGAAAACTTAATGTAACTCATTTAAGATCAGGACTAGAATAAAGGCAGCCTAAATATCATTACACTGTAAAATCCAGTACTAGAGCAACTTATATTGCTTGATATTATTTATATATGTAAAAATATAGCACCGCATCTCTTAGCATGGCCTATAAACCTCTGAAAGCTTATTGGATTTATGAATATGTGTGTGTGACTGTGTGTATGTATATAGATACATATATAAATGTATGCATACATACACAAACATTTTATATATATATATATTTTTTTTTCATGCAAACAGACATTTCCTTTTGGGTAACTGCATTAAAAGCAGTACCACCGTACCACTCTTTCCATTAGTATTTTCATTCATATATATTTTCACCAATATTTTCATTTATATATAGTGGCAACCTGCATATTCAGGAAGTAGTCACAAGTTCTTTAAAAAATTTTTTATTTGTAGTGGTCTTGGGGCAAGGAGAGCTGAAATATCACCTCAAACCTATGTTTAAAAATTGAACCAAATATTTCTCCTAAATGAGTACCCTTTCCAAGATGTCAGAATCTGCACTTTCTTTGTTCTTGCATTAAACCTCATACGTACCAAAAACTTAGAGCTTATTAAATAATTTCACGAGCACTCTCTCACATAATTCTCACAATAATCCTCTAAATATTACTGCCTTCATTTCATGAAACATAATTTCAGAAGCATTACAATGACCTAATCAATATGAAAGGCCTATTGAATCATTAAGCTGGAACTGAACAATAGATTATTGTACAGTACAGTTCTTCCTTTAACACATCTCCCACATGCGCCTTATTTTTTGTTTGCATCCTTATTAAAATAGGCACATGTCTGGTTCACCTCATTTTGCAATAATATTCAGCATATGTTGAATATCTTTTATGCACCAGGCACACTCCTGGATATGAAGATGTAGGATGAGTTTGACAGGCTCTATGGCTGTAAGAGCCCAAAGTCTAGTGACTACCATAACACGCTCAATTTTTTATTTTGTTCCAGGTTCTTCCAAACCATCTTTCATGCCATTGGCTTATGAAGTATCCCTCTGTGGTAAAAAGGTAGCCCACTTTTATTACATGCTAACTACATTCCAGTGTTCTAAGTACATTAAATGATTTAGGTTTCTCCATAACCCTAGAAGATAGGAAACATTTTTATTTTTGTTTAACAGATTGAGACATAAAGGCAGACATATACACATGCACACACACCCATATAGTTAGAAGTGTATGTTTTGAACCACAAGCTGTGATTCCAGAGAGAATACTCTTAATCACTCCTCTAAAATGCCTCTCAAAAACTGAAAGACTTTATTGTGTCGTTCTTTTGATTAATTACAAAGAATGTTTCCCTGTTCCCACAGTTTTCAGTGCCAACTTTTTTTAGCTTTTTCCTATTATGCCCCTCAGCCAGCTCCCTTGGTAACCTTCATATACTGTTTCCCTGCCTGATGACTTCACTCTATTTAGTTTTCTTTCTTTCCCCAAATAGCCTCTCCTTTGGTCATGTGGTCCCTTTAGCATGAAACTTGGCCTCCATACCCATACCCATACTCTGCCTTTTCAAAAATTCTTTCTACCTTTGATATCTTATGTCTCTGAAGCTCTATTCATATCTATATCTCCAATTCCTAGGATTCACCATTATTACAGAGAGATTATTCCTGGAAATAGAAAAATGTAAGATTTAGAGACATTTCTATTTTTCATGTTTGCTTACTTCTTTGTTCAAACAAAGTCTTAGCTTACATAAACACATATCACATAAACTAGCATAATATTGAGTATTGTGTTAATTTACAATTTACTGACTGGTTAATCACAAAGTTACATAAATTGTATTTTTTATGAAAAGCACAAATTCCTCTAAAAATATTTAAATTAAAAAACAAATACAAGGGCAGCTGGGTGGCTCAGTCGGTTAAGTATCTGACTCTTGACTTTCGCTCAGGTCATGGTCTGAGCATCGTGGGATTAAACCCTGCTTCAGACTCCATGCTCAGAGAAAAGTCTGCTTGAGATTCTCTCTCTTCCTCTGCCCCTCCCTAGCCCACTCACACATGCTCATTCTCTCTCAAATAAATGAATACATCTCAAAAGAAAAAATACAAAGGGATGCCTGAGTGGCTCAGCTGGTTGAGCATCTGACTCTTGGTTTCTGCTCAGGTCATGATCTCAGGCTTATAAGACTGCCCTGCAACGGGCTCCCCACTGGACATGGAGCCCACTTAAGATTCTCTCTTTCTCTCTGCCACTACCCTCCTCCCACTCACGCACATGCACACTCTCTTTCTCTAAGAACAAACAAACAAAAAAAACCAAAGGTGTTTTTTTTTTTTTACCTTGACTAAAAGAATTGCTTATAAGAGTAAATGTTCATGATTTTGAATAAGCAAAGTAATTTATCCAGTTAATTCAGGCACTAACCCTAATACATTGTTGAGTTAAAAAAAGAGAAACTCTAAGGCCACAACATTTCCAATTGGCTGTCTATATTGATTAAGAGGGAAAGGTAATTTAGCTTTCACCTCTGTGAAATTCATGTGTTTTTAAGTGAAATTACTCAGTTGAACTCCATAGAGATTTATAACTCATTTCCCATACCTAGCCAAACATAGTAAATTTAGTATCTAGAAACACTGGCATGTTTGATCCCTAACCAAGATAGTGAAAATTCTCTCTTTTCATAGATGGGTTTTCAGGAACCTGTTTTTTCCAATGCTTTATGATTTCTGAAGCACAGTGCTGAAATATAAACTTTCCCTTTAGTGTCAAGGTTTAAATTTTAATTTGTTCTAGTCTTTCCCAGAAGCACGGCACATTCAGGTACTCATATCAGTAGGACCTACTCTTAATTTTACCTAACTGAAATTCTAATGATTTCTCATTTTAAATTTAAAACATCCCATTAGTTTATGGTGTCAAGGGAGAATTCTAGAAGACCTGCTTGGCCAGCAAAATGACCATTTTGAAATGGAATGATTAATAGCCAAACAAAGGGCTTTATCCAGCTAGCTTAATTGAAACATATGAATAATATGTAATGAATAAAGGAGAAATGAAGGCAAAGAACATCACTAACTCAAGGGCTTGGTAATGAAGGAGATGTTCTTTCTTCATTCAGGATTCAGTGTGCAAGTCATCAACTTCTGAGGACAGTCAGGGTAATTTTAGGAGAGTAAATCAGTGAACGTTCTCCATTTTATTAGTGGCCAACTATCATCAGGACTTAAGTTGGTAGGCTCTTATTTCCAGTGACTATGAAATAATTATCCATAAAAGGCCAGTCATGACAATGATTCTGGTGGCAACAGATGACTATCAAAGCTTTTATACTCTCTGAAACTTTGAGATCGGCAAAGAGAAGGGAAAATGAAACAATTTGGGCATGTGATTATTAGTCACATTATGCCTGAAAATGTTTTTATTAAATCATTAGACTAGATCTTGATTCTTTAGTCTGTCAATATATATGGATTCCCTACTATCATCCAGAACTGTTGGCTAGTTTTATTTATGTTCTCTCATTTAATCCTATCATCAAAAGCATGAAATAAGTCTTATTATTTGTTTCACATTTTACTGAGGTTGCGAGCAGTTCTAACATAAAAGTCTGCTGATGATGACCATAACAAAAACAATAACAAAATACTAACAAATGGTAGGATTTGACATGACTCTGCAATCTGTCCTCAAAACTATATACTTTCTATTACACTATAACTGCATATTTTACAAATGATTTTACAAAAGGTGTTGAAACCAGATTTAAATAGATTTTATTTCAACTGAAAATTCTGAAAGCATACAGCAAATGTCTCTTTCAACTGTAAAAACTTATCTCATCAGAATCTTATTTAGCCTAGGCAATGTATCTTGTTCAGGAACTTAGGGATTTTTCTTAAACACATCTTTAATTTTGCACTTGAAATGTAAAGTTTCAAGATGTAAATCCAGCCAGTTCTTGGTAGCTAAAATATTACATGAATAGTTTTTTCATCTTCTTCAAAGAAGATGTGGTCTCCTCACTGAAAGCTGGGCTAGAATTTTTGAGAAACTTTAAAGCCTGTATCAGGCACAAACAAAATGTTTCCTGTAACCAAAATGATCATAACCAAGAGTTTCATTCTGGAAATATTTCCTGTCAGCACAAGCATTTTTTTTTTCAAAGAATATTTTTGGTTGTTGTGACAGTAACCAGTAAAATATTTCTGATGTACCTATATAAAATGGTATATAAAATTTTCCCCCTAAAACATTTGCTTATGAAGGAAGAGGTAGGTAACATCAATCCAAAATAAACTGGCTTGGTGAAAATGATTCTGAACCTCTATTTTAATGCCATTTCACCTCCACTACCCAGACACAGGCTGCCTATGCAAAATTAAATAAAACATCCAAATAGGTACAGAAATCAGTCCAACAGGGTCTGGCAGTGTAGCGTTAAAACAATGGGATCAAGTCATGTTGAACATTTTCTCATGTGTCTGTTGGCCATTTGTATGTCTTCTTTGGAGAAATGTCTGTTCATGTCTTCTTGCCCATTTCTTAACTGGATTATTTATTTTTGGGGGTGTTGACTTTGATAAGTTCTCTAGAGATCACTTAGCATTAGAAAAATACAAATCAAAACCACAATGAAATACCACCTCATAGCAGTTGGAGTGGATAAAATTAACAAGTCAGGAAACAACAAATGTTGGCGAGGATGCAGAAAAAGGGGAACCCTCTTACACTGTTGGTAAGAATGCAAATTGGTACAGCCCCTCTGGAAAACAGCATGGAGGCTCCTCAAAAAGTTAAAAATTGATCTACCTTATGATTCAGCAATTGCACTTCTAGATAGTACACATGCACCCCAACATTTATAGCAGCAATGTCCACAACAAACTGTGGAAGGAGCTAAGATGTCTACTGACAGGTGAATGGATAAAGAAGATGTGGTAATATATATACAATGGGATATTATGCAGCCATCAGAAAGGATGAATACTACCATTTATATAGATGTGGATGGAACTGGAGGGTATTATGCTGAGCAAAATAAGTCAGAGGAAGACAATTATCACATAGTTTCATTCATATGTGGAATATAAGAAACAGTGCAGAGGATCATAGGGGAAGGGAGAGGAAACTGGAAAGTAATCAGAGAGGGAGACAAACCATGAGAGATTCTTAACTATAGGAAACAAACTGAGGGTTTCTAGAGGAGAGGTGGGTGGGGAGATGGATCTGAAACTAAAGATGTACTATATGTTGGCTAACAGAATTTAAATAAGAAAAACAATTGGGTCATTTAAATTCTCAGTTTAGGGCTGTACCTTTGGGTGGTATCAGCTAAAGAATATCCATGTGCAAATTTCATCAAGCATTTATTAGATACCTATTATGTGCAAAACTTTATACCAGGTGTCGACAAACATTTTTTTATAACTATTTTTGCTTCCCAAGACATATGCTGTCTTTTACAGCTACTCAGTAGTGCTGCTGTACCACAAAAGCAGCCAGACACAATACATAATGACTATTATGCTGTGTTACAGTAAAACTTTATTTACAAAAACAGGTGGTAGGCCAAATTTAGGCAGTAAGCTGAAGTTTTGCTAACCCCTGCCACATATCTTTGTGGCAAAGAAAAATTAATGAGTGACAAAAATGTAATTAAAGAGCTCATACCACCAAAAATTGTTGGAATGAAATAAATGATTTCAGTAAACATGCAGGATACAAAATCAATATATACAAGCAATTGCATTTTTATATATCAAAAAAATGTCAGAAAGAGAAATTAAGAAAACAGTGTCATTTTCAAATAGCATTAAAAAGGATAAAATACTTGGGAATAAATTTAAGGAAGTGAAAGATCTGTACACTGAAAACTATAAGACATTGATGAAAGAAACTGAAGATACAAATAATGGAAAGGTATTCCATGCTTATGAATTAGAACAATTAATGTTGTTAAAATGTCTATATTACCCAAAGTAATTTACCCAAAATGATCTAGAAATTCAGTGAAATCTCTATTTAATGACATTTTACACAAAACTACAACCAACAGTCCTAAAATGTGTATGGAACCGCAAAAGAGCCCAAAGAGCTAAAATAATTTTGAAAAGAATAAAGCTGGAGCCATTATCCTTATTCCAAACTATAATACAAAGCTATAGTAATAAAAAAAAAAACAGTATTGGTATAAAAACAGACATAAGTCAATGCAACAGAATGGAAAGCTCAAAAATAAACTGATGCATACAAATCAATTAACCTACAACAAAGGAGCCAAGAATATATAACAGAGAAAGATAGTCTCTTCTGCAACAGAATGACACCAGACCCCTATCTTACACCATAAACAAAAATCAGCTCAATATAGATTAAAGACTTGAACATAGACCTAAAATTATAAAACTTCTAGAAGGAGGAAGTGAGCTCCTTGACATCAGTCTTGGCAATGATTTTTCAGATTTAACACCAAAAGCAAAGGCAACATAAGCAAAAGTAAGTCAAATAGTACATCAAACTAAATGTTTCTGCACAGCAAAGGAAACCATCAACAAAATTAAAAGAAACCTAAGGAATGGGAGAAAATATTTACAACCACATCTCTGAAAAGGGTCAATATTTAAAATACATAAGGAACTTACATAACTTAATAGCAAACAAACAAATAAACAAAAAAAAAAACAAAAACAAAAACAAAAACAAACAGCCCAGTTAGAAAATGGGCAAAGGATTAGAATAGACATTTTTCCAAAGATGATAAACAAATGGTCGGCGGGTACATGAAAAGTGCTCACAATCACTAGTCATTGGGGAAATGCACATCAAAACCACAATGAGATATCATCTCAAACCTATTATCAGTAAGACAAGAGATAACAAATGCTGGCACAGATGTGGAAAAAAGGAAACCTTAGTACACTATTGGTGGGAACGTAAACTGGTGTTGCCACTGTGGAAAAGAGTATGGAGATTCCTCAAGAAATTAGAAATGGAACTACTATATCCAGCAATTCTACTTCTGGGTACAGAAGGAAACAAAATCATTATCTCAAAAAGATATCTGTACTCCCTTGTTTACTGCAGCATTATTCCTAAAGGCCAAAACATGGAAATAAACTGTAGACAGATGAATGGATAAAGAAAATATATATTTATATATTTATACATATGTAAAATTATTCAGTCCTAATAACAAAGGCAATCCTGTCATTTGTGACAACATGAGTGAACCTGAAGAGTTGCATGCTAAGTGAAATAAGCCAGACAGAGGAAGAAAAATACTTCATGGTATCCCTTTTAAGTAGAATCTTGGTGGTGGTGGTGGTGGGTGGTGGGGGAGGGGGGCAGATATAGAATTGAACTCACAGAAACAGAGAGGAGAAAGGTGGTTTCCAGGAACTGGGGAGTGAGGGAAATAGGAAGAGATTGGTAAAAAAGTACAAACTTCCAGCTGTAAAATGAGTAAGAGTACCAACTTTCAGCTGTAAAATGTAAAATGTGAGGTTCTAATGTATAACATGATGATCATAACTGATAACACAATACTGTGTATTTGAAGTTTGCTAAGACAGTAAAATTTAAATGTTCTTACCAAAATAAAGAAGAAAAAAGTATGTGAAGTGATGGATTAACTGTGTTAATAACTCAATGGGGGGAATAATTTCACAATGTATACACATGGCAAATCATCATGTTGTACACTTTAAATACCTTTTGTCAATTATATCTCAGTAGAGAGTTTTGAAAAAAAATAAAGAGCTTACAGTTCAGAGAGAGTGGTATTCTTATACATTTGAAATAGGAGAGTCATGAAGTGATACAATAAAATTGCAACAAGTACTACAGAGAACACAGAAAATATGAGAAGTTCTCCTGGTTCTTGAAGGATGATTAGGACTTTAACTGACTACTGGGATATAAGTAAACTCTACATAATGAGACCAGCAATCAACAAACTGACCAATGAGGTAAAGTTTAAGATACTCCAGAAAGAGCAAGAAATCAAGAGTAACTAAAGCAATAGGACCTTTAGGGGAATATGATAAAAGAAGCCAGAGAAGGCATCTCAGGGCCACATGGTCAGTCCTTGAATAATATCTTGAAGTTTAGATTTGATGTGTTAGTTGATGGCACATTCTAAGTTCAGAAAGAATACACACCAAACTGCAAACTTGTTCACCTCTCACATCTAAGGAATGAAGGAAGGGGAAAAGGTGTAAATGATAGATTTTAATCTTTTACTCTTTACTCTTCTACATATTTCTAACTTGTCATTAATTCACACGCATTACTTCTGAAACAGGACAAAAAGTAATAGTATCATTTGTATCTTCTTATCCCTTATTTTTAAAAATTGTAGTTGAAGATACTTATACAAATTAGCTTCCTCATACTCAGACCACTTGTTTACTGCTTGTATGTTGCTTAATCTCTGCTGTTACAAGACACCATGAAGTATGAAAAATTTCATACAAGTAGAATTATTTGTGAGGGGTAATATGATGGCAGAAGCGAGCTGTGTGGCACTGACCTTACTAGACTATAACTTCCTGGGGTTAGGCCTGTGTCTGGAACACAGTACGTACTCTAACAATATTTGTTTCATGGATAGTTATAAGGTTTTCTTCTCTAAGCACTATCAAGTCTCCTTGCTGTAACTGAAGGCAGTATAGAGCACTCATATTTTCTGTGTAGTCCTGAAGGGAGTAGTATCTGTTATTTTTGACAATCAGCACCCAATTACCCTGCAGGTAGAGAAGTTCCTTAGATTTTCTTAGAGAAGCCACCCTCCTCTACTTTAAACATACATAGTCGGCTGGGGCTGACACATGAGCTAAGTCATAGGTACACAACACCAGTCTCAGTAGTTGGTCAGGAGTTAGGAGTGAAATGTGACCCGTCAAAGCTGAAGTTTGGTTGGAGTTTTCTAACAAAGGCACAGTCAGAAATAATCTCCAAAAATTTTGAACTTGAAAGCACACAGACTAGATGCTGCCTCCATCTTGCCACCATTTATATCCTGCATGTGACATTAAAACACCAAAGAATGCTAGAGTACAGAGAAGTTACAAGCCATTTCACTTCTAACCGAAAAGATGCCCTATTTGAGCCATTTCAGAAAGTGCCCTATCTCTAAACTCGTGCTTATGTGAGGCCACAATTGGCTTTTTATGCTTAGCCATTAATAAATCAATTACAACCTAAATAGAACTTAGCTTTTCTAGTCGGAATATATCCTCACCACATTTACAGTATATTCTAACGTGCCTTAGTTTCTTTTTCTAACACATTGTCTCCAAAATGAGTTATGCAATTTCTGTAACGTTTATATGAATGATTGAAGGAACAAGAAATACATAAATTGTTACATAAATCATTTTAGTTGGATCTAAATTTTTTAATAATTATGCATTATTAATTTGGTGGTCTATCTTTTCTTTTCAGTAGTCAACTCCAATTGATTTTACTTGGCTTACAGTTTCCCCTTCTATTCTTTATAAATTTCACCTGTGCAGAAGCATTTTTCCTACTTCCTGTTGTGCGTTCCTCCCCAAAATCAGCAACATCAAATGCCTTAGGCTCTGAAATCACAAATGTATGTCCATTACTTCACTGTTTATGAAACCCAATTTATATCCAAAGACTCAGATAGATTCAAGTAGTATTTAGTTTATAATTTTTCTTCAAAAGATTATAAAAAGGAAAAAATATTGTAATGTTTTTTCTAGCCATCGGTCTTAATTTTTTATTCCACTTAACAGGAAATTTGATTTGATCAAAACTCCCTCATTAAAAAAATAAAATATAAATGTATACTGGTGTGCTTTTTCTTCATACTTATTAGTAAATCCTACTTTCATTCAGAAGGACTTAAGTATTTTTATTTTAATTTATTTAAATTTATTTTATTCATTTTATTTTATTTTTATTTTTATTTTTTAAGTAGGCTCCACACCCAGCAGGGAGCCCAAGTGGGACTTGAGCTCATGACCCTAAGATTAAGACCTGAAGTGACATCAAAAGTCGTACGCTTAACCAATTAAGTCACCCAGGCACCCAGGATTTATGTATCTTTAAAAAAGGAAGAAATGGTAACTTGATTACAATAATAATTTTTTTCCTTAATTTCAGAAGACTTGATGGGGTTTTGTGGGTTTTTTCCCCCACGATGATGTGTTTTTTTCTGCTCTCCTATTCTTTCTAATAGCTCTTCTAAGTTGATCCCTGCCCTCTTCAAAAACACAACTCACTCCTACCCAAAACTGCTCAGATTTTCATGCAGCTGAAAATAAGTCAACAATGGTACCACATTTATTTACTGCCCTACCTTGAGGATCATGTGTTCTGAGATACGGTGTAGCCACGTAAGATTTCTATGATAATCTCATGGCCAATAAGGATTATGCTAACCAACTATTATTTCTTCCAGAAACCAGAAATTATTTATGCATTGATACAAGCTGGGCATTTATATAACATGACTGATTTGTCTCTTCTTGAATTTTTCTCGTAACCCATAAAATACTTGCAATGTATCTTGCATAGGAATCAAAAACAATAAAAATCTTGTGGGGTTTTATGATTATATACTGGACACATACCATAACTATCACTCCCCTTCCTCCTCTAAACATTTCATACATCAAAGAATTGAAATAAGTCACTGATAATATGGGGACAATTTATATTTGTTAAATAGTTGGAGAATATAGGAAACAGTATATGCTAAGGATATCTGCATATGAAGGATGACTATTTGGTTTAAATTACAGATATCTTTGGCCAAAATAATACTGTAATGTTGTCTAGACGAGTATATGTCATAATCTTCATAAGTTAGTTTCTTCTTCAACAAAGGATAATTTTTTTCTTAAAAACCAGAAACGTGAGAAAGCTCATGTAAAACTAACAAGTGTAATTAATCAGTTTTAGGATCAGTAAATATTCTTTTTGAATACCTAGAAAATTTTTATAACATCAAGAAAGAGATAATAGAATTACATAGACAAATATTTCTTTATAACCTATAATATCTAATATTTCCCAAGACTGAATCACTGAGACTCTGTAACTAAACAAACAGACCTAACCATACCCCTTATAATGTTTAAATGCTTGGAAACACATTTGAACACTTTTTAATTCCTATAACAAATTCTATCAGGGCAAAATTGCAAAGCACTTATTTTCAAAAATTTATTAGTTGTCTAAATGAAAACGTAAAGTACACCCTCCCAAAATAGTCTGTGTTGCAGGAACAGTTTTTTTGTCAGTGCAACTTCATAACCTAGCACTAAATTTTGTGCACAGTGAGCATGGCTACAGTGCAATTTATGACATATGCATTATAGCAGATCTCAAGTAAATTATGAACTCTGTGTGTTACTGAGGCACTGTCAAACTCTGATTGATTTGGACAGTTTGCAGTTAATTAAGTTCATTCCAATTCTGTCTCTTCATCCAATTTCAAAGTATTCTATATTGAAAGCCTATTTTCAATTAGTAAGAAGGATGAAACAAAAAGAATTAATTACAAAAGTGACAATCCCCATTTAAGTCTTCATAGTAGAGCAATTATGTATCTTAAAAGTTAAGAAATTGAAGAGTTGTACTTGTCTAATACATTATGTCCTTGATGTGTATCTTATATATATATTAAAACTTGACGTAAGCATGCTATTATAGTGAGGAAAAGGAAACGTGAAGATTGGAGTTATCTGTAGTTGCTAGAAGTTAAATAAGGGAATACCATTTACTTAGGCATTTTACTTAGTATTTAATTAAGAGTTAAACTTCTTTTCTGAATGATATAAATATGGCAGATGTTCTAGAAAATTTTATGATAAGACATATTTACTTAGTGACTCTTACAAATCTGAAAATGGCTAGTTTTTCAAAGCCTACGAGGCAACTCTGATAAAATAAACCACCACCCTCCAACCTTATCCCACACTGTCACTCACCAAGACTCTCCAAACCTGACCATCGTAACCAATATGAGGCAAGTTTGCATAGCAGGTTTAGAAAGGTAATAAATCTACCATAAATGTTTAGCTCTGTCACTTATTAGGCAGGATCTTGGGAGGGAATTTTTTAGCCTTTTTCTTTTTCGGTGAAGAGGTTTATAAAATGAGGATGATCCCATAAAATCTATGGGGAAGAGTCAAAGATTAAGAAGAGAATTATGTACTTTATTTAACACAATACCTGGCATAGTGAATGGTTATCATCATTCTCATAATAGTGATGATACTCAAAAATCAGAAAGACACCCAGGTCTGTCTACAAACTTCACACCTACATTATTTTAATAGGATATGATTGCACAGAAGTTCCCAGAAGTGACAAGATTTTGGTGTGGCTTCAAGTACACTGACTCTGACATCCCAATGGGGCTTCAAGTTGGAAATATCAAGAAGGCAGACAAGAGGAGACAGGGTTACAGGAAAATATTTGATGTTTATTAATGTCAAGAAGAGATTCACAGCTTGGTAGTTTTTAGTGGGTTTTTCTCCTAAACTCAGTAGATGAAACACCATGTAGATAGAATAGAGAAGAAGGAAGCCCAGATGTTACACAAGAAGTTGCCTTACAGGTGAAAGAAGTTGAAAGAAAATATAAAACAAAAATTAAGACAAAGGATACTATAAGGTGGAGGCAAACTTTGAGAAAAAAGGATCAATAAGAATTTAAAAAAACCTGATAGGTATCAAAATAATGTAAAAAAATTGGTTATATTAAAAATGTGCTAATGGCATAGAAATAGTGAAATAAGTCAGAATAGAGAGTCAAATAAATCAAGCATATGAAGAATATGGGATTTCAAATGAGAGGGAAAATACGGCTAAGTCAGTAAATACTTTAAGAGCTACTAAATGATCTTCAGAGGATAAGAGAATTAGATATTTATCTTATACCACAAACATCTAAACATCCATGCTAAATGGATTAAAGATCTAGATATAAAAAATGTACTAGCTGAATAGAAGAGAATACACAAAATTCAGGATCCATAAAAGAAATATTGGCATATGAATTATAATAATGTACTAATTCTCCATTAAAAATTAACGAATTAAAAAATAACCAAAAAGCAGAAACATTCTTGTCATACACAAAATCAAAGGTTAATATTTACAAAATACAAAGAGCTCCTACAATCTAACTTCTAAAGAGTTTGATCATCTCAGGGGAAAAAAATGGACAAAGTAGATAAATAATAAATCCCCGATAAAAATTACAACCAGCCAGTGAACACATAAAAATAGTAACCTCTTAAAAATATGATATAGGTTTTCTGCCTACTCCATGAGATTAAAAAATAAAAAGGATTAGAACACCTAATGTGGGTGATACAATATGGAAATGTATACTCTAATATTCATTTGGAGGGTGATAAATTGGTACAACTGTTCTGGAGTCTAACATGGTATTATTTATTACCAATATTATAAACATATACAATCTACAGCCCAGCAAATCCAGCAATACTAAAACCATTACTACTAAATATCACATAGAATTATAGCATAAATGACTATAAAGAATTTAGTTATTTTCACAAGAAAGTTCATTATAGCAACAATAACAAAAAGACAAAATGAAATTTAAAACCTCACAATATCCATTAATAGAGGAATTGTAGATCCAAAATCAAAATACATCAAAAGTTTTTGAAAAGTGAAATCAATTTACTAACTTTGAAATATATAAATAACATATTATTGGTCAATAAATAAGCTGGGTGAACTCATGTGTGTAAATATATGCTGAAGTAAAAGATGGCTTACAAGCTATTATGATGATATTAGCTCTATAAAGTTGAATTAGAGGAGAGAACAAAAATTTTCTAAAAATATTAATTATTTATTTATTTGAGAGAAAGAGAGTGAGCACATGTACCTGCAAGTGGGCAGGGGAGGGAGCCGGTGGGGGGGGGGGGGTGGGGGGGTGCAGTCAGAGGAAGGGAGAAAAGAGAATCCTAGAGCAGACTCCCTGCTGAGCTGGGAGCTGGATGCAGGGCAGGGCACATCCCAGAGTCTTAGGATCATGACCTGTGCCAAAAACCAAGAATTGGCTGCTTAACCAAATGAGCTACCCAGGCACCCTGAGAAGTTTTTAATAAGTTTTCCTTAAAAAATAAGTTGGGCTACGGTTTTGCTGATTGGCATGTGTTCACTTTTATCTTTCCTGAATTTTCCAAAATTACTATGAGTTGCATTTAGAATCAGAAAATAATATTTTTTTCCATTTTAAATTTAAAATTTATTTATTTTTTCAGCATAACAGTATTGATTGTTTTTGCACAACACCCAGTGCTCCATGCAATACGTGCCCTCCCCTATTACCCACCACCTGGTTCCCCCAACCTCCCACCCCGTCCCTTCAAAACCCTCAGGTTGTTTTTCAGAGTCCATAGTCTCTTATGGTTCGCCTCCCCTTCCAATTCCCCTCAACTTCCTTCTCCTCTCCATCTCCCAATGTCCTCCATGTCATTTGTTATGCTCCACAAATAAGTGAAACCAAATGATACTTGACTCTCTCTGCTTGACTTATTTCACTCAGCATAATCACTTCCAGTCCCGTCCACGTTGCTACAAAAGTTGGGTAGTCATCCTTTCTTTTTCTTTTTTTTTATAAACATATAATGTATTTTTTTTTATTCTTCTCACTTTTTTTCTTTTTTTTCAGTATTTAAATTTATTTATTTTTTCAGCGTAACAGTATTCATTGTTTTTGCACAACACCCAGTGCTCCATGCAATACGTGCCCTCCCCATTACCCACCACCTGTTCCCCCAACCTCCCACCCCTGACCCTTCAAAACCCTCAGGTTGTTTTTCAGAGTCCATAGTCTCTTATGATGTCCCCAGGGGTACAGGTCTGTGAATCACCAGGTTTACACACTTCACAGCACTCACGATAGCACATACCCTCCCCAATGTCCATAACCCCCTCCCCCTCTCCCAACCCCACCTCCCCTCAGCAACCCCCAGAAAATAATATTTTAAAACCGGTTTCTTTGAATTGAAGAAGAATGAGAACTATGCAAATAACATACGTCAATATAAATGTGCTTTATAAATAGACTACTCAGAGCCATGCCACAGCTAACCTACTGACATGGCTTGTAAATTCTTTCACCTTTTGTGCCTCAACTTTCTCAGCTGCAAAGTGAGCATGAAAATACCCAGTGTATAGCTTTACTTTATGAAACAGCAAATGGGAAACCGATAAATTACTGAAGGTAAAGTATATGCCAAGCTCCTGGCATATGATGAGACTTCAGTAAACATGCTAGCATGATTTTGTTTTGTTTTGTTTTTGATAGTGATACTGACAGTAGAGTAGAAAAGGAAGGGCTGGCTTTATTTGATGGAGTGAAGTATGGCAAATGATTGAATTTAAATGTTATTTATTTTGAAGAAGTTTCTTGAAGAAGTAGGTTATATCAAGACTATGGACTCTGAAAAACAACCTGAGGGTTTTGAAGGGTCAGGGGTGGGAGGTTGGGGGAACAGGTGGTGGGTAATGGGGAGGGCACGTTTTGCATGGAGCACCGGGTGTTGTGCAAAAACAATGAATACTGTTACGCTGAAAAAATAAATAAAATGGGGGAAAAAAAAAGAAGGCAAAAAAAAAAAAAAGATTATTTTCCTTTAGTACTCCTTAAGTCACCATGCCATCCTTACTCCCACCCCCCCACCCCCATTCCTCTGCGTGACCAGCCAGTCTCCAGTTTACACTCTGCTCTTCCCTATCTTTATGCATTTGCATAAACCTTTCTACCAACGGGAGTGACCTCACACCGTTGAAATTCTATCCATCTTCTAAAAAACAGTTCAATTCCTGGGTCATAGGGTAGCTCTATTTTAATGTCTTGAGGAACCTCAGGCATCAGAAAGGATGAATAACTACCATTTGCATGGTAATGCAAATGCATGGAAATGGAAGTGAAGTAAGTCAAGCAGAGAAAGACAATTATCATATGGTTCTACTCATATGCAGAACAGAAGGAATAGTAAAGAAGACCACAGGGGAAGAAGGGAAAACTAAATGGGAATAAACCAGAGAGGGAGACAAACCATGAGAGACTTTGGAATCCAGGAACCAAACTAAGGGTTACAGAAAGGATTGGCGGGCGGGGGGATGGGGTAACTGGATGATGGATATTAAGGAGGGCACATGTGGTGATGAGAACTGAGTGTTGCGCACAACTAATGAATTGTTGAACACCAAATCAAAAACTAATGATGTCTTATATGTTGCCTAATTGAACATAATTAAAAAAATTTTGAAAATAGTTCATTCTTATACTATCTCCTCCATTCCCCATTTCCCAACCTTTCTGCCCTATGTTAGCAAATCCACTTCGTCAGTTCTTACCTTTTGCCTTATATCGTTATTTGTGTCAATGTAAGTCACCCCATCAAATAAACTTCTTCATGATGAGAGTAGGAGACTAGGAAGTGAAGGGATGGCAGGATGTGTTGAACCTGATGTCCATACAGACTTTAAAAAAACTACTTATACATAGAAACCATTCGGTGATTATTTTTTTAAGATTTTATTTATTTATTTGACAGACAGAGATCACAAGTAGGCAGAGAGGCAGGCAGAGAGGGAGGCAGAGAGGAGGGGAAAGCAGGCTCCCCGCTGAGCAGAGAGCCCGATGAGGGGCTTGATCCCAGGACCCTGGGATCATGACCTGAGCCAAAAGCAGAGGCTTTAACCCACTGAGCCACCCAGGCACCCCCACTCGGTGATTATTAACTGATTTTAATATAACTTGACGATGGAGGAGCTAAGGAGGATGCAAATATAGCATTTTGCCTAGGTAGTGATGGTGCTATAAAGAAAACAAGATGGTGGGGACTTCTTAAATTTAACAGTGAGAAACACTGCTTTTTCAACTCCCACTTTCAAACTAAGGTAAAAAAGACAGCAACAAAAGCAGTAAGAGAAGCCTCATTTTTAATGAAACCGTGAGAAAACAATCTGAAACCACAAAATATGAAGATTAGTTAAAAAACAAAAACAAACAAAAAAATCTGTAATGAAATCAAGGGAGACTATTGGGGGAAAATACGAAACCATTTTTTAACTTCTTAAAATTTTTATAAAGATTTTATTGATTTATTTGTCAAGGGAGAGAGAGACAGAGTCAGGCAAAGAAAGAAGCAGTCTCCCTGCTGAGCAAGGAGCCCAATGCAGGACTCGATCCCAGCACCCTGGGATCATGACCTGAGCAAAAGGCAGATGCTTAACCAACTGAGCCACCCAGGTGTCCCTGAAACCATTTTTTTTTTTAAAGTACAAGTTACTATTGTATGTAGTACAACCCCGAAACACCAAATAAACAATGCCTTACTTGAAGAAATGAATTCTGAATAAGTGGATTAGCCAAGGAAATATGCCTGGACTGTGTTCCCCATGCTAATGACTGGATGTGAGGTTAAAGACATACCCTCTCAGAAGCAGGTCAGTAGCATTGAAAGATAAAGAAACAAGCATTGTGTGTCCTAATTTCAGTCAGCTGCATAAATGTAAATAAATGCTAAATTGCAATGCATGAAGCCCAGATTAAATTATTTTAAAGGAAAATGTAGATTTCTGAATTTATCTCAGAAGATAGAAAAAGACTATGCAGTTACCAAAGAAGTAACTGAATATGTGGACAAAGAGCTACCTCTCTGAGACTTAGGAGGCCATGATGGTTCAACAAGTAAAATCTATCAAACCTTTAGGAACCAGTAACAGAGCATTAACAAACTTGTTTTTAATAATTTTAAAACATCCTTCCCAGGTCTTTCTCTAAAGTCATAACTGTGATGCCAAACTATAATAAAGATGATCTCAAAAAAGAAAGAGACAGAAGGAATACAAGCAAAGCTCACTTATTAGTATGAAGACACCAAAACTCTGAGGGAAACATCAGTAAAGTTAAACTAGCAATATTTAAAGAGAATTACAAATAGGATTCAGCCTTGTGCTGCTGAAATGGTTCAATATTGAAAAATGTTTATATTAAGAGTTTAGAGGTGTATAGTTATCTCCACCAAAACTTCAGATGGCATTGTGTAAAACTTAACATTCATTCTGATAATAACTTACAATAGAATAGGAATCAATATGATAAATACACAGTCACATAAACAGACACACATTCTCTTTTAGAAATGGAAATATTAAAGATGTAAGCCAAGAATGCTCAATATATATATAGCAATATTAAATAGATTAGATATGAAATAGCATAAAGGGAGAGAAAAAAGGTATAATTATCTGCCCAAAATTTGATCACATATTCCAGAAATCATAAAACATTCAGTGGTAGTATTATAAATGTAGCAATATTTAGTACAAAATTGAGAATATTGTGTCTTGGCCCGTCCAGGCAGTCTCCCCTTCCCTTATATTTTAGGAAGGAGGAAGGCTTTATTATCCCGGCCAGTATGTGTGTGTGTGTGCATGGGTGTGCACATCTATGTCATACATGTATACGTGTAATGTAGAATTAGGACATGTTTAAAGAGAGGCAAATTAAAGAACTAAGATCAGCAACTTTGCATAATAAAGAGTCTGGATATATTTGTAGATAAAGTAAAAAATACAGAAGGAAAAAAGACTGATGGCAAAGGTGGGTATCGCAGGAAGTAAAGAATTCTAAAACTTGAGAATCAAAGAGAGATTTTGGTTGTGTGCAGAGGGGGAATCGCCCAAAGAAGTTTGCAGCTGTGACCCATTAGTGGCAGCACATGGCACCTGGGGGATGAGCAAGTCAACCAAAACCATTATTCACAGGGAATAATTTCAGGAGAACAAAAGGTGCATCTCACATCTTCTGATTAAATTTTGAACTCTAAACCTAAGAGCTGGATAAAAATCCTTTGGAAATGATAGCACATTACAGCATGCATTGGTTTCTAATAATCATTTTTATATTGGTGGAAAGTGAAGACCGTACTACCTGCCACCCAACTTGGTTAAAAAAACAAGAGATGTTCCTTTCTTCAGAGGCATTAATTATGACTATGAGCAGTATAGTGGTAAAAAGTATCAGTTCTGGGTTCTGGGACCTGGATTCAAATCCTAGGGTTGTTGACTAATTTTCTGAACCTTCTGAGTATTGACTCCTATAAAATTTGAGTAATAATAGCATCTCTTATACAATTTTGTTGTGAGCATGAATAGCACATTGAATACAAAGCTTGGATTTGTATGTACTCAATAAATACTATCTATTTTTATGAAACACACCTGTGATATGTTTCTGGGGAAATATGTCATTGTTTAGTTTTTCATCTCCATACATAAAATTCTACAGCTCCAGCTTACTTTATGAGCACATACCAGAAAAAATACTATTTAATATTGAACACATCATGCTAGATAAGCAGTTTTTAATGTTGAGAAGTCTTCATACCTAGATTTATTTCTTTAATCTCAATTAGCTGTCACAAGAAAAATTTTAAATTCTCACTTAAAATTTTATACTCAGTATAGATGGTGTTTAGTTTCATGGTGAGCAATTATCCAAATAAGTCAAGATATTATACAGTTGTCACATATCAGAAGAAACTATGTTTACAACTTCACAGAATTGAAGAGAGAAATTATTTGGATTAGAAGATAGATTTCCCATCCTGAAAAAAAGAAAAACAACAACAACAACAACAAAAAAAAACCCTCAATCTCATTCAGCCCCTGCTGTGTTCTCTTCAAAGGGATGATCAGCTTTATACATTTCTAATTTTTGCTCTATTGAACATACAGACATAACCTGAATATACCCTTATCATTTATTTTCAAAAGAGATATCCTGATTCCTTGCCAGACTGCTATTTATATTACCCGTAAGACAGTCGACCTGATGATACAGAATGAAAATGGCTTCCAGCCCTACCCATAAGTCCACTGAGCTATAAAGCAACTTTGTTAACTTCACTTATTGGATTTTTAAATTGTCATGTATTGGCAGTTTGTCACTGGCATTGACTTCCTGCCCTAGAGCCAAGATTACTGCTATAACTACAGTTCATTCTTCAACACCAAGTTTATAGCTCACTACTCTGGCCACTGTGAGGAGGTAATGTTTGAGAACTCTGCATCACAGTACCATTTTTAGTACATCCCTGGAAACTGAACTATGGAGAATTTTATCCTGGATCCTCCGCCAGCTATCTTTACAAATTCTCGATGACTGAATAATTCCATCCCCAAACTCATTCAGTCAGCAAATACTTATGAGGCCCAGCTGGTAATGACTTGTAATGACTTGGAAGTTTTGGTAGACAGACAAAAGACATGGTCTCTGATCTTAAACAGCTTATAGCTTCACTGAAGAGAAAAAACAAATGCATAGCTAACCATTAGAGAAAAGTGATCACCTATTTCAAATGTCTGGCAAGTTTGTCCAGTTCTTGCTATCCCCACTGCGACCATAGTGGTGTCAGTCACCATTAGCTTTTGTCTATAACATTGTTGCAGGCTCTTCACTGGTCTCCCCTCCTTTGAAAGAGTCTCCTCGACGACAATGAAAGTGACCTTTCTAATGTAGAAATATAATAATACAGCTTCCACTTAATACATCCCTCAATGCTTCTACAATGCTTTTAGGACAAAATTCAAATTTCTTAACATGGCTTATATGGCCCACCTACATCTGCACCCTCTCCAGTCCATCACTCCAGATTTATCACTCACCCTTCTCTTCCTTTAGTTTTGCAGTATAACCATATCAAATTCCTTTAGTGCCTAAAATTCAAATAGTCTTAAGCCTCCAAGCTGCAAAACATGCTAGTCCCACTGCCTAAACCTTCTTTTTACAATTTTTCACTCTACCCCATATCTGAGCCTGGATAATTTCTACTTGATCTTTATGTATAAGCAGAAATGTTACTCTCCTTAGGAAACCTACACTGACCCATATATTTGATTACTTTCCCTACTCTATCCTAATATGTGTTCATTTCACACCTTGTTTATACTTTATCACTGTATTCTAATTATTTTTACTATCATTTTGGCTGAATATTAATGTTCCTAAAGACAGGGAGTGTTTCTATCATATTTATTGTTGTACCTAGTATCAAGCTTGTACATAGCAGACTCTCAATAAATATCAGGAACGAATGAATGAATGAATGAGACGCATAATATAAGTGTAATAGAAATTCAGAAAAAAAGAGATCAATGTTACTAGAATAATCATGAAGGATCTGCGAAAAAGCATTTGAAAAATAAATAGGATTTTGACAACTAGGAGAGAAGAAAAAAGCATTTTATACTAAGAAGCAGCAAATTTATAGCAAAGACTAACAATTATATTAAATAAGAAGGAGACTTTCATAACACTGTGTGCATATTATTAGTTGGGAAATAAAACTAGTTAGGTATATGGTGAAGGCAGATCATGAAAAATCTGTAGAAGAGGCAGAGAAGCAAATAAGTTCACCGTGATTTATTTATTTATTGTCTACTTAGGACTTACTGTGATTTTCAATCAGAGGATGCTTGATACTGAACAAATCTTGGAAAATAACCAGTCATTATCTCATCAAATACTGCCCCTTCTTTTCTCTATTATTTTTACATTCTCATTAAACATATGGTAGTACTTGTCATTCTTTGTTCCTCACTTTCATATTTTTCTCTGCATTGCCTCTCTTACGTTGCACTGTTACTTCTTCAGACTGTTTGCCAAACATGTCGTCAACTTTGTCCAATGCTATTAAACCTACCCATTGCATTTTTTTTCTCTTTTAATTTTTTTCAGCATAACAGTATTCATTGTTTTTGCACAACACCCAGTGCTCCATGCAAAACGTGCCCTCCCCATTACCCACCACCTGTTCCCCCAACCTCCCACCCCTGACCCTTCAAAACCCTCAGGTTGTTTTTCAGAGTCCATAGTCTCTTATGGTTCTCCTCCCCTTCCAATTTTTTTTTTTATAAACATATAATGTATTTTTATCCCCAGGTGTACAGGTCTGTGAATCGCCAGGTTTACACACTTCACAGCACTCACGATAGTACATACCCTCCCCAATGTCCAAAACCCCCTCCCCCTCTCCTAACCCCACCTCCCCCCAGCAACCCCCCCAAAGAACAAACAATCCAATCAAGAAATGGGCAGAGGATATGAACAGACATTTCTGCAAAGAAGACATCCAGATGGCCAACAGACACTTGAAAAAGTGCTCCACGTCACTCGGCATCAGGGAAATACAAATCAAAACCACAATGAGATACCACCTCACACCAGTCAGAATGGCTAAAATTAACAAGTCAGGAAATGACAGATGCTGGCAAGGATGTGGAGAAAGGGGAACCCTCCTCCACTGTTGGTCAGAATGCAAGCTGGTGCAACCACCCTGGAAAACAGCATGGAGGTTCCTCAAAATGTTGAAAATAGAACTACCCTATGACCCAGCAATTGCACTACTGGGTATTTACCCTAAAGATACAAACATAGTGATCCGAAGGGGCACGTGTACCCGAATGTTTATAGCAGCAATGTCTACAATAGCCAAACTATGGAAAGAACCTAGATGTCCATCAACAGATGAATGGATAAAGAAGAAGTGGTATATATACACAATGGAATACTATGCAGCCATCAAAAGAAATGAAATCTTGCCATTTGCGACGACGTGGATGGAACTAGAGCGTATCATGCTTAGTGAAATAAGTCAATTGGAGAAAGACAACTATCATATGATCTCCCTGATATGAGGACATGGAGAAGCAACATGGGGGGTTAGGGGGATAGGAGAAGAATAAATGAAACAAGATGGGATTGAGAGGGAGACAAACCATAAATGACTCTTAATCTCCCATTGCATTTTTTATTTAGGTTATGATATTCTTTCAAGTTTTTGTTTTCCTCATTTTAAAAACAGTTGTGTGGTTCTTCTTCATATTTTAAATATTAACATATTAAGAATGTTCATTTTAGGGGCGCCTGAGTGGCTCAGAGGGTTAAGCCTCTGCCTTCGGCTCGGGTCATGGTCTCAGGGTCCTGGGATCGAGCCCCGCATCGGGCTTTCTGCTCAGCGGGGAGCCTGTTTCCCCCTCTCTCTCTGCCTGTCTCTCTGCCTACTTGTGATCTCTCTCTCTGTGTCAAATAAATAAATAAAATCTTTAAAAAAAAAAAAAGAATGTTCATTTTACTTCCTTGTTATATAATTCTATTATCTGAAGATCCTGGAGGTCTGATCCCTCTGGGCTCTTGCTTGTTTCCATGAATGTTTTTTTAAGTTTGGACTGTCCAGACTTAATCCACGGGAATTCTGTGCAGCCTAGGTTGAGAGAGCCTCATTCGAAAGAGAATTTGTTTTTGCTTCTGCCAAGCAACCTCATATTCTACCAACCTAAGACTTACTTAATTACTCATTTACACATTTTCAGGGCTACAATGGAAGTATAAATTTTAACTACACACTAGCATGAGGACCTATCTATCATTACAAATCTTTAGGAAAGGCATTTTTCTCCAACTAGAGCTCAAGACAAAATAGCTAAGTTATCTTCTCTTTGCCGTTCTGTTGGATTTTTTTTGTTTCCTTTCTGTCCTCTCATTAGGTTATCGCCATTAGAAATTCCCAGCTTTGTCAGTTCCAGCTCCTCATGAGTTCCCCCACCACTTCCCTAATAAGGCCTTCTCTTCTACCTCCAGGTGTCCATTAAAAGACAAACCTTTAGGTTACCAAGAATGGAAAACACCTCCAGGCAAATTGTACCTGTAGTATAGCTGTCTACTCGAGTTTTTGAGCTATCTCTTTATTTGGGGGCAGTGGGAAGCTCCCTTACATTCCGACAAGCTCAGCATTCTAGAGCATATTGTGATATTTTATCTAGTTGTTATATTTCATCTACATATTTTATAACGGGAGACTTTGCATTTTCTCAATCACACTGACAGAAACTCAGGTCAAAAGGAATCAATAATTTAAATGGGGAAGGGCTGTTGGTCTTAAATGGCAGGAACCAGATAGGCTCTAATTCATACTTGTTTGCATGGTTTTATCACTTTAAGTCCCTTGTCCTGGAAACCTGTAACTCCAGGACCCTACATCTAAAACTAATCACTTCTGGCAGTCGAAGTTGTTGGTGACAAGTAACAGAAATGGACTATGTTAAACAAAAAAGAAAGGAATTTTTTGGAGAGCTATTGCCAGAATCAGTGACAGATGGGCAGCCAGACCTTCAAGATGGGAAAGCACAAGAAGAGTCATGATAACTTGCTCAAATTTCATAAATTCTCCTAGGGGCAATTACCCAAGCCTACATATTTTCTCCACTCCTTGGCTGCATCATAGTGGTGAGCCTTAATTCCCACCAAAATACTCTTGAAAGAGCTTCTCTAAAAGGAAGATGTGGCACAGCCAAACAATACTAAACAAACAAACAAACAAACAAACAAACAAAAACTCATCACAGCAGACATGGTGGGCCAGTGGAAAGCCATGGTGATAATTAAAATTGCCTTAGAGCTTTTGAAGTCATATGACTATTAACCCTTTTCCACCACAGCTGTCCTTAAATCAGATCACTTTCATCTTCCAGCTGGTGAATTTTTGTTATTCTAAGTGCATGATGTTATACTTCCTGCTACTAAAATTTTCACAGATTTATCTTCATTACATTTCTACCACTCACAGGGAACATTTAGAATCTCAGTTTGAGTCATCCTTTATCCTTTGTATTGTTCAATTCTCCACTCCCTCCCATATCCTGTTTATATTCCCATGGCCCTCATTGCTTGACATTTTTTAAACAAATACATATCCTCTTATTTCTATCTCTATATTCATGTCTACCCTATAGGTATTTAATTGTAAAAGGTCTCCTTTTTTAGTAAAAAGCTATTTGTCACCCAGTCTCTAGGAAAGAATGGACAGAGTTGTGTTTTATACAACTGCACTACAGCTACATATTATTGTAATGTATGTAAAGATAAGCAAACTATTGCTTACAGGAGAAAAAAAAAAGCCCAAAGTTTATGGAATGTGTAAGTAGCAGAAATGGGATCCAAAACCTTTATCTGACTATTAAGTTTTCCAGTTAGCAATTAGCTCATTCTGGCATAGAATATCTAAGAATTGCTTCCAAATATTTCCTACTACTGAATAGATAACTGAGTATCTCCTTTATTGTGTTCTAAGCTATAGTATCTGTTCATTCCAATGCTTAACCAATAGTAATTTAATGATTTGTGCCATGTGCTTTTCTAAACCCTTGGAATGTATCTGTAAGTTAAAGAGAGAGGGGGAAAAAAAAAAGATCTATATGCCCATGTATCTTTGTGATGGAGATGGATAGTAAATACTAAATATGACAGGTTTTCCTTATATAGTATTTTAGATGAATGTTAAATGCTAAGGAAAAATAATTAAAAGGAGTGTAAGGTAAGTGGGAAATGAGAATGCTGAGGGGCAGGAATTGAGTTTGCTGTACATAGCAGCATATATTAGATTGAACCACATGAAATTGTCCCTGAATTAAGAAAATAGCTCTTTTGTAGAGTTCAGCCTATCTAGGTGGTCAAGGCAAACATAACTGAGAAGGTGAGATGTGAGCAAATACTTGAAGTTGCTAAGAGAATTAGCAAGGCATATTTAGAGGAAGAATGATTTGGGTTCCTTCTGTTTATTACCTGTTCTTCCTTTCTCATTTCAGTTTAAAGCCCTCCTGATCTACTGATCTCTTTTCATAAATATTCCTCTAGTCTGAGACATTCATTGTTATGTGTCAGAACCACCACTGTAGAAGTTAAAGGCATCAGAAAACCAAATGTTTTTTATAAAGCCATTATGGTCATGAGCTTATCACATAAGCTCTTTTTTTCAAATATAAAATATAGTAAAAAGACCAAACGAAACTTCAAGTTTCAAGTGTTTCCCTCACAATGATTCAGAAGCTGTAGATATACCTTAATTCTTTCGTTTGGATTTACTGGTTTCCGCCAGAGGAAAAATAGCTGTAGGATGTTTGGTATATTTGGTAAAGCCTGGCAGGCTCTATTATGACTTACTATCCTCTCCAAACAGCACCATCTGTGCAGTAAAGAACTAACTCAGCAGGCCTTATTACTCAAACCCTGTAAATCAAAAAAAGAACTGGCCCTTGACCAGTTCCTGGGAGAAAACTTCTGAAAGCTTGAAATATCCTGCTTAATAAGAGTGTTTTGGTATGCCTGAGGCCTGGGGCCATGCCAGATATGCCAAAAATGTACCTTAAGTCACCATATGGGCCATGCTATACTAATGTAACTTCTGAGGGCTGGAAACTGAATAGCTAAGGTCAGCCACATAGGCCATGCATGTCTCCCTGGCCAACCTGTCATATCTTGTTCTTGTGAGACTTCAGCACTAACTGGCCATTCCTCTGGGGGAAGACAACAAAAACGAGTGCCTGATTTCTCCTGGACTCTGTTCTCTGTGTCCTTTGTCTTTTCTGAATTTAATCTGTATCTTTTCACTATAATAATCTATAACTGAGAATCACAGCTTCTGAGTTCTGTGAGTCTTCGTAGGGAATCACAGAGTTTGAGAGCGGTCTTGGAGACCCCCAACATACCATTCATGACACTCCTCCTGGACATTCTCTTCCTCCTGGAACACACTAACAACTTTCATTATACCTCCAGGATCTGAGACTCTACCTTTGAACAGAGTTCAGAATAAGAAGTAGGCAATCTCATAATTGTGCGTCAGAGTCCCTACCCCATCCTCACTTAATATCCATCATGTTAACATCTACACACATATTTTGATTCTTTTTCACCTTTTCAGATTTCCCTACTTCCATCTCCATCCTGGCTTTATTCATGGATTACTTCTCAATATTTAATTAAGAACTTTTTATTTTAGAAATTAAGGTAAGATGCAGAGATTTCAGCATTTTTAGCAAGCAAGCACACTAGATGTCTTCTTATGTGTCCTAAAAATTGGAAGGACAAAGTGCTCAATTACAGTCCTTAATCAGTTATTCATTCCACAAAGATCAGTGACCTATTTTTAAATATCCCACTTTTATTTTCTTTTCATAGTAAAAATTAACATTAAACATCCTTCTTTTCATAATATTATAACATACAATATTATATAAACTGCAAGACATACTCATTGCATGGAAGGTTAGACTACTCTAAAATAAATATACTAGAAGGTCCCACATTCTTAAAAAATTTAAATAATTTGTATAAGTAAAGAGGCAGAGTACTTAAAATTTTAAATACTAGTGTCAATAGACTGACTTAACAGAACTATTTTCTACAGCAAGTGTTAACTTTTTTGTAAAGAAAGAACAAATGGAATTGGAAAATATAAAAACCCAAACTGACAATCAATTTGTATTTCATACTTTTAGTTTTGGGGTTGCATTTTGGTTATACATCACTCTCATGGTAACCTATTATTTTGTTAAATGTGCAAGACTAAATGAAAATAAAGTTAATTAAAATAATTACATAACTATGAGACATGTTTTTAAATTTCTTCAATATGACTTATTTCAAAAGATGTACTTCTATTTAAAATGACATAAAAATCAGTGCTCAAAATAACCAATGAATCAACTATTCCATTAAAACCATCTGGTAAATCACTACTTATGAAATTATGTTTAATACTACCTTAAAGTAATGAAATAAAATAATTCTGTCAAGTAGTAATCATTTTTCCATCTCTGTAAATTCACTGTTTGTATAAGTAATGAACCAATACTTTGTACCTCTGTAGAGTAACCTCTGTGCACATTATTATTTGGCAGATCATCCTTTTGTGGCAGATTATTTTAAGGAGAACTGTTACTGTAAATGAATTTGCTTAAATGTATGGTTCTAAATTAGTGAACATAAAATTACAGCTCCATGATTTGTCATCATTTTGGTTGTTATAGGATTACATTTAAATATATTATAATTGAGAAATGATTTGAATACTACATTTTCAGCTACTCTGATAAGTTATCATCTCTACCACTATACTTAGCTTCTTTCTAGGACTATAGCTTTTGGCAATTCAGAAACTGACTGCAAACCTCTAACTTCCAGATAGCTCAATGTCAGTTAAAAGGGGCATAGCATAAATAACATATCGGCTTATGAAAATATATATCTTAATTCACAGCATTCACTGAAGAGAACGGTAGTTACAGAAACCAGGCAAAGGAAACTGGCTGTAACCAGATGCAAATGTTCCAGTCTTGTGATCTGGCATCCGGTAAGAATGTATCATTGAACTTAACTTGTCTCTTCTCTTTGTCTAATCAGGCAATTGTTTTTTATTCTAGAAAACCCACTTTTTTTGTGAAATGTGGCACTCTCTAGAGGGGAGAGGTTTTAGCTTTTCATGAAGTTACTATGTCAGAAATGTACAGGGAACCACAGAAACAAGTAAGAAATGACTGCCTTTTATGTTGGTTCAAGAGAGAATAAGTATTTGAGAATGATAAATCCAAGCAAGAGTTACAAGCCAGAGAGAAAAGATTAGAAGATTTCATTTATCTCTGGGAGAGAAAAAACTATTTTTCAGACATACTACCTAAATAGGTCTGCCTAAAGTATACATAAAAGACTGCAGGATTTTTAAAGTATGAATTTAGCTTGGGTAAGATCAAGCAAATGTAGGAGAAAAGAATGCATACATAAGTTTAACATTAGTATTTCAGAGAATATTGTAATCTATACCTATTTCATTACTTTTACCCTTCAAACATCAGGATATTTGTTTCATTCGAAAATGAGCTTTTCATTCAATTTACTAAATATCTCTAATGTGCCAAAGTCACATAGATCTCTTAGTTTCTGCTTTTGCTTCATGTGTGAGTTGGAATATTTCTTATTTTCTCACCAGGTCCCCCATATGATTGTTAGTGATTATCCAGCACTGGTATTTGTTAGTCTGGGTATCAAAGTCACCAGAAATGGAACTCATACTACTTGTCTTCAAACTATGTACATCTATTAAATTTAATGAAGTTAAAATAGTCAAAAGTAAAAATAATTTAAATAAATATCTCAATAGACATCTCAGGTGTAAACTTTAAAAAATCCTGAAGGGAGCACTATTTACATGAATACTTCTATAAACAGAGCAAAATTCTTGTCTGTCATCAATATACCCACCCCTCAACCCCTAGGTCAGACAAAAGCTGTACAGTATCGAGAGAGAAATCATTATGGTCTACTCAGTATTATTTATAAAGTTATATCATGTCTTCCCTACCAGAGATTTTTTAAAAATAGTAACATTTTTCCAAAGGCCTTTTCTTTTCTCAACTAAAGAGATCATGTCCCTACCCCTGCTCTATTGATGTAAAAGAAAATCAATACACAGATAGTAAATGTTATTATCTATCCCTGGTAAAATTATAGTTTGTACATAAATAAATCTATAAATTTATTTACTGTTTATTGGGGAAGGGGCATGGGAGGAGGCCAAAAGGCAGCAAGACTCCCTGGTATCAATCTGTTCCAAATAACCTTAAAGAAAATTAGCTACTGGGAGGCAGAAACACCCAGTAATAAGCTGGCAGCAAATACTACCCCTTAAGTCTATAAATATGTAAATGGCATGAAACAGTAACTCCTGATAGTTGGTGCCCCAGTTAGAGTAGTGGGATTTTATTACCTAAAATTTAAAATGCTTATATCTGTATTGCCAGAAGTGTCAAGTAATCTCATTTCAGGGTCAGTGACATGGGAAAGAGTAAGTGGGTAAGAGCAAACTGATGTGTTTTTTGTTTAAAAAAAAGGAAAGAAAAGAAGAAGGGACAGGAAGGAGGGAAAGAAAGGAAAGAAGGAAGAAAGGAAGTCTAAGAGAAAATCCATTTCTTAAATGGTTTGAATCCAATGAATAAGGCTGATTGAAGGATAAGCAGGAGGACAAGAAGCTGAATAAGAAGCCTGAGGTTTATCTGCAAAAGTATGCACCTATAGCTGAGGAAGACCTAGTGGGGGGTGGGGCGGGGGGAGAATATATGTACTGCTTATATGTGGCTAATGTCCAGGTACTATGCCAGTCCCTGGGAATACAGCAGGCAACAAAAGTACCAAAGCCCCTACTCTGAATGAGCTTAGATTCCGGTGGAAAAATAAAGATAATAATCAAAAACTCATATAGTATTTTGCTTAGTGATAGGTACTATGAAGAAATGTAAAAAATAAGGTAAGGGAATACAAAAATAATCGGGCAAGAAGGATATTCAGGAAAGGTGTCCCTTAGGACAAGACATGAACAGAGGCCTGAATGAAATGAGCAAAGCAGCCCTGGGCTACCTGGGGGGTGCAGTGGGGTGGGGTAAGGAAGAGTGATCTACACACAGGGCAGTGTAAAAGCAAAGATGTGAGGCAGGAACACTATGTGTGGAAGGCACAGGCAAAGAGCCCAGTGTGGCTACAGTAGAATGAGTTGGTAGTAAATGAAATCAAAAGAGGCTGTGGGTGGAGGCAGACTGAAGATTGTATGAGGATTATGTAGGACTCTGGATTTTACTCTGAGGTGAGAAGTCATTAGAGTGTTTTGAACAGAGGAGTGACATGTTGTGACATAAGCTTTAAAAGGCTCAGTCTGCCTGCTGCAAAGAAACCAGACTGCAGAGTGACAAGGGTGGAGGCAGGAGAGCAGTCAGGAGGCAGTTTTATGTGTGTGTTTCTCTGTGGGATGACTGCTCTTACAACTTGCCAGATAACAAAGGGAATTAGTTATAATTCATTTACCAAAGTGATTCCAGGCAAGTTATTGTCATGTTAATTTTTAAGACTTAATTTTTAGGGTTATAGCAAAACTGAGAAGAAGGTACAGCGACTTCCCATATACCCCATCCTCACACATGCACAGCCCTTCCCATTATCAACATCCCTCAGAGTGGGACATTTATTACAACTCATGAACCTGCACACATTATAATCTCCCAAAGTCCACTGTCTACATTACAGTTCATTCTTGGTGTTCTACATTCTATAAGTTTGGACAAATGCATAATGACATGTATCCATCTTATAGTATCATACATTGTAGCTTCACTGTCCTAAAAATCCTAAAAGCCTTTGCAAATATTCTGTCCCAGTATGTGACTTGTCTTCTCATTCTCTTGATCATATTAACATTTTTAGGTGTGATATTATTGCAAAAACATTTAAAAAACACAGAAATTAAAGGAAAAAATCATCAATAATAAAATCACCTCATCAAATTATTTTTATCAATATTCTAACTTTTTAAATGTAAATATTTGTGTCTAATGCCATATTTGCAATAATGTCATAAAAAGAATTACATAATCTATATTTTTACCTTCACATTTAACATTTTACCCTGTGCATTTTTCTACTTCGTGTTTTTTTTCCTTATATTTTGCCCTTTTGAAATTCCCTTCCTCTGCCTCCAAATAACCAACATGAGCAGGTTTCTGTGCATTATTTCCATACCTTTCTTGATGCATACATAATCTCTTTTTTAAATAATCTAGTCCTAAAAAATATCGTTCCATTTCCATTAAATACACTGTGATTCTTTATAGGCCCACATTCTACTTGCATGATAGTTTTTTATTAATTCCAGTTAGTTAACACACAGTGTAATATTAGTTTCAGGTATACAATATAGTGATTCAACATTTCCATACAACACCTGATGCTCATCACAACTGTGCTCTCCTTATGCATGATAGTTTTAATGAATTAAATTCTTGGTATTTTTAAGTGTCAAACTATTTTGAGGAAAAACAAGAGTGTGTACTCATATTAATAAACACAAACCTGTTTAACTAGGGTGCCCCATCCCCCATTTCCTGGCTAGATGAGGCACACCCATCCTCTTCTCTTGAAACCTTCCCTTACAGCTCTTTTCAAAAGGGAATGGTGTGTTTCTAAATACATTTGTTATTTAAAATGTATTCTGGGGTGCCTGGGTGGCTGAGTCATTAAGCATCTGCCTTTGGCTAGGGTCATGATCCCAAGGTCCTGAATCAGGCTTCCCACACCTGGCTCCCTGCTCAGGCAGGAGCCTGCTTCTCCTTCTCCCACTCCCCCTGCTTGTGTTCCCTATCTCACTGTGTCTCTGTCAAATAAATAAATAAAACCTTTTAAAAAATAAAAGTAAATAAAAATAAAATGTATTCCAAGGATGTTTTTAGTGAAGCTTATGACTAGGATTGTATTTGCATTACTAAGTAATAAGTACTTACTTCAAGTACTATTCATGCATGGCCATCTGATTTAATGGCACATCCAAGGTTGGGACAGCTTCCCAGGACTCCTCAGGACTCACTGAGATCTCTGAGAGAGCATCACTAAATCGGCAGACCCAGAATCTGCAAACACACATCCTCTAAACTGTTAACTGGCCCTAAAAACAGCTTCCTCCTTCTGGAAATCATGAAAATGGATTAAAGTTATAAGCTTAGGGTCCAGCATATTTTATTTAGCCTACTGTCCCAATAATCAGTATTTTGGGGAGAAGTTTACTGCTTTGATATTTTGAACACATAATTTTCCTAGCTATATTCTGACTAAATAATTTGGACCAAGGAAAATGTGCTGGTGGGAATAAGCATTTTCTTATATTTTTCTAGGACATGATTATTAGGTGCAGTGGAAGAAGCTAATCCATTTTAGTGATATTCAATTAGGAGAGGTATCTATTGCATCTATTGCAAAAATAGAATGACTCAATTGAATAAGTCCTTTCCAAAAATGCTCTCTTCCTTTGAAATATTTTAGAACTATAATGTGTAGGTTTCTTATTCCTTATTACTTTAGTGAAGACTAAACAAAATATTACATGACATTCCAAATTAAGTTTATGAATATATATATGAATATATGAACTTGTATGTATTATACACACATTTACATATTTTCTACTACAACTCTCCACAGCGAATATTTCATGTTTAATATGCTTTATTCTTGATAGACATGATTAATATTCTTCAGATAAGCCTATAATTAAGTATTTGGAAAAATATATATTCAACAAAATATTTTTCATTACATTATCCTGTTACCATTCTGTTATTTTATTCCATTTCTTCTACAGGAAAAATCAATGCACAAATATAAAATGTCAGTCAGCCTCCTCCTGAGATCTTTTATAAAGACTTTACTTTTTTCTTCAAATACAAGATTAAGAGATTGCCCTCTGTCCTTAGTATATATAATACACTAAAAGCCTTGAATTCAATCCTTTAATCATCAATGCTTAAAAGAAACAGCCCATTCTGAGTTCTCTATATAGGTTATCAGCTGTACCTTTAAAAATGACTTTCTATTTTAGCAACTGAATTTCCAAAAGGAATTATCATGAACATAAGATCTAACTGAGAGAAGCTCTTACCCAGTAGGATCTGAATAAATTAATTTCTGAGTCATAAAAGTCCTCAATTTCTCATCAAGTTTGACTTAAATATTTAACCAGAAACAAGGAATCAACTTACAGTCAAACCAAGTGCCTCTATATAAATCTTCCAAAGAATTAAGGTTGAAATCTAGACTTATCTAGCCCATTAATATCACAAAATAACCAGGCCCTGTAAACTATGACTTTCAACACCAAATAAGCTTAACAGAATTCAAAATAGATAATCCAAAGGTTCATCATGTCACTGACCAGAAAGAAAATTTTGGCGTGTCAAGTGACTTTCATAACTTTAAAGTGTATTTAAGAATTATAAACTCACTAGATTCAGGAAGAAACTTCCATGTTTAGATGTCATGCTTAGGAGCTTAATTTATTTTTAATATTTTTAAACCACAAATTTTAGTTCCTATTTTTTTATCAACTACCATAGGCAAAAGAATATGTTCAGAAGAGAATTTCTCAGACTACAATAAATAAATATCGCTAACACTGGTACCATTTTGGCTCTGATTAGATGAAACTGAAGTTGCTTATTTATTATTATTCTATTGCAGGATTAGGAAACATGAGCAGAGCTCGAAGACAAAAGCTTTCCAGAGGTAAATAAAATCAGTTAAGCAACATGAAACTGACACTTCCAATAGTTCTTTTTGATGGAGAAATGTGTTCACTCTCAAATTTATTAGAAGTTCTCCCTTTTCGCCACAAGCTAAATTATTTTTCCTATAGATTTTTTTAAAGCTCAGATAGAAAGATATCCTTGATGTTTCTTAGCATAAGAAATTTTATTCTTAAACTGTCCAATTTGGTTCTTCTACTGATATAGTTAGTTTAGGTAAACACTCTCAAATGTTTACTCCTCTCATCAGATCCTGCTTCTCTTAAATACATCAACTCAAATAAAGCCTAATACATCATTCAGATTTTAATTTTTAATAATCTTTTATCCATGAAAGAATAATTCTGAAGGGTAATCCCTAAGGAAATATTTTCACCATAATACATCTTTAGTTCCTACAAAGCTTCTGCAAAATAGCAAACCATCTAATACCTTAAACATTTTAAGAAGAGTTTCTCATCATGCTCCTCAGCTTTCAATCTGGTTCTTCTTATTCCACTTCTGATAATTCAGTCATTTTCAAGCAAAAACCCTTCAGTTATGAAATCTAAGGTTCTTTGCACAGTTCAGCTTACCCTTAACAACCAACAAAATTTGGTCAAAGGTGCTAATATGTTATTTATAGTCCTTGGCATTTACTTCTTTTATAAATTTCATTAAGTCTTCTGAACATGCATGACTTCAGTTTTCCAACCCAGAACCATGCAAAAATAAATTATAAATTTCTGTTGTTTAAGCCACCCAGACTATGGTATTCTCTTATGGAGTGTGAGCTAAGATAATGGGATTGTCGTTATTTTTGTAGTACATATAAAATGAGTCAGTTAATATAGAGTGTTTAGAACAGAGCCTGGCATACCTAAAGATCTCTATATGTTTTAACAATTACTTTTATTTGGGTCTAGATTCAAAATTTTTATAAAATCTTAGCATATTGAGGGTACTTAAAGACTACACAGTACAATTGTACTTTCCTCTCAGAATAGCCAGTAACTGCTTTCCCCAGGTGTCATCTAAAGCACCACCCCCAAGTGGCTTACCCTGTGTTACACAATGATGTGTTAGCACACCCAGCTCTCCCAACTCTCATCATATCATTTAGGAAGCAGTATTCAGAGTACAATTTTAGTCATGAGATTTTAAAAAGCAACAACCACCATATTTTTACCAGGTTCATTTTATTCTTCTAGTAAAATCTGTCCCATTACTTTCATTGTAATGATCACATTGGGTAAAATCTCTCCTCTTTCTGTGTACGTATGTGTACACATACACACGCACTGTCTCTGTCTCTCTCTGAAAATATAACTCAAAGAAGTAAAGTTAAAAGAAAGACAGAGTTATTTGGGTAATAAGACATATTTGGTCTCTAGAAACAAAATTGTTTCTCGGGGGCTACTTCCACGGAAACCTGTAAAGCATCTGTCCCACGTACTAGCAGAAATTTTAATAGTAGTTTTCAATTGAGTCTATGGAGAATGTGTCAAAGGCAAGAACATTTTAAATAGTTCTTAATGCCTGTGGGTGTACCCAGAAATAACTTAATGTTGTTTCAAGTTCTTCATTACCTACAGCTAAAGACAGACTCATTTGGGGGAATTCCCTTAACATTTTATTTACTAAAGAGAGTTTGGTTAATTTTTGTTTTCTTAGAAATGACTGGATATACTAAGTTGTACACTGCTTTGAGAGATCTTTTTTCTTTATATTCTATGGCTAGCCTTCAATTACTTTATCGTAATACTCCTAGAATATTCTTCCAACTTTAGTTTCCATCTCCTTCAATCTGAGACACAATATAAAGTAGTATTAAGGACACATGTTTGCATTTAGGTCCACTTGTTCAAACCCCAACTCTTCCACTTTATAGCTAAATGAGTTGGTAGTGATTACTCAGTTTTTAAAGTCTGATTTGCATAATGTTTACTCCATCTTTCCTTCAGTGACTTCTCACTGATTACAAAATACAATTCCAATTGTTCTTGAAGTTATTCAGTTCCACTACTATGTAACCTGCCCCTTACTATGCAATCTTACATTTATATGGTCCTCTCTTCTATGTGTAAGCCAATTCTACATCAACTTTTATTTATGCAATTTCCCCTCTGTGCTACAGGAGGGTTATTTTTTTTTTCTTATTTTTAGGGCCCCTCAGTATTTGTTAGTTTTTTCATTCATAATTTTTAAAAATTTACTAATTTTTATAGCCATTTTAAGTTCACAGCAAAATTAAGTGGAAAGAATAGACCATTATTTTTTCCAGGAAAACTACAAACTTTATGAGTTGCATATATCTGGTTGATTTAATAGAGCTCTTGTGTTATTACTCATTATATTACTTAATCACTGTGTATCATCACTCTGGATTGTACTTAACTGTAATGGACTGCATAATTTAAGTTAGCGCTAGTTCAGCAGTACTTCAGTGGTTCTCTAGTGACCAGAGAAAATATAGAAGGCTGTATAAGAAATCTATTGCCCCTACATATCTCTCAAGGCACATAGTAGTTTTTCATGGACTAAATGGAAGAATGAGCTCTGCAGAGTATGTTATCCAATTTGTTCAGTGTGGCAGACATCCTGCTACCTGGTTTTTATCTCCTTCTAGATTCATGGTAGGACTATACTGTCTCACCCTACTAAAGCAAAGTATGGCCATATCACATGCTCTGACCAATAAAATGTGAAAAGTCACATATATAACTTTCAGATGGAAACATTAATTTTCTAGTTCTCTATCCCTTTCTATTCTTCTGCCACTGCAATCATGTAAGCATGTGTTTATATGGATGTTCAATGCTACATGTGTTTAAAGAAGACAAGCACATGGACTGTTTCCCAGACTTAAAATGGACTTCATGGTAGAAAGACACAATCTTTGGGCTTTAAGCCATTGAGATTTATGCCACAGAGTTGGTTGTTATTTTAGTATCATCTACTCTATCATTTGATTCATGTAAATATGTAAAACTATCTGAACAAATAAAAATAAAATCTAAATCTATTTACCCACCACTCTTCAAATGCCTCTATAAATGAGTTGATTGCCTTTCTTTTCATCTTTACTTACTAATTTGTAAAGATTCATTTAGGATTTACTGTATGTATGGAACTAGACAGGTTATTGGGAAATAAAAATAATAAATTGGTTAGGTATGGTCCCTAATCTGATATAATTGGTATTCTTGTGTAAAAGACCAAAAATAGAAAATAAAAATAATTCAACAAATGAAACACGTATAGAGTGTTACAATAGCTATGAAGGAAAGAAGTAAGGGTCTAACAAAGAGTAACAGGGAATTTACTTTAGATAAGGTGGTCAGAAAAATGTCCTTAATGTGATGAGATTTATTTATTTTTTTTTTAAAGATTTATTTATTTGACAGATAGAGATTACAAGTAGGCAGAGAGGCAGGCAGAGAGAGAGGAGGAAGCAGGCTCCCAGCCAAGCAGAGAGCGCAATGCGGGGCTCGATCCCAGGACCCTGGGATCATGACCCGAGCTGAAGGCAGAGGCTTTAACCCGCTGAGCCACCCAGGCGCCCCATGTGATGAGATTTAATCTGAGCCCTGAAGCCTGAGCGGGAAGGAAAGCCATGAGAAGTTCTGAAGGCAAAAAGCACAGGTTTCCTAACTTGTTAATTTTAGCCATTCTGACTGGTGTGAGGTGGACAGATATTGGCGAGGATGCAGAGAAAGGGGAAGCCTCCTACACTATTTGAGAGAATGCAAGCTGGTATAGCCACTCTGAAAAACAGTATGGAGGTTCCTCAAAAAGTTGAAAATAGAGCTATCCTACAACCCAGCAATTGCACTACTGGTTATTTACCCCAAAGATACAAATGTAGTATCCGAAGGGGTACCTGCACCCCAATGTTTGTAGCAGCAATGTCCACAATAGCCAAACTATGGAAAGCACATAGATGTCCATCAACAGATGAATGGATAAAGAAGATGTGGTATACATGTATGTGTACACACACACACACACACACACACACACACACACACCCCAATGGAATGTTATGCAGCCATCGAAAATGAAATCTTGCATTTGCAACGATGTGGATGGAACTAGAGGGTATTATTCTAAGCGAAATAAGTCAATCAGAGAAAGATAATTACCATATGATGTCACTGATATGTGGAATTTGAAAAGGCAGGCAGGGCGTTCATAGGGGAAGAGAGGAAAAAATGAAATAAGATGAAACTAGAAAGGGAGACAAACCATAAGAGATTCTTAATCTTAGGAAATAAACTGAGGGTTGCTGGAGGGGAGGGGAGTGAGAGGGATGGGGTAGCTGGGTGATGGATACTAGGGAGAGTATGTGCTATGATGAGTGCTATGAATTGTATATGACTGATGAATCACAGACCTGTACCCCTGAAACAAATAATACATTTATGTGTCAATAAAAAAATAAAAAATTAAAAATAAAAGCTTGACACTTAAAAAATAAAAGTACAATGGTCAACTATATTTAACTTTAGCTCTTTGTACAGTAGTAGTTACTTATCCCCAACTCCATGACAGAGTCCTACGCATGAGTTCCAAGAGCAGTTTATATATAGTTTTAGGGACCAAGGTGGACAAAAAAGACTTTGTCCCTCAAATACTAGGAGTATGTGCTCTGATCACTGCTTGCTGTTTCTTACCTAAGGTTCAGACCAAGAGACAGGCAACCTATGTTTTTGAACCTCCCTCCATTGTTGCAAGCCCTCTCACTCTCTGGATAAAGTAAATTCCAGGAAATTGAAAGGGTCATTGCTCTTCCTTCCCAGTACATTTATATTTGTTACTTCTGTTGGGAGCCAGACATTACAGACCAGGACACTTAAAAGAAAGTTCATATACTAGGAAATTTAGAATGCCACCACACATGCCCACAGAAAGAACAGGCTCAGAGAAGACTTAAGAAGATCTTAAATTTATACCTTAGACTTATCCTTGGCATGGGGAAGGAAGGAAGACAGGCAGGCAACCAATTAGCCAGCCACGCAAGAAGGCAGTAAACCAAAAAAATCCCCCCAAAATGGCCAACCTTGGAGAAGGGCTAGAATACAATCTCCATAATTAAACACATAATTTATTAGATTATGTGGGGTTTTTTCTAATCCACAAGGTTTACAAAGGGGGAAAAAATGTCACATTCAAAAGAAAAAAAAATACATCAACAGGAATTGTTCCTGAAAAAGACATGATGGTAGACATACCATCATTTAAAGCAACTGCTTTAAATATGTTCAAAGGACTAAAGGGAGATATAGAAAGAGTCAAGAAATAATGTATGACCAAATGGAACTATCAGTGCAGTAGCAGAAAATGTAAGAAGGAACCAAAAAGATATTCTGGAGATGAAAAATAGATAACCTAAATGAAAAATTTCACTAGAGAAATTAAAAGGCAGATTAGAGAAGGCAGAAAAGGATTCAATGAACTGAAAGGGCAATGGAAATCATCATAGCAAAGGAAGAGAAACAAAAATACAAAGAAATGTTAACAGAGTCTAGGCCACAAGTGGGACACCATTAGGCACACTGACATATACCTTATGACAGACCCAAGAGAAGAGAGAGGAAGGAACAGAGAGAATGTTTAAAGAAATAATGACTGAAAACTCCCCAGATGTGATGAAAGCATGAACATTAACATTCAAGAAGTTTCATAAACTCTATGTAAGATGAACTCAGAGACCCACACCAAAACACATCATAATCAAACTTCAGAAAGACAAAAGGAATATTTAAAGCAGCAATAGAGAAGTGACTTGTCACATATAAATGGGTCCTTAACAAGATTATCAGCAGATTTCTCATCAGAACCTTTGAAAGCCAGAAGTCAGTGAGCTGATTTATTCAAAGTGCTTAAATGATGTTCCACTCCCTCCTGGTCTCCATGGCTTGTGAGAGAAGTCAGATAGTAGTTGACTCATTGATCTCCCTCATGCAATGTTCTTGGGGTTTTTTGTATTTATGCTTTTTTGCTTATATTAGCTTTGCTCATTTGTCGTTTGCTTTTGTTACTCTCAATGTATGCTCTTTAATTTTAGCTTTCAGCAGTTTCACTATATTGTGCCTCAGCATAATGCATAAACCATAGTGTTTATTGTCTTTGATACTTGTTAAGCATCTTTTATCAGTACATTTTTTTCCATTAACTTTGGAAAATATTATTCAATTACTCTTCAAATGTTTGTTTTGCTCTAATCAATCTCTCTCTCCTGATATTCCAGTCATACACCTATTGAAAAAAAAAAATTTCCACACTCTGTTGGGAGCCACTGTGAGGCCCAAAATCATGACCCTGAGATCAAGACCTGAGCTGAGAGTCAGATATTTAACTGATTGAGCCACCCAGGTGCCCCTACCTATTGAAATACTTGACATTAACTAGCAGGCTTCATCTTCATGTTTTTTAATCTTATTTTTCTCTGTTCCTCATCTTGGCTAATTTCTACTATTCTGTCTTCTGATTCAATTACTCTTTTCTTAGTTGTCTCCATGTGGCTGTCCATCCAGTCAATTTATTTTTCAATTTCAGATGACACTTCTATTAACTGGCTAGGGTTTTCTTTTTCTTTCATTATAAGCATATTTTCTCATACTTCATTTAAGACAGTTATAAAAGCTGCTTTAAAATCCTTGCCTGCTCTTTTCAATATCTGGTTCATCTCAGGGTTGAACTTGGTTGATTTCTTTCATTTGAGGATGTTTTGTTTTGTTTGTTTTGCTTCTTTGTATGTTGTGTAATTTTGGTTTATATCCTGGACGTCATGTATTTTAAATGGCAGATATTTTAGATTCTGTTACTTTTCTTCTTTGAGTATAGTTTCTTTTATTTTTTCTAGGAATTTTGTTGACTGGATTTGAACTATTCACACTATTTCAGGGGCAATTGTTTTGTTCTCAGTTCAGGTCATTTGTTTTAAGTTGAACTTCTTTGTATCTATCTCACAAATTTTAGGTGCAGGAGTTAGGCAGAGCTGTGCATAAAATAGAACTGATTATCTCTCTAGTTCTTTTCCTTCTGGAATTCTGTCACCCCTTTCAGCTGTCATGGTTTCCACCAGAGTTCTATCACATTGTCCACACTATACTTACTGTGCTTTGTTCTGCCTTAAAACTATAAAGACTAGAAATTTTTTTTAGCTTCTCAACCCCTCTATACCATGCACGCTTTGCCCATCAGAGCTTGTCTCCTCTGTTCACTAATCATGGCCTTCAAAATTTGCCTTTTGCACCATGTACAGGATTTACATTATTCCTGGTTTGGAATCTTGTAAGTTATTCACCTGATCAGAAATTCCATTTTAGATTATTTTTAAAGAACTTAACATCTCAGATCTAAGTAAAGGCGTCTGAATAACATTCCTCAATAATATTCTCTTCTAACATCTTCTAAATTCGATTTATTTCTTGTTACATGCATAATATAATCATATATATATATTATCTATTATTGATATATATGCATAAAAATATATAGACTTTGTGTTACATAAATAATGTTGTACTGCATATACATTCACATTTTTTACTCAATATGGTTTTGAGACCTGTATCTTGATAGTTCTAGTTTATTATAATGGGTGTATTGCATATTACCTTGTTTAAATATTTCACACATGCATTTTTTCAGTTGATAAGCACTGATACATTTACATCCTCCCTTTAAAAAGATGAATTTTTCCAGTCACGTTCTCTAGAGAAACAGAATCAATAGTGTGTGTGTATATTTATCCATCAATCCATCCTATAGAAGTAGGACTGATCTTTTGGAGATATATACATATATATATATATATACACACATATATATATATACATACACATATATATATATATATACATACACACACATACACACATACATACACACACACATATATATGTATACACATATATATACATATATACACACACACATACACATATATAAATACACATATATACATTTCATGCACACACACACAAGATGACAGTTTTTGTCTCAGCCCAGGGACAGGAGAAGACCAATGTCCTAGCTCAAGTAGTCAGGCAGAACAGGCAGAGTGTGAATTCTCCCTTTCTCTGTCTTTTTGTTCTATTGAAGAGTTCAAAAGATTGGATGATATGTCCTCCTACACTGGGGTGACTTATCAGCTTTACTCAATCAATTGATTCAAATGCTAATCTCATTCTGTAACACCCTCATAGACACACATAGAAATAATGTTTAGCAAAATGTGTGGGTACCCCAAGGTCAAGATGACACCTAAAATTAACCACCGCACCTAAAGTGCTAGAGTATTCCTGTACTTGTCTTCTTAAGCATAGTATTACTTATTAACTCAGAATATATACTTTCCTAATTCTACACTAATATATATAGCATAGAATTGCTATGTTAAAGTGTATGTCCATCCTCAGCTTTAGTAAGTATTTCCAAACTGCTGTCTAAAGTGGTTAACTTAACTTACACTCTCATCAACAACAGATGAAAGTTATATGTGGTTGTTCCACACAGTCTTGGCAATCTTTTAGTTTTTACTTTTCTGGTGGCTTATGGGAGTAGGAGTAGGACAACCGTTTTTGGGAGGTTTTTGGCTGGAGTAGAGTTGTTGTCTAAAAGTCTCCTGCCTGGCTGGCTTAGTCTGTAGAGCAAGCGACTCTTGATTTTGGGGTTGTGAGCTCAAGCCTCATATTCAGCATAGAGATTAAAAAAAAAAATCTTAAAAAATAAATAAAAATAGGAGCACCTGGGTGGCTCAGTGGGTTAAGCCTCTGCCTTCAGCTCAGGTCATGATCTCAGGGTCTGGGATCGAGCCCCACATCGGGCTCTCTGCTCAGCGGGGAGCCTGTGTCCACCTCTCTCTCTCTCTCTCTCTCTCTCTCCCCGCCTGCCTCTCTGCCTACTTATGATCTCTGTCAAGTGAATAAATAAAATCTTTAAAAAAACACTTTAAAATAAACAAATAAATAAAAATAAAAATAAAAAGTCTTCTGCTTTGCTAGGCTGCCCCTTTCTTAATCCTAAGGAGAGCAGACTTTTTTTAAAAATCTGTCTGTATCAACTGGTATTTCTAGGTTAAAAGTTTCTTCATTACCCTGTCCAAGATACATTAGGCAAAAAGAAAACTCCAGAAACACACTGCCATATGGCTCATCAGGTCCCAAGTTCCTAGCTGGTCTATCTTCTCTAACTTTCACAGTTTTTAATGTTTCCTCTATCTATCATTTACAGGCTTTTGAGCTATATTTAGTGGAAGACAGGGAGATATGCATGTACTCCATTTTGTGTTCTTTCATATAAAGTGGTTAAATTTAAAATTGGTTATGTGTTGTAAAAAATCCAACTGTAATTTTGACTGAAATCACTTTGAAGTATTGATTTAGAGTTTTACTTTTATGTTCCCAAAGTGCTTTATAATTTCTCCATAAAGCCCTGGTAAATATTTTGTTAGATATAATCTTTTATACTTTTTTTTTACTATTTTTTCTTAGTAACTCTATTATTTTCTAATTGGTTATTTCTGGTGTATAGGAACACTGATGACTTTGATAAATATATCTCATAGCTTACAAACTTGTTGAACTCTCTAATTAATGCTAAAGTTTATCTGTAAATTTTCCTGGAGTTTATATGTGGATTATCATACAATCTGCAAATAAGGAATGCTTTGTCTCGCTTTTCAATTTTTTTTTCCATTTTATTTATTTTTTCAGCGTAACAGTATTCATTCTTTTTGCACAACACCCAGTGCTCCATGCAAAACGTGCCCTCCCTATTACCCACCACCTGTTCCCCCAACCTCCCACCCCTGACCCTTCAAAACCCTCAGGTTGTTTTTCAGAGTCCATAGTCTCTTATGGTTCCCCTCCCCTTCCAAATTTTTTTTTTTTTTAATAAACATATAATGTATTTTTATCCCCAGGGGTACAGGTCTTATTTTCTGGGATACCCAGTAGAAGACACTTTTGTCTTATGATTGATTTAGAAATATACTTTATTTTATAATAAACATCTCTCATTAATTACTGCTTACTTTTCTTCCTTAGTTTTAATACATGAGATTATACTGCACACATCTAGAAACATTTCAAAAATCATTTAAAGAAAAAGATATTATGTTACAGTCAATGTAATGAAGGTCATCTAAAGGCACATTATTATAAAATCAGTCTATCACTTTACAGAATAAATAAATTTAAATTAATTTTAGCTCTAGTATGATTTTTTTTCCTTGAGTCAAGTGATCAAACTCAGCACTCTTTACACGTAATTATAAGAGGTTTTATCAGTTAGTAACTAAAATGATGGTAAAGCCTTATTAATCATATTCCTATACCCTTATGTATACAGATTATATAGCTTTATTTAGAATATTCCTATGTATACACCAAATAGGTAAAATTTAATTTTTTATCTCATTAGAATGAAACATTTTTCTGTCCATAGTTTTTAACAAGGGGGTAAAGTATCAACATGTTTTAATTCAACTCAATTTAACCCAGATAGCTGGGGTCTTCTTGACCTTCATATTGAGATAAAAATTATACTAATACAGATATTCAACACCTGAGAACTTCCCAAGATTTCTGCTAATCCCTCGTATTAAAGCATGGTTCAGTTTCTTCATCTTCACTTGATATTGTATTCTCCCACCAAGTCAAAATTAGCACAAATCTGTCTTTAAGCTTGGACAAGAGGATTCACTATGGCAAGAATTCCATAAATTAGTTTATGAGTTCAGATCATATCAAATTCCACACAGAATTCCATTGATATGCACACCTAATAACTAGTTCCCCCCTATTTTTATCCCTCATCCCATGTAGAGTTGTTATATCTATACAAGTCTCTTCTAGTTTCAGCACTTCCTGTTTTATATTTTAAAGTTATCTTTTAAAATAACAAAATTGTCTTCCTTTTCTCACATAAAATACACATAACTTTATAAAAATTAATAATTGTTTCCAGGTTAAAAAACAGAGGATATTTATAAATTTCCTGCATGTGCATCTTCCATCAACTCTCTTGAACCAATTCAGTTTTGTGGTAATTTCATCATCACAGTTTTAAAGTTGCTCAGTACTACTAGAATTAAACCTTTTTGACTTCCATAAAACTTCATCATATCCAAAGAATGTGACTCATTAAAACCTCATTGTAAATCATATTTTCAGAGCATTAACCTAAAGAAGAACATGGCAGAAAATCAATAGTATATGCAGCTTGATGCCTTTTTTGTATATTGATTTACATGTGGTTTGTCTGCAATTATTGTTTAAATACAATTCACTCTTTGCTAATAGGATACTATTATCTCTATTGCATACAAGGATCAGACTTCCATGCAAATGGTTTAAACCTCAGTCCAAGCATATTGTTGATTTCCCTTGAAATATTAAAGAATATTTTAATGCAAATGGAACACATATATGCTTGAAACTTGCAGTCATCTATGTTGAAGTCTATAATTCATCTGAGATCTTCTTCTTATATATAAGTTTGGGTAACCCTTCACTATGACAAGAAGGGAATTCTGATGGCCTGAAGACTCTCACTTATGTAGTTTCTGCCCATTGCACTGTTTGTACATGAGGTTACTATAATAAAGATACTAAAAATGATTTTCTACTTTGAAAATCAAATATTTCATTTACTGTATTGAGAAGAAATTAAAGAGGAATCTCAAAGCAAACCACAGATCCCTTCCTCCATGATTTCTGCCATTAAATAAACCCACATGGGATGGGGATGCTTATTCATTTTGTTTTATTCTCTATCTTCACACTGGAAGCAGTAATCAGATGCAATTATTGGAAGCCCTGACTTCATCATTCCTACCCAAGAAAATGGCCTAAGGTCAGTGCTTCCAATTAAGCAGGTAGCCCAGAAGTGGACACACTGATTTACACATGGCTATGCTTGGTTCTATCCCAAAGGTCCCAGAGATGCCTGGAGGAGAAGCTGAATCTCCCTATCAAGTGGCTCTCAGCTCTGTCGCTAGCCACAGAATTAAATAGAAGGCTGAATCTGGAAAAGAGGTTTTTTTCCTCTTTTAATATGGTCCATTCTTAAATCACTCTGACGTTAATACAAAAATTCCATAGGCACACTTGCATGTCCTTCATTAAAAGGCAGAAATTAAAGAAGTGACAGAGTAATCACTATACCAGCTACCGGAGAAAGACCCATAGGAATAACAGACTTAGTCCACATTTTAAGTAGTTCTGTCTGAAAAATTCAAAATGCTAATTTCTTTTAGGGAACTGTTACCAAAAGCATGCTAAGTCACAGACAACACATCCCATGCTGTTTTGATCAGCTGAAATTATTTTTCTTAAATTTGGTCTTTTTAAACCGTTTGCTGCAGATTTCTTTAACAATCTTATGAAGGAGTCAATATATTAAAGAGTACAACAAAATAAACTTAAGTTGCTTTGCCTATATTTGGGTGGAAAGTAGAGCCCTATCTGTGTCCTGCCAGCATACTGACCCCCACTCAGCAAACACATACACACACACACACACACACACACACACACACGCACACACACACCCCCCTCTTTAATGTCCTTTATATTGAAGTAGATCTTTAAAACAACTCCTTGTCCTTTTGGACACTGTGCAAAAGCTAGAACTGCATAATATGAAACCCACACCAAAAAAGCTCATCTCCTTTTTTTTTTATTTTCAAAGACATCAATAAAGGATAAAGGATGGAGGCATAAAGGATAGAGGCATAAAATGAAAACTGCTCTTAGTCCATAGCATGGTAAGTCCCAAATCTTTTCTGAAACCAACCACAAACAATCCTAGCAAAAAGCAAGAAATGAGTATCTATATTCAAGTGAATATTTGCATGATTTTTTTAGGACCCTCTGTGATTAGATTTCTGGTTTTGATTCAAAGCAAAATATTACCTAAAAGCCATTTTTCCTAAGAGAATTCTTAATGGTGAATAAGAGGATAAGGAAGTTTAGAAAGAGAAATAAGAAATTTATAATATCTGACTTGTGAAGAAAGACAGAATGTAAAGGGAGTCCTCATTCCACAGTGGAGATATGATTTAGTATCTAAAGTCAGAATTTTAAGAGGAAATAGTACAAAAAAATTTTCCTCTCACATTCCATCACCTCAATAGTCCCACCTTCAATTTTTCCTTGGTAGAAGTATCTATCCACCACAGCGATCAGTGCAGAAGAGAGAAATTGAACATTTCATGTGCTTAATGAAATTATATTATGCTGCAGGCTTGCATTTGTCATCCTGATAAGGTAGTGAAAAATCTCTCCTTTCCCAAGAAACAGTGACACCTGTAAAACTATTCCAGGCAGAAATTTTGAAAATGGAAAGTAATCATAAACCTAGAAAACATCCAAAGAGGGTAAGATTCAGGAAGCAGTGTGTAATTTTTGTTTTGGAATAAACTACAGAATATAGATTTTCAATTTTAAGTAAAAGAAAAACAGCAGACTTCAATGTGTCACTTCTCATTTTTTGTGCTTAAAAAATGTAATGCAGTATCATCATTAACTAATAATTTAAAATAAGGATCTAGAAATTGCCACTGAAAATACCTGCTGAAGATAGGGAGGTGGGCAGGAAAAGTATAATGGACTGTAGAGGCTACTCTGAAATCAGTTCAACTGTGTACTCAGGCATCCACAAGATGCAGCTTGAGATGGCTGAAGGGGCCGAGTTTTTTATGCACAAGAACTAAGACAATTTAAGAACTAAGACAGTGTATGTATTATGGCACTAATTATCAGAAGAGCTCTGAGAGGCGCACCTGAATGTCTCAGCCATTTGGGCATCTGACTCATGGTTTTCGGCTCAGGCCATGATCTCACGGTTCTGGGACAGAATCCCACGTTGAGGCCCTGTGTCAGGCTCCTAGTGCAGAGTCAGCTTCAGAATCTTTCTCCTTCCCCCTCTGCTCCTCCCCACTGGCACATGCGTGCATGTGCACTTGTTCCCACTCCCTTGTTCTTTCAAATAAATAAATAAAATCCTGGGGCACCTGGGGGGCTCAGTTGGTTAAGCATCTGCCTTTGGCTTAGGTTATGAACCTGGAGTCCTAGGATGAGTCCTGGGTCGGGCTGCTTGCTCAATGGGGAGCCTGCTCCTCCCGCTCCCTCTCCCTCTCTCTTTAGATTTAAAAAAAAAAAAAAAATCTAAAAGAAAAAAAAAAGAAAGAGGGCTCTGAGAAAGAAAATATCCAAAGAAATAACAGATGTCTGTTATCTGACATCTCAGAAGCCATCTGAGAAGGCTTCATGGAGAAGGAAGAACCTAAACTAACTCACCTAAAGGTAAGTGGAGTTTCAATCAGCAAGTAGGAGGGAGGTAAGAATGCATTCTAGATGGGAGAACAGCTCAAAGAGGAAGAAATTATTATTGCCTATTTGGAGTGGAAGATTGGCCAAGACAGATAATAATAGATAAGGCTTACTTTTAGTTTGTGAGGAGGATTATATATAAGTATGAAGAATTACAGAGAGCATTATATATTACTTTAAATGCTTTATACATAAACTCAAAAACTATAATAACCCTATGAGACTCATTGTATTAAACACTTAACTACCATTATCCCATGCAATCCAAATAGCAATTCTAGAAAAGTAGGTAGTAATATCATCTCCATCTGACATATGAGGAAACGGAGGCTTGAAGTAGTTCACTAACATGACTAATATCACAGATACCATCTCATTGCCTCATAATAATCTTACATAATACATACCCTTGGTTTCCAAAAATGTTTGAGGAAAAATAAAAACATTGATTATAATTATATATGTATATGAAATAATACTGAATGTTATCTGATGTTAAATGTAGGTGGATAAAAAGAAATTATAGAATAATTAATCATCTAGAGCTATAAGCAAGAAAAAGCTCATGAGTGGCACAGGGTTTTATAAGTCAAGTCATGGAGTCTGAGCATCATCAGAAAGCACCATTAGAGCATGGGGAACATCAGATGTGAGCTTAAAAACATGTTCTGGTTACAGTAAGCAGAAAGATTTGGTGAAAACAATAGTGGAGTACAACATGGCTAGTTACTGAAGGAATCCAAGTGCTAGGTAAAGGTGGCCTGACTTCAGAGGCAGAAATAATAAGCCTTGGTGATTGAGTCAAGATGGTATCTAGGTTTAAGACTTGGACAATGGGAGAAAAGTAATTCTACTCAGAGTCACAAGAGGATAGGGATATGAGTTCCATTTGGGAACTCAAAGAGTTTGAAATGCTTTTTGTGGTATTCAAGTGACAATATCCAATGGTTGGAGATGAGGATCTGATACTCAGAAGCAAAGGTGGCCTGGATGTCAACATTTGTGATTAGTTAAAGCCATAGGAATAAGCAAGGTTACTGAGGATGAGTGTGCAGAGAAATGAAGAAAAAGGGAATTAGGATAAAACCCTGAAAAATAATGTTTCAATGATAAAGTGCAAACTGCAGAAAGAGTAAGAAAAAAATGACTCCACAGAGTAAATTCCAAGGAGTATGTGGAGTATTTGAAACAGAAGGAAGGGAGTTTTTCCAAGATGGAGAGATCACTTCTATCAAATGCTGAGGAGAGCTCCAGTTACATAAAGGAGACAAGCGACCATTGAGCCAGCAACCAAAGACATTACTCATTATGGATCCTGAAAGGATCAGAGGCCAAATTATAGTGGATTGAGTGGTTAATTTAAAATGGAAAAAAAAAAAAAGCCAGTGTGTAGATTAGTGATTTCCTTCCAAAGATCAGTGCTGATGCCTTATGAAGGTTCCACAGATCAGACGCAAATCCAGGAAAAAAAAATTATAGCTTGTTTGTTTAATGAAGCTAAATTAGTCTATAAAGTTATTACACTGGGATAATATACTTCTCATTTTTTAGTGCTAAAAATACATTTCTTTCATAAAACATCAGTGATAGAAGATAATAGTTGCTTTCAAATATTATTGGTAGTTCAATGTATATACTACCCCAAATTGTGTAACCTACTATGGACTGCCAACTCTCAACTGTCTGATTCTAAAGGAATGGGTGTCCAAAAGAATGTCTCAGTGGTCCCTGATGGATAGAGAGGAGGAAGAAAAAAGGGGAATGTTACTTGTCTAGCACAGGCACTTGCTTCTTTCTAAGTACAGAATGCAGTTCTAAAGGGTCAGTAAAGAAGTATTTGCATTTTGTCTTTGGCAGTTTCATTATGTTGTCAATTATTACAGTGCAGTGTTCTAATAGGAGTTTCATCATGCATTCAAACTGGAGAGAGGATTCATTTAGCCACCACAACAAATTGAGCTCAGCAGGCTTCATTTCAGGAACTTCTGTGGTGTCAAGTGGTCAGTCCTTCAGTTTTAATTTCTAAATATATGAGATGCAAATTGCATGATCTTTTCTCCTCTGATAGTCAAAGCAAATGGCTCCAATTACATTCTAACATACCTTTAACTGGGAGGTAAATAACATTATCAGCTTGGGATGTGGTAGGATGAATCACAAAGAAAAGATTAATTATCTTGTAAAGGTATTGTATTATCTTAATTGTTCACATCACTCAAGCTTTTCTAATTAGAAAAGTAAATACCAGCCTAGGCAGGTTTTGCCCTTGCACAGTGAAAAAAAGGCTAAACATTTACATGAATTATACCTTTTCAAATATTTAAACTTGATAAGGCCAACCATCAGTTTATACCAGTTTTACTGCCGTAAGATTTCTCAAAGGTCAATTGTAGTTCTTTCATAAAAAGTTAAAGAATAACAGTCTACTATTAAATAACATAAATAACAAAGTATTGATTCCTCCAAGTGAGTCTACCAATCCACACCCCAATATATAGTCCACAATTGTTTGGAGGTTTTTACAATCTAAAATTTCCAAAATCTAAAATGCTTTTCTCTATCAAATCTATTCCATGTGTCCTTTTAGCTCTGTGGTCCATTTGAAAACACTAGATTATGCACAAGCCCTCCTTTCTTCCTTCAAGCAGCAGCTGTCATTTCTTATACAGAACATTCCCCATTCCATCTCCCTGATTAATGCTTTGTCCCTGGATAAATTTAGTACTGTTAAACAATCAGAATCAGCGCCTATCGCCCAGAAGTCTATCTTACCTGAGAGAAGTGCATCAGACACTCTTATGAATTGAATCTCACTGTGAGCCATTTTCCTACACAGGCCACAGTGATACACAGAGTACTCCTACCATTATGAATATCTTTCTTGATAGAGCACCCAGCATACAGTGGTCCTCAAAAGTGTTGCTCCCTTTAGACCCATTCTCTTTGCACTGGTTTTGGCCTTCATTTTGAAGCCATGTGGTCTAATGTTTGAAGAATAAAGGCTTTGAAGCCCTATCAATCTGCATTTTAATCTGATTGTAAAACTAGTTCCATTATCTTGGGCAGGGTGTTATGCATCTTTCCTCTTCTACAAAATGAGGTAAAAATAACACCAACCTGTTAGGGTGATTTCAAGGGATTACAAGATACCATGCATGATATACATGGTAGCTCAGTGCCAGGCACTTAAGTTGCACTGAGTAGTCCTTGGCTATATTCTATTTTATTACCATAATTTATAGCCTCTTTACCAAAACTCGGTTTGAAAGCTGTTTCTGAGATCAGAAGTGAAAAATTCTTGTCATTTAAAAAGGTCACTTGAACTTGCCCACATACCAATTGCTTCTCTGGGTCCTAATTCAGATGTGTCTCTCTCATTTTTACATCTTCAAAGTGGGATATTTTCAGAGGTCTGATCGGCTGTAACACACTGTTTCCATAGCTGGTTTACCAACTCACTGATCTGCAGCATTTCACTTATGGCTATTCTCTTTCTGACAGGAAGGCTTGAGGGAGATGATGATCTTAAATGCCAGGAGGATTTCCTACGTGGGCACAGGGGAAGAACAATATGAGCACCTGGGCACGGCCTGCAGAGCAGATTTATATGTTCAGTTAAAAAACCCTTGGGCTGGAACACAACATACTGTAGAAGGGAAAAGGGGTTAATTCAGTGGAAGCCTGATTTGTCCAACCAATTCTTTAGTCTCATTTACATTTCCATTAGGAGAACATCTTTAACAGTGAGGAGGGCTGTGGCATTGGATAGGATCATGGCTGACATGGAAAATTTTATAGGTACGACCTTTGTACTCTCCAGTTGCCTGTAAGCAAAAAATTAATAAGAAAATTGATCCCTATTTGCCCTGACAGGACTGTTCCCCTAGCCAAGAATTTCTCCCTCCAATTGCCTCAGTCTTCACTTTATCTTTAACGTAAAAACTTCTTTATCCAACCCAAATCATCCAATAGCCTTCCTTCATCTTCTCATCTACCCCTTCTCTACTTGTAATAAAAATTGATTTCACGCCTTTGAAAACCAAGAGCAGTCTCTTAAGAGCTTTGCTCATTTCTGGCCATTTGTTCATGGTTCACTTTACAATCAGGTCTGATGTCTATGAAGTTGGTGATACCAAACCAGTTATTACAACCCTGAACAAATCCCCTAACTTCTATAAACCTTTGTTAACCCATCTGTAAAATGCGAATAATGATTTATACATTGTATGATTGATTTTAGGACTAAACAAAAATCATCTATGTGAAGTCCTTAGTGTGGACTTCTTGTAAATGTGGGTGTGGGTTTCTTAATCAATATGAATTGTATGTGTGGCCCAATCCTTTGAGAGGATGCCAGGGAGAATAGTTCAAGAGACTTAGACTGCTTGAAACACAGTCCCAACACAAAAAGAAAGCAAATGTATCAAGCTTTTCCTAATCTTGGGTTTTATATTTCCTAAGGTTTCTTCCTAAACCCCAATTCAGGAGTAGATGAAGTGAGGCAACTTACAAAAATAGTTCCATGATTTAATGCCCCATACTGACTTCAGAGTACTGAGAAAAACAGTTGACAAGTACCAGGAATATTCCTCTAGTATTTAGGTTCAAGTTAACATTTGTATAATCAGTATTACTTTCACTTCATAACCTCATTTTTAGCCTACATTTTAAGTTCTTCAGAACTTTCCAAAAAGGTGGAGCAAGATGTATCCACACCTTAAATCACTGCTTGTGTTTTTCTCATTATGATGTCATTTCCATAAGGTGATGTCCTATTCTCAGGCCAACCAGGAATAGAATATGCTTTATCTAGCTGTATTAGTAGTGCCTCATTCTTCTTCATCCAATTCCTTGTGAGTTTATGGCTATACTTAGAGTTGAAAGGAAGCAAACCATTCCAAAGTACTGTATCCAATCTCTTCATGTTTCACATCTTTCCCTCCAAAGGGAGGGTGGCACAATTTCTCCCAAAATTATTATATCAATGTCTATAGGTTCAATAGCTAATCTTTATGCCTCTCTACTCTTTCTGTACAACAAAGATTCACTCGTCAGTACTTCTCACTCAATATTTAGCGTAATACCTGACACCCAGAATGCTTTCAATAAAGAAGAGATAGTATTACTATTGCCATTCTGTTCCAGACACTATCCCAGGGATTGCTACTATTGAAGTAAAAACCATAGTTCTTATTTGCAGAGAGTTCATCATCCTTTTGAATTTATGATTAAGTCATATTTCCATTTATGGCAGTGACTTTTACCTAAAAACTCCTATCTTTTCTTTCCAATGTCCCTTAAATGCAATGATGAGCATAACACAATCAGTGGTTAATGCTGTCAGGATGATACTTATAACCTAGGAACGGAGCTCCAGCAAACCTCTTAAGAACTCCACCCAATATTTCTCTTCCTAGATCAAAGTAAGTTAAATATTACTTGCAAATCAAGGAAGTAGCATCCAATAATAAACTGTCAAACAAGGGAGTCCACAGGGCTGAGGGGCAGGTGCCCAGAAGATCAGTCATTTTCCTGCCAACAGACCAATCTTTGTTCCACTTTTCTATCTGAAGGCAACTGTAGCTTAAAATAGTGAAACATTGCAAAGTCAAGTTCTTATATAGGAAATATTCTTTAATGTTTGGAAGCGGGTATTTTCACACTCAAGATTAATGGCAATTAGCCTGGAAAAGTAAGTATGACTCATTTCACTGGACTGAAATGTCCTTGAGGGAGGGTCATGTATGCCTTGCTTATTGTTTCAACCCTAGTGTCTTACACAATACCTGACACAGAAATTAGGCTTAATAAATATTTAATGAAGAAATAAATTCATTTTGCTATTAATTTACCATCTAGGCAAAAACAGGTGGGTAGCAAGCAAATTTAAAAGCAGTAAGAAATTTGCAAGTTTAACAAAAGACTCTTCTGAACATAATGGAAAAATAAAAAGACTGAATGCAAAATAAGAATAAACTCATACTGTCACCCTCCATAAATTCATATTTTTTTGTTTGTCTCCAATTGATGGGAATTCCCCACCCCCTCCCCAGTTTACTATTACCAATGAAAAGAAAGAATTGAAATGCTGACTTTGTAAGATTTTGAAAAGTTGGGGGAGTTACTCTGCCTTAGTTCTTTAAGTTAATGAAATCTTATTCAAACCCATCCACCAACCCTTCATTCAAATGTCACTTTCCTGATTGCTTTTGTTATGTGCCATTGAGTCATGGAGATTTCACGGCTGACTCATAACAGTGGCAAGGTGATAAATCATAACCACCAAATAACGTCACAGAAATTACAAATGATGGACGGCATTTCAGAGGACTGCCTGTGGGAAACCAGGTATTTATTTTCATTTTGTACCAATTTCTAAATAGCCTACACTTGGCAATGGGAGTTGTCAGAAAGGTAAAAAGCTATTGTTAGCTCATTGCTACTCAGGCACATAGGAAGGACTTGTGAAAAGTAGAAAATTTAGGGCACCTGGGTGGCTTTGACGTGAAGTGTCTGACTTTGGCTCAGGTCATGATCCAAGAATCTTGCGATTGAGGCCCACAACAGTCCCCCTGCTCAGCGGGGAGCCTGTTTCTCCCCCCTCTGCCTCCCCCTGCCTGTGCACTCTCTGTCTAATAAATAAATAAAATCTTAAAAAAAAAAAGAAAATTTAGCTCTTTTGTTCTAGCATATTAAAATTGACATTGAGAAATATGCACTTGAAGAGAAAGCAAAAACAATATGAAGTTCAGGCATTTGGTGATGAAAACTAATTGTTGTGCCTTTTTTTTAAAGGGATGCTCCATATATTTTCTTCAGCAAAATGAGGAAAAAAGTGGAATAAAACAGAAACTTTTGTTTCTATAAAAAATCTATGCTTTACATGAATCAGCACTTTGAACTCAGTTTATCTTAGTATTAGAGACTATAGTCTGAGAACTGTACATAAATTCTGAAATAGTATTTAGTAACACAAATGTTACACAAAAACACCAGCTTTTAAATGTCTAATTAAGAATATTAACTCATGGGGCGCGTGGGTGGCCCAGTGGGTTAAAGCCTTTGCCTTCGGTTGTAGTCCCAGGGTCCTGGGATAGAGCCTCACATGGGGCTCTCTGTTCAGCGGGGAGCCTGCTTCCCTTCCTCTCTCTCTCTCTGTCTGGGTCTCTGCCTACTTGTAATCTCTGTCAAATAAGTAAATAAAATATTTTAAAAAAGAATATTAACTCACAGGTTTCTTTTTTTTTTTTTAAGATTTTATTTATTTATTTGACAGAGAGAGGTCACAAGTAGACAGAGAGGCAGGCAGAGAGAGAGAGAGAGGGAAGCAGGCTCCCTGCTGAGCAGAGAGCCCGATGCGGGGCTCGATCCCAGGACCCTGAGATCATGACCTGAGCCGAAGGCAGCCGCTTAACCCACTGAGCCACCCAGGCGCCCAACTCACAGGTTTCTAATGAGCATTTGGTTATATGTTTCATGTAGTAACTCAGACTATAATGATGGTCTCTTGATCAAACACAATTTTGGAAGCTCTAGATGAACACTGATAAAATTATTCCCATTTAAAAGAAAATGGGTGTGCCTTTTAAGAAAAATTCATAAAATTCCAAAATTTGATAGCCTTATATAACTTGATATTATGAATGCATTTAAGCACATTTAGTATCAAGGGACAAGGAAATTTCAAGAAGAACAAACAAGCAGATCTGTGGGTCTTCCTAATGTAATTTCAGAGAGCTGGGCTTGTGTGTATTTTAAAACAAAGAAAATTCAAGTTAATCGTTGATTTTGTTGTTGTTTATTGGATTTTACCCAAATCTGTTTTCTAACATAAAGTTTTAGAAATTTAAATAATGTGTGAAGTAACACATTTTTCACCCAGAAATCATACGCACTACAGATTCTCATCTTCAAAAACACTGGGCAGGAAAAGTCAAACTAGGAAGTTTGAAATACAATCTATGCCATTTCACCTTCTGCCAAATTCACAAACCTTTGGGGAAGGGAGGAAAACAAGGAAGAGGTGAGCTGTTTACTAAGAATATCTAATTAAAGCCATCTGAAGCTTTTACAAGAATATAACTATCTCTGGTGGACGTTTAGAGGAATACAGGCATATACATATTCCCATTCTGTTAAGAATTGTGCCAAGAAAGAAAAGCTGAGAAGGCATCTTCTTCAAAATTCTGAAGGGAAACTAGCCTTTAAGTAGGCACTTTTGGTGCACTATGCATTAAAGTGTTTTAACAGCATCCATTTATCATTTTAACAGCAAGCATTTACTAAAAGGTTTATGACCAGGTGCAAAGAAGAAAGCACATAATGTATTCTGAGACTTAAATTTTCAAAAGACAATGAGAACTCATGTCAGAAATGGGAAATGCTGTCCTTTACCTTTTATTTGACTCAAATACATGATTTTCAAGTCCCAGCTCTTCGGGTTACAAAACTTTTGATCAGAATACTATCGATGGTCTTTTGTATGAGGAAATGATTGAAATAAAACCCGATCACTTCAAGTTAATTCAAAGTTATACTGGAATCTTTCTGCTAGCCATGACAACATAGTAAATACAAGACATCTCATCAAGTACTATTGAGTCTAGGAGGGTTGACCAATATTTCATTTGTGATTAATGTAAGAAAATGAAACTAGAAACTGTGTATGACTTCAGAGTTATCGCCAATGAGGAGAACCAGAAATACATTTTTTTCATTTTCCATATGTCCTCTGGTTATAACACAATTCCTAGGAGGACTTTATGGGTTCCCATTGCTGATTCCAATGTATTGTGTGAGGCAACATAGTTACTCTGGATTTTTTTAGAGCAAGGGATACAAACTTTTTTTTTCTTTTTAAAGAGCCAGATAGTAACTATTTTAGACTTGTGAGTCAGATCTCTGTTATAGTTGTTCAACTGCCACGGCAGAAGGAAAGCAACAAAAGCCATACTTAAATGAACAAGTGTGGCTGTGTCCATTAAAACTTTATTTACCAAACAGAAACAATGGCAACTCTTGCTTTAGATTATGATTGGTAGTGTTGTTTTGGTTTGTTTGTTTCTTTCTGTGATGCTCAGTACCCAAAATCTGTAAAGCAAAGCAGTTTCTGAACTGCTCCCATTTATTCTTCCTCCGGGTGAATCAGGTGACCACAGGTGGACTTCAAATATTGCATGTGCTACACACATTCTTAGGTTCTAAACATGGATCTCTAACTTCAAGACTCATGTTCTTCCCTTTGGGTATATAAAATTTACTTTTGGAGGCCTCTACAACTTGCTTTCTTGTTCTCGGAGCTTCTGCAACTTCAGATAACCTATTTGATGGTCGCTTGCGACAGTTCTGGCCATAGGTCAGCTAATTTGTATAAAGGAGTTAAGGTGATATCATTTGGTGTTACACATGTGAACATATTTTCTTAGCAAAAGAAGACTCCCAAGACTGAAATGTCTTGAAAAAAACAGAGGAGTACACCTCTGTATATTGAATATACCATGTCAGGAATTAGACAAGAGTGTCCAGGAGAATGATAGTTATCCAGTCACACTCTGTAGGCCTTCATTACCTACTCACAGGCAATGTTTGAAAACATTTTTCTCCTCTTTTCTCTCTATCATACTTTAGTTTCTGGTGCTGGCATAACGTAACCATGTGTCATTCCACTGTCTCCACTGCCTTTGGAAATTGGAGGCTGTTATTAAGGTCTCTGGCTCAGCACTGGAGAATTTTAATGACTCTTTTCATGACTTGGGCATAAAACAAAGTACATATTCCTCCTTCTACCCCTAGCCTGGCCCTGTCCTGATCTTTGTCTCTAAGACTCCAGCTTACAAAACTCTGATCTTTCTTATGAAACATTCGTTATCAGAAGGGGGAAAATAGCAAAATGGAAAGCAATACAGATGGTGATTTATTTATTCCCTGTCTGACTATACGGTGCTAAGAATAGAAAATGTATAGAAAAGAGGGAACAGTGACAACCAGCACCATATTGATTAAGTCTGGTTGTCTCAAAACTGTGGGTACAGGAGATAAAAAAGAAACATATGTTTCTGTTAAATACTGTTAACGCAAATGTATAATTCACACATCCAGATGCAGCTGCTGCTGCTTGGCTGGAAAAGTAGAAGTCAGAACGCATGTATTGGGACAACTAAAGAGTCCAGGAATTTAAAGCCACAAAAAAAAAAAAAAAAGAAAAAGAAAAAAAAATCCTTCCATAGTCTACTTACACATTCAGAAACAGATGTGCACCTCTCTGCAGTCCATGTTTTTAAACACAAATAAGAAAGCTGCCAGACAAGGACACAGACCCAAACTCAAAAGTCATTTCCCAGCAAGTGACGCAGCAATCTCTACTTTGACTTTGACTTTAGCTCCACAGCTGTAGTGAAACTCACATTATGGCTGCGGGAAGGAAATTGTTCCCAGGTGAGAAGTAAATTATCTGGCTTGGCACAAAAATGTTGAAAAGGCAAATTCCACCTGCTTTTCTCTAGGCAAGATATTTCTGTTCAAATATCTCCTGCCACCTAGTCAAGCACATGTCCGATTTACACTCTGATTCTGGAAATGATTCCAATTTTGCAATCTGTATACACATAACATGTTTGTGTGTGGAAATACATGGAGAACTTAAGGGATGAAGCACATAGTTTCTAATTCACTAAAGAGAGAGTTTTAAGAAACCCAAATATGGTTATCTCAATTTATTGACTGATCCATTCATTCACCGATTCACTCATTAGTTTCATCTTTTTTTTTTTTCATCTTTCATTCAACAAATATTTCCTAAGTACCTATTTTATACAAGCCACTGTTTTAAGCTCTGGGACTACAGTAGTGACAGACAGGGTCAACGCTTTTGTTCTCATACAAGAAGACAAACAATGAGCAAGCAAATAATAAATCAATTAGACATATCCATTCTTACTCATTTCACACTTACCTGGTATACAGTATTTGAGAAAACACTGTTCTAAGGTCTGAGATAATAAAAGAGATGAAGAAGAGTTTATTATGATGTCTGCCTTAAAGAAACAATTTTATGGGGGTGGCAAGCATTCAAGTCATACACTATAATATTAAACATAACTTTTTAAACTCTGTAATAAAGATACAATAGAAATGTTGGTAGAACACTAAGGAAAGAGCAGATATTCTCACAAATAATAGGAGAAAACATTTTGCATACAGAGGAATATTGGAAAAAGGTGATGATGATGATGATGATGATGACAGCTAATATTCCATGCAATGCTCACTTCTTGTCATGCACTGTTATAGGTACTTCACATACATGAACTCTTTCAGTCCTTGTCACCCTGAGAGATTAACATTTTTCCAGTCCTAATTATATTACTGTCACTGAGGCATACAGATGTTAAATAAGTCACTCAAGGTCATAGATGTGGTACACATAGGAGCTAGGATTTAAACCAGGTAGACTGGATTTGGAGGCCATGTTTTTTTGTTTTTTTAAGGGTATACTTATTTATTTGACAGAGATCACAAGTAGGCAGAGAGGCAGGCAGAGAGAGAGGGGGAAGCAGGCTCCCTGCTGAGCAGAGAGCCTGATACGGGGCTCTATCCCAGGACACTGAAATCATGACCTGAGCCAAAGGCAGAGGCTTAACACACTGAGCCACCCAGGTGCCCCTGGAGGCCGTGTTCTTATACACACAACCCAATATGGTCTTTCAGAGTGAAAGAAATTTCAGCAGGTAAAAAATAATCCAGCCTATTAACACAGCATAACCAAAGGCAGGAAGGCTTGAAGACTCCAAGCATGTTGGAGACAAGGAAGCTGGATACCTGGATGGATAAGGGAAATCAGAGGAATGTAGAGGAATTTATAGCTGGAAAAGAAAGAACTAATTGTGGGACTCACAAAGGTCACGCAAAGTAATTTTATTATCTGGGTTGGCAATGGGGAATGACTGCAAGGTTCTAAAGATGAGAGCACAATACTACTATTAAGAAGAGTATTATTATGATGCATACCTGTTACCTCCTGATCCCTGTGCTAGGTGCTTTATCTATATTATTTCTAGTCCTCATAAAATGGACAAACTATTGGCACAACTTTGAGGATGAGAAAACTAAAGTTCGCTGCTGACATGAGGCCAGGCTAGGATGTGAATACACATAATTTAGACTACTGCATGTTCCCTTTAATACCTATAAATTCTAAATTTGTGTGGTTTGGGGAGGTAATGAAAACACTGAGAGACTGCAGGCAAGGAGAGCAAAAGTGCACTTATTACTCTATATTGTGTTATTTTAGGAGTTTTAATAGCTCACTATTAAATATCAACAGTATACATACATACACTGCCATATCATTTTTGAAGCCATTGAATTGGTTAGTTCAATTACGGTACTTTAAGGTCCTGTGAATCTGGTAGCATCATTCATTTATTTTCTTTTTAGTGCTCACTATTTCAGCATTTACTCTTTGTCACACAGTGTGCTGGGGATCCTGTGGGTGCTGTCACAGACCCAGTCTTTCTCATTATGTGGGATACAGTGTAGTGAGGTAAAGATAACAACCAAAGTGGGATACTGGTGATGATACAGGAAAACAGAAGGTGCTATGGCCCCTCACAGCACTGTGATCCAAACTGGTGGAAGATGAGGTTTAAAAGGGGGAGGAGTGGGGAAGAGAGGAGAGGGGGACAAAATGTTTCCTAGAGAGTAAGTAGGAGTTAACAAGAATTTTTGTAAGAATTTTGTCTTTTGTAAGACATATGCATCTCTAAGAAATAGGATAGAGGAAAAGTAGAACAGAGGAGAAGAGTAGACAAGGGCTCAGACTGTGGAGTTAGATCTAGCTTAGAATCTTGGCTTCATAGTAGCTAAATAATCTTGGGAAATTTATTTAACCTTTTTGAGTTTTCATTTTCTTACCCACAAAATAGTAATATTGTTGTCCTCCTAGGAGGGTTGTTGTGAAGGTACCTGAAATGGTGCCTATAAAGTACCTGGTACAATGCTCACCACATAGGTATTATGTAGAAAACTGTAACAAAATTTAAATAAATAATGAAATACAGGTATTTTCGTTTCAAAGGTCAATAAGATTCTTCATGATTTAGCCCCTGTTCATCTCCCTGACTTCATCTTGTACCAAACTCCACTTAGCCCAGTTATGATCACTATGCTCTAAACTTTATTACTTTCTTTCCATTTTTTAAAAATCACCCTGTCTCAAGGCTACTGTATTTGTTCTTTTCTCCAGGAAGATCATTCCCTCAAAGCATTGCATGGTTATTTCCTTCCATCATTCAGATACTTTATCTCCTTGAGGAGGCCTTTTTATAATCAACCTTTTATCGCAATAAAATAATTGCTCCACCCATAATTCTTTATCATGCTATATTTAGAGTCTATCTAATAATTCTCTCTACTTATAATTATCTCCATTATGAACTCATTTGCTTTTTAATTATATGGTTCCCCCACATGATTGTGAAATGCCTAAGACCATGATCTTCTCCGTCATATGCCTCAAAAATGTCAGTACTTGCTTGAAGGATGGAGATAAACATGTATTTCTGTTTACTAATGAGGGTCAAGTAAAACAAAGGAAAAGAAAGGGAAATATTTTAAAAGAACAGCATATGAAATTGCTTTTCTGTGGGAAATGGAGACGGACATTTGCCTGTTATCCCAGACTGGAGGGATGCAACAGAAAGGGAACAAAATGACTATACTTTGTTAGCTGTGGGACTCACACTGGAGACAAGTTTACCCCATGATGCAGTGAAATCATAAGTCACCTTGATCTTTTTCTTTGATGCTCTTTATTCTGTCTTTCAAGTCTTATGAATGTGTGACCTAGGTACAATCTCTCTTCTTTCACTTCTGGTATTTTGGGTTTAACTCAGGGAATGTGGCTGGATGCCTCTCAATCAAGAAAAATTGTCTTCCTTTTCCAGGAAGTAGTATTTCAAGTCTCATAAAACAAATGCACTGCACATGCAAATCATTTCTTCCAAAAAAACAAAACAATTCTAAAAATTACCCAGCTTGCATAAAAATAAATGTTAAATTCATTAGATTGACTATTTTTACTTTCCTGGTCTTCTCACTGGAGCTATCTGGCAACTGAAAATTCATCAGTGTATAAATGAATCCATGTGCTTGTGAGAGTTTTCTATACAACATTCTCTGGCTGACTTTTAAACCAAGGTCTGTCCTCTGAAATATGTAGACAGCTGCTATGCACTTAAAAATAAATAAATAAAATAAAATAAAAGGAAAGGAAATAACTTGAAACTGTGGTATAGATCTGGACTGTACCTCCAGAACAGATGTTTCAGGTCTGGGACATTTTATAAGGAGTCATTAGACACTTCATATCCAAAGGCTCCTGGGAGCTATCTGACTATTTTGTTTAGTAATAGATCTCTTCGCAACTTAGAAGCAGAGAGGCCAGGGGACAAGTATAGATGTGTAGTATTGTTTTCCCACCTGGAAAACTGGTTACATTTGCCCTAGGTGGCCCTGGAGGGATCACCAAGCTTCCTGATGCCTCAGTGTCCCTATCCCTAATTGAAGAGGATATGAATCCTTCCCCATTTCACAGCAATATGTCAGAGGACCCAAACTAATGAAGTATACCAGTTGTGTACTTCCTGACAACCCAATTTTCTAAATACTTAATGCCTTCTTTTTCTTTAAAATCATCATGAATTCAGGCTATCATAATTGGGGGGATTAGAGCCATATAATATAATATTCTCACAACTGTTTAATGGCACGAACAGTTTATATTCTTCATCATTTATGTTCAAACATTCAACAACAAATTTAGTATTAAGCAATTTCATAATAACTTTAAAAAAAGATAAATAGATACTTTGCTCTTCTGTGCTCACTGCACCCGATTTGATTCATAAGCCTGGATACTTGGAATACTGAGGAAGGAACATGAAACCCTCAATAGTGTGCTTTGTACAATGACTAAAAAGGGCATCTTTCTTCCTGTTCTACTGATTTACAAAGAGATCGATGATAAGGAACATCACTAAGCTCCATACCTAGCAAAGTACCACTCTTCAGCTATTAAGAGGATATTGTTTTAATATTGATAAGGAAATCAAAATGTTTCCCTGAGTGGTGGTTGCATGTTTTCTTCCTGGTGGAATACGATTTCCTAGTGTCCTTGGGAGGAGAACATTTTCCCCCCACATCCTCACCCCACTGGAAAATATTTCCACCCTCTTTGCTTCCTCAAAGGAAGAGACTTCCTACTCACTTAGTTTAGTTCCCTAGAGATCTGAAGTCATTTCACCTATAGAAGACAGATGACTTCAATCCTCAGTGCTGAGCTTGAATTGCAATACAAACTAAATTAGATAAAATAAATCAATAATACCCTTGCAGGCCAAATTCACTTAAGTAACATTTACAGTACAATTGCCCACTTTGTCTATATACTTTAATCCATTAACACTCTACATCTGGTACCAGAATAAATACGTTACCTCAACTGAATATAAATGAAGTAGGATCCCACCATTATTTTGTGTTGAGTGAAAGGTTAGTAAATTTTCATTTCTTAAAATAAAAAATGATTTTGAAATGAAGCAAAAGCTGATATATCGTGAAGCCCTAAGATTTTAAGTAGCTACTGCAGTACCTTCCAAGTTTATTGATGGCTTATAAGTTTATACTGAATTTATGGATCATTGCATTCATACATTACATCATGATTCTCCAAATATAAAAACGGCCCAATACATTTATATTTGGATTCTAACTTAGAAAGCAGCCCTCAGATAAGGAACAACAGACATACACATGCTGAACTTTGGCAAAGAAAACTTCAAAGTAGGTTTTGTGCTTACAAAATTAATAAGACACCTGAAGATAACTGTGGCAGACACAGAAATAACTGAAAGATATTGGTCAGTCCTACTTGTTCCAGTTTTATGTAAATTACAAGTAAATTAGTCCCTCCAATTCCCAAAGTACCATGGAGTATATATAGTACATTACACTATGTGTAAGGTCTTTAATTAGTCACTGGTTTCAACTTGGAGAGAGCTATCAAACAATTTTTTTTAAACCATTATCAGAGCCATAGTAATGTCAAAACTTGCTCTCAGCTGGAAAGGTGACATTGGAAATCTAGTCCCAGGGGTTTAAGAATTAGAATGAAAAGCAATCAAGGTATATGGCTAGGCAGCTATATTTAAGACCACTACAGTTACAAGATTGTTAGTGACATAAATCTCACCGAATGTACTTTTCCGGGTGCTTGACTACTTTATGTTTTCGGCTTTTTTTTCCCCCTCACACACTGCCACATGCTGAGGCTGACTACTCATGGGCATGTTTTATATTATAGCACGGGGGCTAGGGTAAAAGCTTTAGTGTTAGGGAGCTGGATTCAAAAGCTGACACCGCTTATTTTCTGAATGACCATGGGAATGTCATTAAACCTTATTTAAACTTCCTGATCCCATCTTGGATTGGGAGGGAAACAAACCATAAGAGACTCTTAATCTCACAAAACAAACTGAGGATTGCTGGGGGGTTCGGGGTAGGGATAGGGTGGCTGGTTATGGACATTGGGGAGGGTATGTGCTATGGTGAGTGCTATGAATTGTGTAAGCCTGATGCTTCACAGACCTTTCCCCTGGGGCAAATAATACATTATATGTTAATAAAAATAATTTTTTTAAAAAAACCTTACTTAAAATTACTTGTCAAAGATCCAGGACCTAATTCTTAAAGGTTGATTATGAGAAATTAGAGAGATAACGATGGGAACACAAAAGGAAGAGGAGAGAATGAATGACAATTTAAGTAGGAATCAGGTCTGTCTGACATTGACCTTAAGGCAGGTAGATACAGAATGGAAGTGAGATGATTTGACTCTCTTGTCTCCTCAGATGGTCCTAACATATACGACTCTCATATACTGTTGGCCTAGATCACCATGCTGAGCATGATCCTAATATCTGAGAATGTAGAATTTTGCTCATGATGACCAGTGAACATACCAATATTTCACCTGGTGCTCAACCAAAAACAAGCAATCTTTTCTATCATTAGGAGAAAGGCGGTGTTATACTTGTAACAGTACTATGTTGGTCTCCAATGTATCACTTTCCTAAGAGGTTTTTGGTGGTCAATTAGACTCACCTAATTTTCATATGTGATAACTTTAAAATGTTACCCAGAATAACAGAGAACCCACCTTTCTGGGCCAGGCGAAACTCTAGAATGTACCCTAGAATGTTCATGGATCAGAGCACACAAACTGACACACTGGGAATTAAAGTGACTCAGAGACCACCAAATGGGCATATTAGAGTCTTGAGAAATGGCTCTTCCATTTAACTGGGTTCTAGAGTTCTCTCATACTTAAAACTGAGTTGTTGATTCAATAGAGAAAGCCCATAATTCAGATATAATTCACAGTACTTATCCAGCAAATTGTGTTGATAAAAAGGGAAAAATTAACTGCAGAGGGAGAGAGAGAAAGCATTTGTGCTACAGCCTAAATCACATGAAAAACAATTTACAAAATGAGCATTTTAATAGACAAAGCAAAATGTTTTTACTGGTTAAAAAAAAATGCTGCAAAATGTTGGCAACAATAGTTTACATTCAAATAGTCAAACCTAATTGTGAATGCAACATAATTGAGTCTTCATTGTAAGAGCTTTAAGAAAAGCAAGTAATATAACATGGATTTTATGACATTAAAAACAAATAATTTGTACAGAGTTATTATGTTTGAAGAAACACATACCCACCAACCCATTAGATTTCATTAGAGACAGACACAAATTGTTAAATGTTTTGTTTTGTATCTACTTTGAACTTCACAAAAGATGAAACTCCTCTCTTTGAAACATTTTCTACTCTATATCCTGAGAAATAAACTTTCAAGGTATGCATTAAAATAAAGCCACACTTAAACACAGCACCCGTAATTACTAGTAGCTGTCAATTCTATTAACTCTGAGGAGCATTAACAGTACTATCAAAACCTCTACAAATGAAATTAATGCCCAACCAACACTTTGAAAATTTTGGTCTCACTGACATATGTGCAAATTTATACTTTTAATGAAGATATCTGCTCAGTCAAGAAACGAAAGAAGGGATTCAAAATAACATGGAAGAGAGCAAATAGAGTAACACATCAAAAAATAAAGTCAACAAATTTAAGTGACTTTCAAGAACTTTAAAATGATTCCCAGCTTCTGCCTTTGTTGAGCCCTATTGCACACGTAACACTGAAGTGAGAAAGAATTAAGCAGAGAAGCAAGTTATGGATCACACACTCCAGTGTAATCAAACTCCAGCAGTTACCGCAAGAACAAAATGTCAACTCTAACTAACTACCTTATTGAATTCCCCAAATCTATGACCCACAAGATAGCCATATTAATTTGGTCATGCCCGGAGCCTAAGGGAAATCAGTCAGGAAATAAAGAATATCTGACAGAGACAAAATAAAATGCAAGACAGTCTAGCTTCTACAATAGGCACAGAATCATTTCACCATAATGACCAATTTGTCCAGGTTTGCCTGGGACTTGCCTGGTGTTAGCTCCAAAAGTCCTGCAACCCAGAAAACCTTGCAGTCTCAGAAAAACTGCGAGAGTTGATCACCCTCGCATTTAATCTGAGAATCTCATTACTGCTGACCTACTCACCTGAACTTATATTTGACTAAACTATATAGAGAGCAGTGTTGTCAGACTTCATGGTACATAAGAATCACCTGGAGAGCTGTTAAAACACAGTCCTAGGCCCCACCCCACAGATTCCAATTCCATAAACTGAAGTGGGGCAAATGAATCTGCAAGTCTACCAAGCTCACAGGTGATATGAATGCTGTTGGTTCAAGCATCACATTTTGAATAACACTGATTCTAACTTCACATAGTCCTTTCATTTCCCAATTTTTCTTCCCATGTCCTTGAGTTTAGTTTTCAAGGGTATATGCATGAACAGACTCATAGGTCTTTTAGAAATAGAAATGTCTTCGTACAAGTGATGCCATTATAATTAATGGAAAACTTATCGAATAACTGGTTATTTATACATTACAAGATGTGATGACTTTATTTATATGAATTCAATTGGTTATTTCACTTGTAAGGTCTTACCGAAGTGCTAATTCACTTCGGGAAATTAACAGAAAGAATAGGAAAACACAGATAAGACTAACCATAGCCAATGGGTTTATACAACTATAAAACTGGAATAACCACAAACCATTTGAGGAAGCTCAGTAAGAGAAATCTCAACTAAGTTATATTAGCAGATCTATTACTTCCCAACACCCAACTGGATGCCAAACAATTAAATTCTGACACTGTCAGGATTTAATGCATACTCCAGAGGTTAAGGGCTCAGTCTCACAAGACTGCCTCCACTTCAGATGCCAGTCTCAGAAGTCCCAAGGGCCACCTGTACTTCTCAGCTACCAGCTACAAATTTGGTATGACTCCTTCCTCAAGTTCTATAGTTGCAAGAATGACCCACAGAACCCAGGGATATATATTATGTACATTTACTGGTTTATTATAAAGAATATAACTCAGGAACAACCAAATGGAAGAGATGCATAGGATCAGGTATGGGCATGCAGAGCTTCCATTTCCTCTCCAGGCATACTTCTTTCCCTGGAATCTCCCCAAACTTCATCATTTAGGGGGTTTTACTGAAGTTTCCTTACAAAACATGACATTAAATCACTGGCCATTAGTGATTTAACTTAATCTCCTCCAGCTCCCCTTCTGAAGTGTACGGGGGCTGCTAAAAGTTCTAACCCAAGTTCTAATCATTTGGTTGATTTTTCTGATGATCAGCACCCCCTTCCTAAAGCTCTCTAGACCTTCCATGGCCATGTCATTCACATACATAGACAGTAAATTCCAAGCATCTTAGGAGCTGTGTGCCAGGAACCTGGAACAAAGATCATATATTTATTTTTTATATATTTTTTTATATTTTATTTTTATAGTAGGACTTTATTTTGTATTTATCTTCCCCAAAGGAAAGATACAAGTCATGGTAGAAAAAGTTATCTTTCAGCAGGGGTGCAGTTTCAAAAGTTACAGCTCAATCTCTAACACCTATAAACATAATTTGAACCAAAGACCATGAGCATCCACACCAATGACACAAGGTTATTATGCTTCATCCACTGCAGTTACTATGGTAAGAAAGTCAGTGAATACATTTTACAGAGATTTTTTAATAGCCAAAGCCAAAGCTGAAAGAAACTCTTAGGATAAATCCATTTAAATAGAATGTCATACTTCCTGAGCGTTTCAATTTATTGAATGTTGAACTGTTATTTGTTTAAAGATAATCTTTACAAATTCAACATCTTTTTTTTTATAAATGTTAACATTCATAAAGAGCCTCCAACTTTTTCATTTGACATTTCTCATATAATAAATTAGAAAACAAGCACATACACACTCACATTCATACACTGTCCAGTCTTCACAGGTCGCATATGGGAATAAGCTCCTGATCTTTCCTCTTAAGCTGAAAATACTGCCAATCCCTTGCCATAATTGTGTTTTTCTCTTAATCCACATTAATATAGCAACAAATTTTCATAGTCTTCTCTAAAGTAATCATACGTCAACAACAATAACATCAGCAATGATTAGATATTATTCAGGGTTACCTATGGTACTGGCCCTCAGCTGTATAATTTACTTTAATAATTATTATTAATCCTCACCAGGGTCAAGTCTAAGGTGAGGTGAATGAAGTTCTTACCTTGGGTGCAAAATCTGAGGGACCATAAAAAACTTAGCAATCAAGATAAATAATACTTTAATGCACTATTTTTCAATGAAATATGAAATATCCAATTTCAATGAAATATCCATGATGAACAGAATATAAAAATTTTAAATAAAGAACAGATCAGCATTACTGATTTTTCTCTTTACCTCAGGTTCTGATATGGTTTGGCACAGTACTTTCACAGATTTCTCATAAAACCCTACAATGGACAAAACAGTATTACTTTGATTTTATGAATAGAAACTCAGAGAAGTTAAATCACTTGTCCACAATTATGTAGATGGCTAAAGGCAGAACCAGTGTATTTTACTTCAAAGCTCGTAGTCAATGATGTTGCAGCACCTCTCCATATATACTGAGTGTTTCGTATGTTTGTGATGTTAAGGGATAGAGTGCCCAACCTCAGGTCAATGGTTCCTTAGAAGGGCTCATATTACTCACCAAAAGCTGTTAATCACATAGTTGTTTTGTAATAGTGAGAGGATACAGATTAGAGTCAGCCAAGGGGAAAAGAAGCATGGGGGCAAAGTCCAAGAAGTTTCCAAATATAAAACTTCCAATTAATCTCTCCTAGTAAGGTCACAGACAAAACTACCTCTCCCATCAATGATGTCTGACAATATGTACAGAGTATTGCCAACCAGGGAAGTTCACCAGGATTTGATGGTCAGTTTTTACTGGAAATCAATCATGTATACATGGTGGACTGCCAGTGTGCCTGACCTTTACTCTCCAAACCCTCGAGAAGTATAGTAGATACCCTGTGGCCCAAAGCCTTTATCATTAATCATGTCCTTAGACTGACTAGTATGGCCTGAGGTCCCAAAGTAAACAAAGATTCTCTGAACAGGCAGGACATTCCAACAACCTAGAGACTGCTTCCCAGGAGCCAAAAGCAAAGGCCACACCTCTCTTTAGGAAATGTTAATTATTTACTACACACCTGCCAGCACCAGGAGCAAAACAGGGCTGTGAAAAGGGATTTAGACTTGTTTTTTTTTTTTTTGGATGAGCATATATAACTCTTAAGTAAACAGGGTAACATGATCCCATGTTTACGAATCAGCAACACTGCCTATATCTTAAGTAGAATGATACCTATGGAACAGAAATGGCTTTCCTTGTCACTTTTCAGACTGCCAACAAGAAAAAGAGCACTTAGTCTTTAGGTGCAGGCTGATTTTACTTCCTAAATCCACCTCTCTACTTTGGTGAAAGAAAAGGCCTTCCTATAAAAATAATCGGTATTGAAGTCAGGAGATTAAAGAAGATGCATACACATCCATACAGTATTTATAAATAACATCCATCAGAGACCACAGCTGCTCCACAAATCCTTAATATATTTCCTTATCACTTATAGAACATTATCCCTATTGTTCCACCTTGATAATGAGAAAAGAGTGTTTAAGAGGTGGAAAGTACACATCCATGTGAGATATTTTAGGTGTTATATAAACAAACAGGTTTTAATTTTAATAACTATTTTTTATTTAATATGTATTAGAAAATTCTATTACAAGCAATTAGAAACATTCTAAAAGTATTTATGTTTTTAAAAAATTATCAATTTAAGAAGAACACTAACTTAAAAATGAACAGAAGCCATACTTGGATATGACAAAAATAAGGAAGGAAAGGAAATAACTGAAGTTTAGGATACCACAGATGAGTAGCCTATAGACCTTATCCCATCTTCTTAAATAAAAAGATTTTAATTCTAAGTCTGTTAAAAAAAAATCAGTTTCTGAAATGGAAATCTAGCCATGTTCAATTTAGGTTTTTATTTATTTAATATGCTCTAAATTGAGAAATTTCCTCAAATTTCCTTTTTTTGCTAGAGATCCGTTCTGAAGGGGACAGGGTGAGCCTAACTCTTTCTAAGGGGTCTTTCTGAAATATTTTTAGTCCTGAATCAACTAGCGGATAAAAATTTTCTTTTTTATCAGTTTCCCCCAGTGCTAACCATTATCCTCAAATGCTACAACCTGTCTTCCTTGTGCCTGATGACTGGATCTCTTCACTAGAAAATCAACAGGAGAGCTGAGGTGGAGGCAGGTGGGCCTGGTGAGAAGGGTACCCAGTTCCCAGGGCTCCTCTCCCACCACAGTATGACCTTTAGAAAACTATTCTTCCTCCAAATACCTCACTTTCACCATTTAGGAGGGAAGGGATGGTGACCTTCTCAGCACATAGTGGGAGGAAGGAGTCCCTGTCTGCTGGCACCCTGAAACTCTTGAAATGCAAAGTGGGAGGAGGTGAAGAACAGCAGGTTTCTGGCTGTGTCTGTGATCACACAGAATGAACAGAGCAGGTGGCTAGTTGACGGAATACAAGGGCCCAGTTCTGAATATGGAGGAAGCTACCAGCTGTACTTGGAACCCCCACACTCCTTTGTTGTAATAGAGCATGATTAAAATGAATGAGCAAATGTTAAACTGGAGGGTGAAACCATTTCATAAAATCTTTTTTTTTTTTCTTTTTGTGTTTGGTTTGCTTACCTGTTTAAAATGGACTAGGAAAAAAACAGTGTTCTTCAACACTGGATTTTCAGACCCATAAGCTAGAAAGGTAGAATAGCATAGTGAGTAATTATAGCAGCTTCAGAATTGTCAGATCTGGTTGTCAGTCTACTACTTCCTGTGTGACATTGAGGAAATAACCTCTCAGTGTCCTCAGCTATAAAGTGAGTATAGTAATAGTAGCAGCCTCTTGTTTTGTTTGAGAGAATTAAATGAGATAATGCAGTGAAGCATATAATGTCTGGCACATAATTCTGCCTCTATTGTTGTTGCTGTTATTACTAGTTTAATTTAACCTCTCAAAGTTGCACTTCCTCATCTATAAAATGCTAAACAATAAATATTTGTGCCCACTGTATTCTGTTAACGTGAGAAAATCAAAAGAGATAATGGAAGTAAAGTTATATATAACCTGATGTGACCTGGGGGCTTTTCTGTCCCTTGAAGATTTAGGTAATTTGGGTGGAATGCTCTAAATTTTAAGATTTTACTAACACATGCACATACACACATGCTACCCACACACCAACACAATTTCTACAAACGTCCATCTTACTTTGTCATTGTCCCCCTATCTCCAGGCCTTTTCATGGGCACTCCCGGGAACTCCTGCATCAAATTTGGAGACAAAGTTCTGTTCTCATTTTATTCTCCTAAGAAACCGTATCATTTTGAGTAGGCATGACCTTAGTAAAGATCTTAGTAACTTTACTGAAGATCATGACATACAATCTCTTATTACTGCACTCCCTCACCCTTCTGTTCTGTGCCACACGTCACTACCGTCAGCCTCCCCAAAGCCTGTCCCACCACATGCCATCTGCCCTGTCACACAGAGCTGGCTGGGGAAAGTAATCTAACACCCCTTAACTGCAACTGCTTTTCTAAAGGGACTCCTCCACCACCTTCCCTCAAAATGTCTTCTCTTATAAATGAAAAAGTAATTCTAAAGTATCAAAACATGCAAATTATGGGGCACCTGGGTGGCTCAGTGGGCTAAAGCCTCTGCCTTCGGCTCAGGTCATGACCTCAGGGTCCTGGGATCGAGCCCCGCATCTCTGTCAAATAAATAAATAAGTAAAAATTTTTTAAAAACATGCAAATTATAAGAAAACTGGAATTTTAATTCCAAGTCAATTCAGGATATACTAATTGATGTTCATCCTATGCCACAGATTATGCTGGTTTCTAGAATGTCGTAATAACTAAAACATATTTCAGGGCTCCAAAGAGCTGCAGCCAGGAACAGAAAGAGTCAGGAAAATGAATACTTTCAAGATAGCTTCATCAGTGAAGGGAAGAGTTCAGGAGAGACCAGGAAACAACAATGGGTAGAGGCCCCACTTCTGGAGAAGGTGTTAAAAAGGCACAGCAGGATAATGACATCTTGTGTAATGAAAACAAAACACCACAAGGAAAGAAAAAAGAAAGAAAGGGAGGGGCAGGAGGAAGGAAGGAAGGGAGGAAGGAAGGGAAGGAGAGGAGGAAAAAGGAAGTTCATTTAAGGTAGAGGAAAAGCCATTGCAAACAAACGGTCAAAAAAATTAGAAGTAAGATATTTTAGGGGAACAGAAAATAATTCATTTTAGTCAGAGCCCAGTTTAGATGCTGAGCTTAGATCTCTACTCCATTATGTAATTACTTCTAAAAACAAGATTGAAAAGTCCTATTTCAGTATTATTTTGATAAAAATAATGATCAAGTCTAGCTCAGAATTATTAATTGGAGAAAAGCAAGCCCCCAAATTTCAGGCTTATTGTCATAATACATCTTACAATAAATAGACTGAATCAATGACGATATAAGCTTTATGAAATCTTGACATCTGTGAAGATGACACACAAAACATGTGCTATGGAAAAAGTGTGAATCTTTCACACTCTGTGCAAGAACCACAATACATAGGCCTTTCTAGAGCATATGCAGAGGCAGCCTTGGATGCTAAAAGGAGAGACAAAACAAAAATGTATCACTTGTTGCACTGTCTACTTTGAGAGCAAATTTTTCTATTCTCTATTACCAGTTACTCATTGCAATGAAAATAGAATTTTGCCAAAATTTCCACTTAAAAATAGCCAAAAGAATATCATTATCATAAAGAGAAAAAAGACAGTATGAAGTTGGAAACTACCAAGGTCTAAAAAGAACCTAGAATTAATAACACAGAACTCAGAGAAGACCTGTGTAACAGGTGTGGATTTGTTGTGCCACTTTGGAGAGATGAGAACTGTCATATGTTTTCCATACATAGAGATAGCTTTTTTCTTAATTATTTCAAATTTAACTTAGGTCCTACTTTCTGGTTTGAGAAGAAATCTACAGATGTTTGAATCCCAGGATTTATTCATTGCAAAAAAATTCAAGGAATGGCCTCTGGTTTTCTGGTCTTCCTGGCCCAATATGGCCAGCCCTTACTGCTTTTACTCAAGCTTGGGTGCAAGGATTTTAATTTTTTTTTCCAGTGCATCAGCAGCAACTGTGTGACGAGCATCTATTTAAAATAACTTTCGTCTACACAGTAAGAGTAGTTGAACAACATCTGAAGTACCCTAATCAGGAATCCATACTCCAGGTGTTTCATTAGCACCTAAAGGTTCTTAATCAGTTGTATACACTCCAAAGGTGGCTGCATTAGTGCTTCAAACATCACTACATAAATTTGTCACAGTATTTTTTAGTTAACATAAAGGGTATAAAAAAATTTTTATTGTTGGAAAGCCACAAAGGTGGTTTTGTGGAGAACACTGCTGAAAACTGTTATTGGTAAACTCACTACTGAAAGCTTTTGGATTATTACTCTGTATATGGAAGTGTTTTGAGAAGTTTATTTTCCTGAAAATAGAGGAATATGTGGTCTGATCCAATCAGTAGCCTTGCTGATCCTGCTGCATGCATCCCCACATAAATGAATCTTTTTCATACTGGTGTCTAAAAGAATGGAAAGTCTTTATGGAGCATAAGGAACAGGCTGCATGACTGGTTATGCACCTAGTTATTAACAATGTTTGTCAGTGGGCCAGATTTTTACTTGAAAGTGGATATCATTAAAAGTTAACACCTAATAGTATTGCTGAACTGCATATAGTCCGTACTTGCCTCTAATGGTTTAAAGCAACCAATATAGATGAAAAGAACTTGAATTATTGTGAAGCCTAAATGATCTTTCCCTGGGCTTCAGAAATTTCAACCTCCATAGATACACACACTTGAAAGCATCCCTTATTATCAAAGTCCTGTCACTTTAGCACTACGGTGATTTTGCTCCTCAGGCATTTTTTGGCAATGTCTGGAGATATTTTGGTTGTCACAGCTGGAAATGGGAAGGCTATGAGCATCTGGTAGTTAGGGGAGAGGGATACTGCTAAACATCCTACAGTGTATAGAGCACAGCACACATCCTTCCAACAAAGAATTATCCAGTCCCAAACATCAACAGTGCCAATGTCGAGAAATCCTATACTAAAAAATGTAATTGTAAAAGACAAAATGTAAAATATGGTGACTATACTCAGTAATACTGGATTATTTGGTGAAGTTTCAAATCCTCTAGATTACATGTATAGGTTGCCACAGTACAAATTTCTAATGCTTTAATCACTTATCTTTGTCCTGAAAAAGATTTCTTTCTCACCTGTTTTTGTTTGTTTCCTATGTAAACATTTCTATGTAAAACTGATTTCTTCCTTCAAGTTTAGAAGAACATTACTTATAAAGAAATGTTTAGAAAAAGATATTAAAACTAGCTAAATGAAGAATACTATGTAGCAAGCATTTTGTATTCTGTAAGAGAACAAAGACATTTTGTCAGTTTCTCTGGCCATGAAGTGGGTGGGGGGGGGTGGGGGGGGCAGCTACTAAATAATGCTCCAATGGATTGTGACATGAGACAGATCATAAAATTGAGATTTAAACTGGAAAAGACCAAACAAAGCAATGAAAATTAACTTAGTCAGAAAGTAAAATTGAAAAGGCAAGGAAATGAAACTTACAGAGGAAATACAAAACCACAGTTATGAAGTACTGCTCCTTTGGATATTAGCATGGTGGAAACTGAGCTCCTAAGTGCTCTATCGATATAACAGAGACATCATTAATCTTTTGTGACAAGGTACTCTGGAGTAACCAAATTGTGATGGTCCTAGGCCCTGAATATCCTGTATTATCCACAGGATTGAAGATGACTTCTACATACAGTAATTGTTGTATCATGTTTCTCCACTGCAGTAAATTTTAACAGAAATGGCTTTCAAAAGCTATCTTTTTTATTTTTCAAAAGCTATCTTAATAAAAAGTGATTTAGGCAAAAATAAAGGGTACCCAACTCTAGTTATTCCAGTTATTTCTTTTACACAATGTCTCACTTAGATATATTTGATTCTGAACTTCTTTTTAGCAGGGCAGAGCTACTGTGTCTTTTAAAACTGAAGTAAGAAATGGAAGGTTTGAATTGGTTGAGGATTTTCTAACATAAGACATGCCCCCACCCCAACTGTATAGTTAGAGCTGTTTATACATCTTCTATAAATCTCATCAGATGACATTTATGCTCTTACTGAGAGAGATTTTCAGAGAGATGTTAAGATCAAAGTTGGACAAATCCAAATCTAAATTATCTCTCAGAGAAAAACCAGGATTTATGCATAGGAGAAGGCTTTCCTTAGCACATGAAAGAGATCAAGAGGGTCTCCATATTCACTGTAATAATTATTGAACTTTTCAGGAAGATGACAAATGGGTAAATAATAAGACAGAAATCAGGACCCCCACAATGCGCTCCCTATGGTCAAAGGAGAATCACATTGCTGGGCTGGGAGTATAGACTCAGAGATCACCCTGTGTTTCATCTCAATTCTGGTTCCTTTCAGTGTGATCTTGAGCAAATTATCTAATCTCTCTCAGTCTCAATTACACCATCTGTTCAATTAGATAATAACAGTACCTATTTCACTTAGACTTGTTTTGGAAGTTAAATAGTTGAGGTAGAAATGCTCAGTAACTAGTGCGTGCCACTATAGTAAATGTTTACAATACGGTATGAGTGTTTAGTGGATCGAATGGTGCGCCCCTTCCAAATTATATCCATGTCCTAGATTCCGTGAATGTGACTTTATTTGGAAAAAGGATCTTTGCAGATATAATTAAGGATCTCAAAATGAGATCATCTGGATTATCCAAGTAGTCCCAAAATGAAATATAGTCCCTTATAAGAGACAGAAGAGAAAATACACAGAGGAAGAGACAATGTAAAGATGGAGGCAGAAGTCCCAATAGTTCATTTTTGCCCTGGCTTCCCTTGCCTTTGCCGTTGTTCCTAGGAAGATGTTGCTGCAGCTGAGGTCGAAGAGGTTGCTGCCTGCGTTCTCCTCAAGGATTTTGATGGATTCCTTTCTCACATTGAGGTCCTTCATCCATTTGGAGTCTATTTTCGTGTGTGGTGTAAGGAAGTGGTCCAATTTCATTTTTCTGCATGTGGCTGTCCAATTTTCCCAGCACCATTTATTGAAGAGGCTGTCTTTTTTCCATTGGACATTCTTTCCTGCTTTGTCGAAGATTAGTTGACCATAGAGTTGAGGGTCGATTTCTGGGCTCTCTATTCTGTTCCACTGATCTATGTGTCTGTTTTTGTGCCAGTACCATGCTGTCTTGATGATGACAGCTTTGTAATAGAGCTTGAAGTCCGGAATTGTGATGCCACCAACTTTGGCTTTCTTTTTCAATATTCCTTTGGCTATTCGAGGTCTTTTCTGGTTCCATATAAATTTGAGGATTATTTGTTCCATTTCTTTGAAAAAAATGGATGGTATTTTGATAGGGATTGCATTAAATGTGTAGATTGCTTTAGGTAGCATGGACATTTTCACAATATTTATTCTTCCAATCCAGGAGCATGGAACATTTTTCCATTTCTTTGTGTCTTCCTCAATTTCTTTCATGAGTACTTTATAATTTTCTGCGTATAGATTCTTAGCCTCTTTGGTTAGGTTTATTCCTAGGTATCTTATAGTTTTGGGTACAATTGTAAATGGGATTGACTCCTTAATTTCTCTTTCTTCTGTCTTGTTGTTGGTGTACAGAAATGCAACTGATTTCTGTGCATTGATTTTATATCCTGACACTTTACTGAATTCCTGGACAAGCATCAAGATCAAAAGCTTTTGCACAGCAAAGGAAACAGTTAACAAAACCAAAAGACAACTGACAGAATGGGAGAAGATAACGACATATCAGATAAAGGGCTAGTATCCAAAATCTATAAGGAACTTAGCCAACTCAACACCCAAAGAACAAACAATCCAACCAAGAAATGGGCAGAGGACATGAACAGACATTTCTGCAAAGAAGACATCCAGATGGCCAACAGACACATGAAAAGGTGCTCCACATCACTCGGCATCAGGGAAATTCAAATCAAAACCACAATGAGATATCACCTCACACCAGTCAGAATGGCTAAAATTAACAAGTCAGGAAATGACAGATGCTGGCGAGGATGCGGAGAAAGGGGAACCCTCCTCCACTGTTGGTGGGAATGCAAGCTGGTGCAACCACTCTGGAAAACAGCATGGAGGTTCCTCAAAATGTTGAAAATAGAACTACCCTATGACCCAGCAATTGCACTACTGGGTATTTACCCTAAAGATACAAACATAGTGATCTGAAGGGGCACGTGTACCCGAATGTTTATAGCAGCAATATCTACAATAGCCAAACTATGGAAAGAACCTAAATGTCCATCAGCAGATGAATGGATAAAGAAGATGTGGTATATATACACAATGGAATACTATGCAGCCATCAAAAGAAATGAAATCTTGCCATTTGCGATGACGTGGATGGAACTAGAGCGTATCATGCTTAGTGAAATAAGTCAATCGGAGAAAGACAACTATCATATGATCTCCCTGATATGAGGACATGGAGAAGCAACATGGGGGCTTAGGGGGATAGGATAAGAATAAATGAAACAAGATGGGATTGGGAGGGAGACAAACCATAAGTGACTCTTAATCTCACAAAACAAACTGGGGGTTGCTGGGGGGAGGTGGAATTGGGAGAGGGGGAGGGGGCTATGGACATTGGGGAGGGGAGGCGAACCATAAGAGACTATGGACTCTGAAAAACAACCTGAGGGTTTTGAAGGGTCAGGGGTGGGAGGTTGGGGGAACAGGTGGTGGGTAATAGGGAGGGCACGTTTTGCATGGAGCACTGGGTGTTGTGCAAAAACAATGAATACTGTTACACTGAAAAAAAAATAAATAAAATGAAAAGAAAAAAAAAAAAAGATGGAAGCAGAGATTGGTGTGATGCAGCCATAAACCAAGGAATGTCAGGAGCCTCGGAAGCTGAGAAAAGGGAAGGAAATATTCTCTCCCCTTCAGTCTCAGAGGGAGCACTGTCCAACTGGCATCTTAATTTCAGACTTCTGGTTTCCGAACTGCAAGGTAAATTTGGGTTGTTTGAAGCCACGCAGTGTGTCATAATTTATTATGGAAGCCCTGAAAAAATAATACAGGCTATTTTTTAAATGGCTTTTACTGAAGTACAATTCACATATACTAGAATTCATTCATTTAAAGTCTACAATTCAGTGGTTTGGGAGCACATGACATCATTAATTTTTTATACATCATACATTATGTTTAAACCATTTTTAAGTATACAATTCAGTGGCATTGATTACATTTATAATGTTGTACAACTACCACCACTGTCTATTTCCCAAATTTTCATCACCCAAAATAGATACTCTATACCCATCAAGCAGTAATTCCACATCTCCCTCACCTCCAAGCCCTTGGTAACCTCTAATCTATTTTCTGTAATTCAGAGCTTTTTATTACTTACTATTCCAACTAATACTACTTACACCATAGTAAAATATTTGGAAATATGATGGTGCTTCCTCTATTACTAGATTGAGGTGATTCTGGCAAAATCTAATTGCCAGACAGTGGCTTAAAAATGAAAATATCTGCCAGTTCCCTCTTTGTATGCTATATGAGGAACCAATCAGCTGCCAAAGAAAGCAGACAAAGCTCTGAAAGCAATTACACAGAAAGAGCTGCCTTCCTATCCAACTTAAATTTCTATAGCCTGATATAGCCTTGCTTTATCAGTGGATTTAACCCTCTGTCCTCCTAGGTATACTTGGCGGGCAACTGTGATCTCCAGAAGCCTTATCTATAAAACATAGACTCTCTGCTATATTGACAGTGGGACAGGACTCCTGGTTCACTCTCCTCTCAATATTATAAAAATTGCTTGTATTTTATCCATGACTACACTTACGATTTTCTTTTCCATTCGCAATATGATTTTCTAGGGACATATGATATAGTATTTGTTTTATTTACACATTAATTTGACAAATTTTAATTAGGGGAAATGACACACTATTATAGGTGCTATAAAGGAGATAAGTATTAGTAATTTACTTGGTCTATACTTTTATTTATCATCATAATTACTGCCTACCAGGCTTTGGAGTATGTACAAACCACAGAAAATTCTTTCACCTGTTGTTTTAAAGACACATTATATATAATGGTTGTGGAAAACTATTTGCCAGAAAAAAATTCTGTCCCTTAGAAAACATAATGTCCTTTTTGAGCCAAGACATTCCATGTATGGTGTAGTGCATACAGAGATAGTCATATCTGGGTCCTAGTCTGCTAGTAATAGCAGAGAGAACTGGGGCGCCTGGGTGGCTCAGTGGGTTAAAGCCTCTGCCTTCAGCTCAGGTCATGATCCCAGGGTCCTGGGATCGAGCCCCGCATCAGGCTCTCTGCTCAGCGGGAAGCCTGCTTCCTCTCTCTCTCTCTGCCTGCCTTTCTGCTTGCTTGTGATCTCTCTCTCTGTCAAATAAATAAATAAAATATTTAAAAAAAAATAGCAGAGAGAACTTAGGCAAGATACTTAACCACACTAGACCTAATTTTTCTCATTATTATAAAGGATAATTCTTGAATCTACTTCTTACAATTGTGAGAATTAAATGAGATTAACTATTTTAAGCTATTAGCATAGTGTCTTGCCCATGATTATTTCAGAAATGATACCCTACTTATCAGGTTACAAGGCTAAAGGATCTAATACAAATATTATGTAGTCTTCAGTTTTAGAAGGTTTCCTTCTCTGTAAGATGTCTTCCTTTATTTTTAAGGGCATATTCTTAGAGTTCTTTTTTACTTTAATCTTTTTTTTTTTTTAAGATTTTTATTTGTTTATTTGACAGAGATCACAAGTAGGCAGAGAAGCAGGCAGGTAGAGAGAGGGGAGGAAGCAGGCTTCCTGCGGAGCAGAGAGCCCAATGTAGGCTTGATCCCAGGACCCTAGGATCATGACCTGAGCCGAAGGCAGAGGCTTTGACCCACTGAGCCACACAGGTGCCCCTTTACTTTAATCTTAAAGATAAGAATTCTGTGGTTTGAGATTAGACCAAGATTGAAGGGCTAGTTCCCTTAAAAGAATGTTGCCCTCCTCATTTGTTGAAGGGTGAGCTTTTATTAAGCACTTACCATTCCCAGGGTGCTAGGTCCCATGCTATGTCCCAGAAGTTCATAATGTGATGGTACACAAACATATAAGCAAATTATTAAATGATTGAATAAAGGCTATATTAGCAGGGTGTGCAGGGCAGTAGAAGTACTAAAAAAAAAAAAAAAAAAAAAGAGCACTTAACTCCACCCTGCAAAGGCAGAAGAAGTGGCATTTAAGAAGAATTTGGAATTATAGATAAAACACAAATAGGAAGAAAGGAAATATAATGTTCAAAGCACAAGAGAGAGCACAACATAATTGGGGAACTTGAATATTTGGTTCGTATGCAAGAGCCAGATACCCGTGTGAGTGTGGCAGGAGATAAGACTGACAAAAGCCAATCTAGATCTATGGTCCTTGGCTTCTCTTGAGATAAATGAGGAGCATATCTCAGAGATAATGAGTAGCAATTATACTTTTAAATAATTAGAAATCTGAATGATATTTCCTATCTCACCTCGTTCTTTCCACAAACACCTATAGAGCACCTATTTTGTGTGAGGTGCTTTGTCTGATAAATGATAGAGCCCTGGCTCTCAAAGCACTCACAGTCAAGTGAAGAGTGGGTGGATAAGCATATAAGCACACCATGATACACTAAGTACTGTTAGAAAAGTAAGTGGGGGGCACCTGGATGGCTCAGTGGGTTAAAGCCTCTGCCTTCGGCCCAGGTCGTGGTCCCAGGGTCCTGGGATCGAGCCCCGCATCGGGCTCTCTGCTCAGCAGGGAGCCTGTTTCCCCTCCTCTCTCTCTGTGGCTGCCTCTCTGCCTGCCTGTGATCTCTGTCTGTCAAATAAATAAATAAAATCTTAAAAAAAAAAAGAAAAGTAAGTGGAAGGTGCTCTGTGAGGTGCCAAAAGGCACCTAACCAAGTCTTGCAAAGTCAAGGAAAGGGCTCCAGAAGTACTAAGCTAAGCCTTGAAAGATCAGCAGAGTAAAACATAAAGGAATATGGCTAGAAAAATGCACTAAGAAGAGGAAGTAGCCCAGACAAATCTATTTTACCAAGGCAAGAGAGAGCATATGGAATTCAAGGCACCAAAAGTAGTTCAGTGTGACTAAGGCTGAGAGTACAAAGTGAGAGATGGGAAGAGACTGGGCTGAAGAGAGAGATGGAGACATTTTTGGAGGGCTCTCTAAGCCATTGTTAGGGACCTTATTCTGAGGTCAATCCATATCTACAAAAAAGATGTGTGCATAAAGGTAGCATAATCATATCTGTACCTTGGAAAAATCACACAGATGCTTGAGGGGTTAAACTGAAATAAGGAAACCAGATAGGGCGCTGGTGCAATAATCAGAGTAAAAGGTAAGAGTTTCTTAAATAGGATAGTGGTAGTGGGTATAGTGTGGAAAGATATTTAGGAGATGGAACTGACTGGACTTGCTGATGTGAGAAGTGAGGGATAAGGAGGAATTAAGAAAAATGCCAAGATCTCTGTGTTGGCAGTCAAAGGCTGATTATATTTTCATTCTGGTGGGGATCTCAGAAGAAGGAGTTGTGCTTTGGAAGAAAATGAAGAGCTCAGTTTGAACATGTTAAACTGGAAGAAATATTCCTATGGAATCTCTAAATAGAGACAGATAAAGAATCTAGGATGGAAGTGATATTCAATATGTTCCAGAAATACAAATTTGGGATTCACCAGCAAAGAGGCAGTCACAGAAGCCTTAGGACTATTTGAGATTGCCCAAGGTAGAAGAAATAGAATGAAAGGGAAATAGATATGAAGCCAGAGACTTTGAAACACCAACATTTATGGAATTGGCAAGTGTAAAGAAGCATAGAGAAAGACATGATAGGGACAGGCAGAGAGTTAAGAAGAAAACAGGAAAAGTGTATTATTACATTCTGATGGGGATGTCAGAAAGAGGAGTTGTGCTTTGGAAGGAGTAATAGGAAGAGAAAGAAGTCAATATTATCCTGAGTTAGATAGTTTGAAATAAGGACTAAAAAGTAATTTAAAATAGATAACTACAGACACGTATGACTAATGGTCAAGAAAATATCAGGAATAAGTTAAGAAAATCAGTCATCAAACTGATGCACTTGCTCAAGCAAGAGATGATGAGATCTTGGTTAGTTCAACAGTAATGGGATTATTAGCAAGGGAAAGGGACATATTTGGGAATTACAGATGATAAGACTTAGGAATTAAGGATGAGGGGGAAAACAGAGTCAGGGAGAAGAGGGATGGTTCATTTAATTAGGGAACTGTTAAAGTTGAGGCATGACTGAAATTTCTAAGTAGAACACAAAGTGAAGAAAAATGATCTTCAGCTCAGAGAAGTCAAAAAAAGAGAGATCCAGTGGTGAATCACCATTTATTCCTGTGACTGAGGACTATATGCAGAGGGAGAAGACAAAGACAAGAAGACTCAGGGAACACCATCCAGTGAAGGAGCAGAAGGAACGTCTAGAGGAGCATTCACTGAGATAGAAAAAGAGTCACAAGAAAAATACTGTCCAAACTAGAAGAAACAAAACAAGGAGTATCCACAATATCAAATGCTACAAGAAGTTTCAATTAGATGAGAGCATTCTTCTGGACTGACTGAAAGAAATCCATTATCTTATCCTAGCTCCTTACACAAAGTTACAAGAAGAGAATTCCCCTGGAAATACCCAGGACTTGGATTAACAAATTAAAAGAGGTATATAAAGAATATGTGTGTCTGAAACTGATGATGTATTGTATGTTGGCTAACTGAATCTAAGCTGAAAAAGAAGGCTGAATGCCCAAATACAAAACTTAAAAAAAAAAAATGTATATAAATGTGAATATGAAATGGGTACAAGTATTTCTGGCAGAAGTTTAAGATTTTAGCTTTCATACAATTCATTGTCAAAAAATTATTCTTTGATGACATGTTAAATAAGAGCCAGGGTAATGAATTGATATACAAAAATGAGAAAAAAAATCTCTAAGCAATAATTTGAAGAGAGCATAATATGAACTATTACATGGTCATTCTCTAAAATCCCATGGATTTGCTCAGCTATTTGTTGAACCAGATTATACTTAGGAAGTTGACATCCAGCATCCTTTAAGACTATTATATATATTAGAAATGCCATTTATGACAGAAAAATGAACACTTTAATGACAATCAGCACTATTCTAACAATATAATTTCAAAGTAGATACTCTGGAGAAAGCTGAAAATGTTTAAACAACTGTAAGAGAGCAGGCTTAAATTTAGAAACTGTTCTGAAAACCATAGATGTTGGTTGAACCTAAATGTCTTAAATTAGATAATGATTATATTAATGGATAAATACATTAACCATAATGTAGGCTTATCTTCTTCCATACACAAGCAGTTTTCCTTCATGTATTTGCTAATTTGTTTTCATATATAATTAAATTGGTAGTTCTAATAAAATAAATGTTCCATACTAAATGCTAGGTTGAATATAAATATATTAAAAATTATCTTGATGTACAATGACTGCAATAAAAATTAGGTATATCTCAGTGCACTGGATCTCTCCCCTGGAATGACACCAGGTTTTTACCACTCCTCCAAATCACTCCATACTCACACCTCTGGGCAGTTTTTGAACTGAAAAACCCAGAATTGCTTGCAATTCAGTAAGTCCTTACATTATGAATTCAGACAGCCTAAAATTACATGCTGTCCAAATTCAATACTCTCCCAGCCTATGATAAACCCACAAATGGAATTTATGAGCAACAGAAACAGTAGTAGAACATTTTGTTCTTTTAAACTAAAGTTCTGGACCAGTGGCCAGCTTAGTGGCCAGAAAAGTTATGTTTTGGCCCCAGACCATCGTAAAGTGCCTCTTATGGATAACAAAAACAGAACCTCTAGCCTTGACAGTAAACTGCCACATTCTGATCTAATAGAGTAGCCATATTTATTAATATCCATATCATCATTTTAATACCTTACTTTATCTTTCCAAGAGTGCATAGAGTGCAATGAAAGCCACATTTTACAAGCCTATTTTAAATGCCTTTTAATGATGATGTACAGTGCTGTAATACAGATTTCTCATCAATATCACCATCCTTCAGGCACGCATTAAAGCTGCAAATCATTTCTTTGGTGGTGTTACTGTCAGATTCCAAATGTACTACAAACATAACTTAGAGGTCTGAGTTAAGCATCACCCTTGGATGCAATGGGTGTAATCTAATTTCTGCAAACTGGAAGTAATGCCAGTCATGCTAGAGATAGATCTGAATGCCCTTGTTTGGAAGAGAAGCCCAAGTCTCTCTCTCTCTTTCTACTCCAAATGAGAATAGGCAGACACTTTTCAGTTCAGAACCACTCCCAACCCCTCCCAAAATAACCATGAGATGAACATCTGTCTAAGTTTCTACAATTTGTAAATTGTTTGATTATTTAAATCCTTTTCCCCTACTAAATGTTAATCAGCATTCCTGCTGGTGTCCTTAGGGTTGTTACCATGGAACTTGTAAATTATTTTAAAGATGTAGCTTAGATAAAGGGGGACACCTGTGGCTGAATTCTTTCCATTATCATTAGCATAAACCCTTACAGGCCAATTTCTGCAACACTGTGATAAACTGCTAGAAATAGAAATGCTTGATACAAAACATGGTGGAAAAGCTTAAATTGTTCTGGGTCTTTAGCATATTTTCACATTGGTATTAAGAATGTTAGAAATAATTTAATCATTGCCTGATTATAGCGATGTTAGAAGTAATGAAATCCTTGCCTTATTACATATGGACTCATTCAGAGCCTCATTATTTATTTGGCAAGCATTAAGCATCAAATCAATTTAGTCAGATACTTGAAAATGGGAAATTCAAGATGAAAGTTAAAATGAAGATTAAGAGGTAAAATTAAAACTATTTATTTCTAACAGACACAGAGCAATTTCCTTTGCAACAGACCTAGCCCAAGAGGGTTTAAATAAGAGGGCAAATGGTAGAGTCCCTCCCAAAGAAGGGAACCAAAAATGAAGAATAGTTGGCAAAACATTCTTCACTTACATTTGCCTGGGTCAAATGACATAAGAAGAAAAGGGTGATCATTTTGATTTGTCGCTATGGAATATATTCTGTGCTGTTACGCATCTGATTATTATTGGAATGGTTTCCATTTCCAGCTCAATAGAAAGGGAAGAAAGGAAGTATATGCTAATCATTTGGGAATTGTAGTTTCATTTTGTTTATGAAGAGCTACTGACATTAGTAGGATACAATAAATGTATTCAATAGTGTTGGGATTTGGGGCTTAGTGCAGTGGCCACATCAATGATACATATTTTCACACCACAATGTATATGGGAAAGCATCCCACCCACATTAAATTGAGGCTTGAGATAATGCCACTGTAAGCAGCTTTCTGGTTGTTCCTTGTAAGGAAATTTTCTAACATATTGATCCATGACAATAAATAGTGGATTGGGTCACAGGAAGCCAATCAAGCTCTTTGCATAATGGGGAATAACTGCCAATAAAATCATACAGGAAGACTTAACAGAAAAAAAATAGCTTCTTCCTTTTGAACACAGAGGTAATTAGAAGTAGAGCCAAGAGTATCATAGGCCAGTATGTGGATTTGTTACCCTGGCTCTAACACACCAGATAGCAATACATACGATCACACACAGAACCAGTGGCAGATGGGAGAAGCTGGAATTAATTCTGGTCTTTCTGAATAAGGTGAGAAGCTAGATGTTTAGACTGAATGCAGGAAGTGGGCCAAAGCATTAACTACAGAAAGAGCCATGTTACTACTGAAAGGAATAGTGTTTAGTGCAGGAAGAGAAGGAATATATATTTTGTATTAAGGAATACAAATACCAGTATGAACAATATGAACACCAATATGAAAAAATGAAAATCAAAATCCTTTTTTTTTTAAGATTTTATTTCTTTATTTGAGAGAGGGAGAGAGAGAAAGAAAGAGCGATGGGGAGGGGCAGAGGGAGGAGGGAGAGACTCTCAAGCGGACTCCACGCTGAGTGCAGAGCCCAACTCAGGGCTCCACCTCACTACCCTGAATCATGACCTGAGTCAAAATCAAGAGTCAGAGGCTTAACCAACGCAGCCACCCAGGCATCCTAAAAATCAACATTCTTATTCACTGAGTTAGACACCTTATGTATAATGTTTCATGTGATCCCATTAATAACCCTTCAGGCTGAGATAGATTCAAGTTTAACAGATGAGAAAACAGGCAGATTATGTCACTGCACCTGGTCATACTTGTTGGAAATGACTGATCTGGATATAAAAATAGCTGTCTAATACTAAAACTTATGATTTAAAAAAAAAAAAAAAAAAGCACCTTGGTTTACCCAGCATGTACCAGCAGGTAAAATAAACCCTATCTCCCCACAAATATCATCCAGTTGCAGACCCTATCTTGACATTTTCCACATTTCTGCCAGTCAGCTAGAGAAGACCTGAGGTCAAACAGCTTTTGTGAAGTGACCCCCAAATTCAATAAACAATTGCTTAATCTGTTAAAGTGGTAAAAGTGGCTTTAGTCTCAGTCAGGAGTGAATCAATTCATCGTCACTGGAATTTTTTTTAGTGCTTAGATTTTACTAGTCAGCTCACGAGAGACTCAAGCAGAGGGTAAAAGGAGGAAATCTTTTGTTTCATTTGGTTTGCTTGAAGATCGTATGTAAAAAGAGACAATATTAATAGAAACAGGAGAAACTAATGAGCTCTTTTGCTGGGGTTAACTTTGGATAACACTGCCACCCACTGCGAGTCTCTATGCTATTTTCAGGAAAGATCTATTTATGTCTCATATAACTCATCATCACTGGGATGCAATATTCTCTTTATCATCATCACTGGGATGCAATATTCTCTTTATCATATCAAGGTTTGCTCTGTTTACATTCTGCCTAATAACATGTAGCCATCCAAGTATAATCAAATATAAATGATAGTGTATTAGAGATGCTTTTTGGCTCTTTGTAGAAGACAATTAGTATTCTCAATGCTTTTATGAACAATCTTTTCATTTTTAAGGAAGTTTACATTTTTCCTTCTTTAATTTTAACTCCTTAGTATTTCATGAATTCATAACTGTTCACATGATTATGATAAAAAATAGTCTTGCTACTCTGATAAAGATTTGCTGTCCCATGTGGTCATTATAACCAAGTTAAATTTTTTTTTTTAAATAAAGATTCTTGGCAAATAAGGGACACTCATTGCCAATGCTACAAAGCCTTTCTAAGTAATAAACAGTATTGTGACTATACTGGGGGAGAAAGATGAAATGTGGTATCTTTCCAAATATTACATCGAGGGATATGCATGAGAAATAATATAAAATACAGGTTAAAATGAGAGTCAAAGAATTTGATCACAGAAGGGCCTAGTATAAAGTCTTAAACAATTCCAAATAAGGACACATCTCTTTTTTAGATTATAAAAGTTGAGACGAGATGTTAGAAATGTTGCAATGCTTAAATATTAGCCAGTAAATGTTAGGAACTGTTTTGAGGCATTGAGTGCATGCGAATTTGAAGTAGTGAGGGAACAGAGGATGTGCTGACACCAATAAAGGAGGTAATTTTGAATATTTAAAGGAAGAATGTTCAAAAAGAGAAGACATAAGGAGGAGGTTACACTAAAGTAAGCAAAAAGAGAATTAGAATCACCTAAGAACTTTGTGTGGGATGAGTTGCCATAGTAGAATGAAAGAACAAAGAAAAATACAGCATACACTCTGTTCATCACCAAGTATTTGAGACTAAATGAGTAAACCTTCCATTTCCATTGTTTTTTAATTTTGCTTTTTCATGTGAATCATTTATTTCTCTCATTTTAAAGGTTTTACAAGGTCATCTTGCTAATAGACATCTAATCAGGTCATGTAGAACTCCCATATCATTTATGTGGGGTGGGGCTGGGGGAGTCCATTAATGGGCAAAGGAGTTGCATTTCCTGTCATGGAAATTAATCCCATGTAGCCAAGCATCCCACTCCATCTACTCGGACAACGTCCTACAACTCATAGAACTATATATATAATTCTATAATCCTGAACTTAACTCTACTTTTGGATTCCCCATACTGTGGAGGGGAATATTAAAAGAAAAAATATTAGTGACAATTTATATCAAAACACTATCCATTTTAGAAGAGTTATTTTAGAAGACTATGTCAAACCAGCTTCAGGATACCATATCATTCCCATATTCATGTACCCTAACAGAGGATGTATGAAAGTGAGCCCTTTGAACATCCCTGGTTCTATCTCTTTGTAAAGGGGAGTGCTCCATGAATAAATCCTATCAATGCAAAGAATGATATAATTTCTTTTATGCTAAAAAATATCCACTCTGAACACCATTTACTCCTCCATGCACCATCCATTATGAGTGGTCAGGTAAATGTATTTTAAATTTCAATGTTCACAATTTTTTTTTTTTAGAGATTTTATTTATTAGCTTGAGAAATAGCACACACGAGAGAGCACAAAGAGGGTGGGGGTGCCAGAGGGAGAAAGAGAAGCAGACTCCCCACCATCAAGCATGGGGCCTTTCAAGGGCAGATCCCAGGACTCTGAGATCACGATCTCAAGCAAAGGCAGCTGCTTAACCAACTGAACCACCCAGGTGCCCCTCAATGTTCATGCTTTTAATTGGGGCATTAAATGAGTAGAAATTCTTAGGTACAACATAAGAATTATCTTATGTTATAGAATTATTATATATTATTATATATAAGTATTACATTATCTTAGGTATAATATAAGAAATTCTTAGGTATAATATAATCAGTTGAGAAATCTTTCCCTTTGTGGTTAATGCCTTTTTTGTCTGATTTAGGAAATTCTCATCATGAGATACACTATAAACATCCACAAATTCATTGTTTTGGCTTTCACAGGTATGTTCATAATTCACCTGTGATTGATTTTTCTATCATTCTGGGACTTCTAATAACACCTTTATGGTCAAACAAGTGTTCATATAGGCATGGGCCTATTTCTGAGCTTTCATTCTATTCCACCAATATATTACTCTATTTTAAATTAATGATTAATTACCATAGCTTTAATCAAGATTTGCAGTAAAGCAAGATTCTCTACTTTGGTTTTTTTCCCCACCTTGGAATATTTCAAACTTTTTATTACATCTTTTCAAATATACAGAAATGTAAAATATTAATATATTAAATTTCTGTATTCTTATGAACTGGTTTTAATAATCAACAAATGGCCAGCATGTTTTATGTCTATAACACTACCAACTTCCATCCATCATACCCAATACAAGATTGGTTTCAGGAAAATCCAGATGTCATATCATTTTGTCTGTCCATAATCTGAAAAACACTCATTTTTTTCACTTTTTCATACCCATAGTACTATTAATACAGGAACAAAGAAAATAACTGGTAATCCTTCAAAACATTATTCAAACTACCCTGATTACATAAATACACAGAGATAGATGTGTATCTGTGAGCTTTTTATGTATATATACATTTATGTATGTATACGTATGTTTTACAAATTTATGTATATATATCCATGTATATAATGAAAGATAAATATACTTCACATATACACATATATCTGTACATATACTTTTATGTGTATGTTCTGTTTATATATGTGTGCTCATATACACCTTTTTATGTATACATTTTTAATGTGTGAGGTACGTATATTTGTGAATGTACACACAATAAAAAAATCTGAAGACTAATTTGAGGAATTGTAGATCTTATGGATCACTACTGAGATGCTGGGAAAAATTACCACATTTAGCTCTTATAATTAAATAAAAGGTGTTTTCCAGCAGGTGAAATTTAGCCAATAGTAGGATGTTGGTAATTGGTTTTCAAAGGCTTATCCTTCAGATAATTTTAAAAGGTCCAAAGACTATAGAATGGCTTTAACTTCTATCAACACAAGGATGACTGTTTTGTTTACCACTGTATACTGCAGTGTCTGAGATACGGCAAATGTCCAATAGATATTTTAGTTGTTGAATGAATATGAAATCATATTCTGACAACTTTTTCTACTTGCTGCCTATCCCTTCACAGCCAAGAAGGATATCTGTAGATCAGTGACTCCAACCATAAACTTTTTATTTTTTTCCCGCTTTAACCTTCTAGTGAATGGGGTAGAATAAAATATTAATATTAGAATGATATATTAAATTTGAGCCTAATACAGTTCTGATTACAGTGAGACTCAGAGAAATATTTGTACTTTAAAGAAATATGAATTTTCTTGATGTTTATTCAAGCACTTTATATGTTCTCAGGTTTCTTAGTATCTGAGTGGCTGCCAGAAGTCTGTATTTGTCCCAGATAGGTAGCCTAGTTTGTGTTATCACCAGAGACATGTTGAACTGACAAACCATGAACACTTAACCATGCAAACTGCCTGAAAATGCTTTGCAGCTGTTAAATGTCTTGGAATCCAGATTGAGTGACAGTAAACATTGATTTCAACACCTTCCAATTCAACAGGTGAAATTATATTGTGTGGTATCTATTGTATAGGACCTTGCTTCTTCAAAACAGAATGAGATGAGGTTCAACATAATTGCATGCAGGACGATGGGTTGGATTTGCTGGCAATTCAAGAGCTACTGAATTTGTCCAGCTCATCTGGCATTTTGTCACAGGTTTTTCTATCTGTGTGTATTTTGTTCCCCTTCATGTCATATATTCTCTTTTCTTTTTAAGGGAAGGAAACAAAGTATTAAATTCTACATCCCCTTTAGATTATTTTTACATGTCACTTGTGACCAAGAAATTACAATATTGATCAATTCTTCTATTATTGCTACAGATAGGGAGAAACCCAGGCACCCCAATTTATCAAAGTTTTTTCTATCCCAAAAGCATCTTGTAAAATCAGCTTTAGAAGAGTATGTTAATTTTAAATTAGTTTTCAATTAGTTTAAAAACAGGAACATGAATAAATAAACTGAAATTTCATTTGTAACTTGCAAAAGCAGATGCTTACTTTACAACGTTAAAAGGCATCTTTGTGGGTAGAGCTCTGGACTATAAGCTAGGAGGTCTGGTTTGTTTGCCTTTCTAGGCCATTATCTAACCCTGAGACTGTGGATAAGATCCTTGAATAGTGTTTATTTCATTTTATGTGTTGAATAGTAATGATATTTTACATACGTGTACAGTTTTATATGAAAAACAAGTCCTGGGAAAATATGGGAAAATGCCTAGGAGAGTATTATGTAATATACAAATATTTGTTACCACACACATTCTTTTATGTACAGAGAGCGTTGTGCTATATTTGATGCAGAAGTGACTCAGGCAGATGAAATCATCAGGCTAGCCAATCTCCTTTAGGTAACCACTTGTAAATTCTGTCACGATCCCTCAAAGAGCAAAGAATGGCTTACATATTTCCCGCTTCTAGATGCTGAGTAACTCAGGGACCTGATAGAGGAAAAACTATTTGAACTTCAGTGCTTTAATTGAGATAAACAAGAGAAGTGATTCAAGATATATATATATCTTTTAAAGATTTATTTATATATATAAATTTATATATATAAAGATATATATAAGATATATATATATATATCTTTTAAAGATTTATTTGACAGAGAGAGCAAGATCACAAGTAGGTAGAGAGGCAGGCAGAGAGAGAGGGGGAAGGTGAGCAGAGAGCCTGATGTGTGGCTCCATCCCAGAACCCTGAGATCGTGACCTGAAGGCAGAGGCTAAACCCACTGAGCCACCCAGGTGCCCAAGATATATATTTAATATTGATTATAATACTGTCCCCTTGCCTTCATGGAGTTTAGTGTTAAGCAATATTCACAGAACTAGAAAAAATAATTCTAAAATGTGTAAAGAACCATAAAAGGCCCCAAATAGCTACAGCAATCTTGAAAAAAGCAAAACAAATCTGGAGGCATCACAATTCTGGACTTCAAGTTATATAACAAAGCTGTAGTGATCAAGACAGTATAGTACTGGCACAAAAACAGAAAAACAGATCACAGAACAGAATAGAAAACGCAGAAATGGAGCCACAACTATATGTCAAATAAACTTTAACAAAGCAGGAAAGAATTTTCAATGGGGAAAAAAAAGTCTCTCCAACAAATGGTGTTGGGAAAACTGGACAGCCAAATACAAAAGAATGAAATTGAACCCCTTTTTGGCACCAGACACAAAATTATTTTTTAAAAATATTCACAATATTAAAGGCCTAAATGTGAGAAAAGAAACCATTAAAATCCCAGAAGAGAACACAGGCAGCAACCTCTCTGACATCAGCTGCTGCAACTTCTTACTAGATATGTCTCCTGAAGCAAGGGAAACAAAATAAAAGTAAACAACTGAGACTTCATCAAAATAAAAAGCTTCTGCACAGTGAAGGAAAACAGTCAACAAAACAAAAAGGCAACCAATGGAATGGGCAAAGATATTTACAAATAACATATCTGATAAAGGGTTAGTAACCAAAATATATAAAGAACTTACAAAACTCAACACCCAAAAAACAAACAATCCAATTAAAAATGGGTAGAAGATGGGGAGCCTGGTTGGCTCAGACAGTTAAACGTCTGCCCTCGGCTCAGGTCATGATCTCAGGGTCCTGGGATTGAGCCCCACATCAGGTTCCCTGTTTAGTGGGGAGTCTGCGCCTCCCTCTCCCTCTCCCCTCCACTCCACTCATGCACACTCTCTCGCTCTCAAATGAATAAATAAAAAATCATCTTAGGGGCGCCTGGGTGGCTCAGTGGGTTAAAGCCTCTGCCTTCGGCTCAGGTCATGATCCTAGGGTCCTGGGATCGAGCCCCGCATCGGGCTCTCTGCTCCGCAGGGAGCCTGCTTCCTCCTCTCTCTCTGCCTGCCTCTCTGCCTACTTGTGATCTGTCTGTCAAATGAATAAAAAAATCTTTAAAAAAAATATTTAAAAAAATCATCTTAAAAAACGGGTAGAAGCTAAAGCTACAAATGTAGTGATCCAAAGGGGCATGTGCACCTAAATGTTTACACCAGCAATGTCTACAATAGCCAAACTATGTGAAGCACTTAGAAGTCCATCAACAGGTGAATGGATAAAGATGTGACATAGGGGCACCAGGGTGGCTCAGTGGGTTAAAGCCTCTGCCTTCAGCTCAGGTCATGATCCCAGAGTCCTGGGATCGAGCCCCACATCAGGCTCTCTGCTCAGCAGGGAGCCTGCTTCCTCCTCTCTCTCTCTCTGCCTGCCTCTCTGCCTATTTGTGATCTCTGTCAAATAAATAAATAAATAATCTTAAAAAAAAAGATGTGACACATATATGTGTCGTGCGCACGCACGCGCACACACACACACACACAAATGGAATACTATGCAGGCATCAAAAGAAATGAAATCTTGCCATTTGCAATGACTTGGATGGAACTAGAAGGTATTATGCGGAGCAAAATAAGTCAATCAGAGAAAGACAATTATCATATGATCTCTTTGATATAAGGATTTTGAGAGGCAGGGCAAGGGGTTGTGGGGGTTAGGGAAGGAAAAAATGAAACAAGATAGGATTGGGAGGAAGACACACCATAAGAGACTCTTAATCTCACAAAACAAACTGAGGGTTTTTGGGAGGTGGGGAGGTAGGGATAGGTGGCTGGGTTACGGACATTGGGGAGGGTATGTGCTATGATGAGTGCTGTGAAATGTATAAGCCTGATGATTCACAGACCTGTACCCCTGGGGCAAATAACACATTATATGTTAACAAAAAAATGAGTAGAAGACATAAATAGACATTTTTCCAAAGAAGACACAGATAGCCAATAAACAAAGATGCTCAACATCACTCACTGTCAGGGAAATAAAAATCTAAACTACAGTGAGGTATCACCTTATACCTGTCAGAATGGTTAAAATCAACAACACAGGAGACAACAGGTATTGACAAGGATGCAGAAAAAGGGGAGCCCTCTTGCATTGTTGGTGAGAATGCAAACTGGTGTAGGCACTCTGAAAAATAGTAAGGAGTTTACTCAAAAAGTTAAAAACAGAACTACCCTATAATCCAGCAATTGCACTACTAGGTATTTACCCAAAGGATACAAAAATACTGCTTTGTAGGGATACTTGCCCCTGATGTTTAGCACCATTATCTACAATAGACAAACTATGGAAAGAGCCCAAGTGTCCAATGACAGATGAATAGATAAAGAAGAAAGAAATAATCATATATATATGTGTTTGTATATATATAATATACATTTTACATATATTTATATGCATATATACATATATGAATACATCTCATGGAATATTAACTCAGCCATAAAAATAATGAAATCTTTTTTTGCATGAAATCATCATTGGAAACAATGTGGATGAAGCTAGAGAGTATTATGCTAAGAGAAATAAGTCAGTCAGAGAAAGACAAATACTGTATGATTTCAGTCATATGTGGAATTTAAGAAATAAAACAAATGAGCAAAGGGATCAGGGAAGAGAGATAAACCAAAAAACGAACTCTTAACTACAGAGAACAAACTGATGATTGCTGGAGGGGAGGCGGACAGAGGCGATGGGTTAAACAGCTAATGGGTATCAAAGAAGGCACTTGTGATGAGCACCAGCAGTTGTATATAAGTGCTGAAACTAAAAAAATAAATAAATAAATAAATGAAAGAGGGAGAAACAAAAAAGAAATACTGGTAATCAATGAGAATTATACCTTGAAGTGAAATCTTTCTGTGTGATTCTTACTACAATTTCCTATAGGAGTCATACTATTTCTCAGCACATAGAAAATTGTTTAGCAATGAAGGAGCAAGCACTGGGCATGAAGACATGAACTTTAAGATCCCTCTTGAGAAAGGAAAGAACAAAAGAGACGGTGTAGAGGAAAACTTCTCTAAAACAAAAGATGTGTTGGAGGCAACAGTAGAGAGGAAACCAGATAAACAGGAATTTTAATGGGGTGTAATAGGTAGAAAGGAGTTCAGAATGAAAGCATTTTTAGCTATTATAACTTTAATATGATTCAATTTAAACTGTATCAATATGATTGAATGTAAACTGTATCAAGCCCTGTAACTAAGGACCTAGTGCTTGGTTTTGATACAGTATAATGGCAGAAATTTTCCTAACTGGTTTTATTGGAGAGGAAAGAGGAGGCAAATAAATACTTTCAATTCAGTTAAATGAAAAATAGTATTTCCAAATTGGCTAAAATTGAGGAATTTAAGACAATTTTGAGAATTTTTGAGTTTTTAAAATATCAAGTATAATGAGTTTAATACCATTAATACTAAGTCCTTCCAGCCCCACTTTTTTGTTGTCATTGTAAAGTCTTTTTCCTTGAAAAATGGCATTACCTATCAGTGACTAAATGTTTCCTTTTTTGGAGAGGAACTGGGTATTTGACAGAAACATCCAGAATTTTTATTTACCCAAACCATTACATTTGAAACTTCGATAAGTCCAAAGTAGTATATAAACAGGAGTAACCAGAGTTTTAAAACATATTTATAGAGACACTATATTGTACACCTGAAACTAATATGGCACTGTATGCTAACAAACTGGAATTTAAATACAAATTTTAAAAAAAGAAACTACAAAAATAAAAATAAATTTATAATAGCCCCATTTAATAAACAGCCTTTGTATTGTCCATTATTTTACAAATATTTTGAAAGCTTGAATAGGCACATTTGAATATATAGTTCCCTGCTAGAATTTGTGTAACTTTGCTGTCACCAACAGGTTGCTGTGTGAATTGTTTTTATCTCAGTAAGTTTTCATTGTATCTAACAGTTAAAAATCAAAGAATAAGCTACACTGTTATTTTTCTTAAACTTGAGATGCTCTGTAGAGTGCAATTAAGCATTAACATAGCACATCTGGGAAAGTAATTATTATTTTTTGATTTGCCTGAAGAGGATACTGTGGACATATATCAGCCAAAGAGCCATTTGTATTTTTTTTTCTCGAGCAGTAGATTTATTTCTCCATTAAATGTAGAGAGATCATCAATATCCACTACATGGCTTCAATTAACTGAACATTTTGTCAACCACCGCTATTCTCCAGCTGCCAGATATACCATATGAAATAACAGAGAACCTGTCCTGTTTTCTCATCTTCCTTCTCAATTAAACAAAAGAACACAAAGATTATCCCATTTCCAGTCACCTTAGTTCTCATGTTTCCCAGAAAGTCTCAGCATCACCAAGGCATAAAAGAGAGGGATGCAGAGAGTATTATACTTTGATGATGCCAGAAACATCCAAGAAAACTACTGGCCAATCATGAGTAACACAAATAGTTTATTAATGTAATTCCACCTAACAACAAACTATTATTCTTTTATCTTTAATAATCCAGACTGTTTTACTATTATCAATTATTATTTTTCAAGATTTCATTATATCTAAAGTATCTCAGAGTACTAAAACATGTATTAAACTTAGGTTTATTTCTTTTTTTAAAAATTTTTAAAAGATTTTATTTATTTATTTGACAGAGAAAGAGAGAGACGACAAGTAGGCAGACAGGCAGGCAGAGGCGGGGAGGGGGGGAGCGGGCTCCCTGCTGAGCAGAGAGCCTGATGCGGGGCTCAATCCCAGGACCCCGAGACCATGTCCTGAGCCAAAGGGAGAGGCTTAATCTACTGAGCCACCCAGGTGCCCCTAGGTTTATTTCTTTTAATAAGAAAAAAAAAAAGAATTTAGGATCATATACATGACAACATTAAATTAAGAACATAATGTTTCCTAATTCTGTCACATTCAAGTGTAGCCCATATGGACAGATTGATTTGGACTATCTAAAAGAAGTGCTCTATATTTTATACCCATATTCATTCATTCAACCACCTACAACATGCTCGGTAAAGCACTGAACAACTGGGATACAGATCTCCACTTTAAGGCTACTGTCCAGGTAAGAGTAGGTAAAGATCCAAGCTAATACTTATAATACAGTGTGACAAGTACAGTAATAGGTGTGCGTGTGTGTGTGTGTGTGTGTGTGTGTGTGTGTGGTGTGTGTAAGAGGGAGAATTTATATGAATTTGGGCATAAGAAGGAAGTGGTCATGGAAGACTTCCTAGAGAAAAAGTTACTTGAAATGAGTCTCCCAGAATTTGCTTATGACACTTCAGAATGAAAGAGCATTTGGGATGAAGACATGAAGATATTTCTTTGTTATTTCTATCTTAATTGAGCAAAATAAATTAGGACTTATGCTACATGCTTTAAGGAAGACACCTACTATAATCCTGCCAACCAACTGTAAGGCATTTAATATTATCATCTGTATATAAAGGGTAAAAAGGAGATAATTTACCCAAAGTCAAACCTACTGGATTTTACCTCAAAGAGTCTGATTCCAGAGCCCATTTGGTATAACACTAGAGATAGCAGGGCGCCCCTAGAAATATCCTAGTTTTCTCCATGATTAAGAATTTGTAGTATTTGGGATTTGAGGGATCCATAAGAGGTAACACAAATCAGAAATGAAAGTATGAAAAAGATGGTATTCTTATATGAAAATACTATGTTGGGACTTCATCCTGTTGACTATTTGGTATCATTGTAGGATTTAAAGAAAGGATAGAAAAAATTACATCTTAATTTTACAGTACTTATTTATTAATTTTATAATAATCAGTACAGAAGATAGATAGGAGAAGTAATCATTAGAGTTAGGAGTTAACCTCTATCTCTACCTAAGGTATATCTCTGTCTTAAGAACTACTGCAACATTTTAAGCAGGATATGGTAACTTGAACAGAATGTACGGGAACTGAATAAAAATGGACAAATTCAGGAGATAGTGAGGAAGATTAATCTGCAGGCTTTTTGATAGACTCTATGTTTGGAGAGAGGAAGAAAAAGGAAGAACCTGGAATGACTTTCCCATGTCTAGCCTCAGTAATAATTGGATTGTAGTGACTTCTGCTGATAGGGAATATAGAAAGAAGACACATTTAGGAATAGAACAAGGGAAATAATGGATTCTCTTTGGAGAATGCTATTGCTGAAATACCTCTAAACAGTATCATGGCAGTTGAATACAATGATCTTGGATGCAGAGAGAGGCTTAGGCCAAATGTATATTTGTATGTAATTTATAGACTACTGAACTTGTGTCAGTTGACAAAATCAATCAGAAGGATAAATTGAAGTAGACGATAAGCTGGCTTAGATATCAAGAAAAACAAGATCCCATGAGACAGGCGGAGAAAAAATGCCAGTAAAGAGACAGAAGCAGAAAAAAAATTGTGTAACAGAGCATTTTAAAGTATAGCCAATGTCATCAATGTTAAATAGTAGACAGAGTATAAGTTCAATAAGGACCCAAATGTGTCTCTGTATGTGGCCTTTGAAGGATCAAATTTGGTTGTATTGTAGGGCAGAAGTTAGAGTACAGTTAGAGAGGAAAGAGATTTAAGTGTCTAGGCAATAGAGGGGTTAAATTGATGCATCATGAGATCTACAGGGGCTAGAAAAGAAATTAAAGTCAGATAGAGCCTAGAACTAGAGGTTGTGACGAATTTAAAGAACAGAAATTATATATCATCAAGGTACTAAGAAAACTGAAAGACTGGATGGTTGCTGTAAAAGTAAGTGCCTCTAACTTTTAAGAATCCAGAGATAAAACATCCCTTAGTAATTATACCATCTAAGCATCTTCCCACAGACTGAGTTACAGAGATTGGAAATGAAGGTCACTGAAGAAAAGGTCAGAAATTTGGGTAAACGACTCTGCAAATGTTCGAAGTACCTGAAGTACCTGACAGCAGTTAGAGTAACTAAGGCAGGAGACATTCAAAAAATTTAAATGGGTGGAAAGCAGGGTTAGATAAGAGACCAGTCAGACAGCATGAGCCTCAGGTGACAAAGGCTTTCCCCAAAAGTTAAAAAACACTAGGTAAGGAGATGGAAATGGGGAATTGAAGAAGGTCAACATTTCCTACCAGATCCAAGATATGCAAAATATGGAAAATCAAAGTATCTCTACCAAAGAGAGCGGTAGAATATAAATTAACTTCCTCCTATAAGCACCTGGTAAGACACAAACTCACCTCATAGCAACCAGAATTTCCTCTTACATAACATTCACTGTACTTGTGATTACAACAGCATATTTGTCATATTTAACTTCTATCAGAGTTATTAGACTGTATCTATCACACAATTCATTATTATGTTCATTGCACCTTCCATAAAAAAGCTATACACATTATAACCTTCTAGGAAGTACTGTATGAACGAAGGGATGAGTAGGTGTACTGATCAGAAACGTTCCTCTGTCTTTCCCAATTGGTTAACATATAAACAACAAAAATATGGATATGTCTCCTCCACATCTGTAACAATACATTTCTATTGTTACTTCTATCATCAGTAAATAAGCTAGCTAGAGCTTTGAAGTGTTTATTCCAGCCTAAAGGATTATTCAATGCCTAAAGGATTATTCAATATATTCTGATCAAATTAATTGGTAATATGGCAATAATCCTACTTCAATTTATGTTGTACATAAACAGTCACAGAGATGAACAAATCAAACTAATTAACTTTGAAAAAAATCTAGATACCAAAAACCACATTTATGAAAAGAAAAAAAAAAGTCAGGGGTAATATTGCTAAAGATGCATTAAACATTCTAGTTTTGACTTCAGGCTCCCAGTTAAATTCTCCTTAATCCATCTTGCTTTTATATTTCCTGATGATGCTTCCACTTGCAGTTTCAGAATCTGAAAATTACAACACCAGGGTCAGCATCAGAATTCTCAATGCTCAGAGTGACTGTTGTAACGAGCAAGGCTACAGATTCAGTCACTGTTTCAGTTAAAGGATCAATATTTGTATCTTGTCCAAAGTCTGCTATCTCTCCTTGACAATAACTTCCACCATTCCCTTGAGGAATAACCTGTAAATGTCTGCAATTTTGTATCTAAAGTTCTCCTTTCTCTCTTACTATCCATTGTCTTGGCAAAACACTTTTTTTCTCACTAGTTTAGAGACCCAATCTGGCATTAGCACTACTATTAGTTAGAAGAGCTGCAATTGGTAGAAGCTCATCTTAAAGAGGGCAGGTGGTCAAACTGATGTTTAGATTTTTTTTTAACTTTTTTTTTTTTTTTTTCCTACCAGTAGAAGCAAAAATTTCGGATATAGAACCAGTCATCAAGCGTCAAATGCCAACAAGCATCAAAATTTGATTAGTTTTGTGGGTTTGTTTGTTTGTTTGTTTTTTAGTTTTTATTTAAATTCCACTTAGTTAACATACAAGGTAAAATTAGTGTCAGGTGTATAATAGAGTGTCCAAGGCTTCCATACATCATCTGGTGTTCATCACAACAAGTGCCCTCCTTCATACCCATGACCTGTTTAACCTATCCTTCTACCCACCTCTCATCTGAAAACCACCAGTTTGTTCTCTGTAGTTCAAGAGTCTGTTTCTTGATTTGTCTCTCTTTCTCCCCCCCTCCATCATTCATTTGTTTTCTTTCTTAAATTCCACATATGAATGAAATCACATGGTATTCGTCTTTCTCTGACTGACTTATTTTGCTTAGCATAATACTCTCTAGCTCCATTCACATTGTTGCAAATGACATTGCATTCTTTTTTATGGCTGAGTAATATTCCACAGAATATATATACACACTTCTTTATCCATTCATCAGTTGATGGACACTTGGGCACTTTCCATAATTTGGCTTTTATAGACAATGCTGCTAAATATTAGGGGGCATGTATCCCTCCAAAGCAACATTTTTTAATCCTTTGGGTAAATACCTAGTAGTACAACTACTGGATTATAAGGTAGTTCTATTTTTAACTTTTTGAGTAAACTCCTTATTGTTTTCCAGAGTGTCTACACCAGGTTGCATTCTCACCAACAATGCAAGAGGGCTCCCCTTTTTCTGCATCCTTGCCAACACCTGTTGTCTCCCGTGTTGATTTTAGCCATTCTGACAGGTGTGAGGTGATATCTCATTGTAGTTTTGACTTGATTTTTGATTGTGAGTGATGTTGAGCATCTTTTCATGTCTCTATTGGCCATCTATGTCTTCTTTGGGAAAAAAAAGTCTATTCATGTCTTCTACCCATTTTTAATCAGATTATTTAGGGGGGAGTATTGAGTTTTCTAAATTCCTTACATATTTTGGATACTAACCTTTTTTCAGATATGCCATTTGCAAATACCTTCTCCCATTCCATGGGTTGCCTCGTAGTTTTGTCAACTGTTTCCTTCACTGTGCAAAAGCTTTTTATTTTGATAAAGTACCAATAATTTATTTTTTATTTTGTTTCCCTGGAGTCAGGAGATATATCTAAGAAGCTGCTGCAGCTAATGTCAAGAGAGATTACTGACTGTGTTCTCTCCTAGGATTTTAATGGTTCCCTGTCTCACATTTAGGTCCTTAATCCATTGTGAATTTATTTTTGTGTATGGTGTAAGAAAGGGGTTCAATTTCATTCTTTTGTATGTGGCTGTCCAGTTTTCTGAACACCATTTTGTTGAACTATCTGTTTCTCATTGGATATTCTTGCCTGCTCTTTTGTCAGTTCATTGACTAATTGGTTTTCTTTAAAAGCATCAGTTTTGGGACGCCTGCGTGGCTCAGTTGTTAAGCATCTGCCTTTGGTTCAGGTCCTGATCCCAGGGTCCTGGGATCGAGCCCTGCATCAGGCTCCCTGCTCCATGGGAAGCCTGCTTCTCCCTCTCCCATTCCCTCTGCTTGTGTTCTCTCTCTCACCGCGTCTCTCTCTGTCAAATAAATAAAATCTTAAAAAAAAAAAAAAGTGGGATTGGGAGGGAGACAAACCATAAATGACTCTTAATCTCACAAAACAAACTGGGGATTGCTGGGGGGAGGTGGGATTGGGAGAGGGGGAGGGGGTTATGGACATTGGGGAGGGTATGTGCTATCGTGAGTGCTATGAAGTGTGTAAACCTGGCGATTCACAGACCTGTACCCCTGGGGATAAAAATACATGATATGTTTATAAAAAAAAAAAAAATTGGAAGGGGAGGCGAACCATAAGAGACTATGGACTCTGAAAAACAACCTGAGGGTTTTGAAGGGTCAGTGGTGGGAGGTTGGGGGAACAGGTGGTGGGTAATAGGGAGGGCACGTTTTGCATGGAGCACTGGGTGTTGTGCAAAAACAATGAATACTGGGGCGTCTGGGTGGCTCAGTGGATTAGGCCGCTGCCTTCGGCTCAGGTCATGATCTCAAGGTCCTGGGATCGAGCCCCGCATCGGGCTCTCTGCTCTGCAGGGAGCCTGCTTCCTCCTCTCTCTCTGCCTGCCTCTCTGCCTACTTGTGATCTCTCTCTGTCAAATAAATAAATAAAATCTTAAAAAAAAAAAAATGAATACTGTTATGCTGAAAAAATAAATAAATTAAAAAAAAAGTATCTGTTTTATTAACCCAAATCTAATAGCTGAAATAGCCAATCTTTCCTATCAATTAGCATATCACATAATTAAAAGATAGGACTGAATTCCTTTGATAAAGCAGAGTTCATAAAAATGGCTGGCACCTGCTTTATAGCTTATAAAGGCTTTTCTTAGGATTTATTTATTTATTTGAGAAAGAGAGAGAGTGTATGAGTGAGGGGAGGGGCAGAGAGAGAATCTCAGGCAGACTCCCCACCGAATGTGGAGTCCTAAATGGGGATTGATCTCATGACCCATGAGATCACGACTCATGAGATAATGTGCTGAGCTGAAACCAAAAAGGCTGACACTTAACTGACTGAGCCACTGAGGCATCCCTATAAAGGCTTTTTTATAAAATGTGATAAAAAGATAAACCTCATGGATCTGTTTATAACAGGAACCCTATAATATTTTTAATAATGTATTCATTTAGTTTGATTTTTAAATGTGAATTATTGAGGGCTTACAAAAAAGTGGAATCATTAAATGCAGAAGAAAGCACATCATAGCTAAAAACAATTGGGATTAGAAAATGAGAACCCTGGATTCTAGCCCTACTTTTTCTCTCTGTTTGTTTGACCACAGGCAAGTTATTTTGTCTGTGTTTGTTTCTTCATTTGTAAAATGAGAAATCTTATCCCTCTAAGTTCACTTCTTATTCATGATTCAAATGAAAGTGTGCAAAATATTATACTCTTAGCCAGATTACATAGCTAATGCTACTTTAATCACCTACCAAGACCGGTCTTCCAAATATTTTACTCCAAAGCTTTCTCCAAGAGGTAGCAAATCCTAATCATCTTAAAGAATAATCTATGGAAAGAAGTTGAGAAATACATCTAAGCTTTCCTATATATTGTGGGACTTGTATTTTCACAGATACTTTGTCAAAACAAAAGACACTGAAACTCTTATTACATAATTCTATTTTTTTCAAACAACATCATCAAGTATAAGCCAATTAATGAAAGTTTTTACTAATACATTCAATGTTAAACTTCAGAGTAGGCATCTTTCAAGCGCTCTGTCTGTCAAGGTCAAAATCAGAAAACTTTTTTAGATATCAGGCATGCTGTCACTGGGCTTTCAGGCATGTATCACAACATCAAACTATCTAAGCCAAAAATCTATGTCTGTCCCCATATTAGTATATTTTTATTGACTGGCACCAGATCAACTCAATATAGATATTTCATACAACACACTTTGAGAAACAAAATATATGCATTATTTTAATATTTTAAATGGAAATAAATGCTTGCATTATTTAAATTTTTAGTCAACTTCACTATTCAAAGAAATAGAAATGAATAAATGAGTAAGCAAGTCAGTGAATGAGCAGATTTAAAATTGTAAGCTGGGACTATGCTAAGTATGTTACATGCATTATTCTATTTGATCTTCACAAAACTCAAAAGGTGCTTATTATTATTATTATCTTTCCCAGCAAAAGCAGACATAAAGGTAAGTAACGTGTTCAAGGACAGAGTTGGGAAGAAGAAAAGTGAGTCCATGAAGCCCATCTTCCCAGCCTACACGCTTAACCACTAAGCTGCTATTATCCACATCATAAAATAGTTTGCATTTCATTAATGACCATAGCATACATGTAATACTTAGTACAGTGTGTGGCAAAGGACTAGACCATGATATGAAACAGAAGAAGTAGCAGGGAAAAGTGTAGGGTCAGGAGAAAGAATGCAGGTTTCAAATCCTGCTTCTGCCACTTACTAGTTGTAAGACCATGGATAAGTCACTTAACCTCTTTATGCCCTAATATGCAAAGTATTTTGTACAGCACTCCAGAGACGACAAAAAAATCTACTAAGAGAATCATTATTCCCATTTTGCCAAAGAGGAATATAAGAATCAGAAATATAAAGTAATTTTTCAAAGTCACATGGGCAAGGAGTGCCTGAAACTCAGGACTTTATATTCCAAAGCCATTTACTGTAGTGTATGTTGTATTACTTTGGCCAAGAATCAAAATCAGGTCTCTCCCAAGGGAGGTAAGAATTTTTTTTTAACTGACATATAACCTGACACACAATATCCTACATCATAGTGATTCGATATTTTTATACATCATGAATGACCCCCATGCAAAGTTATTATGATATTATTGACTATATTCCCTATGCTGTTCATTACAACCACATGAATTATTTGTTTTATAACTGAAGTTACCCTTCATCCATTTTGCCTGCCTCCTTTGTAACAGATTATGTGTGCATGATCATTTGTGCATTGGTTTACTTCTGAGCTCCCTATTCTATTGCATGGATAATGTATCTGTTTTTATGTCAGTACCATACTGTTCTGACTACTACAGCTTTCTACTATAGTTCGAAATCAGGGAGCATGATACCTTGAGCTTTGTTCTTTTTCAAGATTTCTTTGGCTATTCAGGGTTCCGGGGTTGTTTCATTTTGGTGTTTTTTGGTTTCTGTTTTGGAGTGGGGGCAGGCTGTGGTTCCATATAAATTGAGATAATACAAATAAATGGAAAGATACCATGTGTTATTGATTTTAAGAATACATTTAAAATATATGTATTACCCAAAGCAATCTATATTTGATGCAATCTCCATCAAAATACCAGTGGCATTTTTCACAGAACTAAAACAAAACATCCTAAAATTTGTAAGGGAGGTGAAAATTTAACTGTCAATTCTTACTTCTAAATACCTTTGGAAAGAAATATGGGTGGCATCTTGATATAAACAAATAGATTAACAAATAAGCCAATCAATCTAATAAATTAAACTGAGAATTCTAATTCTCTTCTAGAAATCAAAGAGTAAAGAGTAAAGTAGGTGTGGGCAAACTATAGACTGTGGGACATCCAGCCAGCCACCTACTTTGTAAAATTCATGAGCTAAGAATAGTTTTTACATTTTAAATGGGGAAAAAAATCAAAAGAAGAACATCTTGTGCTATGAATACATTACCAGAAATTCCAAATTCATGACCCATAAATAAACTTTTACTGGAAGACAGCCATGTCCATTCGTTTACATACTGACTATGGCTACTTTGCACTGCAACAGAGTTGAGTATCTGTGACAGAGACTGTAATGGCCCACCAAGTCTAAAACATTTACTATCTAGTTCTTTATAGAAAAAAGTTTCTTGTTTTCCTTGCCTCTGCATCTTAGTGGTAAAGGTACTGGACAGTCCAGAAGAAATGTTGAAACAAATGTCTTCTGATCCCCTCATATACCCAGAAAATTCCCTATAATAATGGTCGACTATGCTGTGTTATGCTATGTTATGCTAGGTCTCTGAATAAGGGTACTTGGAGTTACTGGAATACAATACTGAAATATTCACCTTTTGATTACAAATCTTTACATCATGCCTGTTTTTAAGTTCTCATAGGAAAGTCTGACAAAAATCAGCTCTCAGCATTTTCCCACAGAGAAAATAAGAATAAAGAAGATGACTTAAGATGACTTAGATGACTTAGAAGATGACACCTAGACTGAAAACTAGGTTGCCTAGGATGCATACTCAGCGTGATATTCTGAGACAGAGGAAAGGGCTGGTGTATCTGTGATAAAAGATGGCATACTAACCCTAGACTCACATTGTAGAATCAGCTGACTTAAAACAGCTTGACAACAGTCAAATGTTCAGAACCCTGGGACTGACAAATGATTGGATTTGGTATCAGCTCAGGCAGCAGCGTTCTCTGGTTTAGCATTTCTAATGACCTTTTGAAACTATAAGCTCAACATTACTTTTTTAATGAATTTCCTTTGTCCTATTTCAGGAGCCCTCAGCACTCCTTGGTTACACTTGGGTGATTCATAATTAGTTCTGCAATACAAACATAGATTACAATTTTTAAAAAGAGAGAGTAAAAACAAATATGCTTTCAATCATGGCAGAGGGAGACAAAAGGAATTGTAACAAAATGTGTTGGTATTGCAAATTACGTAGTTTTATTACTTGTTCTCTTTTCAATCTATTTACTTATTTATTTATTTTAATTAAGATTCTACATCCTTTAACCCAGTCCTGTTCTTTCAATGACATTTTATTTTCTAAACTTTGAAGAAGTGACTTAAAAAATATTCTTTAATGTTTATGGCAGTTTGCTCAGATAAGCCACCCTGATCATAAATTTGATCTTCAAGTAAATAGTATAATGATTGCTACATGGCACATCTAAGAATCATAGAATTGAATATCCATGAGCATCATGGCAGAAGCCATATGGAGTTAAATTATGGGATATTGGGACTGATAAATCCTGGTTTGAAACCAATTCCTGTTATTCACTAGTTTGTAATCTCAAGTAATTTATTTCAATTCTCTAAGCCTTGGTTTCAAAAGACTTGTCCTCATAGAATTGTGATCCAATGAAATCTAGTAATTCATATAAAGTGCCCAGCACAGAAAGTGCTCATTAAACATACTTATTATTATTCTATTATAACACAGTCTGACAATCCTGTACCCTACTGAATCAACGCACAGTGATAAATGCATAAGCGTTTTTCTACAGTGTCCCTGAAGGCCTTCTGGCTGTGCGGTCTTTACCTAAACTCAACAGATGCCCTTAAAGATGCCCATTTTTAGACACAAAATGGATGAAAGACCTCAGTGTGAGACAAAAATCGATCAAAATCCTTGAGAAGAACACAGGCAGCAACGTCTTCTACCTCAGCCACAGCAACATCTTCCTAGAAACATAGCCAAAGGCAAGGGAAGCAAGGGCAAAAATGAACTATTGGGACTTCATCAAGATCAAAAGCTTTTGCACAGCAAAGGAACAGTTAACAAAACCAAAAGACAACCAATAGAATGGGAGAAGATATTTGCAAATGACATATCAGATAAAGGGCTAGTGCCCAAAATCTATAAATGATTTATCAAACTCAATGCCCAAAGAATAAATAATCCAATCAAGAAATGGGCAGAAGACATGAAGAGACATTTCTGCAAAGAAGACATCCAGATGGCCAACACACACATGAAAAAGTGCTCCACATCACTCGGCATCAGAGAAATACAAATCAAAACCACAATGAGATACCACCTCACACCAGTCAAAATGGCTAAAATTAACAAGTCAGGAAATGACAGATGTTGGCGAGGATGCTGAGAAAGGGGAACCCTCCTACACTGCTTGTGGGAATGCAATCTGGTGCAACCACTCTGGAAAACAGCATGGAGGCACCTCAAAAAAGTTGAAAATAGAGCTACCCTATGACCCAGCAATCGAACTACTGGGTATTTACCTAAAGATAAAAATGTAGTGATCTGAAGGGGCATGTGCACCCGAATGTTTATAGCGACAATGTCCACAATAGCCAAACTATGGAAAGAACCTAGATGTCCATCAACAGATGAATGGATATAAAGAAGTGGTGTATATATATCTATATATCTATATCTACATCTCTCTCTATATATATATATAAAGAAGTGGTGTATGTATATATATCTATATATATGTGTGTATATGTATAGATATATATACACATATATAGTATATATAGTATTCCATCATATATATATACACACACATATATATATGTATATGTATAAGTTTGTGTGTGTATATATATATATACCTATACACATATATAGATATATATGCATATATATAGATATATATATCTATATATATAGATATATATGATGGAATACTATGCAGCTATCAAAAGAAATGAAATCTGGCCATTTACACAACGTGGATGAGACTAGAAGGTATTATGCTGAGTGAAATAAGTCAGTCAGAGAAAGACCATTATCCTATGATCCCTCTGATATGAGGAATTTGAGAGGCAGGCAGGGAGTCATGGGGGACATGGAGGAAAAAAATGAAACAAGATTGGATTGGCAGGGAGACAAACCATAAGAGACTCTTAATCTCACAAAACAAACTGAGGGTTGCTAGAGGTTGGGGGGGCTAGGGATAGGGTGGCTGGGTTATGGACATTGGGGAGGGTATATGATATGGTGAGTGCTATGAAATGTGTAAGACTGAAGATTCACAGACCTATACCCCTGGGGCAAATAATACATTATATGTTAATAAAAAGTTTTTTTTAAAGATGCCCATTTTTTTATCCATGGCTCAAATTACCATTATTCTTCTTGTATTAGTCTTCAATCATTGTCTCTCCTTAGTCCCACTCTGCTTCCTAGAACTACACAAAATTAATCTGTCCTATGAGCACCAACATAAGTTTTCTCTTCCTCAAACTAATTAACCCAAGTTATATCAACAACTTCTCATATTTTTTCAATGGTTCTCAATACTAGCTGCACATAAAACTCATATGGAATTATTTAAAAATTCGGATACACAAAGAACTCATGAGAAAAATTAAATCAGAATCCCTGGAGGTGAGACCAAAGCATTGGTGTTTTAAAAGCTTCCCAGGCAGATTAAAGAGAGCACTTATTGTGATAAGCACCGGGTGTTGTTATGCAAGTGTTGAATCACCTGAAACTAATATTACACTGTATATCAAATAACTGGAACTTAAATAAAAACTTTTAAAAAGCTCCCCAAGCAGCTCTAGATACTCAGCCATAGTTGAGAACCACTATATATGTATTTTCAAAGTATTTCATAATGACAGTTATTTTATTCCTAGATAACTTCAGTTTCTAACACTGCCTAAATTATTACTCTCAGATAAAGATCACGCTCTTGATGGCTGAGGTGGATCAAATATATTACAACTTATTTAAACAAATGCAGTCCAATACTTCTCAGACAGTACTGTGCATTAAGAGTAACTTGGGGATTTTGTTAAATGATGTGTCATGATTCGGGATCTCCGGGATGGCGCCCAAGATTCTGCACTTCCAGGAAGCCCTACATAATGCTGATGTTGCCGGTCCAAGGACCATACTTTGAGTAGTAGATGTCTACCTGCTGATAATGCCAGTACTGAGAGAAAAGAGAACAAATAGTGTCTTGGTCACATCATCTGTCACTCAATTCATTCTTCTATAATTCCTATGTATTTAGTGAGTTTGTAAATTGGTTGGCAAGCCACTTGTCTCAAATACTGGCTATTTTCTCAGATATTCTTTTTGGTGTCTGGTTTGGAAATCAACATCCATTTGTCTTTGTGGCAGCTGTGATTGTGAATTTAGCTAGCTAGAGGAACTCAGAGAAGTATTAATTTTGTACTTTTAATTTTCTAAAAAAAATTTCTAAAACATTTATGTAATTTGAGAAAATAAACATCTCTTGAGTACAAGGATTATGTCTTTTCTTAATAATGTCTCTTATTACACTCAGTGTCTTTAACATGAGAGACATAAAGAAGATGCTAAATGAATACTGTTTTATTAATAAATTGATGAAACATAGTGGACAATAAAACACACTTTTTATGCCCATGGACTAACTAAGGAGGGAGAGACTAAGCAAAAAAATGATAAATTGCCAGCATATACAGTGAATGTAATTTGGCTAATAAATGGGAAAACTGAAGGGTTGAAATAAAGCTTTGAAAAAAGTGATAATCTGTAAAAAGGTAGAGAAAGAGGGCAAGGAAAAGACATTTCAACCTTTAATATGTATAGTTTTACATCCAGAATCAACATCATGCTTGACTTGGGATATCTAATGAGACTGCAGACCTAAATGGTGTACTTGTAGGACCTTCTGTCACATAATGTCAGGGATAATATATTAAGCCAAGGAACATGTGAGTTATATTACAACTGCAAGGGAATAAAAATTAAAACCCCTTCATGTGGAAATAGACATAATCGTGCTACATTTCCCTGTAGAAGAGCATACAGTAGCAATTTTTCTTAATATAATATTACATTAGTTTTAATTCTTATTAATAAGATACAAGAGTCATTAACACTATTAAAAATCTAATTATGTTAGCAATTTTCCATCATGTCATATTTGAGCAGTTAAGTATTGGTATTTGTTTTTCCTAATGGGATTCAAAAGTCTAATTAATAGGCTTTCTTTTGTGGTTAAGTGGAATGAATCTCTATGAGAAGCAAGCCTTTTTTAGTATCGGCAGGCAGCTTATTTTCTCATATAGCATACTACCAAGTCATGTGCCCATCTGTGGTATAAATAACTAGATGAAAATTATAAGATTATCCTATGAAACTGAATAATGTTTTTCATTATATGTGATGTTAGAACTACTGTGTTCTAAAAATGTTGCTATATTTAGTAGGCAAGAAGTGTAGAAAAAGAGTATGCAGTAAATTATTGCTTAAGGAAATTTGTGGAAAATGAAGATGGCATATTGAATGGGTCAGATGCTTTTTCTGCTTGAGCTGGTATTATTTGGGGGCAGTGCACATACAAATAACTAAGAGTCAAAAGTTATGTTTGTTAACTCCAATCTTGTTTAATTTAACCTAAAGTTAACATCTTAACGAGAAACATTTGTGTGTTAACTATGGCACTTTAATACTTAGTAGTATGCTATTGTGTGTGTATAGTATATAATATATATAGACTATATAATATATAAATATCATAAGTAATACATATAATATGCTGGTATATATGTTATATATAGTATAGATAATATCACAACAATATACAGTAGTATACATAGCATATACAATGTAATAATGTATATAATTATATGTAATATAATAAAGTGTACTTACAATCTGTATTATACATATAAGCATAGTACCAAAGAATAAAGAATATTTGTAAAGGTAGCTCTTTCTTGGTGGTTGTTATTATTGAATATGCTTCTGTGGGGGCACCAGGGTGGCTCAGCCAATTAAGCGTCTGCCTTCAGCTCAGGTCATGATCTCAGCGTCCTAGGATCGAGCCCCACAATGGGCTCCCTGCTTGGTGGGGAACCTGCTCCTCTCTCTCCCTCTGCCTGCCGCCCCCCACTGCTTGTACTCTCTCTGTCAAATAAATAAATAAAATCTTTTAAAAAGTGCTTCTGTGAGGGGCACCTGAGTGGCTCAGTGGGTTAAAGCCTCCGCTTTCAGCTCAGGTCATGATCTCAGGGTACTGAGATTGAGCCCCGCATCGGGCTCTCTGCTTAGCAGGGAGCCCGCTTCCCCCTCTCTCTCTGCCTGCCTCTCTGCCTACTTGTGATCTCTCTCTGTCAAATAAATAAATAAAATCTTTTAAAAAAAATGCTTCTGTGGGGGCGCCTGGGTGGCTCAGCGGGTTAAAGCCTCTGCCTTCAGCTCGGGTCATGATCCCAGGGTCCTGGGATCGAGCCCCGCATCGGGCTCTCTGCTTGGCTGGGAGCCTGCTTCCTCCTCTCTCTCTCTCTGCCTGCCTCTCTGCCTACTTGTGATCTCTGTCTGTCAAATAAATAAATCTTTAAAAAAAAAAATGCTTCTGTGATATGCTAGTCATTTTTTATTAACCATCATATTTTTCCCTTCAGACTGTTAATTGTAATTGCTTTATTAAGACTTTATTTTTTACAGCAGTTTTATGTTAACAGCAACATTTATGGGAAGGTACAGACACACGTCCATAAGCCCCCATCATCAACATCCCCTACCAAAGCGGTACATGTTTTCCAATTCTTGAACCTACACTGATACATCAATCATCACCCAAAGTCCATAGTTTACATATGACTCACTCTTGGTGTTCTACATTCTATGACAAATGTACATTTGGAATACACATTTGGACAAATGTACAATGGCATGTTTCCATGATTATCATATCATATAGAGTACTTTCACCGCCCTAGAAGTCCTCTGTGCTCTGCCTATTCATCTAACCCCACCTTCCAAACACTGGCAACCACAGATCTTTTTGCTATCTTCATATTTTGCCTTTTCTAGAATGTCATATAATTGGAACCATATAGCATGCAGACTTTTCACACTGACTTCTTTAACTTAGTAATATGTAATTAAGGTTCCAACATGTCTTTTCTTGGTTTGAAAGCTCATTTCTTTTATAGCACCAAAAATATTCCTTTGCCTGAATACACTACAGTTTTTTTATGCACTCACCTACTGAAAGGCATCTTGGTTGCTTTCAAGTTTTAGCAATTATAAATAAAGCAGTTATAAACATCTATGTGTAGGCTTTTATAGGCTTTTATGTAGACTTGAGTTTTCAGGTCCTTTGGGTAAATTCCAAATTCTATAAAAAACTAGTAAACTGTCTTCTAAAGTGGTTGTACCATTTTTGTATTCTTGCCAGCAATTTATGAGAGAGTTCCATATCCTTGCCAGTGTTTGGAACTATCAGTGTTCTGGATTTTGGCTATTCTACTAGAGGTATAGTGGTATCTCCCTGTGTTTTAACTCACATTTCCATAATGACATATGATGTGGATCATCCTTTCACCTGCTTATTTCCCACCTGTACATCTTCTTTGGTGAGATGTCTTTAATGTTTTTGACCCATTTTTCAATCAGGTTGTTTTTTATTCTTGAGTTCTAAGCATTGTTTATATTTTTGTTTTCCTGATTTGGGAGCCTTCTTCATTATTACTTTTTTTTAAAATTAACATATAATGTATTATTTGCCCCAGGGGGTACAGGTCTGTGAATTGTCAGGCTTACACACTTCACAGCACTCATCATATCACATACCCTCCCCAATGTCCATAATCCACCACCCTCTCCATATCCCCCTCCCCCACAGCAACCCTCAGTTTGTTTTGTGAGGATAAGAGTCTCATGATTTGTCTCCCTCCCGATCCCATCTTGTTTCATTGTTTGTATTTTAAATAACAGTCCTTTATCAAATGTCTTTTGCAAATATTTTCTCACAGTCAGTGGCTTGTCTTCTCATTTTCTTGACATTCTCTCTTGCAGAGCAGAAATTTTTAATTTTAATTAAGTACAGCTTATTGATTATTTCTTTCATGGATTGTACCTTTGGTGTTACATCTAAAAAGGCATCACCAAATCCAAGGTCATTTATTTTTCCCTTACATTATCTTCCAAGAGTTTTATAGTTTTGTATTTTGTATTGATGTCATGGTCCATTCTGAGTTATTTTTTGTGAACAGCATATGGTCTGTATCTAGATTCATTTTTTTCCCCATACCAGATATTCCAACATCATTTTTTGAAAAACACCATCTTGGCTCCACTGTACTGCCTTTGTTCCTGTGTCAAAGATCAGCTGACTTGATCTATCTGGGTTTATTTCTGGGCTCTCTGTTCTGTTTCAACCACCTATTTGTCTATTATTTCACCAATATCATATTCTCTTAATTTTTATAGTTTTTAGAGCAAGTCTTAAAGTTGAGTAATATCAATCCTTCAACTATGATCTTCTCTTTCAGTGATTTTTTTGGCTATTCTGGGTCATTTGCCTCTTCATATAAATTTTAGAATCAGTTTGTCAATATCCATGAACTAATTCACTAAGATTTTGGTTGGGATTGTACTGAATCTATATATCACTCAGGAATCTATTTTTCATTCCTTAATGAGACTTAATATTATTCTATCTCACACTATAAACCTGTATATACTTATTTTAGTAATACCAGTAAACTGTAAATTCTTTAAGATTATGGGTAATTTGCTTAATTATTTTTGAAAATTGCTGATTTGTTTGAAATATATAAATTGCCCAATGGAGCTTTTCAGAGATCCAAGGAAAAGGGTGAGATTTGTTAACATATTAACATATACGGAATTTAAAAACATAAAGCAGGATTAATTATAACCATGGCTCATCCCCCTAAAACAGACCACCCCTACTTCCATCTATTTTGCATCTTAATATTCTGTATTTTTCAAAGGGTTTTACAACTTTAAAAAGGTTTAAAAATCAAGGTTGAGATTTGCAGGTAAGATTGAATACACACTTTTATCACTGTTACCTCTCCAAGAACCAGTAGAATGACAAGAAATGATTTTTAATGCCTAAAATCATAAAGATAAAGGCAGTGCAAAAGGAGAAAGCAGCCCCAAATCTGGGAACTAGAAGGCAGGAAAATGAGTGCTAAGTGACATAGAATTAACTGATTGCTAAGCAATCAGGGAGGAAATCTAGGAAGCAACCATATTCTACAACTACCAAAGTTCAGGAAACGGGGATAAAGGTGGCATCAAAAGCAGGAAGATACTTATGAAGCAGTTAACTGCCAGAGCTCCCCTACAGCAGCATTAGTCTAGAGGGCTACACTCTTCTGAGGGAAGGGGGGAAAAAAAGTTTTTCTAAACAACACTAAGTATAGTTAGTATGGAGTATCATACTGAGAAAAGGAGAAGAAGGGAAAGTGAAGTGAATGTTTATACACAGAAACTCAGATCCCCTAGCTATTTTCTAACACAAAACTTCCAGAATGTTTGCATTATACGGATGAGTTAGAAGAGATCACTCTGAACATTCTAAGAAAGAGAATATAACAATACTGACATTTTATGTTTACCGTTATAACTGCCCAGCCTTTGACCTTTTAAAACCTCATTTGAGTGGCGCCTGTGTGGCTCAGTGGTTAAGTGTCTACCTTCAGATCAGGTCATGATCCCAGGGTCCCAGGATCCTGGCCTCATCAGGCTCCCTGCTCAGCAGGAGCCCTGCTTCTCCCTCACCCACTCCCCTGCTTGTGTTCCTTCTCTCACTGTGTCTCTCTGTCAAATAAATAAATAAAATCTTTTAAAGAAAAAACCTCATTTGATAAATCCTCAAAAGTTTAGAATCTCAAATCAGCTTTTCGGTTTCCCACTACTGAAATCAGCAAAAAGCCAAGGATTATCAGATATGAGGAAATTTTCATAATGAAACACAGAGAACAAAACAAGCATGTAAAAATATGAACGAAACAGAAATACACAGAGAGATTTTAAAAATTAGAAAGTCATTAATACACTTAGAAGACAGGGGTACCTGGGTGGCTCCATCAGTTATGTGGCTGCCTTTGGCTCAGGTCATAATCCCAGGATTCTGGGATTGAGCCTGGCATCAGGCTCTCTGCTCAGTGAGGAGCCTGCTTCTCCCTCTCCCTCTGCCCTGCCCCCCTGCTTGTATGCATGCCCTCTTAAAAAAAATTAGAAAGATAAATAAATGAATATATTTATTAGATGAAACAATAGACATAAAAGAAATCTTGATAAAATAAGAAAAAATGATTGTACATAAGTACGATAGCAGAAATACCAGATTCATCAGAAGTGTTAGTAATAGAACGAAAACACACCAAAAAATTGGAAAAATAGCATAGGAAAGATTAGAAAATTATAAAACTAGAGCAAGAAGTCCAATATCTATATACTTAGAGCTCTACAAAGAAAGAACAGAGAAAGGAGGGAAGAAATTTTTTAAAATCAAGAAAATTTCCAGGGACTTGAGTTTTTAGATTGTGAAGTCCACTCTAAGTAACCAGCTTAATGGACACAATACACTGGCACTAATGACAGACACTCACTATAATATGATCATGAAATTTTGTAACACTAGGAACTGAGAGAATGGAGCCTTATGGAGCCTTATAGAGAGAATGAACACAGAATACCTTCCAAATTCTGAAAGAAAAATATTTTCTAATTTCGGATCTGGCTGAACTAAATATAAGTATAAAGGTGGAAGAATGATTTCTACAGATATGCTACAACCAAATTAATTAATTAATTAATTAAAGAAGAAGAAGAAAAAAACACTTCTCATTAGCTCATTCTCCAAAATAAACCAGAATGGGCTTCTCCGAGAATGTGTAATTCAAGAAAGAGGAAGGCAAGAAATCCAGGAAACATAAGGTCCAACTCAAAAAAGAGAAAAAAAAAAAAATCAGTCCCCACGAAATCATGAATGAAACACTCAAAACCACAGCTAGGTAGATGTTTGGAAAACAAGTCTAAATGGGAACATGTGAAGGACCAGAAGAAGCTGCTTTTACAGTGAGACAGGTAAATTACCTGATGTCTTTTTCCATATTAAGAGAAAACACAAACAATTGGAGGAAGAACTTGTAACTGAATTTGTGAAAAGTTCATAGAGAGCTAAGTAAATAAATAGCAACAAAAAATTAACTCTGGGGAAACAAAAATTTGCCAGTAAGGACAATAAATCATTACCTTGCTCAACTGAGAGTAACATAAATGTTTAATATCGATCTAATGACATTTATGACATAGCTGTTTGGGGGAGCCAGGAGTATTGGAAATCTGTGTTTAGGGAGGGGAAATATGTGTGCAAATGTGTAGGCATGTAGGCAAAACAGTCTGGAGCAGAGAAAAAGGAATACATGAAATGCTGCTATTCTTTAGAGAAAATTCCATAGATAATGTTTAGAAATAACGAACTAAAAAGATGGAAATATGAATGAACTAAACAGGTGGAAAATAATTACCTTGAAGAATAGAAAATAATTGGGTGAATTGGATAAGAGGACAGTTATTTTCCATAAGATTGCTTATACTTGATAAAATTATATATATATATATATTTATTTATTTAAATACCTTAAAGTATATGCATACCCTTTCATAAACACAACTGATTTTAAATACCTGGAATAAAAATCAATAATAAAATTAGTTTCCAAAGGTCTAAAATATGGTTTGCCTTAAATAAATACTTTGATTTAAATAGTCTGGACTAAACTCCATTTAATTGAAGACACTATACTAGAACCTAATATACCACACAAGGATGACAAAAAAATTTCTAAACTCATGGGGCACCTGGGTGGCTCAGTTAGTTACAGTTGCCTTCAGTTCAGGTCATGATCCCCGGGTCCTGGGATCCAGCCCAGCATTGGGCTCCTGCTCAGAGTAGAGCTTGCTTCTCCCTCTCCCTCTGCCTGCCGCTCTGCCTACTTGTGCTCTTTCTCTATCTGTCAAATAAATAAATCTTAAAAAAAAAAAAAAAGAATTTCTAAACTCATGCCATTTGACCAAAGGTAGTTATTTACACAGTGATGTGTTGAATAGGATTTTGAAACTGAATGTAGGATTAGTAGAAAAGAGTCCTGTGATTGGTTAACTATGTCTCGTCATGGGTAGAAGAGTGGAAAACAGACAAAGCATTTTCCAACCTCAGTTAATGAGACAGCAGTAAGTTCTAAGAAGTTTCTCCACTGTTCAGTGCATGGTTTTATGCTTATCAGCAGTATTATAAATGAAATGATGATACAATCAAACAAATGGAGGTATTTTTGAAAGGAAAATGAAGGAGGTGAGGTGGCTATTAATACTTATGCAGGGACAAAAGGTATAAGTGGGGCAAACCAGGTCCATCTCCATTTATACCTGTTGTCCCAGCATAATTATTTTTGGTCATACTAGGTACAACCTATTATATGAATAAAAAGATCAGTTTGGTGTTGAAGTTATGATTTAGAATCATTCTTAAATTGTTGTTGAGAACCCATTGGTAGAATAATATGAGACATCTACAAGTCCTAGAAATGGCATAATACAAGAGCTTCAAGAGCATGGATAAAGATATTTCTCTGAATTATATAACGTGTGTGTGTGTGTGTGTGTGTGTGTGTTTGTGTGTGTAGTGTATGTGTGTGTATATATATATACACATATATATATAAAATACATATATATAGAAAATTTATGCATATTTTTAGTTTATTTTAACCATAAATCTGGTAAGATCTCAAAAAGAAAGTACTAAAATTTGACTTTCAAGTTGCAAATAACACAAATGAAAATATAACGGCTTTGACATATTATTTCCATATTAGAACAAAGTTCTGAAACAGAAAATGTGACTTCTTACCTATTTGATTATTAATAACCTATTTTTGTTTTCCCTATTCAACTAGATATGTTCTTAGTATTTTTTAGCTAAGAAGTTTGAGATTTTTCTCCATGCTCTTTTTGCTCTTTCGAGGAAAATTGTTTTTCAAAAAAATTATTTTACTTTCATCGGCATATGTATTATTTCTCTATAACTTATTTTGCTTTTCTATTTATCTTAAGCTAATGGTTTCTTCATATTATAGTTTTTTACTAATTTTGACTTTTATGCTTATCTTCTTTTTCTTTCTCCGTACTGATATATCTTATTTATCTCCTAAATTCTTAAATTATATATTTATCTTAATTGAATCTGTCTTAATTATTTATGTCAATGTGTATTTAGGACTGTGAATCTTCATCTGAGCATGGCTTTTGTTATTTCTCATGTGGTATCTTCATTATAATTTTTTTTTTAATTTAAGTTAGCTAACATAGTATTGGTTTCAGGAATGGAATTTAGTGATTCATCACTTACATATAACACCCAATGTTCATTCCAACAAGTGCCCTCCTTAATCTCCATCACCCACTTAGCCTATCATTCCAACCACCTCCCCTCCAGCAACCCTAAGTTTGTTCTTTAGAGTTAAGAATCTCTTATGGTTTGCCTCCCTCTCTGTTTTTATCTTATTTTATTTTTCCTTCCCTTCCCCTAAGTTCATCTGTTTTGTTTCTTAAATTCCACATATGAGTGAAATCATATGATATTTGTCTTTCTCTGATATTCTATAATCTTGGTTTCAACTGCTTCTGTGACTCAAATTTTTTATTTTTAATTCTCTTAATTTTCCTCTGATACATAAAGATACTAGTTTTTAGTTTTATTTCAACATTGTGATCAGAGAATGTCTGCTGTATTTTTTTTAACACTTAGCTCTTTCTTTGAGGCCTAATATAAAATCAATTTTTATGACTGCTTTCTTGCACATCTGAAAAGAAAGTATGTACTTAGATTTCTGGGTATAAAGTCTAATGAATATCAATTAGATCTAAATTATTAAATTTTATGTGATTTAGGGCTCTCATACTCTTACTTACTTTTTGGCCATTTGTATGCCAAAGAGTAGGAGAAGCAAATTAAAATCACATAATCTTAATGTGCTTCTGACTATTCTTTGTACTCCCTGTACCTTCAGTTATATTAATGTTGATGCTTTGGTATTTTACATGTAGATGTTTACAAGTGATAAATCTTCATTTGGATTAAACCCTGTTTCATAATAAAATGTCTTCTTGGTCTCTCTTCAGTGTTGTTGTTTTTTTTCTGTGAGAGGAGGGATAAGTCTTATTTCAATTTGTTTGATGTTAGTATCATGGCACTGCTTTCTTTGGCTTGCCTTGGTTGGGTATATCTGTTAATCACCTCTACTTTTAATCTTTCTGAGGCTGTGGTTTCTTATTGTGGTTTCCATTTCTTATACTTAGTTTACAGGTTAATTTTCTTTTGATATAACTGGAGTATCTTTTCATTTTAACAGTTCAATTTTGTGAAGTTAAAATTTTTAATAGACATACATATCAGCAACCTTCATGTCAAATGCTTTCCATTTTCATGCTTTGTCAATATTTGTTTTATACTATTTTATTCATCCTTCTGATTTTTAAAGTTTATAGCTATATAAAATCTATAACTAGAAAGTATTAATGTTTACTTTTACAAGTATACCTTTATATCATATTAAGTACATAATAATATATGCTATTTTTAATATTTACTACTTTCTCATGTATATAATGAGGAATTCACTATTTTTCCAAATTCTCTTATACCATTTTAGTAGATAACATCTTTCATGTTTACCTTTATATTTTTTAATATACTTATAGCTCCATCCTTTGATTACTCGTTTTTTTTTTTAAAGATTTATTTATTTATTTATTTGACAGAGAGAGAGATCACAAGTAGGCAGAGAGGCAGGCAGAGAGAGAGGAGGAAGCAGGCTCCCTGCGGAGCAGAGAGCCCGACGCGGGGCTCGATTCCAGGACCCTGAGATCATGACCCGAACCGAAGGCAGCGGCTTAATCCACTGAGCCACCCAGGCGCCCCTGATTACTCACTTTCAAATTTCATTTCTGACTACAATTTTCTCCACTATCCCTTCTATAAAAATTAAAGAAAATTAAAGATGGTATTCTGATGACCATCTTCTCTACCATTCCCTTCCCAGATAACATTTGTTAAACTCACTTTCTATCTTGTTAGGGTTTTTAACATTTACATTCTACTTGTAACCATCATCTTCACAATTATTTACTCTTTGTCCTAGAATTAAATGGGCACATCAACTCTAACCAGCAGTCATTTTACTATAGTTGCTTCACTAATTTTATCTATGGCTTAAATTTTTCCTCAAGATTTTATTTTTTCATAAGCTCATGAAATGAATAGCCCCTGAGTTGTCATATATTCAAATAAGTTTTAAATTATCTTTATACTTGAGTGATACTTTAAATGAACATAAAATTTTGTGGTCACATTTTGCTTCCAGTGGGCTTTTAGACATTACTCTGATTTCTGACATTAAGACCTGTGATGAGATGATATCTCATTGTATTTTTAATTTGTACTTTCCTGATGATAAGTCATGTTGAGCATCTTTTCATGTGTCTGTTAGCCATCTGTATGTCTTCTTTGGGAAAATGTCTACTCATGGCTTCTGCTCATTTCTTAACTGAGTTATGAATATCACCTCACAATTGTCAGAATGACTAAAATCAACAACACAGGAAAACAGGTGTTAGCAAGGATGCAGAGAAAGGGGAACCCTCTCACACTGTTGGTTAAATGTAACCAACATGTAACCAACCAACCAACCAGCTTCCTCAGAGAGTTAAAAATAGAACCATCCTAAGATCCAGCAACTGAACTACCTAGTATTTTCCCAAAGGACACAAAAGACATCAGTGGCTCAGTCAATTTAAGTGTCTGCCTTCAGCTCAGGTCATGATCCCCGGGTCCTAGGATTGAGTTCCCCCTCCTCCCATCATGCTCCCTGCTCAGTGGGAAGTCTGCTTCTCCCTCTCCCTCTGATCCTCTTCTCTGCTTGTTCTCTTTGCCCTCTCTCAAATAAATAAATACAATCTTTTAAAGAAAAATACAGATTCAAAGGTACACATGCAGCCTGATGTTTATGGCAGCATTATCACCAATAGCCAAATTATAGAAAGAGCCCAAATATCCATCAACTGATGAATGGATAAAGAAGTGGTAATCTCCTTCTGTTATCTTGATACATTTTATCTTAATTCTTGAAATTCTAGTTGGGGTAATTATTTTATACTATTGACTAATGCCATACATTTTTAAATATATTTCTTCACAATTTTTACATGTCCCATTGCAATATGTTTATAAAGAATAGTCCCCATTTCTCATTTTTCCTCTTATTTTCTTCATGGTTTTTTTATTATCATCATATAGACAGCTTTTATTTATAAAAAGTTTCATTCTTATGATTTCTGTTAGTGAGAGGACTTCTTGGAGCAGCTACATAAAGGAGATCCAATGGGAAAAGAGACCAGGGATATGTTACAGACTAGCAGCAAACCTTGTGTACTAAAACAGTAAACACTCTGAGTTTCCTTAATATTTCCCAAAAACCCCACACTGGCAGTTAGCACTTCTTACAATCAAAGATTTCTCCCCTCCCCCCTCTGTCACTGATATACTACTTCCTATAAAATTCTTGTTCACACTCCACTTCTTGTGACTTCCAGGCTAAGAGGGTATATTGGAATGATTTCACCATGCCCTTCATGTTCCTACTGGATTTTGTCCTTATAGGGTATGCACTTTACTTGGAGAATGGTCCAGTTTTGGCTTTCTCTGAGTTCTGCATTCATTTTCCTCTTCTCTCACTATTATCCCATTGCTATCTGTGAAACTGATGGTACCTGGTAGTATTTCCTGAAAATTCAAATATTGTTCAACTGCTGGTTTTATTAAGGATACATTTACATTTTCTTTTTCTTCTAAAAATGTTTGTATGAAAATTAGGGAACTGTCAGTCTTCATTCCAATATGCTAAAATCAGTTTTTATTCCAATATGTTAAAACTAGATGCAAGAATAGAAATATTTTTAAATTTTCGGCAGTGAAAAATACCTTTCTCTTGAAGACATCAGCAATGCAGAATTAGCATTAGTACTCATGGGGTATGTGCTTGTCTCATCATTTGCCCTATCCAGTGATACACTATTTGGATTAAAGAGAATTTTATAAGTATGAAGAAACTTCACAGAAACATTCCCCTTTTCACTACCTGATTTTAGGATCCAAGGTAAGTTATCTTAACAGCATATGAGAAAAAGATTAAAAAATGCTTATTCCTTTTTTTAAAAGATTTTATTTACTTACTTAAGAGAGGACGAGCACAAGTAGGGAGAGCAGCAGAGGGAGAGGGAGAAGCAGGCTCCCCACCGAACAGAGACCCCCCCCAACACGGGGCTAGGTCCCAGGACCCCAGGATCATGACTTGAGGTGAAGGCAGATGCTTAACTCTATTTATTTGAGAGAGAGAATGAGAGAGAGCAGGGAGAGGGGCAGAGAGAGAGAGAATCCCAAGCAGACTCCCTGCTGAGCGAGGACCTTGATGCAGGGCTCCATCTCATGACCCATGCAATGATGACCTAGGGCAAAACCAAGAATAAGACACTTAACCAACTGAGCCACCCAAGCACCTCAAGGAAGAACATTAAAAAAAAAAATTATAATCATCTGACAGGACTATTTTAGGTGCAAATGGATAGAAAAATTCAAAATGAGGAGCAGAGTTGATCAAAGCTGTACTTTTTTTTTTCTTTGTGGACAAATTAATTTAAAATGACTGCCTCATAATCCAAAGGAATAAAAAAACACTTGATATTCGTGCTGCTTGTACCTTGATATTATGATGATTTGACTTCACCTAATTCTTCCAAATTGTAAGACTAGGACAATAAAGACTGTCTTCTGAAATTGAAAATATAAAATCAATATTCAATAAATTCGTTAATAATATCACCATTAAGATATTAAAGAGTCCTCAGGCTTACAAAAACTGAATATAACTAGAGTGAAGATCGCAACATACATCAAGGAAGACTTCTGAACAGAACATAGCTTGATCAGTCATGTAAGCCTTAGAGCAGATATATCTCAAAACCAAGCACTTGATAGTGTATACATGGAAACCTGTTGAGGGAGAAGGATTCCTTGCCAGGCACAGTGATCCTGTTTGCCCTGGAAGGTGTATCTTACAATGCCAGTACCATTAAACATTTACTTTTTCTACATACCTTCCTTTTTTCTGATTGTAGGCTTGTCAAGAAATCTTTCAATAACTTGTTTTCACTTGAAGTCATCTATTGTTTGGGTTTTTGACTTTAGGATTTAAAGAAAGATTTGGCCCACTCCATAAGGAAAACAAACAAACATGTAAACATGCAATTTTTCATGTGATTTTGAGGATGACTGTGAAGACCATCCTGCTATTTCAAGTCCTAATTGGGAAAATGTGCTAAATCAGACAGTATCTGGACCTCCTGACAGTTTCATTTCTAAAGGTAAATTAATAAATTAGCCTTCTGGTTTGACACGATGGTCTCTTAGGAGCCTATTCAGAAGAAATCAGTATCTGTAAGTCTGAACAACTCTGGAAAACTGAAAAAAAGAGTTCTGTGTGACCAATGGCCAGATACAGGTGGCTGGGTTTGGTGTCCTATAGACAAATTTGAATGTATTCAGCTTGGATAGAGGAATTTCAATATCAAAGTGACTTAGAAAAATGGTACACACCCTACATCAACTGCATCCCAGGCAAGTAATAATCAATGGGCAAGACCAATTTGAATGAATAGTTCAAAAACAATTTTCATCTTTGAATTTCACTTTTGTTACCTCTAAAATTAATGACAAGAGATTCATTCATATGAGTCTAGATATTGTCCTCACTCGTTAATTCACACACAAACTTAGATTTATAGCCAGATAGATTAGAAACACCAGTGAAATGAAAATATAGGAGATTAAGTAATAACATATTGGGGGTCCGTGGGAGAGAAGTGAAAAAATGAGTAAATGATACTATATATTTGAAGAATATTAAACAAAAGAAGAGTGAACAAAGGCTTCCCACACGAATCTCTTGAACTTAATTAACTAATCAATATTCAAGGGTCTCAATGAATATGAATAGCAAAAGTTTAATGTCAATGCATAATAAATAATCTTAAAACATCACTGATGTGTACTTTGAAATAGCAAAGGCAAAAAATGGAAAAGGTAGCAAGTAAATCAGCAGACTGAAAAAAAATTAAGTGTGGGTGAACTAATCAAAGCTGTTAGTTTTTATTTTTCTCTCCCTATAAAAGAAAAGATTTCTCTCCTATAAAAAAGGGGCACCTGGGTGGCTCAGTGGGCTAAAGCTTCTGCCTTCAGCTCAGGTCATGATTTCAGGGTTCTGGGATCAAGCCCCACATCAGGCTCTCTGCTCTGCAAGGAGCCTGCTTCCTCCTCTCTCTCTCTCTGAGTGCCTCTCTGCCTACTTGTGATCTCTCTCTGTCAAAAAAAAAATAAAATCTTTAAAAAAATATATATAATAAGACTATATTTCCCCAAATTTGCCCAACCATTATATAAATTAAATAACACATAGATTTCTTTTTTTTTTTTCAAAGATTTTTTATGTATTTATTTGACAGAGAGAGATCACAAGTAGGCAGAGAGGCAGGCAGAGAGAGAGAGAGGGAAGCAGGCTCGCTGCTGATCAGAGAGCCCGACGCGGGACTCGATCCCAGGACCCTGAGATCATGACCTGAGCCGAAGGCAGCGGCCTAAACCACTGAGCCACCCAGGCGCCCCATACATAGATTTCTTAAAAGAACAGTGGACAACAGAATGCTTTTCCTTCATGTTTTCTGTGCCACTGGTAAGATGTGAATGACCAAGTATACTTCTAACTTCAGAAGTTTAGCCAATATTCAAAATGATCTAACTAAAGAAACTGATTTATCATTTTCTCATCATTTTTATTCATTCATATCAAATTAAACATGCTCATAAAAATTCTAGGCCTGAGACATGTTTCTACACAGGGAGCCTCAAGATGCATACTTCAATAATAAAACATTTATTTGGACCAGAGAGGAACAAGATGGCAGAGGATAAGGAGACCTAAATTTCATCTTGTCCCAGGAATTCAGCTAGATAGTTATCAAACTATTCTGAACACCTACAAACTCAACAGGACATCGAAGAGGAGAATAGCAGTAATTCTATGAACAGAAAAGTGACCACTTTCTGGAAGTGTATCCTTTTCTGGGGTTGCTGTTACCCTTTTAGCATTTTGTTCTCTCATTCATCCATTCTTATCTGGACAAAATGACAAGGTGGAAAAACTGACCTCAAAAAAAGGAACAAGAGGCAGTAATGACTGCTAGGGACCTAATCAATATGGAAATTAATAAGATGTCGGAAATAGAGGTCAGAATGACAATATAAGGATACTAGCTAGGCTTGAAAAAATTATAGAAGATACTAAAGAATCTCTTTTGGGAGAACTAAAAGAACTAAAATTTAACAAGTTGAAATCAAAAAAGCTATTAATGAGGTGAAATTAAAAATGGAGACTCTTACTGCTAGGATAAATGAGGCAGAAGAGAGAATTAGTGATATAGAAGACCAAATGATGGAGAATAAAGAACCTGAGAAAAAGAGAGATAAACACCTACTGCATCACAAAGGGAGATTCCAGAGATAAGTGATACCATAAGACAAAACAATATTAGAATAACTGGGACCCCAGAAGAAGAAAGAGAGGGGCAGAAAGTTTATTAGAGTAAATTATAGGAAAGAACATCCATAATTTGGGAAAGGAAACAGGCATAAAATTCCAGGAGGCACAGAGAACCTCCCTCAAAATCAATAAAAATAGGTCCACACCCTCTCACCTAGTAATAAAACTTGTAAGTCTCAGAGACAAAGAGAAAATCCTGAAAGCAGCTAAGGACCAGACATCTGTAACCTACAACAGTAGAAATATTATACTGGAAGCAGACCTACCCAAAAAGACTTAGCAGGCCAGAAATGAGTGGTATGATATATTCAGAGCACTAAACAAAATAAGCATTCAATGACCCAGCTAGGCTGTCATTGAAAATAGAAGAAGAAAAAAAAGCTTCCAGGACAAACAAAAACTAAAAGAATTTTCAAACACCAAACCAGTCCTAAAGGAAATAATTGAAAGGGGTCCTCTAAGCAAATAGAGAGCCTAAAAGTAACAGACCACAAAGGAACAGAGATAATATACAATAACAGTCTCCTTACAGGCAATACAATGGCACTAAATTTATATCTTTCAATATTTACCCTGAATGTAAATGGGCTAATGGCCCCAATCAAAAGACACAGAGTATCAGGATGGATTAAAAAAACAAGACCCATCAATACACTATCTGCAAGAAACTAATTTTAGACCCAAAGACAACTCCAGATTTAAAGTGAGGAAGTGAAAAACCATTTACCATGCTAACAGACATCCAAAGAAAGCTGGAGTGGTAATCCTTATATCAGATAAATTAGATTTTAAACCAAAGACTACAAAAAGAGATGAGGATGGACACTATATCATACTTAAAAGGTCTGTCCAACAAGAAGATCTAACAATTGTAAATATCTATGCCCCTAACATGGGAGCAGTCAACTATATAAACAATTAATAACAAAATCAAAGAAACACATCGACAATAATACAATAATAGTAGGGGTCTTTAACACCCCCCCCATTCACATGGACAGATCATCTAAGCAAAAGATCAACAAGGAAATAAATGACACACTGAACCAATGGACATTACGGATATATTCACACAATTCCATCCCAAAGCAACAGAACACATATTCTTCTCTAGTGCACATGGAACATTCTCCAGAACAACCTAACCCTACACCAAGTGGAGCTGGAGAAAGAACAGCATAGAAAGACTAAACCTAGCAGGAGAAGAGAAATATTAAGATCAGAGAAGAAAACAATGAAATAGAAACCAAAAGAACAGTAAAACAGATCAACAAAACTAGGAACTGGTTCTTTGAAAGAATTAATAAAGTTGACAAACACCTGGCCAGATAATCAAAAAGAAAAGAGAAAGACCCAAATAAACATAATTATGAATAAAAGAGGAGAGATCACAACCAACACCAAAGAAATACAAAAAATTATAAGAACACATTATGAGCAACTATATGCCAACAAACTAGACAATCTAGAAGAAATGGATGCATTCCTAGAGCCATATAAACTACCAAAACTGAACTAGGAAGAGATAGAAAACCTAAACAGATCCAAAACCAGTAAGGAAATTGAAGCAGTCATCAAAAATCTCCCAACAAACAAGAGCCCTGGGCCAGACGGCTTCCCAGAGGAATTCTACCAAACACTTAAAGAAGAAATAATACCTATCCTTTGAAATTATCCTTACCTTTGAAATTGCTCCAAAAAATAGAAATGAGGGAAAACTTCCAAACTCATTTTATGAGGCCAGCATTACCTTGATCCCAAAACCAGACAAAGACCCCATCAAAAAGAAGAACTGCAGACCAATATCCTTGATGAACATAGATGCAAAAATTCTCACCAAAATACTAGCCAATAGGATCCAACAGTACATTAAAAGGATTATTCATCATGACCAAGTCGGATTTATTCCTGGGCTGCAAGGTTCGCTCAACATCCACAAATCAATTACATTAATAAAAGAAAGGAAAAGAACCATATGATACTTTCAACAGATGCAGAAAAAGCATTTGGCAAAGTACAGCATCCTTTCTTGACCAAAACTCTTCACAGTGTAGGCATAGAGGGTACATACCTCAATATCATCAAAGCCATCTATGAAAAACCCACAGCGAGTATCATTCTCAATGGGGAAAAACTGAGAGCTTTTCCCCTAAGGTCAGGAACATGGCAGGTTTGTCCACTATCACCACTGCTATTCAACACAGTATTAGAAGTCTTAGCTTCAGTAATCAGACAACAAAAAGAAACAAAAGGCATCTGAATTGGCAAAGAAGAAGTCAAACCCACTCTTTACAGATGATTTGATATTTTATGTGGAAAACCCAAGACTCTACCCCAAAACTGCTAGAACTCATACAGGAATTCAGTAAAGTATCAGGATATAAAATCAATGCACAGAAATCAGTTGCACTTCTATACACCAACAGCAAGACAGAAGAAAGACAAATGAAGGAGTTGATCCCATTTAGAATTTGCATCCAAAACCATAAGATACCTAGGAATAAATCTAACCAAAGAGGCAAAGAATCTGTACTCAGAAACTATAGAATACTCATGAAAAAACCTGAGGAAGACACAAAGAAATGGAAAAATGTTCCATGCTCATGGACTGAAAGAATAAATATTGTGAAAATGTCTATGCTACCTAAAATAATCTATACAATTTAATGCAATCCCTATCAAAATACCAGTAACTTTTTTCACAGAAATGGAACAAATAATCCTAAAATTTGTATGGAACCAGAAAAGACCCTGCATAGCCAAAGGAATGCTGAAAAAGAAAAGTAGAGCTGTGGCATCATAATTCCAGACTTCAAGCTCTATTACAAAGCTGTCATCATCAAGACAGTATGATACTGGCACAAAAATAGACACAGCCTAATGGAACAGAATAGAGAGCCCAGAAATGGACCCTTAACTCTATGGTCAACTAACCTTCAACAAAGCAGGAAAGAATGCCCAATGGAAAAAAGACAGTCTCTTCAACAAATGGTGTTGGGAAAATTGGAAGCCACATGCAGAAGAATCAAACTGGACCATTTCCTTACACCACAGACAAAAATAAACTCCAAATGGATGAAAGACCTCAATGTGGTCCATCAAAACCCTTCAGGAGAACACAGGCAGCAATCTCTTCGACCTCAGCCTCAGCATCTTTTTCTAGAAACATCAACAAAGGCAAGGGTATCAAGGGCAAAAATGAACAATTAGGACTCCATTAAGATTGAAAGCTTTCGCACAGCAAAGGAAACAGTCAACAAAATCAAAAGACAACCAACAGAATGGGAGAAGATATTTGCAAATGGCATATCAGATAAAGGGCTAGTATCCAAAATCTATAAAGAACTTATCAAACTCAACGCCCAAAGAACAAATAATCCAATCAAGAAATGGGCAGAAGACATGAACAGACATTTCTGCAAAGAAGACATTCAGACGGCCAACACACACGTGAAAAAGTGCTCCACATCACTCAGCATAAGGGAATTACAAATCAAAACCACAATGAGATACCACCTCACACCAGTCAGAATGACTAAAATTAACAAGTCAGGAAATGACAGGTGTTGGTGAGGATGCAGAGAAAGGGGAACCCTCCTACACTGTTGGTGGGAATTCAGGCTGATGCAGCCACTCTGGAAAACAGCGAGGAAGTTCCTCAAAAAGTTGAAAATAGAGCTACCCTATGACCCAGTAATTACACTAATGGGAATTTACCCTAAAGATACAAATGTAGTGACCTAAAGGCACACGTGCACTCCAATGTTTAAAATAGCAACGTCCAAAATAGCCAAACTATGGAAAGAGCCTAGATGTCCACCAACAGATGAATGGATAAAGAAGATGTGGTGTATATATATATACAGTATATATACATACAATGGAAAATAATGCAGCCATCAAAAAAATGAAATCTTGCCATTTGCAAAAACATGGATGGAACTAGAGGGTATTATGCTAAGCAAAATAAGTCAATCAGAGAAGACAATTATCATATGACCTCTCTATTTTGAGGAATTTGAAAAACAAGACAGAAGATCATGGGGGATGGGAGGGAAGAACAAAACAAGATGAAATCAGAGAGGGAGACAAACCATAAGAGAATCTTAATCTCGGGAAACAAACTGAGGGTTGCTGGGTGATGGACACTGGGGAGGGTTTTTGCTATAGTTAATGCTGTGAATTGTGTAAGACTGATGAATCACAGACCTGTGCCCCGAAACAAATAATACATTATATGTTAATAAAAATATAAAGGAAGGAAGGAAGGAACATTTGGTGCTCATTGTGATTCTCTTGGAACTTAATGAAAGAAGACTGTAATGCAAGTTCTCTCCTATGGGGAGGTGTTCCCTGTGGAATTCTCAAGAACAAATATTATTTTTGAAGTAAAATCGTGAATCTCCACTGCCAAGGAATATGGCTCACTTTAATATCGCATTCAAAATCCTTCACTGAATTCAAACTAAGTTTCTAGTCCTATCTCCTTTCTTCCTCTAAACCCCTGTGCTTTCATTATGCTGAACTACCTACCACATTCCAAATATGCCAAGTATTTTCACAATTTCTCTTCTATTTTCTCCGCTTAAAATACAGGTATAACTCCATCACAGTCTTATTCATTCTTTAAGACTGAGATAAAACATAGAAGCCACAGACAAAGCTAATTCCATTCTCCCCTATGGTTCTGAAACATTTTGTTCAATTTTCCATTAAGCCCTCCTGCATATGGTGTGTTAATGTATCTGCCTCACAAGCTAGAACACAAGCTCCATGTGTGTAGGTACTGTGCTGCCTATATCCTTAAAGTTGCACCATTTTGCAAAACTCTTGATACACTCAGTAAACTTAACAAATACAGAATTTCAGTAGTAGCCTCTCAGTTCATGTGAACATAGGCCTACCATGCTAATAACAATTACATGTCAGTGTTGACCCTAAAGTAAGCACCTAGGTTCCGTTCTTGTTTCTCATTGGTGAGGTCAGGTTGTGCGTATTCACTGGCTCTTCTGAAATAGAATATTTTTATTGTAGGAACCCTCATTTTCAGGGGAGCAATGATCCCACTGTAAGCTGATTTATGTGGCTGCAGAGAAGCAGGACTAACAGAGGGGTCCTAATGGCACTTTCTGCTCACTCGTACCACATGTATCATTCAGCCATGGCTCAAAATGCTATAAAAATGTCTCTGCCTGGATGATGAAACACATCAATCCCAAGGTATGCCAGAGATTTGAAAATAAAAAGTAAATCTCCTCCTTGGGTGGGATCCACATTATCATGCAATTTGTGAGCCTACCCCACATGAACCCCTTTCAGGAACTTTTAGATCAGTGGAGCAGCTATTAAAGTGCCATCAAAGCATTTTTGACTCCATAGAATTAATCATGAAATCTGTTCCTGCCAACTCACTTATCATATTCAAAATATTAATTTAGAGAAAAATTAAATCGGACACCCACCGACAGCAACATTTTGCCCTTCAGAACTCCCCTTCATATTGATTTATTAATAGCTGCCAGAATAGTGTACTAGAACAATTTATTACTTCTTTCTGGATGTTTCTATATGCTTACAAATAGTCCTTAGGAATGAGAGGTGTTATCTGAGTCTTTTGACAGGGGTATTTTTCAATTTGCATAACATTTGGGGGATTTATTGCAATTTAAGGAAGAAGTTTCATTTTCATATCAGTGGGCAATGGGTGATTTGCTTCAGGAAGTTCTAAAGCCGGGGTGGTCATCTGACTATGGTGCAAGTCAGAGATCATATAAAAACTTAGTGCATCATGGAATCCACTCTGCACTGTGATGAAGAGCTGTAAAATGCACAAAGGAAGTACAGAGTATGTACTTCCTTTTATGGACTATGTAAATATTCTTTTTACTTTTACTATTAAGATCTTAAATACTCACATCAGCACTTGAGTACCATGAAAGTTTAAATGATGAAATGTGACAGCACATATTTCAGGCTGTAAAAGCAAATAATTTTCTTATCCTGAGACAACTTTACTCCCTGGACCTCAAAGAAGAATCACACTAAACAGAGCCATTTAACAATCCTTAGAAGGCCCAAATTTGCCATCCTATTTGTATAAATCATATCACCAACTCAGATACAAGTAAGAGATAATCCTGTTTGAGCAACAGACTTTGTGTTTCCTGGTGGCCATTATTCTGAATCCTTCACACTGTAGCAAATATTTATGAATTTTTTTCTTGATCTCTGTGGCTAGAAACATACATGGAGCAAAACCACAGGAGACTCCAGAGGTCCACATGTGGTCCAGAAGAGGAAAGCATGGTGCCCGTATTGGTCTTATAATGGTAGTGACCAACACTGAAACCAGAAGGCTCCCCTTTCTGTACCACAGAATTCTGGTAATGACACCAGAACTCTGTCCCTTACTTTCCTGAGACAAACCTAAACTTTAGGCTACCTGAGATACACACTGTTCCAGTGCACTGAATGCTTTTTTGGAGCTCTGTGCCTTTTAATTTGTTTGTTCCTCTGGCTGAATACCTGTCTTTTCTCTGACAATGCCTGTCGGTCCTTTAAGACTGTTCAAAAGTCACTCTTCTAAGAAGCTGCATTAGCTTCCTAAACCTGCTGAGGCAAATAACTTAAAACAATACAAATTTATTACTTCACTGTTCCCGAAACGAGAAGTCCAGAACAGGTGTGCAGGCTTTTGGAGAGAATCCTTCTCCTCTCCTTTTCCAGTTTCTTTCTTTCTTTCTTTTTTTTTTTTTAAGATTTTATTTATGTATTTGACAGAGAGAGACCCACAAGTAGGCAGAGAGACAAGCAGAGAGAGAGAGGGAAACAGGCTCCCCACCGAGCAGAGAGCCCAATGTGGGACTCGATCCCAGGACCCAGAGATCACGACCTGAGCTGAAGGCAGCGGCCTAACCCACTGAGCTACCCAGGTGCCCCCCCTTTTCCAGTTTCTTTTTTTTTTTTTTTTTTTCCTTTTCCAGTTTCTTGACGTCACCTACAGTCTTTGTGTCTTGGCACTTTCCACCATCTTAAAAGCCATCAAGGTACACCTTATCATCTCTCTTCCATTATCATACTGCCTTCTCCTCTATAATCTATGCCTCTGTTTTATAAGATACTTTGTGATTATATCAGGCCCATCCAATGTAAACCAGACTAAACTTCCCATCTCAAAATCTTTAATTTAATCACACACACAAAGCTCCTTTTGCAATGTACAGTAATATATTCATGGGTTCTGGGAATTAAGACATGAACATCTTTGGTGGGGAAGGCATTATTCTGTCTAACACAGAAACCTTCACTAATTTCCTGCCATAGAATAAAGCTTTGCCATCCTCTGGGTAAAGCAGAACCTTAGCTGTGCACTCCCCTGAGACAGGTATGGATGATTATCCAGGACACTGATATATATAAAACATGTTAGAACAACACTGTAAATGCAATAAGTTGGAAGAAATTGTATTTGCCAGAAAAGCTCCCAGAAAAGGAGTTTGTTTAGTTAGAGGGAGTACTTCAATAAGCTACTTAGATGGGAGAGACGATGATGGGGCTCTGAAGGAATATACAGGCCATCACCCTTCTTTCTAAAGAGAACTCTTATTTACAGAGTGGGGTCTGGGATGCCAAGGCCATCCTTCTCTGCCTCTTCCAACCACAAACTCAACTCCCTTTCTAAATTAAAAAAAGAAAGAATACACATTTAAACAATATTTGTTGGAAAGGAAACCAAATTATCAGTCAGTGTGAAGGACTAAAACACTGCAGGTGAGGACCTATCTATATTTTAGTTCTTATCACTTTGGTATAAATATTTTCATCTATAAGGGGATAAAAGCTTTTAAACATATGTTGTTGACTAGATTAAATATGTAAAATGTTTTTTTTTTATTTTATTTTATTTTTTTTCCCTTTTTATTAATTTTTTCAGCGTAACAGTATTCATTCTTTTTGCACAACACCCAGTGCTCCATGCAAAACGTGCCCTCCCCATCACCCACCACCTGTTCCCCCAACCTCCCACCCCTGACCCTTCAAAACCCTCAGGTTGTTTTTCAGAGTCCATAGTCTCTTATGGTTCGCCTCCCCTCCCCAATGTCCATAGCCCGCTCCCCCTCTCCCAATCCCACCTCCCCCCAGCAACCCCCAGTTTGTTTTGTGAGATTAAGAGTCATTTATGGTTTGTCTCCCTCCCAATCCCATCTATGTAAAATGTTTAAAACAGCTCCATACACATAGTGAATGCTTAATAATCCTTAACTACCCTCGCTGGGCATTATTGGGCTTATATGATAGCTGCCTCGTTTAACAGGCTGCATATTCTTCAAAATCCAACATTAATAATTTCTGCAATGGCTAGAACTTCATTGTCCAATACAACAGCAAGTAGCCACATTTGGCTCTTTACATTTACATTCATATTAATTAAAATTAAATAAAAATAAAAATACAGTTCCTCAATCACACTAGCCATATTTCAAGTGCCCAGCTGCCTATGCACTTGTGGCTAATGATTACCTTATTGGACAGCAAAAATATGGATCATTTTCATCAACACAGAAAACATTACTGCATAACCCATTCAATATATACCTCAGTGTCAAAGAGAATTATAAGATTTTTTTTAGGGGAGGTAGAGAAATGTTTAATGTCTCATAGAATCATACATATGTGGCAGTCATAGTTTCTTTCATGGTGAATCTTAAAGACACAATAGATCTGAAATCAAATAAACAGCATTTTTTTTTTAACTCTAAGATGGGTACACACTGGGCTTTGAAGTTCTGATAATGTGATAAAGATATCTTTTCTGGTTTCCAGCCTCTAGCACCAGTCAGCCAAGAACTATTAACCTTCTTGTGGTAATGACCCCATTTTCTCACAGTCTTTAAAAAACTCTGGCTAGATTAAGGGAGGCCAGAATAGAGGACATTTAACAATTCAGGCCATGTACACATTATCAAGGATGAACAATACGCTCCAATGTTCTGACTCTCAACATATCACCTGTGACTGCGCTAACACTTTTTTTTAAAGATTTTATTTATTTATTTGACAGAGAGATCATAAGTAGGCAGAGAGGCAGGCAGAGAGAGAGAGAGAGAGAGGGAAGCAAGCTCCCTGCTGAGCAGAGAGCCCCATGCGGGACTCGATCCCAGGACCCTGAGATCATGACCTGAGCCGAAGGCAGCGGCTTAACCCACTGAGCCACCCAGGTGCCCCAACGCTAACATTTTTTAATACTCCACTCATATTTTCTGTAACTAGTCCCAATAGTAGTACAGAATTTATTCTTATCGTAAGTCCTCAGTATGTAGAATTCAAAATACAGGCTAAAGCATGAATGGCAAATATGTCACTATTCCAAAATTCTTTGCCCACAGCAGACACTATTAATCAACCTATAATATTCTCAACCATTAGCTTAGGATATAGCATCAGAATCCTTCTCAACACAAGTCTCCAGGTAGCATCCATTAAACAGTTGTTATTGGCATTTCAGTTGACACCTACCTGACATTCCTGGGTCAAAGGGTGGTTTAGAGGATGAAAAGAATCAAAGAATCAGAGGATCGCCAAATTGTTTTATTTAAACAATGCTTTCCTTAAGGTGAAATCAAGTTTCATTTCTTTTCCTTTTTTAGTATAAGAGAAATGGTCTTTAACCAAGAACTCAGTGGAGCAACAGTGCCACCCAATGGCTGGTTAGGATAGTTTTGCATTTAGCTGTTACCATTTTAACAGAGAAACTGTCTTCCACAGATAAAAATGGGAACTGGAATTGACTATTAGCTGCTTTAGCTTCTACTCACCGTTTTTCTAAATGATAGATACACAAAAGGTAGGAGGCATCCTGAGAAATGGAATTGTCTTAAAACAAAGCCCTCAGCACGTTCCTGCTATCAAATCAAACAGCTCAACAACAAAAAAGGCTCCATGTGAACTGATAAATGAACGGGATGGATTTTCGCCTCTCATTTATAAGTGGGTGGAATGGGCAAAGGTTCTCCAACACCTGCTCCTACTCCCAGGTGAGCATGGTTCTTTTTTTCCTATTTTCCAAAAGATCAGTTTGCTAAACATACCCTACTAGAAACATTAGAGTAGGTATATGTATTGCAGCATTTTATATGCAGAAAAGGAGTATAAAGGCTATGACAAGTGTTATAAATAGAACTATTATTTAGTTTAAAGGGAAGCAGAATTTACATTTCCCACATCGGAGACCACTCAAGCTTTGAGATTCAAGTAAGCAAAATAAATCTGAGCTTTTTGCAGTGTGAAATCGAAGCTCTAACTCTATTAATAGAAGAGGTGAGTAATAGATTTCCCTGGTTGGATGGTGGTGAGTTTTTATTACCCAATCTTCGTGATCTGCATAGCTCACCAAACACTTCCAACCATGAAGTGACAGGGAGTCCCCAGGCACTGAGGCTGCATGTTGTAAATGCTCCTAGAGTTTTTCTCCCTTGGTGGAACTTATTTAAAGCTCTGGAGACATCCCCACAAGACTTAAGCCCAAGGAAAGGAAAAAGCCTCCTGCTCTTCTTTTAAACTTCCATCAATCAGAGAGCTCATAAAGACTTTTTTAAACTATACTAATGTTCCTTAAAAAATATTCCAACAGTCAAACAGAATGAGTTGGGGCTGGGTTGATGTGATCTTTGTTTAATACATGAAGAGGTGACATGCAAATATGCATTACTGTTTACTGTGATTGCTATGATTAATCACTTTAGAAAAACAGATCCCCAATCTGGCATCCATTTGTGGTCAAAGGGCTTTTGTTCAAAACTTTTTTATTCAACCTTTGTCCTCTTATTTCATTTAGTTTTTATTTTAGTGACTTGGAATGTTTTGCTGATAAATATGATTAAATGGAAAGTGACTCTGGCTTTGAAAATGAAATGTATAGGCTGAACAGAGGCACACAGTAAATACTTTAAGCAAAGACCAAAAAAATACTCCTAGTGAATCTGAGAAGAATATTCAATTAAGGTCATGTTTCTTCACTGAGTCAATCAGGAAGTTCGATTAAAAGAAGTTCCATGAGTTATTTTAGGGTTCCTTTGAATAACTATACTTTGCTCTTAGAGCGATGAGATGATAGAAACTAATTCAGTGACAGTCAGGGTAATACGGGCTGTATGGTGTGAGATTTGACATCAGATGACCTGCGCTTGAATTCCAGTTCAGCCACAAATTATCTATGTGAATTTGAGTAAATTAATGTCTGTGGGTCTCAATTCTGCCCAGAATCTGTTAAATGGAAACATCAATAGCCCAAATCCATAATATTATTATAAGAATTAATGAGTTCTGTCTACTATCTATGGCAAGGGGATGAAATATTCTAAGACTCTCAAGTCCTCCAAAGTAACCTGGAGGGGCAAGAGATGTGAAAAGAAAGACTGAAGTTAGAAAGTGACTTGTCTTAGAAACGTAACTAGCAGCATCCTAGAAAGTAGCCTCTGAAGAAAGGGAGAGGCAAAGAAGGAAAACAAGGAAGAATATGGGCTCTGAGGTCAAACCACCTAAATTTTAAAACGTTTTCACCACTTCCTAGCATCATGATGACACATCTCCCAATCTCCATGTGTACCATGAGAATAATAATAGCATCCCCCCTCCCAGAAGCTAAAGAGGATAAACTAAGGTACTACATACATAGCTTTTATATACTACATAGCTCAGGGTAAACATTTAACACATGGGATCCAAAAACAAAACTCATCTTCTTTGTAGTTGAAGTAATAACATACATGGTTGTGTCTGTGCTTATTTTCACTGACGGAGGCAGAGTTTAGAGAGTTTAGAAATTGTCAAGTCATGCAAAGTTAAATAAGCTTTGTAGTAGATAAAGCAAAAGAGAATATAATCTACAGAATTTATATAGTAAATTCCCAAAAATCCTAACTCTCTAACCTAATGATTCTTCGCTATAAAGCTACTATGTTCACCTTTCCCAGGTAGAAAGCATTGGGGAGACAATCTCTGCCTTAAAGGAGCAGGAATTCTAGTTCAGGAGACAGAATGTTAACATATTAAATGTCAAGTAAGGGGGTCCCATAACAAAGACTGAGAGAGGCTTTTGCACAGTGCTAAAGACTCAAACCCAGACTGCCTGGGTTTGATTACTGATACTACTTAGTGGGGCCACTCCGGAATTGTGTGGCCTTGGGCAAGTTACCTAACTCCACTATACCTTACTTTTCACAGCTATAAAAGAAGGTTATAATAATAATACTTACCTAATATAGGACGGTTGTACAGAATAAGGCAGTTAAAATATATAAAGTACCTAGAGCACATTTAGTGTTAAATAACTATTTACTACTACTACTTCTACTAGTAGTAATAAAGGTCCACCAATAAAGGCACTGTTGGAATCAGATGTGTTTCATAACTTCTCTGATATTAGAAGGATAACACGGTATGAACCTGATATATTACACAATCATCCCAGTGGGCTCTCTGACAGCACCTATACTCAAAAACATCAATATAACTACAGTATGAATTTCCACACTTGTTAGCTAAGTAAACACCTATAAGGAGACTCACATCCAGCAAAGTCAAATTTCACTGATAAATGAATTCAAATTAGGTAAAATTTTATTACCAGATGAGTTTTAAAAAGCTTTTCATTTCAGAGCTTCTTGAGTTTTGGCTTTGTGGATCTGTATGGCTAGGAACATTTGCAAGAGATTAGGAAGGCTTTGTAGATAGGCATTTTTACTTGGTAAACAAGGGTAGAGTTGCCAACAAAGGGAATTTTGACAGATTCAAGCAGGATCACCCCCCCACACACACACCACTACCACCCCTTAGGACAAAAAGGCAAAGGGAGAGTGAGGCTGGACTTACATATCAGCTGATCCCCAAGACTGGCAAAGATCTGACAAGACTAAACTGTTATAATCCAAAAATGTTAATTCTTTTGGAACAGCCACATATCTTTAGGCTAATGTGTGGAGCCAGAGACTGCAAACCAAGAGGTCTGGATACAAGTGGAGGCCTTACAGATGTGTTTTGCTTGGTGCCACAGTGCTTGGTATTAAGAATTTGGAGACTTCAAGGAGGTCATAGACTTGCCATTTGCCACAGATGGTCCATCCCATCATTATCTACTGTCTTCACCCAGATGGACTCTCTCCTTTCTATCTCCCTGGTCTCCTGGCATTGCAATTTTTGACTTCTTATTAGCAAATAAAAGAAAATAATGCTTTGAAATGAGGCCTGAGATTTCAAATGATTAGTTACGTCATGAACCCATCTTATAGTCTCTATGCAGAGTGGCAGAGAGATTTCATCCTAAAAGCCAGCTTTCTTTCTTTGGCAGTGACTGCCTAAAATGCTGTTATGAAGATGTTTTAGGCTGCTGCCAGGCTCAGTGTTATAGAAGAGGAGAAACACAGCATTAATTTGTTCTATGTCCTATATCACTTGTTCTCAAAATACAATCCAGTGAATAATCCAGTAAGTAACATGTATGTTCCTTCCCTGTGTTGTCCAAAGTAGTAGTCACTGGCTACATGTGGCCAGCAAGGAATGGAAATATGAATAATCCAAGTTGAAATCTACTGTAAGAATAAAACATACACCAGATTTCAAAGACTTTGTACAAAAAAATAATGTAAAATACTCCACTAGTAAATTTTAATACCGGGGTGCCTAGGAGGCCCAGTCAGTTAAGAAGTCCAGCTCTTGATTTCAGCTCAGGTAGCCATCTCAAGGTCATGAGATAGAGTCCCACGTCATGCTCCACTCAGTACAGATTCTCTCCTCCTCTCCATCTGCCCCTCACTCTCTCTCTCAAATAAATCTTTTTAAAAATAATACATTTTAATATTGGTTATATAGTATAATATTTTATATTGAGTCAATAAAATACATTATTAAAGTTTACTTTTTTTTTTGCCTTTTTTTTTTTTTTTTTAATGTAGGCTCCATGCCCAATGTAGGACTTAAACACATGACCCTGAGATCAAGAGTCATGTACTCCACCAACTGAGCCAGCCGGGCACTCCTTTTTTTTTTTTTTTTTTTTTTTTTTTTAGCTTTTTTAATGTGGCTGCTAGAAAATTTGAAACACATATGTGTCTCATAAGACATTTCTACTGGATATCACTGTTTTATACTATACATGTTAATGATGTAGTAATATTAAAAGTGATATCTGACTTTCATTTATATTATTTGTGCATTTTTAATTGAACTACAGACCCCCACCAAATTACTATTTCAGGGGGGAAAAAAAGGATTTCCTGTTAACACTTGTTAGGAAAAATGATGAGTTTCCAGTACAGATTCTCTCAATATTTATCATCAAATGAATTTCCAAAGTTCCCTCCCCATCAAATACAAGCACCAGTTGGGAATCATGGCCCTAGAAGAGCAATGGGCCAAATACACCAGCCATATACATGTTTACATATTGCCTATGGTTCCCTTTGCGCTAAATGGCAGGGTTGAGTTATGGTCACAGACAGAGTCCCCAAAACCCAAATGACTTATTCTCTGGTCCTGCACAGAAAAAGTTTAATCATCTCTGTTCCAGAACAATAATTCCAAATGGGCATTTTTTTTAAAGATTTTATTTATTTATTTGACAGAGAGAGATCACAAGTAGATAGAGAGGCAGGCAGAGAGAGAGAGAGAGAGAGAAGCAGGCTCCCTGCTGAGCAGAGAGCCCGATGCGGGAGTCGATCCCAGGACCCTGAGATCATGACCTGAGCCGAAGGCAGCGGCTTAACCCACTGAGCCACCCAGGCACCCCAAATGGGCATTTCTAAGTGAATCCTCATAATGGATATTTAGATCAATTTACAGATACAAAAGACTTCTTAGGAAGATGGAAGTCTGAACCACTGCTATAAACCACTAACATATTCAGAAATAAAACATTATTTTCTAGCTTTTAAAAATATTCAAGAACATTTTTTGAAATGATGCTTTTACAAAGTGAGATTCTGGGGACAGTGTGAAGAGACAGAGTAATTTGAGGCTGAAATGAGCAAATGATAAGGGGGACTACTTCTTTTCATTTGCTCTCCCAAAGATCCCAGAGAACATGTTTTACTCTCATGTTTCTAACCTAAGAATGGACTTCTGAATTAATGGCAAATTACCAGGAATTTCCTTACATCGATCATAAGCACCCTAAGCTTTTGGCTGCTTAGCTAAGAGACACTTTTGTAAGTTTCTATGAGAAATTAAGGATATTATATTATTAACCTTTGTCATAACATGTCATTTCTTTTTTTGTAAGTTGAATCTAAATCTCCTGGTTTGTGGAACCCATCTGAGAAAACTCCCAGTTTGTGCTTTATGGGTCATCACACAAAAAGTACAGAGCTCCTATGTCAAAAGTGGCATTGCACTTAGCAAAATAACCTCTGGAGGTTAATAAAGCATTGTTTCACCCTTCTAAGACCTAGTTACCATACTAAAGGATGCAGATGTTCATTTCCCAATTTTATTAGCTTTCTTCACAATTGGTTAAAAATGGAAAGAAAAGAAATTACAATTCTAATTGTGACTCTACTTAACTAGTTCAAACTGATTTAAGTCTGAACATCTGAGAAGTCTGAAAACTCAGCAACCATTTAAAAGTCTATTTGAGTAGTAGATCACAATTCCTTAGAGAAATGGAAAGGTGCTTTATAGTCTAATGCTTCCTTTTGAACTGTATATCACTTTTTCTATTTAGAATTCATTTGAATGCAGAAATCGAGTTAGGTTCCTTCCGTTGGAGACACTCCAAATATTTTGACAGTTATTTGAATACCATATTGACAAGCCCATTATATTTACTGGTCCTAAAACAAATAATTTCCACATATTCTAAGCTTTAAAACCCTTTAGTACAAATTATTAAAAGATTATAAAGTGTTTGTCTGTGCATTTTTAAAGGGAGGGATTTGTGACTTCTTAAAAAAGGAAAATATTTGAATAGCAGCTATAATTCTAGTATATTCACAAATCAGTCATTAAAATGCATAGAGCAGAGTTGTTGCAGCTGTATACAGCTTTTATTATTCAGACTGCTAAATGGGTGAAACATATATTTTAATTTAATGTATAATGCACAACTCAGAATGAACCAGAATGATTCTTCCTCCCCTCCCTTTCCTAAGGAGAAGCCAGAGATCCTTCAAAGGGCTGGTGATAATTTCTCCTGGACAACAGCCAGCTGAGATTTACTGAATATGCCAGCATCTCTTCATAAAACATAGCAAGAGCTGGCAGAAGATTAAAAAAAATCAGCCTATAACATTTCTACTTTTATTCATATATTTTCATGGGGGATTTTATTGTTAAGCCTTCAACTCTGGTTAGCAATTATGGCCCAATGGGAACTTCAGCTCCTATAGAAAGTTAATAAAGGAGTGTCTTCCCATATTATTATTATGGGAATAAAAGACTTGAGTTCAGGGAGGAGGAACACTTAAAGTCTGGACTAAAGGAAGCTACAAAGAATCATCTCAATATTATTGATAAAGAGGAAGAAAAGATGAGGAAGGGGTGTTTATTCTCAGTTAGTGACTGTAGTAAGTTAGTAAAGGCATGTTTGAAAGAAGAAGAAATCACATGACATGACTATATTCAAAAGGGCGTTGTGATTCCTCTATTTTAAACAGGCCAGACTCCTGTCTGGAGGGTTCATACCTGGAGAATGCTATTGTCTACTTAATGGTTGAACTTTCTCTCCAGCCCTTAGAATGTTTCTTGAGCCTCCCTGCAAAATAAAGACCCTCCCCTTACATTTTCAGAACAACAACAAAATTCTATTTATAGCTTCTCTTGTCTCTACAAACACTTGCCGTTACTTTATTTCTTTGCGGAAATGTAAGGCTCTCTCTGACACAATTTATTTCTTTCTTAAGATCTCCAAAAAGCTCTCACTGGAGTTCTGAACTATACTCCTACAGCATAAATCTCAGCGGTAGCACTTAACTAATTTATTGTGTTTAATTAGAGACTCCGAAAAATAATTTTCTTAGTTCTTTTCATGTCTAGAGATTTATACTAGTGCTTAGTCTCTTAGAAAGGACAGTGCTAAACTTCATGTCAGTTATGTTGGCTTTGGATTTAGTCAATTCATGACCATATCAAGGGGGGATTGTATCTTTTAGCATTATGGGTAATTTCACCATGGAGAGGAACAAATTACAGCTGAGAGTTTAGTGGTCTTAGGAGATTCTGAACTTGGCTTACTGAATTGCTGAAGCAAACTATGACACACAAAAGGCTTCAAATCTGTGAATGTCACAGGATTCTATGTGCTTTCTCAAGCTGCCACTGCTCTGTGGCAGATGCCTGCCTGAGTCCAAAGGCCTTTTCTCATCTTCAAGATATCCATAGGACACAAAGTCCTATGGTAACTCTTCTAATTTTTCATCATTTTTAAGTAATCATAATATGGCCCCATCTCTCTCATAACTGAATTATTTCTGAAACATCCTCAGTATTTACTCAGGGTTTATCTACTACTTTATAAAAAAGATTTGAGGTGTCCTTACAATAAGGGAGATAAACCTCATAATTTTAATAAAATATTAAAGGAATGCAAGACCCAGGTGTTGGTGGAACATGTAAATACGCTACCTCCTGGGGCTTATATTAATTGCAATTGGACTTGACACAGGACCTGATGTTCCTTGCTAACAGTACAAGAACACAAGCCAAGATCCATCCATACCATTTCTTTTGCTCACTTCTAAAACATATTAATCACCTGAGCCAATCATTTAATCAATCATGCCTATTTGATGGCACCTCAATAAAAAACCCCAAAAGGCCGGGTTTAGATAACTTTGCATTGTAAACATGGGGGGGTGCTGAGATGGTGGCACATTTGGAGAGAGCATGGATACTCCACATTCCTTTCCCCATATCAAACCCTCTGCATCGCTTCCATATTACTATTCCTGAATTATATCCCCTTAACATAAATGAGTAATCTGCTACAAAATTATTTCTTGAGTTCTGTGAGCCACTGTAGCAAATTAATCAAACTTGAGGAGGGAGTCTTGGGAACCTCCAATTTATAGCTGGTTGGTCAGAAGCATAGACAACCTGGACTTGTTGTGATGGGCATCTGAAGTGAGAAGGAGCAGGCTTGTAGGACTGAGCCCTTAACCTGTGGGATCTGATGCTAACTCCATGTAAACAGTGTCAAAACTGAGTCGAATTATAGGACACCCAACAGCATCATAGAAGTGGTTAGTGTAAGGAACCCTCCCCCCACACACATATATACACATTTGCAGTACAGAGCATTCTGTGACTAGACAAAAGAATAGTCTTTTTCCTGTACATTTTGGCATCAAATATACACAAAACATTCTACCCTGCAGCAGCAAAATATATATTCTTCTCAAGTGAGCACAGAACATTCTCCAGGACTGATCACCTATTAGGTTACAAATAAATCTTATCAAATTTAAGAAGACTGTAATCAGGCCCCTGGGTGGCTCCGTCTATCAAGCATCGGACTCTTGATGTCAGCTCAGGTCTTAATCTCTGGGTTGTGGGTTTGAGCCCCGTGTTGGGGCTCCAGTGTGGAGCCTACTTTAAAAAAAAAAAAAAGAAAAAAGAAAAGAAAGAAAGAAAGAGAGAGAGAGAGACGCAACAATTCCAAGTGTCTTTTCCAACCACAACAGAACAAAACTAGAAATCAGTAGCATAAAGAAAACTGGAAAATTCACAAATATGTGAAAATTAAGCAACACACTCTTTGAACAACCAATAGGTCAAAGAAAAAATCAAAAGGGAAACTAGAAAATATTTTGAGATCAAATGAAAAATAAGGTACAACATACCAACAGCTACAGGATGAACCAAATGTAGTACTAAGAAGGACGTTTATAGTGGTAAATTTGCCTATATTAGAAAAGAAGAAAGATCTCAGACAACTTAACTGTACATCCCAAGGAACTAGAAAAAGAATAAACTAGACCCAAAGTTAGCAGAAGAAGAAAAAAAAAAAAAAAAGAAAGAAAGAAAGATTTGAGATAAGTGAAATAAAGAACAGAAAAAAAAAACCAGAAAATTCAACAAAATGAAGAGTTGGGTATTTGAAAAGATAAACAAAATTGAAAAACTTAGGAAAAAAAGAGAGAAGATCCAAACAAAATCAGAAATGAAAGAATAAACATTGCAACTGATCCCACAGAAATAAAATGAATTAATTAAATTTTAAAAGATCTCAAGAGATTACTTTGAACAATTATATTCCAAAAAAATGGATAACCTAAAAGGAACGAATAAATTCCTAGAAATATACAACCTACCAAGACGGAATCATGAAGAAATAGGAAATCTAAACAGACCAATTACAAGAAAGGAGTTTGAATCGGTAATCAAAAACTTCCCAACAAAGAAAAGCCCAGCACCAGATGGCTTCACTGGTCAATTCTACTAAACATTTAAGAAAGAATTAACCCCAATCCTTCTCAAATGCTTCCAAAAAATTAAAGAGGAAGGTGCAATTCCAAACTCATTCTCTGAGGCTAGCATTATCCTGTACAAAAGCCAGACAAAGATACCATAAGAAAAGATAATTACAGGCCAATATCCCTCATGAATATTAATACAAAAATCTTCAATATTAGCAAATTAAATTCAATAGCATGTTAAAAGAATTATAAACTATGATCAAGTGTGACTTATCCCTGCAATGCTTGAAGGTTCAACATTTGCAAATGAATTAATGTGAAATTAATTAACAAACATTAACAAAATGAAGGACAAAAATCACATGATAATTTTAATAAATGTGGAAAAGGCATTTGACAAATTCAATACCCTTTCATGATAAAAAAAAAAAAAACTCTCTACAAACAAAATGTAGAAGAAATGTATTTCAACATAATAAGGGCAATTTATGACAAGACCAACTGTCCAAAGAAGACACACTAATGGCCACAGGTACATGAAAAATTGTGCAACATCACCAGTCATCAAGGACCTACAAATCAAAACTACAATGAGGTATTATCTCATGCCTGTTAGAATGGTTATCATTAAAAGACAAGTGATAACAAATGCTAGTGAGGATGTGGACAAAAAAGAACACTGCACAGCTGGTGGGAATGCAAAATGGTGCAGCCACTATGGAAAACGTATGGATGTTCCTCAAAAAATCAAAAATAGCATTACCATATATGAGCCAACAATTCTACCTCTGGGTACGTATGTAAAAGAATTGAAATCAGGATTTTTGAGGTGATGTTAGCATCCTAATCGTCACTGTAGCACTATTCTGAATAGACAAGTTGTGGAAACAACCAAAATGTCCACTGATGGATAATAAATCAATTAAGAAAATGTGGTATAGCATATAACAGAATATCATTCAACCTTAAAAAGAAAGGAAATCCTGCCATATACAGCAACATAGATGAACTGTGAAGACATTATGCTAAGTGAAAGAGCCAGTCACAGAAGGACAAATACTACATGATTCCACTTATATGAAGTATCTGAAATAGTCAAACTTACAGAAGCAGAGAGTAAAATGGTAGATTCTAAAGGGATGGGATGGCAGGTGAGGATGAAATAGGAGTTGCTAATCAATAGGCACAAAGCTTCAATTATGAAACTTTCAAGATAAATGGATCTAGAGATGTTCCAGTACAACACTGTGCCAGTAATTAACAAAACTGAATTGTATACTTAAAATTTTGTTAAGAGGGTAGATAATCGCATGTTCAGTGTTCTCAAAAAAATAATAAATTAAAAAAAAAAGAAAAAACTGCTAAGTGGTAGGCATTGGTATCATCATTTTCTTATTAGGAACCCAAGACCTAGAAAGAGTACATACTTTGTCTAAAACTCCATGGCCATTAAGTAACCAAGTCAGTTAAGTGGCAACATTTATTGCATGCATCTACCCACTTGACTAAAAAGGAAATGGTAACATCAGAGGACTATCTCTTCTGTTCTTATTTTGTCTATTTGTTTTGTTTTATTTCTTAGCATGAGCAAGTTGAAGGTATTTGGGAGAAGGCACTGCCTAACTCTGTTTTATGACATAAAGGTGTGAACTTGTAGTTGGCCAAAGAAGAGTAGAATGCAGTGACTATGGAAAGGAAGGCATTTGAAAGCACCTCCAATCTTTAGGTACACTGTGTAGAGTGTTTCCTACTCAGATTCTAACTGAAAGCAGCGAGACTAGGCTTCATTTTTATGTTTGTCTCTTTTTAACTCTGTACTATACAAGTACCTAGTTTGGTGTCATGCTTAATATTTTGTTTTAATTAATATTTTATTTTAATATTTATTAAATATTACATATTAATTTAATATTTATTTATATATTTAATGTTTATATTTATTTTAATGTTTTAAGCTTTTAATTAATTAATATTGTGTTTTAATAAAGCAGATAAATCAGAACTTTGAGATTTAAGTTGTCTATTCCATCATCTCTTCAGCCTGATTGAAACCATGCTCATTATCTTTCTGCAATTAATTCCTTATTCCTCAGGCCCATTCCCATTATCCAAGAGATGAACATTCTGGAAGAAAGACGTTATCGAGATGATTAGGTCACACCACATTCACCAATTAAACAATAGTTAGCTATGGATTTCTACTGAGAAATGTAAAGAATTAGCTGATCCTTTACAGAGACAGCAGTCATTCTAAGAGTCATTTTATAGTTCTATTTCTAGAGAATTTCTTGGTATTTTCTTAAGGTCAGATTGTATGCCACAGCGCTGTTTAAGAGGATAAATCTGTAACTTATCACTATTAAAGAGTGTTTTCATGGCTACTGCTAAAGTTCATCATATAGACACAAATATTAAACATTTTCCAGTATGAACCATATGATATTCCAAAGAAAAGTACACCATAACCTATTCACATTTTACCTGTCTTTTAAGGTCTCACTAGAGCTTTATCACTATCTCTCCCTCACATACACATACGCACACGTATATGTGTACATATATATGTATGTATGTTTTCTCTATATAAACTGTATTTCATAGACAAACATTCTATGTTCTCAGGACCAAAGCGTCTAATCAATCTACAGTGAAAATTAGTTCTGAATAGATAAGCAATAAGAACAAAGGTTGACTTTAATAATAAATGCCTATAATCAGTATGGCTTTATTTATAGCACATTTCTTTCTCTTGCTCTCTCTTAATATATATTCCTAATTTTGCATAATATTAAAAATGGATAGTCTGGGGTTGAATTTGAAGCTTCAAGCAAGTGGCACAGAACTGTAAATAAATGTGGTATATATAATACTGGCAGTATGCAAGGGAATGTGAAACACAGACAACTTTTTATAAGGTTATATAGATATTATTTCATGTATAATGATAAAAATATACTAAGCACAAAACATTCATGATTTTAGTTCTATCTATAAGTGCTCAATATAAAGCTAAATAAAAACTTAATTTAATTTAAGGAAATATTGTGGGTATGGGGAAAACTGTGAAAGCCATAAAAAAATATTAGAGTTAGATACGGGAATAGAAAACAGATTTCATTCAGGAAGAGAGAGTACCAATAATAGTTAACATGTATATGACACTTGCTATGTGTGAAGTGCTAATTAGGGGGCCTTGTGTCCATTAATTTATTTAGTGTCCGCAACAAATCTAAAAGATAGATATCATTATTGTCTTCATTTTCTAGATGAGGAAACTGAGGCATACATTTCATCTAAGTGTCTGGCCCAAGGTCACACTGAAATTATAGCCCAGATTCTTCTCATTTCTAGATTACACACTTCTCATTTTTAGTAATAGTCAGTGCATTAGGGAAGGATAAAAAAAATTGTAAAATTTAATGCCTAATCGTAAAAAAGAAGAGAAGTGGTAAGACAACAAAGGAGTCATTACTGAGTCCCCTGTGCTCCATACATTCTTTTCATTCCTTATTTGATCGAAAAATTGAACAGATGGAAATAATTTTCAGAGACAGAAATACATTAGGGGAAACAGCCCTATGTGGACATACTCTTTGTTCTCAGCACCTGTTCTCAGGTGTCTAACAACTTATGGAGAAAACTATTTCTGAATTGATAAACAGTATGAATGTGATTGTCCCAAGTAATAAAGGACTACCATTATTATGACTTCCATTTATTGTGCCCTTGTCACATAAATCCTTCATATGCATAATCATATTTACTTTTCATAATAAGTACAGTGATTAATACAGCCCCATTCCTATGGAAAAGGATTTGGAGGCTCAGAAAAGTATCCACACATGAGAAGTAGGACTCAGAATTTGCTCTGGGAGATATCTGATACAAACTTTTGCTATTTTGTCTGTATGTAAATGACATCAAAGTATTTTCTTAGCAATGTCCAAAAAATTAATTCTAGGGGAAAACTCAACAACAGTAACTTTGCTGCATACATTCAGAAATAATCACTGCTTATTTTAATAGTTTGGCTCAAAATGAATCCCCAAATTTGTAGCCATCCAAATGCAAAAGGGTCTCCTTATAAAGATTTGGTTTTGTATATCCATGAATTAAGATTAGTTCTCTCCAGCTTATTACTAAATTCAAAATTTCCTTGTTTGCCTTTTTAAAACGTGATTTTTACTAACTCAGTTCAACAAATGTCCAAGTGTCTACCAGTTCCTGGTGATAAGGAAACTACCAACTTGTTGGGGATAATTAACAGGTCTCCGTAAAAAGTGGCACAGTTCAAGATTCATGCTACAGAATAAACTTTGCAGAATAAACAGGTAATAACATCACTTTCTATTAATCCTTCAACAGTAGAAAAAGATCACTGTGCCTCAAATAGATAAGGGTAATTGTGGTTAAAATTAATTTCCTCCTAAACATTTTTGGAATTCCCTTTCCTCTGTTTTAGCGTGCAGTTTAGATCCCTAGAGTTATCTGGATTATGTCTCTTTCCCTCCATTACTAGATGGCAATACTTAGGGAACAAAGACAAATTCTCACTCATCTTCATATTATACTTGATAATGATGACTAGGTGTTAACTTTTATTGGGTATTGCTCATAGTACCTTACACATCTAATTCTTTAAATCTATAACCATCCCTTGGGTAGGCACTATGATCACTGCATTCTACAGAGGAAGAAAGTAAATCACTTGCTCAAGATAAAGACTTAGTAAGGGGCATTAGTGGGATGCGAGCCCAAACAGACAGACTCTCAAAAACAGATGTTCAGTTAATGTTCATTAGAGTAATTTAAGAAAAATCTGTTTCGAGATTCAAAGAGGAGGTGAGTACCTCATATCGAATAAGTAGTTAACCAGGGACATTAATGAGGGTTAGGTAGCCTTCCTCTTCTTCATTCCCAACTAAGTAAGGTCATGGCATGTTGACACAAGTATGGCAACAGCAATGTATTCTACAAGGTGAGCACTGAACTCATGTGTAGACTGAATATTGTAGGACATCTTTTGCTCTCCCAGACAGGTGCTTGAAGGTATGTGTAAGTATGCTAAAATGGCCATTAACAATTACATGACAGGAAAAGTAAGGATAGAAAAGAAAAAAGGAAGGAGCCATTTATTATTGGGCAGTTACATGCATTGCGCTCTGAGCCATGCACCTCACATATATTATTTTATAAATCCTACTACATCCCTTTAAATTTTAAAATTTAAAGCTCAGTGACTCAGATTATCCAAGTCCACATCAAGATTGGGATGTAAGCCTATTTGAGCCCAAATCTTTATTCTAACCACTAAAAACAGAAAATTTCTCAAATATTTAATGTATTCTTTGTTTAAAAAGCTACACATATTAAACAGCAAGTATATATAAGGTATAAGACTTGCTCATAAACGTCAACAAACATCATAATCTTCCTGAGAATGCCACCTAAATTCTGAGAACATCTGTCCATGATATTAAGCATCTGAGCAGTTTTTTAGAATGTGTTATCCTATGAAGACTAAGAATGCTTGTTTGTTGACTTATTAGAAGAGAAATAAGTAATTACTAAATTCAGAAGTAGAATATAAAACATAATGTACATGAAGGATATTTGTGCTGTGATTCACATTAGTCAACCTGCAATATGCACTACCCAAAAGAGGAAGAAAAGATGGTCTTTGCTCTTGAGATGCTCAATATTTTATTCTGAATTTAAGAAATAGGCACCAACTGCAAAAATGCATTTTAATTTGCTGAAAGGAATGATTCAGACTATATGCATGATATTTTTAATTGAGAAGAGAGTAACACTAGCCACAGATAAAAACTTTTAGAGAAAGGAGCATTTTAGTTTGAAGGGGATATAGTATAATATTGTTATCATGAGCTTGGGTTAGTAATAATAATAATAATAGTAATAATAATGATAATAATAATAATAAAACAACCTGGGTTCAGATCCTGGTTGGCCTCCCTAGTGTTTATCTGTGATTACTGGCCTTCCTGTATCAACTCACCATTCTTCTAGTAACAGCCTCCCAATATTATCTAGGAGATAAGCTCACCTTTATTCTAAGTCCTGTGTTTAGAGAAGGAATATACCTGACCCCTGCTTCAATGACCCAAGCATAATTCTCTCAGAATATTCTATTCTGTGTACATTAAAGATGGCTATGTGACTAATTGGTTCAATCAGAGGCAGGCCTAGGACTTTTCAGGAAATTGCCAGAAATGGAAGTTTTCACTTTTACTGGGGACATTGTCCCAGTCTGTCTGTGGCAGCCCTCATTCCAGCACAGGAGGGACAGTCTGCCTGAGAATGGAGTCAACACATGAGGAACCAGTGACAGGTAACAGAGAGAAACAAAGTCCTAATGAACATCATTTGGGCTTCTTGAAGCAAGCCATTTCTAAACCCAGTAGTGACTTCTGAGTTTTTGATTATAAAAATCCATAAATGACCTCCTTATTTTTGTCCTTATAAATTTAACTTTGGTTTCTATCACTTGCGACCAAGAGTGTTAATACAGCTAATTACCACGGGTATGTCCTTAGATAAGTTATCTACTTCTTAAGATTTTTGTGAGGAGTTTTTATGAAATAATATATGTAAAAGAGTCAGCCTAGGGCCCAGCATAATGTGCTACTGGCTGACTAGGGAAGTATTTGCTGAAGAGTAACAAGCTGAACCGAAAGTTCAGAAACCCTCACTCATACAGGTGCCGAACAGAAGTGCTACAGAGGAAGGGGCCAGAGAGCATGATAACTTTCCTGCAGCTCCTCTCTTTTCTCAGGCTGGAGAAACTAGTTTGGAGTCTGAAGTAACAAGGCTAAGAACAGGGAGGAAAAATGAGTTAGGTCACATCCATTCACGTCAATCACTTTCACATTCCTAAGTAGAGTATTTCAAATGAAAAACCTCAGACATACAAAAGAAAACAAAATAGGTCACTTGGACCATACTGTGTCTTTCAGGAAAACTTGTTCTGGCACAATCAGACTAAACTGAACTACATTGTGAGACGCTAACACATGACTTGAGAATAACACCAATGGAAGTTATTTGGGACTTTCTGTTGTAGTTCTGTGGGCTATTTTTCATACCTCTCTATTGTAAAGAGAAATTAATAATGACACAAATTATTCTAATTATTTCCTTCTGGTACATAATTTGATAACCAGCAATTTAAATAATATGTTTATATTAAAATATTGTCATATTTAAAGATATTTTTGAAGTTCTGTAGAATTTAAATCACATCCTTTCAGGTTTATTTTCATAAATAAAGTCAATCCCATCACAGAATCAATGTAGTAAGACTAGGAAAAAAGAAAGAAAATTTACTTACATGCTTTTGAACTAAGATTTAGCATGTGTATTTGAAGGAAAATTTGAAATTGCTGAAATCTAGCTATTAATAGTAGTCTGTTTTGTGCTACCTCAAAAAAAAGTGAACACAGTCTCCTTTTCTATATTCATAATTCACCTAGGAAAATTTAAAACTCTATGTGGGCAATGCCAACAAAAATGTTTCTGAGACTTCAAACACTAGAATTAGTTAAATACACTATAATAATTCTTATCATTTATTTTTTTATAAACTCAATTTCAGAAGTTTGATAGGACATTGAAATGGAAATATCACAAGGTACATGTTTAGGCTTGGCCATATCACTTTTCAAAAAAAGGAAATATGAATAGAAGCAAAATGACTCAGGGATAGTAGAATTTACTTACCCCTGCTAAAATAACTTGAAATTTTGTGAGAATACAAGAACCAAACTGACGATATTTCAGTTTAGTTTAAGTGTTTTATAAAAATGATTCTATTAAAAAACTAGATAGTTTTAAGGAAGATCTTGAATTAACCAAACTAGGATTGTCAAATATTCACACCTTTAACACACATACATACACACTCACATGTGTGTTTTTTCCTAGTAGCCACAGACAGATAAAAATGAGAATCTTTTCATTTTTGTAAACCACTTAACTGATGTATAATTGACAGACAGAAAGCTGTACATATTTAATGTACATAGTTTGATAAATTTGGAGATAAGTATATACACATAACTGGAACTCTTTTAAATCATAGTTTTAGAATTTCCTCTTTAATCACATAATAGGATATATTTAGTCTAACTCTCAAATGGTTCAAGCCTCAAATTTAACCCAATTGTGACTTTTTTGACTCATTAAATAAATATTTTTAAGCAGTACCCTCCAATAAACATATAATACAAGACATATGTGTAATTTAAAAGTTTTCAGTAGCTAGATTTTTAAAAAGTCAAAAGAAATAGGTAAAATTAATTTTAATATATTTTGCATAGCTCAGTATATTCAAAATATCATTATTTCAACATGTAATCAATATAACATTAATGAGATGTTTTACTTTTTTTAGGTACTATCTTTGAAATCCAGTAAAAATACTGTACACTGAGTATGTCTCAACTCGAGCCAGCCACACCATGCTAGTGGCTTCTTATTCAACAGTACAGGTTTGTTTTTGTTGTTTTTTTTTAAGATTTATTGATTTATCTGAAAGAGAGAGTGCCCCCATGAGTGGGGGTAGGAGCAGAGGGGGATGGAGAAGAGGGAAAGAATTCCAAATAGACTCTACACTAAGCAATGAGCCCAGTCGCGGGACTCCATCTCAAAACCCAAAATAATGACCTAGCTAAAACTAACGCTATTGATGCTCAAGTGAATGAGCCACCCAGGCAGTCCTTAACAGCGCAGTTCTAAAGTCACCAATGGCTCTTCCTCTGACAGTGTCCTTCTTTGAAAATTAGTGTGCCATAGCAAATGCAACATATCTACTCTCTCCCTGCATCCCTTCTGGACTATGCTCAATGTGGAAACCAATTAAGAGAAATCACAATCTCAAAAGTCTAAAACACAATCTGAGAACCATTGGGGGGAAATAAATAGGTCCAACAAATGTGGATAACTGAGAGAAAGTAAAATGAGGGTTCAGATATATATCCAAAGTGTACCCAGTCCAGTGACTTGACACATCAGCAAATTAGATGTCCTTGCATTTTCACTAAAACACTCAACATTAAAGTTGTTGGAGTAAATTCTACCAGGCCAAGAAATGCAGGCTTTAACTGAGTTTTTTAAAATAGCAATTTGAGTTTCTCATTATAATAGCAGTAATTTTAGATAATACTTGCTATGGAATAGTTCTAAGGAATAATTCTAAACTTTTTTTTAACACATTAGTCAAATACTATATATCCATTTAGACTACAAACAAATATGAGAATGCTGATATAGCCTCTGCTCCCCTACCCCTTTCCCATCTGCAAGCTGGAAAAGGTGGCCAAGGAGGCTTTTATAGATGTTTTTCTATCTTGGATTGGAAATAATGATACTATATCAACATCCACAGTCCTCTGTCAAATTGCTTGTAATCCCATGTGGAAAATCACATAACCAGTTATTTGTAATCATAACAACCCTTCCACAAACTTACAATATTCCTTCTCTAAAATATTTTGTAGATACTCTTAGCTAACAAATCCTTTAACTACCTATTTAAATTTCCTTTTTTTCCAATGCTCTTTGACCTTACCTTACTTCAATTACATAACTAATCCCTCCTACCTCTCCAACTGCTCCTGAGAAGCACCAGTAGGAAGTTTAGTAGGTGAAGCAACTGTGGTAGTAACCACAGGCTGTGGCCTAAGCCATTCTTAGTTCAGAACCTGTCCCTGCATTCACAGTGAGTAACTTCGGGCAAGATACTTAATTTCTCTGATTTGCTTCTTACCTTTAAAATGGGGACAAGATCTAACACATTCAGAACTTCCATCAATAAGCCATGATACAAATGCCAATTCTGGCTATTTTTACCATAGTCCTTATCAATATTAACCCAATAATCTCATTTGTAAAATATCTCAAAGTCTTTTAAAGAAAATTATTAAAGGCTTAAAAAATATCTCCATATTATCTATCCTTACCTTTATCTTTATATATAGATCTATGGATATATAGATATCTATACATCTATATCTCTATGGAGATATAAAGATAGTGACAAAAATATTCTTTTTCTCTCTAACTTCAAAATTGGTCAGTAAATTAGACAGCTATCTCATGCTGTTCCTTCCTATTGCATTCTAGTAAAACAGATTTCAGGAATTATTCTCTGAGATGCTAATAGTATTTTTTAGATTCTACTTCAAAAAGGTTTAGGAAGTAAATTTTATCTGCATAATTTTTGACATTTGTTAAACTTTTTAAAATATTCTATATTTTCCCCAGAAAAGAGATATATTAAAAGCATTTGCTAAATTTACATGACCAGAGAACCTTTTTTCTCCAAGTATTCTACAGGACTGCAATTCCACAGATCATACTTGGGGAAATGTTTCTAGCACCTAATACTTTTTTTTTTTTTTTTCCAAGATTTTATTTATTTTTTGACAGAGAGAAATCACAACAAGGCAGAGAGGCAGGCAGAGAGAGAGAGAGAGGGAAGCAGGCTCCCCGCTGAGCAGAGAGCCCGATGCGGGACTCGATCCCAGGACCCTGAGATCATGACCTGAGCCGAAGGCAGCGGCTTAACCCACTGAGCCACCCAGGCGCCCGCACCTAATACTTTTTTTAATCCAACTGAATCATAAAACTGACTCACCATCTTACACTTCCACTTTTACTTTTCATTGTAAATCAGAGGAACAAATCCTTCTTGCTTCAAATCTTCCTGAAACAATTTTGTGCCAGGTTCCAAAATTTTGTAAATCCAGTCTTGTTACATTGTACTGTGTAAATAGAATTCCAAGTGAAGAAACAGTAATTAGAAACACAAAAGGAAGAAATCCAATTTTTCAAAAAAAATTTCTCAAGAGCTTTAAGTTTAAACAAAATTGAATATCCCAGGTTTAAATTAAAAGATTAAAGGTTGCTAATAAAAAAATTAAATGCAAAATTTTAAAAAGTCACATGACAAAACCCATCACATATAACTGAATATCCACTTATAATAAAGACTTATATAAAAATACCATTGTTTATTAAGTATTAAGATTTAATTATAATTATTCACTAAGTTGCTCAAAAATCACAATTTTAAAAGGCACCAGTAAACTAAATGTACACTAATGTACTGAACAGTTGTCAAATTACTTGCAAAAGCATATTTTTCAAATCAATTTTAAGATGCCACACATTTAGAAGGTATTTAATTGACTTTTTTCCTAGAAGATACTCAAATGGAATGCAAATAGCTTAACACACATCTTAGCATGGTAGTCTCACGCTCTTAGTTTTGGAGTTTTGGGGGCTTGGGGGGTTGTTTGTTTTGTGTGTCTGTGTGTTGTTTTGTTTTGGTTTTGTTTTTGTTTTGTTTTTTAAGAGAAAGAGAGAGTGCAAGCTGGAGGGAGTGAGGGGAGACAGAGAGAGAGAATCTTAAGTACACTCCATGCCCGGTGCAGAGCAGGATGCAAGGCTTAATCTCATGATGTGAGCCGAAATCAAGAGTTGGATGCTTAACTGACTGAACCACCCAGGCACCTTTCTCTTAGTCATTTTTAGTCTTTCTATAAATATCAAGAATTTTCTGAATCATAAGAGATCAATCATTATTGGATAACTCCTGTTCATGCTTTTCTTGGGAAATATGATAAACACCTGGGTTTTCCAAGGACTTCTTTCAATCTTTTTAGAAAGAATTACAGTTCAGGAATTCTCATGATGCAAATTATACATGAATTTAAAATCAGTAAGAGAGAGAAAGAGAAAGACATAAATGATTTGAAGGGAATCTACTCTCCTATAACCAGGCATTTAAAAGAAGAGATTTTATCTTTTGTTTTAGTAGAATACAATCACCAGGAAAAGAACTGCAATTTTTCATAATGTAACTAAATTTAGGATATTAGCCTCTTCCTAGTCTGTACTGCCTGCTTCGACATGAATGGAATGTTAAGTAAACATGGCAAGAGAGGTAGATAGAAGAAAGAAAGCTATAGAGATACAGGTTTCAAAAATGAATTTATTCTTCTATTGATTTTCACTAATTGTATTACTTAGAATAGAAATCTGAATGGAGTAAGGGTAGCAAGACAGTAATCTATAGTTTTGAAATAACTTTCTCAGAAGACTTCAAAACATTTTTAATTTTTGAAAGGTATAAACCCATTTTTCAGATGGCAGATTGAAAGCAAAACATGTATATAATGCCTTTTTGAAATGCCAAAACTTTAATCAATGATTTGTCCACCAAATGCTTAAAAAACCAAATCCAGGGCCCAATCAAATGAATTTATGGATTTATTATTTACTTATTTTAAATTACGGGCTCTTTAAAAAAAGCTCTCTTATTTTCATATCTTTTTTATGTGACATGCATTAGCCTATATTTAATATTATAAAAAGCATGCAAAATTCATTTGGAGCTGACCTTCTGACCTAAGAGATAACTCAAAGCTGGTCAAATATATAGGAGTAGGCCTTTTTAATACTTCGAAGAGTCAATAACACTAACATTTTAGTTGTCACTAAACAGAGGCACAGTTCAGATTTTGTTGTTTCAAGTTAAACAACTTGAATCTAAGTTTCAATCTAAGAATCTCTAAAAAGCTCCAAGGCTCAAAAGCTTCTGGCTACAGTTGGAGTTCAAATGACACACAGTCATGGAAGCTGAGAGATAATTGCCAAAGGTTACTTTGAGCAGCAGTAGGGAAAATCAAATACAAGAGTCCCATGCTCTTATAAATGTTTTCACCTCAAAAACACAAAAAATTCTTTGCTATCTGTCAGTCCTCAAGTATATTTATTATTTCAATTTAATAAGTATTCACCTCATAAGAACCTGAGAACCCAAATGAAAATAAATGATATTTATTAGTGAATAATGATTTGTTCCAGTCTCTGGGTCTAAAATAAAGTAACTTCATCAGAAGGTAAATATCAGCACTGCCCTTGGAAGTCAACAGGTAATGATAAATAAGAACAAATGGAAAGAAACAAGGAAAACAGCTTAGAGAGCTGGGAGACTGATTTTCTTATGTCAATGATATGTTGCATTTGTTTCTAGCTCCTTCATTGGCTAGCACAATTACATTAAATGTAAGAATTTATCTTCAGTAGTTTTGGGTACATTTGAATCATACATACATGGGGCCTAAAAGAAGAAAAAGAGATAATTTTATGATAGGTATAATTTCTGGGAAATGACATACTTCCATTTCTACAGATATTATATATCTTAGATGTAGTAGTAGTTTGTCCGTGGCATATCTCTTTCAGAGAAGTTGCTTTTAGGCAGTAGGTTGGCCTCAACCCAAATACATCTTTAGAGAAATGTCAATTAGAAATTTCTAATAGAGGGGCGCCTGGGTGGCTCAGTGGGTTGAGCCGCTGCCTTCGGCTCGGGTCATGATCTCAGGGTCCTGGGATCGAGTCCCACATCGGGCTCTCCGCTCAGTGGAGAGCCTGCTTCCCTTCCTCTCTCTCTGCCTGCCTCTCTTGTGATTTCTCTCTGTCAAATAAATAAATAAAATCTTTAAAAAAAAAAAAAAAAAAAAAAAAAAAAAAAAAAGAAATTTCTAATAGACATCCTGAGGTCTTGCTCAAGGTGTTTCTAAATGTCATTGACATGTAGCTGAGGAAAAAGATGATGTACATTTAAAGATATATGATTATCTAATGGAGGTCAAGGTCAAGAAAAAAAGCTGAGAATCAGGAACCAGAGATTAGTCATCCATCTGGTATCTTCTCTCTTCCTCCTTTCATATAGTCTATGTCTGCTTCCATTACTTGATTTGCTTCATGAAATGGCTCTTTCTGTATACACGCCTCCTTCCCCATACCCTACAAAATAAAACCTGCCCCAAAAGTCAACAGTAATTCCAGAGGTCATTTCCTAAATCCAGACCAGTAACTACAGTAGTATCTGACATCATTCAGTTACATGACCTGAAAAAGTCAGAGAACTAAATATATATACACACACACACACACATATATATATATAAAACTTATGAGTTATATTCACACATAATACATAATACACAAATATGAATATGCATTATAAATATATGAAATATACTCAATCATTCTTAAAATGAGTATATGTAAATCAAGCACATACGATCTTGAAACTAGAGGGAAGGGGTGAGGTGAGGAAAGGCAGGTGACATCTACCTACGTGCTGGTCCACCTGCATGGAATGTTAATGTAGATAAGGGTCCAAAGGTGACATCTCATTTCCTAACTGGACAAAAATATGGTCTGATGTTAGGCTTGTTGCCATTGTTTCTCTGGGTAGTTTACTGGCAGTCTTTGAAGGTGGGTAGGGGGCCTCCGTTACTATACAATCTCTGACATGGGAGCTCCTGTCTCATCTCTTCTTCCTTTCTGAGTCCCCAATAGAGGCAGCCCAACCCAGACTCTTATTGCTGGGGCCATTTCTCCTGATATATGAATATATTTATTGCAGTTTTGGCAAAGTAGCTCAAGTTCAACCATCATCTACACTACTACCTACCACAGGAAGGTCATTATCCTTGATCAACAGCATGTGGTTGGGGGGGATTAGGGATTAGGTGAAGCAGGTGAAGGGGATGAAAAGGTACAAACTTTTTACCTCTGCTTTTAGACCATTTAGAATAAGTCTGAGAAACTGTGAGTCATTCCCAAGTATATCTTGTTCTACCAGAAGAAAATCACTTAACATTTTGAAGTTACCTCATTCTTATTTGAAACATTTGTGGAAAACAACTTCACATACAGGAAAAGAAAGTAAACAGAAATAAATCATAGAAATTTAATCTGCCACAGATGCAATGAAAACAGAAAAACTGTGGGGGAGGGACAGAAGAAACTTAAAAATATTTCAATCAAATTAACATCAAGCATAAGTTAGATGAGACTGGGAAGATAATTACCTGCCTAGAAAAGCAATTAAATTGAAGTTTTCTCCTTTTTTCCCCCTTAACAACAGATGCTGTTGTTAGACAGAAATAGTGGAAACATTAATTCTGGAAATACAATATTTTAGGATATACTTTTTCTGAAAATATTTATAAATATGAAAATATGAATGCCTGGTGTGAAAGTAGAGCTATGCATAACCAAATATTGTGGAAGCTGTCCAACCTCACACAGCCATTCCATCTCACTAGATCTTGAGAAGATATTATATTACCTGCCCGTAATAAAACAGTTCTTTTGAAACAAGTGTTACCTTCCAACAATTCTTTCTGCTTTATTGGAAAAGCAATCTGTGAATCCTTTCTTGGTAATTTTAGACTGTTCATCTCAACTGATTATTCATTTTACTTGAGTCCTTCTTCAAGAGTGTGTCAAGGACTTTTATTTTGTCATAGAAACCATTAATTTGCATTTGAAAGACAGGAAGTTGGGAATAAAGTCTTCAACTAATTATATTCAGTGGCTATATCTCTATGCAGAAGGCTGCGGATAGCCACAAAGGATCTAAGAGGAGTAATGCATCTGTTTTATTCCTCTTTGTGTTTTCATCAAAATTGTAGAGAATTTTATTAGTCTGCTCCACATTTCATTTCTCATTTCTCATCATTTCCTATCTTCATTTTTACATGTGAAACATGCTTTGGACTTTCAACAGTCAATATTTCTAATTCTCTCCCCTATAATTAATTGCTCTTTTCTTCCTGTACTTTCTTTGTTGTTTTACTTTTCTTATTGTGAGAAAAAATATAGGATAAAAGATGGATCAAATGAAGATGATAAGTAAGTATATTTTATAATTTATATTTTGGCAGAAAGTGAAAAAGATATATTCACTGAATATCTCTACTGAAATAACAGACTTGGAATACATAGCTAATTAGTATTTGAAGTCACAACTAGTTTATATTTATCTTTGAAAAAAACTGTATTTCATATACAGTATTGTTAAAAAATAAAGCACACACAGGTACTCTGTGAAATACCAAAACAAAACTTCAAAGGCAAGTCATCTATAAATATATAATTTAGAAAACTGAAACACAGTATGAAGGAAAATAATGCAACAATGAATAGACACCATACAATCTCCAATAAAAGAGTGCTGAGTAATGAAAACAATATAAAATAAAAGTGATTTCAACAAAACAGGTTCAAGTTTCAAAGGAGACAAGGGGGACACATCCCATGACAGTAAAACAAAATAAATTAGTACAAAGTAAGATTTGGTGAAAAAGCTCAGATAAGGGATGCCTGGGTGGCTCAGTCTGTTAAGCCACTGCCTTAGGCTCAGGTCATGATCCCAGGGTACTGGGGATGAGTCCCCCATCCGCATCTGGCTCCTTGCTCAGCAGGGAGCCTACTTCTCTCTCTGCCTCTGCCTGCCACTCTGCCTGCTTGTGCTCTCTCTCTCTCTCTGACAAATAAATAAGTAAATAAAATCTTTAAAAAAAGAAAAGCTCCGATAAAACAAAACTTTAAAAATCACAAATATTCATTCAAATTAAATCAAACCATACTGAACTCAACCCAGATCTCTATTTTATATATTAATATGTATACAGAAGCATTCTGGATCATAGCAGAATTCAATTTTTGGTACTCTTAAAGAGCAAAGAATTGGTGTAATATGATCTTTTAGTTAAATTACAAAGATCAAAACACAACAAACTTCAAGTAAATTCCCGAATGTAAAATAGGTAACATTTTAGGGTTGATTTCATATAATAAATCATCCAACAGCATACATTTCCATTACAAATATACCAAAAGAGACTCTGGACCCAATATCCAACAATATACTTTAGCCACGACATCTGTTCTCAGAATATGCTAGTAGCATTCAACCAGTATTTTCAGGTCAGAAGTGCCTCTAACTCCACATTTAATTATCATAAAATAAATCTAAATTGATTCCAAACCTTTATGCTTTACAGTCTACTTTTCATTAAATGAAATTTCATTAAATAAAATTTAAAAATAAAAAACATTTTTCCTCTCAGTCTTCTGGCTCCATAAAGAGTCCCACTGAAAACCATGAGAAAAACGGCAACTACAACAGAAGACATGTTCAAACACTGATTCATTTCTTATCTTTGGGATGAGATTGGCAAAGTCAACAGCAAATGAATGAGACAACTATTGCACTAATAGATACTTCAACTGTTTCCCTTGTAAATGGCAATGAGAATAATAATAGCCTGCAATAACAATAATGAATCCTATTAGCTTTTCATGATGATGACGATGATGATGATGATTACCCTAGGTTGAAATAAGATTACAAGAATATTGTGCAAGATGTTCTCTGAAATTATAAATGGAATATGTTCTCTTCCATATGTACATTTCCTCCAGACAGTGTGTAAGGTAGCAGCTATTTCTTTGGTACATAAAAACAGAGAGATCATTACAATCATGCAAATTAAATTCTGATCATTGTTTCTGTGAAATATATACTAGGAGCAGCATATACACTTTCTCTTCCCATATCTACAATATTACTTCTTATCTGTAAGGTAGAGAGAAATCCTCTCGCCTCCGTCACAGAGAGAAATTAGCTCATCTCTGACAATGGATTAAATTTCAGCTTTTCCAGGGTAAAATTCAGTATGTTTAATTCTTATCCTAAAATTTGGCTTTATATATAAAAATACCTCAGTGCTAAACCCCCTAATGTATAATAATTTTGCTCACCTCATGCCATTACATTTGTTTAAAAATGGCAGTCCTCTGTTTTCAATAAAACTGATGTCAACCATGTGATCCCTCAATGTAATAACTTGATAAAATAGCAGGGGGTTTTACAGTATTAACATTACAAGTCACTTGATAAAAGTTCATATTTCAATAACATAAGTTATTTTCTTCCAAAAGAACATGTACTGTGCATGATTAAGCAGTCTTTAATATTATGAAACTCTGGAGAACATTATATATAGCCTTCCATCCTGACTGAACTCCAAAACAGAGAATGAATAATGAAAAACAGAAGTTAATGTTAACAGTTCGGGTAACTAATGAGAAATGTGTCACCTAAACTTAAGCCAATATTTGTCCCATAATTTGAAATCTCTTCCTATTAAGTGAAATCATTTAATGTAATTAATTGTGGCTCTCCTTATGGTCACATACAAATCTCCCCTCTCTATCCACCATCAACCATTATATGTATCTTTCAAATGGCATATATTGAGGCTTGTCTGCCTTTCTCACACATCAGAGGAGGGCCATCCAGTCTAAAATGAAATGTTGGAACTTGTCTGGGGTAAATAATGATTCCGTCATCGAAAAAATGTCTCTAGGGTGCCATTTCTATTCCAAGCACTTTGTTCTGAGAGCTTATCTCTTCTAGATAGAGCTCAACCCTAAAAGGGCTTACAGACTTTGTGTGTGTGTGTGTGTGTGTGTGTGTGTGTGTGTGTGTGTGTGTGTGGCACTTACAGCTCCCAGAATTCAGTTTGTCATCTCTATGGGGGGTGTCTTTTAGATGGTGACTTGAAAAGTGAAAAAAGGAGTGGTGCAAAAGGAGACAGACCAGAAACTAGTAAAAAATAAATTCAAATCCTGTCTTTGTCTCGAGCTGTATGGTTTTGGGCATATCATTTAACCTACCTGGACCTCAGTTTCCTCATTTATTAAATCAGTGAGTGAGGAAGATAACCCCTCACCTTTGAAATTAGCATACTTCCTTTTAATCACTTTTATGCCATCTTGTCTATGACTCTAATTTAAGCCTTTTTTCAATTAAAATTGATTAATGGATTTCAAACTACTCTACATTTCCCATTCTTTCTGCTGCTCACGATTTTGTCTGAGGTCCTTGTATTTGCTTCCCAAAGCACTGTTTTCACTATGTCTATACCAGTGGTTCTTTTTTTTTTTTTTCCCTTTTTATTAATTTTTTCAGTGTAACAGTATTCATTCTTTTTGCACAACACCCAGTGCTCCATGCAAAACGTGCCCTCCCCATCACCCACCACCTGTTCCCCCAACCTCCCACCCCTGTCCCTTCAAAACCCTCTGGTTGTTTTTCAGAGTCCATTGTCTCTTATGGTTCGCCTCCCCTCCCCAATGTCCATAGCCCGCTCCCCCTCTCCCAATCCCACCTCCCCCCAGCAACCCCCAGTTTGTTTTGTGAGATTAAGAGTCATTTATGGTTTGTCTCCCTCCCAATCCCATCTTGTTTCATTTATTCTTCTCCTATCCCCCTACCCCCCCATGTTGCTTCTCCATGTCCTCATATCAGGGAGATCATATGATAGTTGTCTTTCTCCGATTGACTTATTTCACTAAGCATGATACGCTCTATACCAGTGGTTCTTAACATTCATGATTTCAGGATGGGTGAGCCCTTGCCACACGTAAGGGGGTAGGGATTAGGGGGTAGCTGGTATTTGGCTGAAGCCGATCAATGATTAGCAGACAATAATGTGGACAGAATGTTGCCCATTTTTAAAAAGAACCTAGACATCTAGATTTTTATATGAAATTTACTAACTTTAAAGGCTTATCAAATGATTTTTAAAAACTGAACACCCTATATGGGTCAAATAACATCATTGAGACAACTATAGCCCCATGGAATAGATGAGTGTTTGACGTCTCTACTGTAAGGCTTCTAGTACATGTCAGTACATTCTCAAGAACCCAGTGTTTTCACTATGCATTCTGAGAGGAATCAGCACAAATACAGTAAAAGACTGCAACTACTCAACTATCTCACAGACTGGCACTTAGTTCAACCTACTCATTTTACATGTATGTAAACTGAACTCTAAATAATTATAACACCTTTTCCTAAGATCAGATGGCAAACTGGTAAAAAAAATTGAATCCAAGTCTCACGCTTCCAAGTAAAATTCCTGTACCTTCTAGCCTTCCCCTTTATTTTTTCAGTGTGTCTGATAGAAAAATTCCATGCTTTCAAATTGCAAACATAATTTTCTCATTTGCAGAGCTACCTTTCCTAGGATCACTCTGACATTATTCATCTTGTTCATTTACATAAAAGTTACCATGTAATATCAAGTTATATATAATTATAATATAAAAGTCATTCATGATATATGTGCATTTCACATATATTACAAGAAGTTTATTTTATATACATGCATGCACACACATACACACAATGAAGCTTTTAACAATATGAGTTCTCCTCATAAAATCTTCAATTCTTTATCTACATTGGACAATACCTCCTTCACATTCCCCATTCTTATGAACAATATCCCACCCCTTCCTAAGTTCTCTGTCTGAAATATATGGCTACTTCCACTTAGACACTATTCTGACAGCTCTATAAAACTACTTAGATTAGTCAAACTGACCCATTCTTTCAGATGTCTTGTCATTTTTTTAAAAGATTTTATTTATTTATTTGACAGAGATCACAAGCAGGCAGAGAGGTAGGCAGAAAGAGAGAGAGGAGGAAGCAGGCTCCCTGCTGAGCAGAGAGCCCGATGCAATGCGGGGCTCAATCCCAGAAACCTGGGATCATGACCTGAGCCGAAGGCAGAGGCTTTAACCCACTGAGCCGCCCAGGCACCCCGTCTTGTTGTTTTTAACCAGAGGTTTGAATCTGACCTCTCAAATACAGACCACTATGAAAAACATAACTAGTTGATTGTTGTCAAAAAAAAGGAAGAAAAAAAATGACATGGCACTGAGATGATCTTTATTTTTTCTTGTAACAACACTACATTCAGTATTTTTTAAGCCACCATTACCCAATCACTACAGGAGAAAAGTATAGTATTGCTTAACAAGAACAAAAATTAATGAATAGCAGAAATGAAAATGAATAACTCTGGGAACATTCAATTTATTTGAATCATTTTAATCTCATTAAATCTTATGAATGTTCTCAGACCTAGGAGACCTAAAAACTATATTCCATTTCTTCTCCTGTTTCTCCTTGTAGAAAGTGCCAAATCAGAGGATGAAAACTCGGAATCTACAGGCCAAGTCTGGTCTATACATATTGTATATCATATATATGTATATATTTAGCAATATTATTATAATATTGAGGTAGTTGTTGAAATTATTAAGTTGTCCACTTTAAAAAATCAGGAGATTTTACATATGCACTGGATTCTGACTTCTAAATCATCAGAAAATTGGGAAACTAATCAAACCTAAGTTACCTGTCTCCCTTTTCCAACCAATTCATTCTAGGTGGTAAAGTTAAGTGATAATTCTCCAAGAATCTCTTGCACCTCTTCACATCACATGAGCAAGGCCTTCATTGCCCTTTCATCTGGACAATCACATCAAAAACATTTATATAGAGAATAACTTGTGAAGATAGAATATCTTCATCCAGAGCAAAGAGGAGGCTCAATGCCTATTATAAAAGACAAGGGTTCCCTCAGCTCAGAGTTTCTGTCTTGTAAAACAACCCACTGTGTGCTGTGTATATAGACATCAATTTGGGACTATTTATGTTGCTGCTTGTCCTCAGCAAACATCCATGGAACTGTCGCAGCTAACTTGCTTTCTTAGAAATGAGATAAAAACTCAGACTCTTCACAGCTCTTGACAAATTACCCTATTCATAATTTTTAACGAATTATCTAAACTTAGCTAACTCTAATCTAAACTATACAATATTATTTCAAATGTGTCCATTATTCTTATGTTCATATAAGGGAAAAATTATGAAACTCCTATATAGGTGTTCAGAATATTCTGGGTGAAATGTTCACGATCAGAATACTGATACTGTAGAGGTGGTATACTGTGGTAATAATGAACGCAGGCTTTCTACACTAACAGGTCAGATTTGAAATCATGGTTTCATCACCTACAGCTGTGTGAATTTTGGACTACTGGTTCGATTTCTTAAGCCTTAGCCTCCTCATGTATGAAAATAGGCAATAATTCCTATTATGTTATAATACAACCGTAAGTATTAAATTCAATATTTGTAAAACATAGTAGAAAAAAATTTTCTTGAGAAATTCATGTAATAAGATAACTTGTTGACAAGTTGTTTCTTGCTACTAAAGATGTAATAGGAAGGAACAAAATAGAATGTCTAATTTCCTTTCTCAATCTCTCTCGCTCTCTTCCCTCCAATATTCAGGACAGTATTCAGGCCTATGTCTCCAAGTTCTAGCTTTTTCCTTATCTCTAGAGGGTATTTTTTAAAGTTTTTTTTTAAATCCAAAAAGTTAAACCCTGGCAGGACTTTAAGTCCACTGGCAATGGAATGTTCTTTTGGGGAATCAAAGTTGAAAGAATAGAGGCATGGATTGTAGAACCTGATGCTGTGAACAGAAGAAAAGCTGAACTAGTTCAAAGCTATTTTCTTAAGGTACCAGATGTAGCAAATATTTAAGTTTGCTGCAGAAATAAACCCTAGACTATGTAGTCTTAGCATCTTTTTGAAGGCCCTCTAGCAGAGTTGCCCTATAGGAAGTGGTCCATCAGTGGCAAAGTCTACCCATAAATGACCATATTGGCCCAGGGAAAAGAAAGCTGCCAAAGTGGCAAGTGCGGATTTAAAAACAAAACTTTTAAGGGGTGCCTAGGTGGTTCAGTCAGTTAAGCCCTGAGTTGGGCACCCTGTTTGGCAGGGATCCTGCTTCTCCTTCTCCTCTGCTAACACCCTCTCTCTCTAATAAAAAAAAAAAATAAAACCTAAAATAAATAGCCTTAAAAATAACAAAAACAAATAAAAACAAAATCCTTCCCATTTTCATGCACTACACGGGAAGAAAAAAGATTACCAATGGAAAATGGCTGATATTGGACTTCTGGCCAATTTTGGAAGTGGGGCCATCAACTTAGATTTGTTGTATAGAAAAATAACTCGTTTATTTTATGAAGATCATCATAGAGAAATTTTAGCAAAGTACATGGAAAATAGCATGTGCAAAATAAACTAGAGCTTTTACTAGTATGAAAATACTAATCAGTATATCCTAATCAGTATAGACTATTCTTGTTCAAATATCTAAATTCTGTCATACATATCTTTTCTTTTCTTTGATACATGGGAGTTTTAAATATTCTAGGAGATCATCAAGACCAAACTATTATTCAAGGTAACAACTATTTGTATAGCTTCTCTGATAGATGGTTACATAACTTCGACTGGAATACATTTACCGACGGGAACTTCACAGTTTTTACTAAGTATTCTTCACTTCCCATCCACCTGCTTTAAAAAATAGGGAATATTTTCATAACGAAGAACATCAATGTCCCAGATAAAGATCATTTTCCATAACTATACTTTGTCCTAAAATATACTGAATAGCTGGGTCTACAAAAGAAGAAATATCTAGGAACAATGAATTTTAGTTCACTCATTAAATGATTCATGTATTGAATTAAAAGTGTAGGTAAACTTCTTCTTATTTTTTTTAAATAAGATTTATTTACTTATTCATTTGAGAGATAGAGACAGAAGCCGGATGCAGGGCTCAATATCACAACCCATGAGATCATGACCTGAGCCAAAACCAAGAGTTGAACACTTAATCAACTGAACACCCAGATGCCCCTAAACTTGTTCTTATTTTTAATGTTTCATGTCCACACATGAGTTTTTATATGCACATAACTTGGGTTCTCTCTAAATGTAACACTGACTATAAAATATATTTTTTTTAATCTCAAGTATTATACAACAGAATAAAACATCAGGGTATCTGATCACCCGTGATATAAAGTGACACAAACCTCAGTAATAATTGAGGAAAAGTCTAATGAGGAACAAAACCATCTAGATTAAAATTTATAAATTAGCTCCCCCAAAGTGTTTTGTGACTTGAATCTAATTCAAATTGAATTTGGCCCAAGACTTCAGGATAACACATGGGAATGTTGGATATGAAGTAGTATGGAGTACAAAAGTTTACCTCCTATGGGTCTTGGTGACAGGTCCTATCTACCCTATGCCAAATGGTAAAAAAAAAAAGTCATGTTTAAAACTGAAAAGAAGCATGGGGCGCCTGGGTGGCTCAGTGGGTTAAGCCGCTGCCTTCGGCTCAGGTCATGATCTCAGGGTCCTGGGATTGAGTCCCGCATCGGGCTCTCTGCTCAGCAGGGAACCTGCTTTCTCCTCTCTCTCTCTGCCTGCCTCTCTGCCTACTTGTGATCTCTCTGTCAAATGAATAAAAAAAAAAAAAAAAAAAAAAAAAACAAACTGAAAAGAAGCAGAAATCATTCACATTTCATTAACTTAATTCATACATGCTCTGCTGAAACCTTGTAAAGTCATTCCTTTGGGGAAAGGCTTAAATTATAGGTGGGGTATTTTCTGTACAATGAACATGAGTTATTAAAAGCACTAACTAATCTTATCAGCCACCTATTGTTACCTAAGTTGTGAAATCCATTCTATTTTCCCACAGAAAATTTAAGCAATTCAACCAAATGAAGTTATTTCAATTCACTGCATTTATTGAGTATCTATTTTTATTCTTTCAGAGGCATTATGGTTCATGCACAAATGAGTAAGATTTGGCTCCTCCTTTTCCTCACCTTTAAAGAGTTTTAATCTCATTAGGTAGAGTTTAGAGGGACTTTTGATATGGACACAAAATACTTTCATTAGAAGGCATAATGGGTAATGGAGAGGGCACGTTTTGCATGGAGCACTGGGTGTTGTGCAAAAAGAATGAATACTGTTACGCTGAAAAAATAAATAAAATGAGAAAAAAAAAAAAATAAGATGAAAAATGGAAAAAAAAAAAAAAAAAAAAAAAAAAAAAAGAAGGCATAATATGGAAAGGACCATTATCTAAACTATGGGTTTCTCCAAAAAAAAAAAAAAAAAAAAAGCTTTGGTCTCATGCCCCAGTGTATTCTCTTCTCCAGGCATAAGGTCCCATGTGTCTCTTAAATGAAGCATTTTTAATTTAAAACTGGAAGAAAAAAAAAAAAAAGATTGACCAAAACTGGGTACAAAAACAAAAAAACCACAGAGGAAATGTCTGTAAGAGTGACTGAGGGAAAAAAAAAAATCACAGTGAGTATTTGGGTTGGGTTTTGGAAGAATAAGAAAGATTTGACAAGTGGTTATTGAGAGGGGGAGACAAACCATAAGTGACTCTTAATCTCACAAAACAAACTGAGGGTTGCTGGGGGGGGGGGGGGGTTGGGAGAGGGTGAGGGGGGTTATGGACATTGGGGAGGGTATGTGCTATGGTGAGTGCTGTGAAGTGTGTAAACCTGGCGATTCACAGACCTGTACCCCTGGGGATAAAAATACATTATATGTTTATAAAAAAATAAGAATAAATAAAAAATAAAAAAAAGAAAGAAAAAGAAACAGAATTCAGGGACACCTAAGTGGCTCAGTCTGTTAACTGTCTGCCTTAGGCTCAGGTCATGGTCCCAGGGTCATAGGTCCTGTACTGGGCTCCTTACTTGGCGGGAGGCTTGCCTCTTCCCTCTGCCTGCAGCTCCCCTGCTTGTGCACTCTCTCTCTCTCTCTCTCTCTCTGTCAAATAAATAAATAAAGTCTTAAAAAGAAAAGAAAAGAAACAATTCAGCATGAGCAAATTCCTATAATGTGGGGAAGAATAAAACTAAGTGCAGTGAAGAGCAGGGAGCATCTCTGACTGCAAAAGTTTAGGATCAGCTGGAAAGGTACCTCTGGGAGGTACTGCGTGGGGACTTCACCTGACAGAGGCCCAGGTAGTAAGTTATGTATGCCTCATTTTTGTTATTATTGTCTGACCAGCATCTCTTTATCTTATTTTAATGTAAGTGTTCTATTCTACTAAGTCTAGGAATACCATCTCTCCCCTGTACGTGTTTAAAAATTTTGAAGTATAATTTAAATTCAGTATAGCACTAAGTTGTAAGGTAGTAAATTGTTATAATGTATAAATGAGGTCAATACATCAACAATCTCAGAAAACCTTCTTATAAGACTGTAACTATTACAACAAAAAACACTATGCCTCTCGTTATTACCATATAATCTTTTTGTCCATTTTCAGTATCATGTAAGTATAAACTTTCTTCAGCTCAACCTGTCGATGAGCTTCAAACATGCTGGTGCATGTAGCAGTACTTCATTCCTTTCCTTTTTGTATAATATTCCATCACATAAATAATCAGAACTTACATATCCAGTCCACAATTGGTAACCCTTCTGGTGGTTTTCAAAATGGACAAATGGAGTTAAATATGGATTTTTTAAAATTTTTTATTAATTTATTTACTTTTTCAGCGTAACAGTATTCACTGTTTTTGCACAACACCCAGTGCTCCATGCAACACGTGCCCTCCCTATTACCCACCACCTGCTTCCCCCAACCTCCCACCCCCGCCCCTTCAAAACTCCCAGGTTGTTTCTCAGAGTCCACAGTCTCTCATGGTTCGCCTCCCCTTCCAATTTCCCCCAACTTCCTTCTCCTCTCCATCTCCCAATGTCCTCCATGTCATTTGTTATGCTCCACAAATAAGTGAAACCATATGATACTTGACTCTCTCTGCTTGACTTATTTCACTCAGCACAATCACCTCCAGTCCCGTCCAGGTTGCTACAAAAGTTGGGTATTCACCCTTTTTTTTTTTTTTTTAATAAACATATAATGTATTTTTATCCCCAGGGGTACAGGTCTGTGAATCACCAGGTTTACACACTTCACAGCACTCACGATAGCACATACCCTCCCCAATGTCCATAACCTCCTCCCCCTCTCCCAACCCCACCTCCCCCCAGAAACCCCCAGTTTGTTTTGTGAGATTAAGAGTCATTTATGGTTTGTCTCCCTCCCAATTCCATCTTGTTTCATTTATTCTTCTCCTATCCCCCTAACCCCCCATGTTGCATCTCCACGTCCTCATATCAGGGAGATCATAGGATAGTTGTCTTTCTCCGATTGACTTATTTCACTAAGCATGATACCCTCTAATTCCATCCACGTCGTTGCAAATGGCAAGATTTCATTTCTTTTGATGGCTGCATAGTATTCCATTGTGTATATATACCACATCTTCTTTATCCATTCATCTGTTGATGGACATCTAGGTTCTTTCCATAGTTTGGCTATTGTAGACATTGCTGCTATAAACATTCAGGTACACGTGCCCCTTCGGATCACTACATTTGTATCTTTAGGGTAAATACCCAGTAGTGCAACTGCTGGGTCATAGGGTAGAGAAATGGAAAAATGTTCCATCCTCCTGGACTGGAAGAATAAATACTGTGAAAATGTCTATGCTACCTAAAGCAATCTACACATTTAATGCAATCCCTATCAAAATACCATCCATTTTCAAAGAAATGGAACAAATAATCCTAAAATTTATATGGAACCAGAAAAGACCTCGAATAGCCTAAAGGAATATTGAAAAAGAAAGCCAATGTTGGTGGCATCACAATTCCGGACTTCAAGCTCTACTACAAAGCTGTTATCATCAAGACAGCATGGTATTGGCACAAAAACAGACACATAGATCAATGGAACAGAATAGAGAGCCCAGAAATAGACCCTCAACTCTACGGTCAACTAATCTTCGACAAAGCAGGAAAGATTGTCCAATGGAAAAAAGACAGCCTCTTCAATAAATGGTACTGGGAAAATTGGACAGCCACATGCAGAAAAATGAAATCGGACCACTTCCTTACACCACACACGAAAATAGACTCAAAATGGATGAAGGACCTCAATGTGAGAAAGGAATCCATCAAAATCCTTGAGGAGAACACAGGCAGCAACCTCTTCGACCTCAGCCGCAGCAACATCTTCCTAGGAACATCGCCAAAGGCAAGGGAAGCAAGGGCAAAATGAACTATTGGGATTTCATCAATATCAAAAGCTTTTGCACAGCAAAGGAAACAATTAACAAAACCAAAAGACAACTGACAGAATGGGAGAAGATATTTGCAAACGACATATCAGATAAAGGGCTAGTGTCCAAAATCTATAAGGAACTTAGCAAACTCAACACCCAAAGAACCAACAATCCAATCAAGAAATGGGCAGAGGACATGAACAGACATTTCTGCAAAGAAGACATCCAGATGGCCAACAGACACATGAAAAAGTGCTCCACATCACTCGGCATCAGGGAAATACAAATCAAAACCACAATGAGATATCACCTCACACCAGTCAGAATGGCTAAAATTAACAAGTCAGGAAAGGATAGATGCTGGCGAGGATGCGGAGAAAGGGGAACCCTCCTACACTGTTGGTGGGAATGCAAGCTGGAGCAACCACTCTGGAAAACAGCATGGAGGTTCCTCAAAATGTTAAATATGGATTTTAATTAGGATTAAAATCTTCATACACAGAGTGAAGTGCCTAATTCCCACTCTACACCTATTTTCCTGGCATAATTATTAACAGTGCCCCCTTCTATTTTAAAATGTGACATGGTTTATAGGATAGATTACATGGTAAACCTATGTAAAAATCAGATGACACAATTTACAAATATATTATTTTCTGAAAATGAAAACCCAAGTATATTCACCACTTATTATCACAGCAGTTGATAAAATAAAATTTAATTAGAAGAACTTATAAGAATTCCATGTACTGTACAGTCATCTTATATAATCTATTATGACCATGAAAAATGGGCAGTGTTTTATTTGAGAATAACTTTAGAATTTCATTACATAGATGATTGAAATTAACTTTTTAAGACTGTACAAAAGCAACAGTATATAAAGAGAAATCACATCAAAAGTAACAGAACAATTTCTTAACACAAACCTTTTTTAAGAACTTCTGTGGGTGAGTCACATTTCTGAAACTACTTTTTTTTTTTTTTAAATTAGGCTCTATGCCCAATGCAGAGCTCAACTCAGGACTTGAACTCACAACTCTAAGTCAAGACCTGGGCTGAGATCAAGAGTCAGGTGCTTCACCAACTGAGAAACCCAGGCACCCTAGGAGAAGCACATTTCTAATTTTTTCTCCTTGTGGCCTATTCATTTCACATATATACACTCCAATCCCAAGAGAATAGAACCCACATCACAACATTTCTCTGAAATAATCAGCAACATCTACATGTTTACTTTTTTTTTCTTCATAAAGTTCTATTTACTTTGGAACATCTCACAACTAGACTTGATCTGGCTATTATTCCTTTTATGCAGTGTATTTATTATTGATGCTGTTTTAAATTATTGATTGTGCTATTTATTTGGTATTCCCAAGACTTTTAAATAAAAGGATTTTTCCCCTAAGTAATTCACATTTAACTCCTCTCCATCTCCCCTCTAAGCACTACTTTAATCAATTATTTCTACATACATTATATATTTCATTCATCACCAATAAACTGTGTCCCAAAATACCTGTTTTTAATTTTTTCTTGAATATATGATATACCTGGATCCCAAATTTTAAGTGTCGGTGATTTTTACTTTTATACAGGAGTGTCACAAATATCATTTGTTACCATTAAAATCATATTACTAAGGATTACTTTTCAATCAGTTTTTAAAATTTAGCCTATACACACTAGAAGGCATGAAAAATTGGCAAATGGTAAAAGTTTGTTGGTCTTACTTAACAAGGTGTTAGTGTGCATTCATAGCAAAGGATTTTAAATGGATTTAGTGCTTAAAAGAGGTGTTCAAAAGAGGCCTAGAGCGTATCATGCTTAGTGAAATAAGTCAATCGGAGAAAGACAACTATCATATGATCTCCCTGATATGAGGACATGGAGAAGCAACATGGGGGGGTAGGGGGATAGGAGAAGAATAAATGAAACAAGATGGGATTGGGAGGGAGACAAACCATAAATGACTCTTAATCTCACAAAACAAACTGGGGGTTGCTGGGGGGAGGTGGGATTGGGAGAGGGGGAGCGGGCTATGGACATTGGGGAGGGGAGGCGAACCATAAGAGACTATGGACTCTGAAAAACAACCTGAGGGTTTTGAAGGGTCAGGGGTGGGAGGTTGGGGGAACAGGTGGTGGGTGATGGGGAGGGCACGTTTTGCATGGAGCACTGGGTGTTGTGCAAAAACAATGAATACTGTTACGCTGAAAAAATTAATAAAAAGGGAAAAAAAAAAAAAAAGGCCACAGACAAAAGCAGGAAGACCAGTCAGACATAAAATTATGAATGGTATCTTCTTGTCTTCTAATGAAAGAAAAAAGAATTTGTAAATGTCTGTTAAGCCAACAATACAAAGGAAAAGGTGCTATCCAAATTTAAGTCATTCCTTGAATTTGTAGTAGTCCAGTAGGAAAATTGGTGGCAAGCTTTGCAATAGTAACAACAAAGAAAACTTCTGATCTGTTTGTTAAGGAGATGATTCGCTCCTGAAAAGACATATGTTCTAAAGGAGAAATCTACCTTTAGAATAGTGTCACATAATATTTATGGATAAAAACAAACACTATCTCATAGTATCTGTATACACACTTATTACAGAATTATTTGGAAATCATTTTTCTTTATTGTCTGCTGTTATTTCTGTTCTTTCCTATCTTGCAACAAAAGTAACTTTAATGGCATCTCCAACTTCAAAGAACACAAACATAGTTTGGTCACTGCCAGAATTCAGGGCATCTAGAGAGAAAGTTATTCTTTCCTTGTGGGCTTTTACAAAATAAACAATGTGCCTATGTTCTGCATGTTGAATTTCATTAATGTCATTTTGTCCAACACTCTTTTAAGTTAATCCAATTGATCAAGCTTCCAAAAATGGATCTGGAAAATGAACTGTGGCCTGCGTTTTAAGATATTCTATCCAGGAAATTTTCAGACAACCATGGTTAAAATGCTGAGGCTTTTTGGACACATCTTGAGTCTTCACTGAAGATAAACTTGGGGTGCCTGGATGGCTCAATGGGTTAAGCTGCTGCCTTCAGCTCAGGTCATGACCCCAGAGTCCTGGGATAAGGCCCCGCATCAGGCTCTCTGCAGCGGTGAGTCTGCTTCCCCCCTCTCTCTCTGCTTACCTGTGATCTCCGTCTGTCAAATAAATAAATAAAATCTTAAAAAAAAAAAAAAAGTTAAACTTGTAGGCCCCACCCATGCTCAACTTCAATCAATAATACTTCTAGACCTGTTAATGGCTATTAAAAAATACTGTAGAACTCCAAAGTGTTTTTCCATAGGGAATATCCTGATATAAGGTAGCTAAACCAAACTCTCTGTCTTGAAAACATAAGCCTCACCTAGGTAATTTCCAACCACGAATGCTTGTCTTTGGCCATTCAAACATGTCTTTGGGCATTTCACAGCCCTCTTCTCAGGCTCTCTTTGGAAAAGTTTCCAGTCACTCCTGATGTTCACTGATTGATTTCATTAGTCAGAATCCTTTCCTGACCAAACTGTGACCAAACTAGATTTTTTTTCACAGGAAGAATGGCTATTCTTCCTAGGAAAACTTCCTCCAAAATGTATACAGTGTTTGCTGAAAAGCACATATCTAACAATAAACACACTAAAACAATGAGGAATAGAAACTTTATTCACTGTTGGTGAGAATGGAAAGAAGTGCAACAATTTTGGAAAACAATCAGGCAGTTCTTTAAGAAGTTAAATATAGAACTGCTATACGAACCAGCAATTCTATTCCTAAGTATAAATCCAAGAGAAATAAAAATAAGCATCTACCCAAAATCTTGTGAGTGAATTAATTACTACACCCCAAAAAGTGGAAACAACCCAAATGCCCATCAAAAATATGGTAATAAATAAAATGTGCTATATCCATGCAATGAAATATTATTTGGCCATAAAAAAATAATGAAGTGTTAATGCATGCTCTAACTGGGATGAAACCTGCAAATACTCTACTAATGCAAGAAGCCTGTCACAACAGACAACATACTGTATGATGCAGTTATATGAAATATCCAGAATAGGTAGATTTACAGAATCAGAAAGTAGATTAGTGTGTGCCTAGGAAAGGGGGACAGGGAGGGGGAAGGAATGAGAAGTGACTACTAATGGAAAGAGAATTTCTTTTTGGAGTGATGAAAACATCCTAAAATTAATTATGGCAATGGCTGTACAAGTTTGTGAATACACTTCAAATTTTATACTTTAAAATGAGTAAATTATATGATAATTGAATTATATATCAAGTTGTTATGTTTTAAAAAAGCATAATGTAGTGTGAGATATATATGTGCCTAAATACACATATATATTCCATATACCCAAAATAACCAGATTAAAATTTATTTAAACAAACATTAATTGAGCACCTAAAAAAACAGGAAGAAATACTAAACATAAAAAATGGTAGAAATAGGGGACTGGGGCCAAGACGGTGGAGAAGCAGCAGAATGAAATGACATCATGTCCCAGGAGTTCAGCTAGATAGGTATCAAACCATTGTGAACACCTAGAGACTCAACAGGAGATAAAAGAGAAGAGCAGCAATTCTAGGAACAGAAAAACAACCACTTTCTGAAAGGTAGGATGAGCGGAGAAGTGAATCCAAAATGATGGGAAGATAGAACGCAGGGTGACGGGCCAGATCCCAGCAAGTGGTGGACCAGCGGAGCATAAATCAGAACTTTTGGAAGTCTGCTCCACCAGGGACATTGCTCCAGAGGTTAAGCGGGGATGGAGCCCTCATGGGGACAGTGTGGTTACAGGTCCCACAGTGTAACAGAAAAATCAGGGGGTGTCTGAGTGTTGCAAAGCTCCCAGTATCAGAGCTGGGAAGATGAGTACAGAGACCAAGCCGAGGAGTGAGCTTTAAGATCGGGGTTACCTTAAACCATGATCTAAGGCACAGTCAGACCACTGCTCTTCAAGCAGGACCCTGCAAGTGGCAGATTCAGAGAGACCCCCTCCTTCCTCCTCCAGGAGGAGCAGCACAGGAACGCGCAGCAAGAATCTACTGGGTTTGGAGACTCCAAACAGGGCCGTGTGCTAGCTTTAGAAATGCCTGGTCACAGGTCAGGTGAGCACAGAGCACAGCCAGAGACCAAGGAGACAGGAGTGACTGACTGCTTTTCTCTGAGAGTGCACTGAGGAGTGGGGCCCCTAGCTCTATGCTCCTCCAACCTGGAGACTGGGAGGTTGCCATTTCCTTCCCATCCTCCAAAGATCTATGGAAGTGTTCAGGGAACAAAAGCTACCGAGAGGAACCCAAGCAGATTACTTAGCCTGGCCCCTGGCAAGGGTGGTGCAATTCCGCCTCAGGCAAAGACATTTGATACTGCAATGGGCCCCTCCCCCAGATCAGCAAGAACATGCAGCCAAGACCAAGTTCACTGATCAGTTAGAACTGCAGAATTCCTGAGCTAGGAGAAAGCAATCCATAGAATTCATGGCTTTTCCCCAATGATCCTTTAGTCATGCAAAGTGAATTTTTTTTTAATTTTATTTTTTTCTTATTCTGTTTTTTAACTTTTCCTCTTTCCTCTCTAATGTTCTTTAACTAGTTTATCTAATAATAATTTCCTAAAAAAATCTTTTTAAGCTTTCATTCTTATAGTCATATTTTATCCCTTCATTGTATTTAACCTTATTTTTTGTATACATATAGGTTTTTTTTTTTCTTTAAAATTTTGGGATACAATTTCTTTAGATAGATCAAAATATACCCTAAATCTAGCACATGGCTTTGTTCTAGACTCCAGCATGAGCACATTCTCTTCTCTTCTTTTTTTTCTTTTTCCAATCAACTTACGTTATCAATTCCTTTTTTGGAATTTTTTTTTAACTTTCATCTTTACAGTCATATTCCATCCTTTGTCATGTTTACCCTTATTTTTGTGTATAAGTATGTTTTTCTTTCTTTCAAATTTTGGAAGGTATTTTCTTCTAAGAGACCAGAATTCACCCAAAATCAACTGGGTGTTTCTGCTCCATTCACCAGTCTACTACACACACACACACACACACACACACACACACACACACATTTTTTTTTTATTTTTTCCCCCTTTCTTCTCACCCCAGTTTTGGGTCTCTTCTAATTTTCTTAGCATACACTTTTCTGAGGACTTTGCCACCTTTTTAGTATTTTAGTCTCTTATTCATATATTCTTATTTGGATAAATGACAAGGCAGAAAAACCCACCACAAAAGAAAGAACAAGAGGCAATACCAATGGCTAGGGACCTTATCAATATGGATATTGGTAATATGTCAGAACTAGAATTCAAAATGACAATTCTCAAGGTGCTAGGTGGGCTAGAAAAAGGCATGAAAGATATTAGCTAATCCCTTTCTGGAGAAATGAAATCCTTTTCCGGAGAAATAAAAGAAGTAAAATCTAACCAAGGTGAAATTTTAAAAAGGTATTAATTGAGGTGCAATAAAAAATGGAGACTCTTATGTGGCACCTAGGTGGGATTAAAGTCTCTGCTTTTGGCTCAGGTCATGATCCCAGGGTCCTGGGATTGAGTCCTGCATTGGACTCTCAACCCAGTGGGGAGGCTGCTTCCTCCTCTCTCTCTGCCTGTCTCTCCACCTACTTGTGATCTCTGTCTGTCAAAAAAATAAATGAAATCTTAAAAAAAAAAAAATGGGAGGCTCATAATGCTAGGACAAATGAGGCAGAAGAGAGAATTAATGATATAAAAGACCAAATGACAGAGAAAAAAGAAGCTGAGGAAAAGAGAGACAAACAAATCCTGGACCACAAGGGGAGAATTTGAGAGATAAGTGATACCATAACACAACACAATATTAGAATAACTGGGATTCCAGAAGAAGAAGAAAGAGAGAGAGAGAGAGAGGCAGAAGGTATATTGGAACAAATTATAGTAGACAATTTCCCTAATATGGCAAAGGGAACAAGCATCAAAATAAAGGACACAGACAGAACCCCACTTCAAAATCAATAAAAATAAGTCCACACACCACCATCTAATAGTAAAACTTACAAGTCTTAGTGACAAAGAAAAAATCCTGAAAGCAGCTCAGGACAAGAAGTCTATAACATACAATTGTGGAAATATTAGATTGGCAGCAAACTTATCCACAGAGACCTGCCAGCCCAGAAAGAACTGGCATGATATAGTCAGAGAACTAAATGAGAAAAATATGCAGCCAAGAATACTATATCCAGCTAGGCTATCAATGAAAATAGAAGGAAAGATAAAAAGCTTCCAGGACAGACAAAAAGTAAAGAGAATTTGTAAACACTAAACAATCTCTACAGGAAATATTGAAAGGGGTCCTCTAAGCAAAGAGAGAGCCTAAGAGTAGTAGACGAGGAAGGAACAGAGACAATAAACAGTAGCAATCAGCTTACAGGCAATACAATGGCACTAAATTCATATCTTTCTATAGTTACCCTGAATGTAAATGGGCTAAATGCCCCAATCAAAAGACAAAAAATATCAGAATGGATTAAAAAAAACAAGACCCATCAATATGCTGTCTACAAGAAACTCATTTTAGACCCAAAGACACCTCCAGATTTAAAGTGGGGGGGGGCAATTTACTATGCTAATGGACATCAAAAGAAAACTGGGATAGCAATCCTTATATCAGATAAATTAGATTTCTTTTATTTTAAAGATTTTATTTATTTATTTGACAGAGATCATAATTAGGCAGAGAGGCAGGCAAGAGAGAGAGAGAGGAGGAAGCAGGCTTCCCGCTGAGCAGAGAGCCCAAGGCAGGGCTCGATCCCAGGACCCTGGGATCATGACCTGAGCCGAAGGCAGAGGCTTAACCCACTGAGCCACCTAGGCGCCCCAGATAAGTTAGATTTGAAACCAAAGACTATAAGAGATGAGGGAGGACACTATATCATACTTAAAGGGTCTGTCCAACAAGATCTAACAACTGTAAATATATGTGCCCCTAACATGGGAGCAGCCAACTATATAAACCAATTAATAACAAAATCAAAGAAACACATTGACAATAATACAATAATAGTAGGAGACTTTAGCACCCTCCTCACTGAAATGGACAGATCATCCAAGCAAAAGACCAACAAGGCAGTAAAGGCCTTAAATGACACACAGGACCAGATGGACATCACAGATATATTCAGAACATTCCATCCCAAAGCAACAGAATACACATTTTTCTCTAGTGTACATGAAACATTGTCCAGAATAGATCACATCCTGGGTCACAAACCAGGCCTCAACTGATACCAAAAGATTCGGATCATTCCCTGCATATTTTCAGACCATAACTCTCTGAAGCTAGAACTCAACCACATGAGGAAAGTTGGAAAGAACTCAAATACATGCAGACTAAAGAGTATCCTACTAAAAAATGAATGGGTCAATTAGGAAATTAAAGAAGAATTGAAAAAATTCATGGAAACAAATGATAATGAAAACACAACTGTTCAAAATCTGTGGGACACAGTAAAGGCAGTCCTGAGAGGAAAGTATACACTGATGCAACCTTTCTCAAGAAACAAGAAAGGTCTAAGTATACAACATAACCCTACACCTAAAGGAGCTGGAGAAAAAAAACAGCAAAGAAAGCCTAAACCCAGCAGAAGAGGAGAAAAAATAAAGACCAGAGCAGAAGTCAATGAAACAGAAACTAAAAGAACAGTAGAACAAATCAACGAAACTAGGAGCTGGTTCTTTGAAAGAATTAAGAAGATTGATAAACCCCTGGCCAAACTTACCAAAAAGACAAGAGAAAGGACCCAAATTAATAAAATCATGAATGAAAGAGGAGAGACCACAACCAACACCAAAGAAATACAAACGATAATAAGAACATGTTATTAGCAACTATATACCAGCAAATTTAACAATCTGGAAGAAATGGATACATTCCTAGAGACATATCAACTACCAAAACTGAATCAGGAAACAATAGAAAACCTGAACAGACCCAAAACCAGTAAGGAAATTGAAGGAGACATCAAAAATCTCCCAACAAACAAGAGCCCAAGGCCAGATGGCTTCGCAGGGGAATTCTACCAAAGACTAAAAGAAGAATACCTATTCTCCTGAAACTGTTCCAAAAAAAAGAAATGGAAGGAAAACTTCCAAACTCATTTTATGAGGCCAGCATCACCTTGATCCCCAAACCACACAAAGAATCCATAAAAAAGGAGAATTACACACCAATAGCCTTGATGAACACAGATGCGAAAATTCTCACCAAAATACTAGCCAAAAGAATCCAATAGTACATTAAAAGGAGTATTCACCATGACCAAGTGGGATTTATTCCTGGGTTGCAAGGTTGGTTCAACATCTGCAAATCAATCAATGTGATACAATACATTAACAAAAGAAAGAACAGGAACTATATGATACTCTTAACAGATGCAGAAAAAGCATTTGGCAAAGTACAACATCCTTTCTTGATCAAAATTCATCACACTGTAGGGATAGAGGATACATACCTCAATATCATCACAGCCATCTATGAAAAACCCACCACATATATCATTCTCAATGGAGAAAAACTGAAAGCTTTTCTGTTAAGGGCAGGAACACGGCAGGGAAGCCCATTATCACCACTGCTATTCAACATAGTACTAGAAGTCATAGCCTCAAGCAATTAGACAACAAAAAGAAATTAAAGGCATCCAAATCAGCAAAGAAGTCAAACTATCACTCTTTGCAGGTGATATGATATTTTATGTGGAAAACCCAAAGACTCCACTCCAGATCTGCTAGAACTTGTACAGAAATTCAGTAAAGTGTCAGAATATAAAATCAATGCCCCCAAATCAGTTGCATTTCTATACACCAACAACAAGACAGAAGAAAGAGAAATTAAGGAGTCAATCCCATTTACAATTGCACCCAAAACCATAAGATACCTAGGAATAAATCTAACCAAAGAGGCAAAGAATCTGTACTCAGAAAACTATAAAGTACTCACGAAAAATATTGAGGAAGACACAAAGAAATGGAAAAATGTTCCATGCTCCTGGATTGGAAGAACAAAAATTGTGAAAATGTCTATGCTACCTAAAGCAATCTACATGTTTAATGCAACCCCTATCAAAATACCATCCATTTTTTTTTCAAAGAAATGGAACAAATAATTCTAAAAATTTATATAGAACCAGAAAAGACCTCAAATAGCCAGAAGAATGTTGAAAAAGAAACCCAAAGTGGGTGGCATCACAATTCCAGACTTCAAGCTCTTTACAAAGCTGTTATCATCAAGACAGTATGGTACTGGCACAAAAACAGACACATAGATCAGGGGAACAAAATAGAGAGCCCAGAAATAGACCCTCAACTCTATGGTCAACTAATCTTCGGAAAAGCAAGAAAGAATGCCCAATGGAAAAAAGACCATCTCTTCAGCAAATGGTGTTGGGAAAATTGGACAGCCACATGCAGAAAAATGAAACTGGGCCGTTTCCTTACACCACACAAAAAAATAGACTCAAAATGGATGAAAGACCTCAGTGTGAGACAGAAATCCATCAAAATCCTTGAGAACACAGGCAGCAACCTCTTCGACCTCAGCCACAGCAACTTTTTCCTAGAAACATCGCCAAAGGCAAGAGAAGCAAGAGCAAAAAGGAACTATTGGGACTTCATGAAGATCAAAACCCTTTGCACAGCAAAGGAAACAGTCAACAAAATCAAAAGACAATTGACATAATGGGAGAAGATATTCACAAATAACTTATCAGATAAATGGCTAGTATCCAAAATCTTTAAAGAACTTATCAAACTCAATATCCAAGAATAAATAAATCCAATCAAGAAATGGGCAGAAGACATGAACAGACATTTCTGCAAAGAAGACACCCAGATGTCCGACACACACATGAAAAAGTGCTCAATATCCCTCGGCAACAGGGAAATACAAATCAAAATCACAATGAGACACCACCCCACACCAGTTAGAATGGCTAAAATTAACAAGTCAAGAAACAACAGGTGTTGGTGAGGATGTGGAGAAAGGGGAACCCACCTACACTGTTGGTGGGAATGCAAGCTGGTGCAGCCACTCTGGAAACAGTGTGGAGGTTCCTCAAGAAGTTGAAAATAGAGCTACCCTACAACACAGCAATCACACTACTGGGTATTTACCCTAAAGATACAAATGTAGTGATCCAAAGGGGCACATGCACCTCAATGTTTATAGCGGCAATGTCCACAATAGCTAAACTATGGAAAGAACCTAGATGTCCATCAACAGATGATGGATTAAAAAGTAGTATATATATACCACTTCTTATCATTTGTATTTCTTTGGTGTTGGTTGTGATCTCTCCTCTTTCATTCATGATTTTATTAATTTGGGTCCTTTCTCTTGTCTTTTTGATAAGTTTGGCCAGGGGTTTATCAATCTTCTTATATATATATACCACTTCATATATATATATATGATGGAATACTATGCAACCATCAAAAGAAATTAAATTTAGCCATTTGCAACAACATGGATAGAATTAGAGGGTATTATGCTGTGTGAAATAAGTCAGAGAAAGACAATTATCATATAATCTCCCTGATATGAGGAATTTTAGAAGCAGGGAGGGGGGTTTGGGGGGTACAGAAGGAAAAACTGAAACAAGATGAAACCAGAGAGGGAGACAAACCATAAGATACTTTTTTTTTTTAAAGATTTTATTTATTTATTTATTTGACAGCTAGAGATCACAAGTAGACAGAGAGGCAGGCAGAGCGAGTGAGAAGGAAGCAGGCTCCCTGCCGAGCAGAGAGCCCGATGCCAGACTCGATCCCAGGACCCCGAGATCATGACCCGAGCCGAAGGCAGCAGCTTAAACCACTGAGCCACTCAGGTGCCCCACCGTAAGATACTCTTAATCTCACAAAACAAACTGAGGGTTTATGGGGGGAGGGGAGTATGGAGAGGTTGGTTAGGTTATAGACATCGGGAAGGGTATGTGATATGGTGAGTGCTGTGAAATGTGTAAGCCTGATAATTCACAGACCTGTATCCCTGAGGCAAAAAATACATTGTATGTTAATAAAAATAATTATTTAAAAAATTGTAGACATAAGGGCACCTGGGTGGCTCAGTGGGTTAAGCCTCTGCCTTCAGCTCAGGTCATGATCTCAGGGTCCTGGGATCGAGCCCTACATCGGGCTCTCTGCTCAGCGGGGAGCCTGCTTCCTCCTCTCTCTCTGCCTGCCTCTCTGCTTACTCGTGATATCTCTCTGTCAAATAAATAAATCTTAAAAAAAAATTGTAGAAATAATAAAGGAAATAATGAGGTTTTATAAAATGAAGTAAGTAAAATCCAAGCAAATCTAGAGAACAGAAAAGAGAGACAGTGCATCTTAGGCCAAATATTTGCTCTATCAGTTAACAGCAGAGTAACCTCAAGCTGGACATTTAATCTCCCTCAGGCAAAGGCCACTTCCCTCAACTAACTCCCACATGCATAGCAAAAATAGATTTTTCCATCCTGTCTTCCATTCTAGAACATTTGGGTTATTCTTCATGTTTCTGACAATTATAGTTTTTAAATTAAAATAGTAGAACTTTTAGAAATTAAATTTAATCCATTTCATTAGTCTATATATTTTTAGAACAGAAAAAGAAAGAATAACTAGAGGGTATTATGCTGAGCAAAATAAGTCAATCAGAGAAAGATAGCTATCACATGATCTCCCTGGATATGAAGAATTTGAGAGGCAAAGTGGGGGGTTTGGTGAGTAGGGAAGGAAAAAATGAAACAAGATGTGATGAGGAGGGAGACAAAACATAAGAGACTCTTAATTTCACAAAACAAACTAAGGGTTGCCGGGGGGAGGCGGGTAGCGAGAGGGTGGTTGGGTTATGGACACTGGGGATGGTATGTGCTATGGTGAGTGCTGTGAAGTGTGTAAACCTGGCGATTCACAGACCTGTACTCCTGGGGCTAATAATACATTATATGTAAATAAAACATTTTTTAAAACTCTAATAAAAAAAGAAAGAATATATAAACATATTTGCCATACTTGTATACACTACAATGGAAAAAAAAATGAGTGCCCATAGCAGAACAAGATACAGTGCCAAATTCCTAAATTACATTTCTAACTTTGCTCCTGTTACCACTATTTTAAGTAAGATATTTTCCTGATCCTGTCCTAATCAATAACAAATAAGTCAAATGTATTTTTCCCCAAGAGTGTTTGAATTCAACAATTCTCATATTTTTTTGTCAAGCGACTTCATTTTCAACTCACAAAGCAAACACAATTTGCAGAGATCCATGCTCTAGAATTTTACATACCCCATCCAAAACCCATCTGCCTTCATTTGTCTTGTGACTCTGGCAAGTTACTGTACCTTAGTTGTTCTCAGTTTCAATGGCAAATGATGTTAAGTTGCCTTCTAAATATCGATTCTCCCCTTGTCCCTAGATATAAATACCAATTAGTTTTGGTTATTGATGTTTCCAGTTAATACTCAATTTAGCTTTCATCATGGAGAAGAGGAAGCTTCTGTGTGGGGCTTCCAAGAAAGTTTCCAAACAGGGGCAGAGTCAGCTGGCATTCTATTTTGGTCCTCGGTTTTTCACCGTTCTCCTGCGTAGCTTATCTAGAATACAGACACAATACTTGGAGGAGCAGGAGCTATACTGTGTCTTAGGAAGCACATCACACACAAAGGATGGCCAAGTAGGAAGATCAAAGATCAAAGGACTGCTTACAACACCACGTAGCAAATGCACTAGCTCTGGACACATACCTATAAACTAAATCTCACTTGCTTAAGCTCCTGTTTTCTAGATTTACCACTACTTGCAGCCAAGCCCATTCTAATAGTTTCTTCTTCTGACACTCTCCGGAGATAATAAATTGTACCAATCCCTATGCTTTTTGATTAGCACAATGCTTAGCACAGGTATTAATGTTATTAGCAGGAATTCTATCATAAACCATAACTGATAGACATCTCTGAGATACCTAATGTCTGAAGCAAGATATGAGTGGGGCAGAGACTTATAATATAATGTAAAACCAAACATAGAGATATACATTTTTTAAAATCTGATTGGTTTCTAGTTACCTTCATTCAGCTTGGGAAGGCTTATATAGTATATACTTAACCTTGGAGCTACTGCCATTTTCCCATGGTCTCAGAGAAGTCAATAAGTAATTGATAAATTTTCTGTCACTGTGAGCAATTAATAGGAGTTATACAGCATCGGTTACATCAATTTTCCTGTATCTGAGGAGCAAAAAATTGATTCCACAAACTTACTGGTGCATATTGATTCAATGCCTATCCCTAGGCCATTTCTATTTAACACTTTTGTGCAGTCATTGAAAAAAGTCTTGGGACTTTCAAATAAAATCTAGTTCTGTGGAGTTTTTATCTATTACTCTGCTTCGCAAGTATTTTTGTTATCAGTAATGCTTTCAGGCTGGGGGATGTGGCTATTCTCTCCTTTAAAATATTTTCACATTTTCGTCTTGAAAATAAAATAGTTAACAGCTAAAAATTACTCATTTAAGTCTGAGATCTCAGGTGACACATTCGCAAAGGTATTAGAGTACTAGTTTTTTGGAAAATAATGGGATTTGGGTGTTTTAAGCCTCCCCCTTCAGTTTAAATAACTGGTATGAAATAAAGGAATACAAATATAATTCCAATACTTTATTTTAGAGGTACTGTGCTTCCTCATCTTCCCAAGGAAACTTGGAATGGCATCCAAAGAGAAGGGAGGTATGCAAACATACATATGAAGAGATGCTACATTCAGTAACAACAGACTTTAAGAGATATTCTACAGGTGTCTTTATTCAAATATTTCCCCGTGAATGAGTGTGGATGAAGGGTCCATTCTGGGTCAGGTACATCCTGCATCTTTAGGACAATACTGTAAATAAGAGAGACAAAATTCCTGCCCTAGTACAGATTATATTCATATCTTATATCTATACAGATAGTTCGAGATGGGGAAGATAGGAAAAAAAAAAAACTAAGCAAACAGCATAACAAATAGTGTTAATGCAGTGAGGAATAGCAATGGAATCTAACAATGAAAGAGACAGTAAGTGGTGGGGATTTGACATCCAAATAGAGCGGGTAAAAAACGTGTTTTCAGAGCAGGTGACATTTGAGCTAAAACCTGAATGACAAGGAGGGAGCTATACCAAAACTGGGTATAGAACATTCTAGAAAGAAAGAATAGCTTGTGCAAAGGCCCTAAGGAAGGAAAAAGTTAGTGTTGTTCAAGGATCAGGCAGAAATGCAAAAGGCTAGAATGAGCAAGGGGTGAATGGTAGAGGATAAAATGAGAACTATCAACAATATCAGGCTGCGAAAAGCTCCATACTTATAGGCTATGATAAAAAAAAAAAAATGTGGATTTTATTTTATGTAACATAAGTAGCCACTACAGGGTACTAGGCCAGGGAGTTAATGGACCTAACTCATACTTTGTTTCAATTCTAATGGCCTTAATTAGGTTAATTAGATTAATTCATAGGAATTTGCTAAGATTGTTTTAAAAATACAAAGATGTAACTGTTTGTTATAGCCCTCAAAATTCAAAAACTGTTAACCTTTTCTGTAAAACAGTGGTTCCCACCCGGTGGGGGGGGGTTGTCTCCTAGGGACATTGGGCAGTATCTGGAGGTATTTTTAGTTGCTGTGGTTGCAATCTACTGGCAACAGGAGGATAGAGACTAGCGATACTGCTAAACATCATACCATGTACAGCCATCCCACGAAAACGCCTCATCTGGCCCAAATGCTAATAGTGCCAATGTTGAGAAAAACTCTGCTTAATGTTGGGGAAAACCCTGCTTATTGTAAATAATTAAACATTCACAGCATTTTTGTATAATATACAAGAAGTGTTTTTTGTTTGACTTATAACCGATCTCACAGTTTTACTCAAAGTTCCAACACCTCTCCTATAAATACATACATACACAGAAACAGAACAAAAGCCATCAATTCTTGGTATTATGAACTGAACTGTGTCCCCCCAGATTCATATGTTGAAGCTCCAACCCCCAATATGACCATATCAGAAGACAGAATCTTTAGGAGGTAATGAAGTTTAAACAAGGTCATAAGAATGTCATCCTAATCAAGTTAGGATGACATTCTTATGACCTTGTTTAAACTTCATATGTTTAAACAACATATGAATCTGGGGGGACACAGTTGATAGGACTGTGGCCCTAAAAGAAAAGAGAAAGACATCCCTCTCTCTTGGGCTCCCTCCACCCTTCTCTCTCCCCAGTATAGAAAGAAGGCAAGCCAGAAAGAGAAAAAACTTTGATGTTGGACTTTTCATCCTCCAATTTGATGAGAAAATACATTTCTGTTGCTTGATCTACATAGTCTGTGGTATTTTGTTATGACAGTCCAAGCTTGCTAAGTAAGATATTTGGACATGAGCTTTCCAAACAGTGATAAATGAACATGGAGAAGATCTTAACAAACACTAACCCTTGTGACACATGTCAAAGTCATAGTGACATTCAAGCCAACACTATCAAAATATTCATTTTGATAGATCGTCAAGAAATTGTTTTCCTAACTTTGCCCTAGGATAGAAAATCTATAGTGTATACAACAACCCTTGACTTACTCATAGCAGTACCCTCCTGAAACCAGTTATCTCCTTGATGATGAGGTAAACATTCAAACTTACGAATGCATTCAATAAAGTACCGGTCATGCCAAGTATATTTTCATTTTAGAACAATCAAATTTATAGTGTAGTATTTATTCTCTAATTGAAATTTACTATCACTTCTTCCTGAGACATTTTTTCCTAAAGATGTAAAAGCATTTTATGTTTCAGCAATTGCAATTTTATTCTTCATAATTAATAACAAAATCGCTGTGTATTTCTCATTTTGATGCATTACAGGAGATCTCACAGTTGGAAGGTTTTGTAAAATGTGTTATGTTGTGTTGCTTAATACCTTACTAGGAAAACTATCTTGCCTCCAAGTTAGTTCCGCTTGCTACATTACAATGAGACTGTAAGTTACTTTGTCAGGGAAACAGGAAAAGAAGTCAAAAAAAAAAAAAAAAAAAAAAACAGAGAGAGAGAGAGAGAAGACCCAGACAACAAAGAAAATGTAAAATTATTCCACAACCTACATGATGATTGAGAATTCTGATCAGCATAAACATAAAACTCAAACACAAGGCTATTTTCTTTTTCCTCTGATATCTTTATGAACATAATCAAGACTTTGATACAGCCCTTACTAGCCAGTACTATAAACACTATTAATGTTTATGAGTATATACTCATTTCTGTTTTGATCATTTACATATTCCTAAAAATAAATGCCCTATAGTTATGCTCAATTTAAATATGATTAAGAATCTCCTAGGACCTGCTCTCCTCTGTAAGAATGACAAAATAAATTTATTTCATGGGGGCGCCTGGGTGGTTCAGTCAATTAAGCGTCCAACTCTTGATCTCAGCTCAGGTCTCAATCTGAGGCTTGTAAGTTCAAGCCTCATATTGGGTCTCCATGCTGGGTGTGAAGCCAATTTCAAAAAAAGAGAAAAGAATGAGAAGAAAGAAAAGAAAAGAAAGAAACCTGCCTACCTTATTTCATGGTTATGTATGATTATTCTAGTGTAAAATATTCATAAAATTGATTGTAACATAGGACTGACTCTTCAACATGCAATGTAAAAACATAAGGACAGGGACAGCAAACTGTTGCTCACAACGGAAATCTGTTATTAAACCAAAATAACAGAAAATTAAGCTAAGTATCTTCAAGGCAAGAGAAACAAAACACCCCATTTTCCTAACAAATTGTTACAGAATTAATCAGGTTTTTTTTAATTTTATTTATTTGTCAGACAGAGATCACAAGTAGGCAGAGAGGCAGGCAGAGAGAGAGAGGCTCCCTGCTGAGCAGAGAGCCAATGCGGGGCTCAATCCCAGGACCCTGGGACCATGACCTGAGCCGAAGACAGAGGCTTTAACCCACTGAGCCACCCAGGTGTCCCCAGAATTAATCAGTTTTGTTTGGTGAGTGCTCTTGTAGTACTTGTGGTTCACAACATTAAGTAATCATCTCTATCCATGAAAAAGAATCCTTAGTTTCTGCTTCTCCTTTCTCAAAAGGAAAGAAGGAAAGGGAAGGGGGGAAGGAAGGAGAAAAAAAGAGACTGAGAAAGAGAGAGGGAATAAAGGAGGAGGGAGGGAAAAGAAAAAGAAAAGGGGGGGAATTAAGGAAAAAGAGAAAAAACTGAAAAGGCTAGGAAGAAGAGCTGGGACATAGGTTAAAAAAAAAGAAAAAAGAATCAGATAAGTTTCAGGCTGCTTCAGGAGTAAGAAAAGAAATGGTGGAAATCCTAAAGTCAGACTGCAATCACACCCTCCCTTTCAGTAAGGTCCATTGCATCACATGCACCACGCATTTCACCACAAGTTTGTCAAATTTTCCACCCCCTTGGAAGCAATAATTACATTAGCCATAATCAGATGTGTGCCCTATGGGGCCAATCTGCTTGGGGAGCTGAGAAACCAAATCTGCACACTCAGCTTTGGGTAGTTCGGACAGCAAAATAAGACTGGGCCTTCTGAATGTCTTACATTGCAGCACAACATGTCACTCTTTAAAGATAAAGAAATAATACCTTCCAGCAACCATCTTTCTCAATCAGTTGGGTCTCAGTAGAAATTAAGTTCAAGATGCCAGTGCCTGGTGTGAATATTCCTTTGTAAACATACTTGGGCTTCATGCTGCTCTGTTATGTGGCTACTTACATGATTTATTGCCCCAACACTTGGCCCAGGATTGCAGGAAATCTATGCCCAAAGTCTATATTTTGTTCTTTTATTTGGCTGAGCATTTAAAGAGATAATCTTAATAATTCTGTTCCTACTTTTCTTTAAACTCCTTTTTTGTTTAAGCAAACATTTAGTGCCAAAATAAAAAATAAAAGGAGGACTTTATTCCCCTCTTGACTCTTTATGCTTTACTCATCTTGCCTTAGTCCCCAAGGTAGGCAAAGAGCAAAATCTCACTTACTCATGTTGCACATTACTTCTTTTAACCACAGGCTGATTTTTGATCTTCATAGTAAAGGCCCCCTTAGAGAAAAATATGTGTGTTTTATAGAGAATTACATTCCACCTAACATCCCATGTGTACTTCTCAAATCATCTGTTCTCTTTTAAAAGTAAAAGAATTACAGCTCATCACCAAACCATTAAGAATTAGAGGAGAAGCAGGGCCCTTGGGTGGCTCAGTAGGTTAGGAGTCTGACTCTTGGTTTCTGCTCAGGTCATAATCTCAGGGTCATGAGATCAAGCCTGGCATCAGGCTCTGCATTCAGCACAGAATCTGCTTGAGATTCTCCCTCTCCCTCTGCCCCTCCCCACCACTCGTGCACATCCTTTCTCTCTCTCTCTCTCAAACAAATAAAATCTTTTTTAAAAAATCTAAAAAAAAAAGAATTAAAGGAGGAGCCCCAGAAATGTATACATAGAGTGGCGTAGGTTTAAAATTGAGGTACTGCTAATATATTATGTTGCCTTAGTCAATTTGGGCTGCTATAACAAATTATGATAGACTGGGTGGTTGGCTTTAAAAACCAACATTACTTCTCAAAGTTTTGGATGCTGAAAGTCCAAGATTAGGGTGCCATCATGGTTGGGTTCTTGGGGAGGGTCCTCTTCCTGGGTTACATATGGTACTCTTCCTGCTGTGTCCTCATGTGGCAGTAGAAGAGCTAACTAGCTCTCTTGCCTATTCTTATTAAAGCACTAATCTCATCCACGAGGACTCTACCCTCATGACCTGATTACTTCCAAAGGGCCCCATCTCTTAATACCATCACACATTTAGATTGAGGTTTCAAAATACAAATTCTGGAGACACAAATGTTCTCCCACACCATAGACAGAGAGATGGATATATAGAGAGATAGATACTCAGATAGATTCCAAGTGCAGTGAGGAATAAAGCCAAAATTATGAAATATCATGGACATATTTAATATATCATAAAATTTATAGCCAGTGTCTGTGCACGGGCTCTGGAACTCCTGTCTCAAAGGAACTGTTCTGGTGTTTATTAATGCTTTAAAGGCATCTTTAAAAAAATACTGAATATCACAAATGAAAGTCCCTCTTGGTACAATTTCTGGTATTTGCAAGATGACAGTAGAGAAGATAAAGTTTTTGTAAGAACTCCGTATCTTCTCAACTAAAAGTACGTAATTTGGATATCCATTTCCTCCATCAACAAACACAAGGCTGAATAATTACTAAAATGTACTTACACATTTTTCTTTATATAATTACAGACTCATGAACACTGTTAATAATTAGGTAAAACAAATTACTGTTATGTGGCTAATGTTATTATCAACATGTGTGTAACTATTAATGTGAATTAATAGGAGAAAATAATCTTAGTTTTCCCCCTAATATATAAAAAATAATAAACTATCTTAGAGAGAAACATAATATGCCATAAGTGCCAAAATGCTGAACTTTCTTCAGACATCTGCCACCATGGCACCTTCTACAAAGATAGAAGCAAAAATAACAGAACTGGCAAAATAAAGCTGCATTAAAAAAAAAAAAAAAAAAAAAACCATCGCTGCAAAAGAGGCAAGAACCACAAGCTTTCACATATCATTCTCTTCCCAGGAAATAAAAACATGACCACTGTGGCATTTTTCAGCAAGACTCCAGGTAAGTGGCAAAACCACTCCTCAATACACAATTCCACTTCAGGATTCTCATTTAGAATCCTCCTGAACAAAGATGGCACATCATATGGTATCTTTCCACTTCACCTGCCAGTGTCTTTGAAGAGTTGCACTTGACATTCAGTGACAAATCGCCTCCCTTAAGGCTCTTAAGTCACCTATCACCTACTGAAGACTTGAAATTGGAGTCCTCTGCAGGAGTATCACTTTCTACCAAGCCCAAAATGTGCTTTCCAAGAATTCTCACCTCTGCCTCCAAAGCCCCCTGCCAACTGGCTTCTTTGAAAGAGGTCTTTAAAATAAACATAAAATAGCTGTGTTGTCCCCAACACCCCCACCACCCAAGCTCTGTCTCACAGAAGAATTCAGTGTAAGACAATTTTTAAACTACAATCACAAGGATTTTCTCATAGAGGGAAAATGCATATTAAAATATGTATTTACATACTATATGTTCTTTTCCCTTGTAGGAAATGAATCAAAATTAATTAAAACTACAGAATTCTAACATTCTTTCTAAATGATCAGTGTAAAATTAAAACTCAAGGTGAATACATAGTTCTAGAAAAGAGAGCTCTATCAGGCATCTTTTTTGCACATGTATAATGGTGGAAGGGAAGGAGATACCATAATTGAAATTTTTTCCTCAAATTGTGATTTGAAATGTAGAAATAGTCAGTGGTGTGAATATAATCTTGCTAGGATTTTTGTTTTTGTGGTTTTTTATTAATGTTCCCTATATTCTTCATAGCATGTGGCTCTGTTGACTTTGTGTCTAAACAATTTTACATCAAAATATCCAATTAGTCCAGCTATCCCATTGGTGATGTAACACAGGTCATAGAAATTTTATGAGTTTAGAAAAATGAACCAGCTAAATATTTTATGTCATAATAGGCATTTACCAAAAAAGCTGTTAAGGGCCTTAGAAACATAACAGGAGTTTCTGACTGGACTTCTGTTGGCCCCACCCTCTAAATAGGCAAGACTAGGGAAATATTTATATGATAGAGAGCTCCCAGTTTCTGCATCCTTCTCACATCTACCACCTTGCTTGATCATCTGTTACAACTTTCCCAAACCAATCTCTTTCTTATTTGTACGTGGAAGGGAGGCATTCCCTAAGGATATATATAAAATTGAGGTATTTTATGGGTGCAGTCAGCATGTAACAGATGACTTATGGCAACCATCTGAAATGTAGCAATTTTGCATTTTCTAAGTCCATTTACTATACTCCCGCTCTACTCTTGAGACATAACCAAGGCCTTAAACGTTTCATCATGTCCGGAAGACACTCAGAGATGAACTTTTCATAAAGTAATAAGTTTCCTTGGGCATATCTACTGCTTCCAGGTAACCATAACTATGATGGTCATCAATATAGTGGTTGGTGGAAATATCCTGAATGTCTCAATTGCAATTAAAATAAAAAGGATGCTAGGAGTTAGCTACACATAATCCACCTTAGCCTTTAGGATAAACCACTGTCAAGATTCGCCTAGCATACTTCCTGTCGGCATACCTCGGTCTTTGGCAACATAATTACATCTAATAAAGAGTTTTTAAAAATAAATTGGTATTGGAAAAATACAAAAATTTCACATATTTTAATGGGAGGTAGCTCTAGCTACATTAATGAAATATTAATTCAATAATACCCTGTTTGTTGTACCTCTGATAACTTCACCATTTTATTATTAAATTAATCTATCTAATGCTCAGGAGTTATCACCTCTGTCTCAAAATTTAATGCTTCCTCACTAGACACTGGATAAAGGCCAATCTCCTCACTCAGAACACATGATTTGACAAGTCTAGCCTATCTACCTCTGAATTTATCCTCTATTGCTACACTGGATAAGCTGTCTCAGTCAAATTCAAGTCGCAAAAACAAGATGTCACCATTCCCTTGGGAACCCTGCATATACCATACCTGCCTGTTCACTCCTCTCTACTGTGTTTAGAAGCATCACCCTTTCTTCAAGATTTCCACAGATGGTATTAGAGTTTGGTGATGGTAATGATATCAGCTTCTCAATAAACAGAGCTATTCTTATTATCTACAAGTAACTGTGCTTAGAATATCCTCACTATATAAGAATTATCATCTTCAGTACTAAAACATCAGATTTTAAAAACCATTTCTAATCTTCATAAATTTAATTCATTCAGTCCACTTATCGAGTGCTTACAGTGTGGTAATATAATACTGACAGGGGCTGTTGTGGACCTTGCCCTTACATCATGGCAGATGAGGAGGGCAACAAGTAACTACAAAGCAGGCATTTTGGGGGCGCATGGGTGGCTCAGTAGGTTAGGCATCCAACTCTTGATTTTGGCTCAGATCATGATCTCAGGGTCCTAGAATCAAGCCCCATATCCGGCCCCGTGTAGGGCTCTGTCTCAGCAGGGAGTCTGCTTGGGATTATCTCTCTCCCTCTCCCTCTGCCCCTTACTCCATTCCTGCTCTCATTTCTCTCTAAAATAAAAAAATGAATCTTTGGAAAAAATAAAGTAGGCATTATTATTATTCAATGTCACAGATGGACAAATTCAGGCCTAGAACAGAAAAGTAACTTAGCTAACTCTACACACTGCTAAGCAGAGTTCGATTTCACTGTCCATTTTTTTCCACTTATTCCCCATTCCTTTGTCTAACTCCTTTATCTAAATTCTTCCTGTGTTCTGTGCATACACCATTCACTTAGCACTTACTATATGTTATTTTGCATAGATATTTAAATGTCCTATGTAAACCCTTTCTTCCTGAATAAAGTGTTAAAGCCTTTGAAAGTAATGACCTCATTATATTTCTCTGTAACCAGGAGGTCTAGGGCAGTGTCAGATCTAAAAAGCAGATATTCAATAAACTTGATAATAAAATGAAGTCTTTCATTTGTACTTATTATCAACAGATATTACAATAAGTTTACAGTACTGACATTTGACATGTAGCAAGTATAAAGTATATGTGCTTAGAAATATTGCCAGTTTCAAGCATGTTATTTTAAAGCATAACTAATGTTTTAAGGCATATCAAATTATTAAAACATGAAAATTAACAATGACACAGACTATTTTCTAACCCACAGACTTTATTCAGATCTTACCAATTATCTTAGTAATAATATTTACAGCAAAAGAATATCCAGGACAATGTACTGCATTCAGTTATCATGTCCCTTTAGTCTTTTCATCTAAGCAGTTACTAAGTCTTTACATATTTCAAGACCTTGATATTTTTTTAAAGAATACAGTTCATTATTTGTAGAATGTCCCTCAATTTGGATTTATGTGATGTTTCCTCATTATTATATTCATATTATGGACTTTTGGCAAGAGCACCTCAGAGATGACAAGATGATGTAAAGCTCTTCTTAAAACATCACATCAGGAGGTATATGCTACTAATTAGTCCCATAACTGGGACCAGTTGGTTAAAGTGGTATCTGCCAGGATTCTCTACAGCAAAGTTAGTTGATTTAACCTTTGTAATTGATAAGTCTCTTAGGAGGAGATAAAAATAGGTAATATATTTATCTATGTAAATATTCCATTACTCCTTAAACTATATAGGTAATACATTTAATTACTTATATAAATAGGTATATATTACCTATATAAATATAGGTAATACATTTATCTATGTAAATATTCTATTACTCCTTAAACTTTTACCCATTTGAGTTTTTCACTCATTTGGGTATTATTCATAAAACCCAGTGGGTTTTATGAATAATTCTTGTAAGAAGAAATTATTATTATTACAATGGCCAAATGATAACTTGCTAACTGTGAGGAGATTTCTCTTTCATTTATTTATTTAGTTAATTACAACAGTTTGGATTCATGGGTTCACTTTATTCAATATGTTAAAATCCTTTACTATCATTCTTTATTTTGATGCTCAAATTGTCCAAGATTTGGCTAGTAAGTATCTCTTCAAACTTGTTCCTGTGTCTTTTGAAAGCATCAATTCCTGAGTGCATCATCACTTTCTGCTACACAATATTCCAGGTTCATATTGCACTTTTTGTATCTGGAATTAGTTATTTCTCTGAAGAGCCCTGGATTGTTCCTTTTAGTGGAAAACGGTATTTAGAAATCAAGACAAGGACATTTTCTTCTGAAATATCTACAGTCAGACTTAATAAGAGATTCCATATTGGAAAAGCAAATGATCCTTCTTCAATCTTCATCACATGTGCCCCAGCAAGAGCATGTGACTTGATTCATTCACTTGAAATATACTCCTTACTTGGTTTTTCTAGACAATATTTTCTGAGTTCTCTTTTGATTTCACTGGTGTTTGTTCTAGGTCTCCTTTGAATGTTCTTTCTCATTTTCCTGAACGTTGTTCCCTGGGTTACCCTAAGAAAATTCTTAGAGCTCTGAGTATACATAGTTTCCAGAGAATCTTAGATGGAAAGCATTATATAACATAATTCTGGAAGTCAGTCTACCTGAATTTACATTCCAACTGCACTACTTACTAAGTGTAAGTAGATTATAGGGAAGATACATAGCCTTGCATGCCTCAGCATCCTCATCCCTTTTCCAAGCATTGAAACTGTTTCTGGTCCATAGTAAAGTCTATGCATCATCATCAAGTCCCACAGCTTAAATACCATCTTTGTACCTCTCCAACCTCAACCTCCCCTACACTCAGAAATATTTTCATCAGCTGGTTATATAATAGTGACTGGATGTCTACTAAAAATTTCCAAAATTAACATATGCAGTACCAAACACTTTACTCATAAGAGCTCATACCTATTGTTCTCCCAGTCCTCCCCATCTCAGAAAATAAGAGCCAGAGGAATCCACTTAAAAACATAAATCATATTACTTCTCTATTCAAAATACTCCAAAGGCCTACCTTATTATAAAAATTAAACCTAGCCACTTACCATGACCTATGGGATCAATGTAGCTTTGCCTCAGCTACCTCCACACAACCTAACATCTCTTTGCCTCCTGACTCACTCACAGCCTCAGCACTGTTTTCTCCCTGCCTGAAGCACTCTCTTCCTCTCCAGATCCAAATGTCTCATTTGCTCACAGTCTTCTGTTAGTCAAGCTACCCCAGGAAAACAGAACTAACAAGATGTATATACAACATATAGAAATTGCTGATTCAAGACCCAGAAAGAGCCAATATTTCATCTGAGTCTGAAGTCAAGGAAAAAGAAAAAAAAAAAAGACAGAAAAAAAATAAAAAAAAAAAACAAAACAAAAAACAATCACAGTCCTGATCAAAGGCAGTCAGGCATGAGCAATTCCCCCCTTAGCAATGGAAAGGTCAGCTTTTTGTCCTATTGAGGCCTTCAATTGATTGAATGAGGCCCACCAACATTAGGGTAGGCAATCTGCTTTACTCAGTCTACTAATTCAAATGATAATCTCACCCAAAAATACTCTCACAGAATCACCCAAAATAATTTTTGACCATATATCTAGGTACCCCATGGCCCAGTCAAGGTGACACATAAAATTAATCATTACACAATCTTTCAAAGTTTTGTTGAAATATTCTATCAGATAGGACATCTCTAATGACTCATATAATGTCACAATCACATTCTGTCTCTATATCCTTTACTCTAATTTTTCTTTCTACCACTTATCACCAACTGATATACTGCATATGTGTCCTCCATTCACAGTCTCTTCCCTCCTACCCCTACCTCAACACATTTGATTAAAAGCTCCATGAAAGCATGGACTGTTTTATTCACTGCTTTATTTCTAGTGCTTAGAACAAAGAGGAAATCATTAAACATTTGCTCTTTGAATGGATGAATACCTTCCTTACCTGCCATATTATTTAAAAGGTAAACTAGCTTGTTCTTTATCACAAATAAGACTAATAACCATGGAATTTAGTCATCCATGTGTGATAACCTAGAGACAACCTTCCATAAGGCAGCCATTGGAGACATGTGAAAATTGCTTTTTGTTTTATTTTTATTTTTTTTAAGATTTTATTTATTTATTTGACAGAGAGAGAGGTCACAAGTAGGCAGAGAGGCAGGCAGAGAGAGAGGAGGAAGCAGGCTCCCTGCAGAGCAGAGAGCCCGATGCGGGGCTCGATCCCAGGACCCTGAGATCATGACCTGAGCCGAAGGCAGCGGCTTAATCCACTGAGCCACCCAGGCGCCCCTGCTTTTTGTTTTAGAATATACATATTATGTGAATTATCATCATCACTCTTAAAAAACAGATGCTTACTTCTCAGTATTCACCAAGGCAGGAGCAAAATCTTTTGATGAGCTTTTAAGAGATTACCGAATTCGGCATAATTGTCGGAACTATGGAAGTGTTTATTTTTATCTTAAAGCTTCTGATCATTTTTTTAAAAAATAGTTAAATTTCTCAACTACTCAAATAACAGTTTACACCAAATAGTTATCATCTGAAAAGTTGTGATGACTACATTTGAGTTAAAATAAGCTAGCATGGTGATCAGTTAACAAAGAGTATATATATATATATATATATATATGTGCCTTCAAATCTGATTTCTTGTTGTTCATCCTGACAACCATCTCCATTCTGCTGCCTAGACTCATTTTACAGATAAAAGAAAAACATTTTTCTTTTCCATTTTTCTTCTCCCAGTAGCCCTCTTTCTCTCATTTGATCTCATTTCTATTTTTGACTTCTGTTAGGAAATGGAATTTTCTGTATTCAATCTATAATACCCTGTATCTTCGTCAATTTTGCTTCAATGACACACAAATCTAGAAACTGATAACTGCAGCCTGTCAGAAGGTATTTCTATAATAAGGCAGAAATTTCTATGATTCATTTTTATGGGAGTTTCCTAATGAATTTTTAAAGCATATATTTTTTCATTCTTCTCATCAAAGTCTATTATTTTCATAAGCAGTTTTGGGAATGGTATTTCCACATGTGAAACTTTGATAACATACTTTATTATGTTCTTAACAAATGTAGAGCTCAATTATTTCAAATCTGTTCAATTAAGGCTCTACTGCTTTTTCATGCTGGTCAGTCAGTCTTTTAAGCTCTTTGCAAAAATAACAGGAGCTTAAACCACATAATACTTGGTGTTTGAGGAGGGGATATGTTTGAAAGGCTCAATTCTCTAAGCAAAGTAGTTCTGTGAAAACTGTTTTCATTTTCTTGATGATAATCCATCAATTTCTTCAGTCCTTAAAATAATATAAAGTAGTTAAGCCATGGGGTTTCAAGCCTTACCTACCACTGGAAGTAAGCTTAAGTCCTATGTGGAAGGATGTAAAAACATTTTTATACAAAGAAAAATTAATAACCTCAAGCATTTGGATAAGGACAAAATAATCCATATAATGTTTTTGTTTACTTGAGGAGTCTTCAAAAGTGTCAAAAAGGAAAAAACAAATATCTCAAAGGTATCTTGAAAGGAAAATTCTAGAAATTAAACCTTTTTCCTCCGGTGGCATATGTATTCAATTATTGTAAGGACAATTTCAAAGAATCAGAATCAAAATAGAGTATCTCAGCACAACGATGCCAGAGGAAACTTCCTGGTTTGATATTTGTAGAAATGATTCAAGAAACTATGAAAAAGAGGCCGATTCTCTTATCATTTCTTAGAAATTTCAACAAAAGTGTGTGTTAAGGCAGCAATAACCACAAGCTTATAGGGCAGAGGCAAAGGTCAATAACCTACAGTCCTGGATCAAATCCAGCTAAGGGCCTGCTATGGAACGGTCTTTACATTTTTAAAGGGTTGTTTAGAAGAAAAAAAAAAAAGGAAAGGAGGAAAAAATAAGGATTATGTAAAAGATACTGTATATAGCCAGCAAATGCTAAAATATTTAGCACACAACCTAACATCTCTGTCTCCTGACTCACTCAGCACTACACAGAAAAAGTTTGCTATTTCCTATTCTGAAGCATAATCTGAAATTTACACTTATTATTCCTCTTTTCTTTATCATGAAAGCCATAAATTAGGATAAGAGAGCTAGAACAAAGATAAAGTGAAAATGCCTTGCCTACCTCAGAAATTATCCAAGAATACTGATTAAATGCAGAGATGTGCCGAAGCTGGCTCATAGTGGCTTCAAAAAACCAGTTCTTAAATTTTCAAGAATTTTGTGAGTTAGTTGATGAACTGTTGATAGTCTGAAATCAGCCATTTGTGAGAGTATCTATACCATAGAAATTAGCAAGCACTACAAATAGGGCTTTTTTGGGGGGAGGTTGTTACTTTTGTCTGTTTTCTAGCATGTAAGTGAATGAATATCTTCTTTACATGAATTTTAAAAGTAAGATTCCTGTCAAAGAATCTCAGAGTTGAAATTATCTTGCTCAAACATCTATATATTTCTAATGAAGCAGCCCTTTGCCTTTGATTACACCTCTTTTGACTAAGAACTTGCTTTTGGCAAGGTAGCCCATTCAGTTGGGATGTATGTGACCAGCACCACAGACTTTCACTTCTACAGTGCTATTAACTGAAAATCTTCAGTTACAAAGTACAAAGAAACTCTGGAAGAGATATAACAATTCGTCCTTTAAAAGCATACCTATGTATATATGTCTTGTACCCGCATTTGGATATCCCAGGGACAAAAATTAAAAGACAACTAGAAAGCAGAGGGGTTGGCAAAAGAGCTGACACCACAGAAAATGTACAGAGTGTTTCTGCTCTCATAACCACGACTAAGGGACTTCAAGTTTAATGATCACGATGATTCAGAAGAGGAAGAAATATTATCACACAGATTCTCACATGAAGGCAGATCACTTAAATAGTTACTAAATCAGTAAAGTGCCATTAAATGAGTTACTTTCCCACAAATGACACAAAGAGGTGAGAAGGAAATTTAAGATTGAATTCTGGTCAGGCGGGGGGGGGGAGGCTTCCTTGAAAATTCAGAGGCCAGAGTTTCAGACTTAAACTATTTGCTTGACACATTCAACAGAATCCCTATCAAAATACCACCAGCATTTTTCACAGAGCAAGAACAAAGAATCCTAAAATTTGTATGGAATCATGAAAGACCCCAAATAGCTAAAGCAATCCTGAAAAAGAAAAGCAGAGCTGGAGGCATCACAATTCCAGACTTCAAGCCATATTACAAAGTTGTAGTCATTAAGACAGCATGGTACTGGCACAAAAATAGACAAATAGACCAATGCAACAGAATAGAAAACCCGGAAATGGACCCACAACTATATAGGGAATGAATCCTCAACAAAGCAGGAAAGAGTATCCAGTGGAAAAAAGACAGTCTCTTCAAAATAGGATGTTGGGAAAACTGGACAACATGGAGAAGAATGAAACTGGACCATTTTCTTACACCATACACAAAAATATATTCAAAATAGATGGAAGACCTAAATGTGAGACAGGAAATCATCAGAATTCTAGAGAAGAACACAGGCAACAACCCCTTTGACCTTAACTGTAGCAATTTCTTACTAGACATGTTGCCCAGGGCAAGGAAACAAAAGCAAAAATGAACTATGGGGACTTCATTAAGATAAAAAGCTTCTGCACAGTGCAGGAAACAATCAACAAAACTAAAAGGCAACCTACAGAATGGGAGAAGATATTTGCAAATGACATAACTAATAAAGGGTTACTACCCACAATCTATAAAGAACTTATTAAACTCATCACCCAAAAAACAATCAGTTAAGAAATAGGCAGAAGACATGAATAGATATTTTTCCAAAGAACACATCCAGATGGCTAACAGACAACATGAAAAACTGCTCAACATCACTCATCATCAGGGAAATACAAATCAAAATCACAATGAAATACCACCTCACACCATTAGATCCACAACCCATGAGTCAATAGGTGTTGGCAAGGATGGGGGAAAAGGGGAACTCTTTTGCACTGCTGGTGAGAATACAAGCTGGTGCAGTCACTCTGGAGAATAGTATGGTGGTTCCTCAAGAAGCTGAAAATAGAAATACCCTATATTCCAGCAGCTGCACTACCAGGTATTTACCTAAAGGATACAAAAATACATATTTGAAGGAGTACATGTACCCTGACATCTACTGCAGTATTATCAACAACAGCCAAACTATAGAAAGAGCCCAAATATCCATCAACTGATGCATAAATAAAGAAGATGTGGTATGTGTGTGTGCGTACACACAAACACACACACACACAGGAATACTACTCAGCGATCAAAAAGAATGGATTCTTGCCATTTGCAATGATGTGGATGGAGCTAGAGTGTATTATGTTAAGCAAAATAAGTCAATCAGAGAAAGACAAATATATGATTTCACTCAATGTGGAATGTGAAAAAACAGATGAACATATTGAAGCGGGAAGAAAAAGAGAGACAGGGAAACAAATTATGAGAGACATTTAATAATAGAGAATAAATGGAGGCTGACAGAGGGAGGTGGTGGGGATGGGATAGATGAGTAATGAGTATTAAGGAGGGCACTTGTTATGATAAGCACTGGGTATTGTATGTAAATGATGGACCACTGAACTCAACTCCTGAAACCAATATTGGACTGTTTATCAAATAATTAGAATATAAATTTTAAAAAAACTATTTGTTTGATATGGAGCTTACCTAGGTGAAATATTAACATCAGAAGGGCAATGATAATCATTAAAGGCATTTGATAGAAGCAAATGCAAATCTCCTTAAAAGATGAATTATCACAGATAAAGGCCTTCTAACAATAAGCCTACATGTAGAATACAAATTTGCAGAAAATGAGGAAACAGACCACAAAGAAAATAAAAACAAACAAACAAAGAAATAAACAAACAAGCAAAAAAATCCTGGACAAATTGAAAAAGAAACAAGTTAAGCTGGAAATGAAATCACTGTGAATAGTGTTAGTAAACTGTATGTAGGTAGGTATTTTTTTACTGTAGGTAAAAAAATTACCTAGGAGTAAGCACACTTAAATAGGAGAACATTTGAAAGAAAAATTAAGAAATGTAGATGATAAAATGAGAAGATCTAATACATCTTTAATAGGAATATACAAAGAATAGAATCCAATGAACAGGGAAAGGTGATATACTAAAGATTACAACTGAGAATTCCTCATGACTGACTAAATGCAATAATCCTCAGCCTGAGAAAACATACAGAATACACAAGAAAAGAAAAATAAAGCAAAATCTACAGTTAGATGTATTGAATATAAAGACAAAGAACAAGTCTTAAAAGTGGCCCAAAATGAAACAGACTACCCTTAAAAAAAGTGACAATTATATCTTTAAGACAAATTTCAGTGGCAACAATGAAGTCCAAACTATGTTAAAGTATTAAAAGAAATTATGGACAATTATTACTATTAACTGCTAGTCCAGAATAAGAAAAAAAATGGAACAATTTTCTGCCAAAAATAAGAGAGAAAGAAGAGAAAGGTTTGTCATAAGAGCCACTGAATGATGTACTTCATGGAAGAGGAAGTTCAACTCAGAAGGAATGAGTAGTGGGAAAGAGTAATGAGAGAAGACAGTGATGTGTGGAGAAAGGGGAAGGAACCCTCTTACATTGTTGCTGGGAATTCAAGTTGGTACAGTCACTTTGGAAAACACTGTGGAGATTCCTTAAGAAATTAAAAATAAAGCTACCCTATGGACTGCTAACTCTAAAGAAGCACTAACTACAGGCATACCTCAGAAATATTGTGAGTTCAGTTCCAGACCACCACGTTAAAGTGAATATGCCAATAAAAGAAGTAAAATGAATTTTCTAGTTTCCCATTGAATATAAAATACATGTTTACACTATACTGTAGTTCATGAAGTGTGTAATAGCCTCATATCTTAAAAAAAAAATGAACATACCTTAAGTAGAAAAACACTTTATTGCTAACAATGCTAACTATCATCTAAGCACTCAAGGAGTCACAATCCTTTTGCTGGTGAAGGGTCTTGCCTTAATTTTGATGGCTGCTGACTGGTCAGGATGGTGTTTGCTGAAGGTCTGGTGGCTGGGGCAATTTCTTAAAACAGGACAATGAAGTATGTCATATCAACTGACTGTCTCTTTCACAAACCATTTCTCTGCAGTATGCAACACTCATAGCATTTACCCACAGTAAAACTTCTTTCAAAATTGGGAGGGAGTCTATTCTCTCAAACTGTCCCTGCTCTGTCAACTAACTTTATACAAACATAAATCTCATTGTACATCTCCATCAGAGCTCTTGAGTGGCCTGATGCATTGTCTATGAGCAGTAAATTTGGAAGGAATCTTTTCTTCTGTGCAGTAGATACAAAAGTGGGTTTAAAATACTGAGTAAACCCTGTCACTAACTGATGTGCTGTTATCCAGCCTTTGTTGTTCCATTTATAGAACACAGGCAGAGTAGATTAGCATAATTCTTAAGGGCCCTAGATTTTTCAGAACGCTAAATGAGCACTGGCTTCAATTTAAAGTCACTCACTGCATTAGCACCTAACAAAAGCATCAGTCCCCTCTTTGAAGGTCCAAAGCCAGGCACTGACTTCTCTCTAACTATGAAAATCCTAGATGGTATCTTCTTCCAACATAAGGCTATTTCATCTACATTGAAAATCTGTTATTTAATGTAGTCACTTTCATAAATTATCTGAGCTACATGTTTTGGAGAACTTATTGCAGCTTCTACATCAGCACTTGCTGATTCACCCTGCACTTTTATGTTACGGAGATGGCTTCTTCCTTTAAACCTCATGAACCAACTTCTGTTAGCTTCAAACTTTTTATCTGCAGCTTCTTCACCTCCCTCAGCCTTCAGAGAATTGAAGAGTTAGGGCTTTTTTTCTCACTTAATCTTTGGTCTAAGGGAATGTTGTGGCTAGTCTGCTCTTTTACCCACACCACTAAAACTTTCTCCATAACAGCAATAATAATAAAGCTGTTTTTGCTTTCTCATCATTTGTGTGTTCACCAGAGGAGAACTTTTAATTTCCTGCAAGAACTTTTCTTTGCATTCACAACTTGAGAAGCTGGTGCAAACAGCCTAGATTCTTACCTATCTCAGCTTTTGACATGCCTTCCTCACTAACCTAAATCACATCTAGCTTTTGATTTAAAGTGAGAGACAGATGTGTGACTCCTCCTATCATCTGAAACTCAGAGACACTGTAGGGTTATTAACTGGCCTAATTTCAATAATGTTGTGTCTCAGGGAGTAGGAAGGCCTGAAGAAAGGAACAGAGATGAGGGAAGAGTTAAAAACATGCACATTTATTGATTATGTTTGCCTTTTTACATGGGTGTAGTTTGTGGCACCCGAAAACAATTAAAATAGTAACATCAAAGATCACTGATCACAGATCACCGTAATAAGTAGAATACTAATGAAGAAGTTTGAAATATTGCTAGAATTAGGAAAACATAACCCAGAGACATTAAGTGAGCAAATGCTGTTGGAAAAACGGCACCAAGAGACTTGCTCAACAGTTATCACAAACCTTTAATTTATAAAAAAATGCAGTATCTGTGAAGCACAACAAAGCGAAGCAAAATAAAATGATGCATGTCTGTATATACACTAGTCTGTTCTGGCTGCCATAACAAAATACCACAGACTAGGTAGCTTAAAAAACAGAAATTTCTCTCTCATGGTTCTTAAAGCCAGAAGTCCAAGGTAAGGTACTATAGGATTGGCTTCTAATGAGATCTCTCCTTGGCTTGCAGAAGGCCATCCTCTTTCTATATCCTCACATGACCTTTCTCTGTGCGTGCATACTAATGACATCAGACTTGGCCAAGAACATCCAAAGCCACTGATAAAAAGAAAAACTCAGCGTGCCTGGGTGGTTCAGTAAATTGAGTGCTCGACTGTTGATCTTGGCTCAGGTCTTGATCTCACAGACGTGAGTTTGAGCCCTGCATTCGGCTCCACACTGGGCACAGAGCCTCCTTAAAAATTAATTAATTGAGGGGGCGCCTGGGTGGCTCAGTGGGTTAAAGCCTCTGCCTTCGGCTCAGGTCATGATCTCAGGGTCCTGGGATCGAGCCCCACATCAGGCTCTCTGCTCGGCGGAGAGCCTGCTTCCTCCTCTCTCTCTACCTACCTGTGATCTCTCTCTCACTGTCAAATAAAAAAATAAAAAATAAAAAATAATTAATTAATTGATTAGTTAATTAATTTAAAGGTAATACTCCTGCAACAATATAAAGAAGATACTTGAAAAAAAAAAGGGTCAGAAAAGAAAACTAGCCACTACAGAGAAAAATATAATAGAAAGCAACTGTACTTAAAGCAATTTGGTACCAATACAATCTAGGGCTAAATAGAAAAATAAATACAACAGAATTGATTAATCTAGTATTAATTTAAAAGCTCATGGAAATTTTTTCATCAGATTATTTTGAGTAATGAGCATATTTTCCAATTCACATGAATCAGGATATGCACATGAAATTTAAGTGTTAAAAATACAACTATAGGGGCGCCTGGGTGGCTCAGTGGATTAAGCCGCTGCCTTCGGCTCGGGTCATGGTCTCAGGGTCCTGGGATCGAGCCCCGCATCGGGCTCTCTGCTCAGCGGAGAGCCTGCTTCCCTTCCTCTCTCTCTGTCTGCCTCTCTTGTGATTTCTCTCTGTCAAATAAATAAATAAAAATCTTTAAAAAAAAAAATACAACTATAGCAAGTGTTAACATTTTCTGTAAAAGGCCAGATAATATCTTAGGTTGTGTGAACCAAGAGGCAAAATCAAGAATATTATGTAGGCAGTAATATAATAAGAGGAAAAAAATTTCCACACATCTTTTTTTTTACAAAATTCAAAATAGAAAAATCATTGAGTATACTTTTTATAATAGAGGTCTACAAAAGAAAAGAATCCTTTTCTTATGAGGGAGAACATTTCACTTAAAGGATGTTCTAAGTTGGCATCCCTAAAATAAAAATCAGTTGCAAATGTTTATCTGTTAATGCTGATCTGTAATGACATTTTACCAATTTCACCTTTAAAAATGTCTTTTCACACAGACAGGTACTATCAAGTACCAATACTAATGCATGACCATATAATTTTAATTAAGGATATTTACCATTTGTAAGACATTTATAAATTCTATTAGATTTTTCTCTTGGTATTTATCTTTCAGCATGTCATTACAATGTAGATTAATCACTCCAATGGAGGTTAAGTGGAAGCTCCTCAGCTGTATAGTTAAATGGATTTTGCAATATGGAAATTCCATTTTTACTTGCATTGAAGTAAAAAAAAATGCTGCTAGATCTTTAGTTCGAGCTTAAAAAGCACATCTATCATAAATGTGTATGGAATTGGATATCCTACTTCTTGTTTTAACTCCTAATATATAAAGAAGTTTGACATTACTTATAATCCAATGTTCAGTTTTGCCAAAATATCTATATTACAGCATAAATTTCAAGTGAAATGGTTTTGTTTTATATATTTTTTAAGATTTTATTTATTTGACAGATAGAGATCACAAGTAGGCAGAGAAGCAGGCAGAGAAAGAGGAGGAAGCAGAGAGCCTGATGTGAGGCTCGAGGGGCTCGAGGGGCTCGATCCCAGGACCTGGGATCACGACCTGAGCTGAAGGCAGAGGCTTTAACCCACTGAGACACCCAGGAACCCCTTGTTTTATAATTTAAGTTTTAATTCTTTATGCAAATTACCAAGTCTTCACTAAAAGCAAATTCCCAAAATGTTCAGTATTTTGTAACAAGTGAAGATGGTTCTTCTTATTCAAAAACTTTCAATCTCAGCCCTAAATTCAAACAACTGCAATGAAACTTTATTCCTGTTAAGTCACCAAACTTAACCTGCTGAGTGATGGGGAAAGTCATAATATTTAGCTTCTATTTTTGACAAAAATTCACAAAACTAATGATGGGTAAGTCCAGGAGAATGAAGTTGACCACTGACATTATCAGTTCAGTAACACATGATAGATTCAAATATTTTCTTCAAACCATCTGCCAATGAATAACATGATGAATAACTATGGGCTTTAAACACTTCATATTTTTATTGTCCAGCTAATCCTATTCCTGTTCACACATTATCAACATTCAGTTATAACACATCTTAGCAGATTCCACTTCATGTAACACTGGATTAGTGCTTTCTTAAAGTCTTTGAAAAAATTATTACCTATAAATGTTCCATACTGACTAATTCTTCAGCCTCTTCAAACTTAGTGCTGGTTCATCAAATAACTTAGCAATATGGTAACATCTGTCAACTCACGAGTAACGAAAGAAGTCCATTCAAAATTATTGTCTTGTTTTATGACTGACTATTAATACTGTTCCAAATGTCCTCAACTCTTTAACCAACAGTTCCTGCTGAAAAGCTAATAGTCTTATACAAATTTTCTCTGAATATATTTTTTGATTGTTTCAATCAAACAGTTTATCCAAATATCAGTATGTGACTTTTCTTGCTTAGTTAACAAATGGGCCATGTGAAAGTTTACCTTGTTTGCAGCTTCCTGTTTGGTTATTATTGTTGTGAAGAATTTCTGCTAAGACTAGATATAAATTTTTTTATAATTTTTAAAAAATTACTTAAAATTTTTAAATGCTCCTGACCATTGTTTCCTTTTGCATTGCAGATATTGTGATGTGTGCTTATTCTGGTAGTATCATCACACATTTTTATTCTTTGCACATCTCTATTGTCACTGCATAATAAACACAACAGGGGAATCTTTTCAGTGATAAAGCAATTCACACTCCACTGTGCTACAAAAGTATGATATTCTGTATTAGTTTCCTGTGGCTGCTGTAACAAAATTACCACAAATTAAGTGGTTTAAAACAATACAAATTTACTCTCTTACAGTTCTGGGAGCTGGAAGTCTGAAATAAGTCTTACAGAGTACTAAAATCAAGTTATCAGCATAGTCAGTACCTCTGGAAACTCTGGGGAAGAATCCACTCCTTGTTTCTTCCAGCTTCCAGACCCAGCTGGAATTTCTCAGCTTGTGGTTTACAACATTCCATTTTTTCCTTCTGTTATCACTTCACCTTCTGTATCTGACTTTCCTACAAAATTCCAATAAGGACCCTCATGATTTCACTGGACACACCCAGATAATCCAGGATAATCTCTTCATCTCAAACTTTTAAAATTTATCACATCTATAAAATCTCTTTTGCCATGTGACGTAACAATTTCTGGAAATTAGGACATGGACACTTTTGAGATATTCTGCCTACACATAATCCACATTTGCTTTCTCATTTTGATATAATGAGTATGCCCTGATAGTACCAAGTAAATAAGGCAGTGTATAATAATATGCATTTTGAAATGCTGTCAAGTTATAACAGCATCATTGCAATTTGTGGTACAATGAACATGATGAGAATATGCTCTTTCCTGCAAATACTCACCTCTGCTCTTGTAGCATGAATGCAGTCAGAAACAATATGTAAATAAGTAAGTAAAGCTATATCCCACATTACAATTTAAGTTTCATATAATTTTCACATCATGAAGCATTAATCTTCTTTTGATGTTTTCAACCATTAATAAAGTGTAAAAACATTCCTATCAGACCATGCAAAATTAAATGGAAGGCTGAATTTGGCCCCTTAAGTCAAATTTGCTGACTCTTGGCATAAACCAACAGACAACACAACAACCAGACAAGACCTATAGATATACTTTAGACCAAGTGGTTAAAACAAATAATAATCTTACATTTAAAATTCAGTAGAATTCACATAAAAACCTTAATTTGTCTCCTCTTATAAAATCTGAACGTCTGGCAACACTGGGCCCACATGACAAAACTGCTACAATGAAAAAATTTGCAACCTTACATAGAATGTGGACTCCTCATCTAGTCTACCTTAATCTTATATTCCTTTGTATATGTGACCAGGTTTCTTATCCCACCAAATATCTTATTGAATTCCTTTTTATTTTTAAGGATTTATTTATTTATTTGGAGAGAGAGAGAGAGAATGAGTGTCAGAGCAGGGCTGGGGCAGATGGAGAGGGAAAATGAGAGGGAGAGGGAGAGAATTTCAGACAGACTTCCTGTTGAGTGTGGAGCATGACAAAGGGCTCAATCCCATGATCCTGAAATCTTGACCTGAGCAGAAATCAAGACTCAGACACAACCTACTGAGCCACCTAGGTGCTCTTCTTACTGAATTCTTTAACAGTTCCTTCCAGTTTGTAATTTTTCAACTTTTAGCCATCTCAACTCCTTTTCTTTGTACTAGCTCGATTTCCTCCTAAAATATGGCACCCAATGGAACATTCAATACTTAGCACAGACCACAGTAGTAGTGGTTCTTAACCCAGGTTATGCATTAAAATAACCTGGGGATACTATGGGAGACAATTCCAATGCTTGAATCCCACCCAAAACCAATTAAGTCAGAACTTCTGGTAGTAGGACCCCACTGCAAATATTTAAAATACTCTAGGGTGATGTTAATGTAAAAGCAAAACCCACATCTAGTGAATTAGAGCAATAACACTGTATCATTTTATCTTATTATGAGGTTTATGTATTTAAACCACTTTTAAGATTTTGAACTTAAAAACAAATATCCAGTAAACTTCTATTTATCTAGAATAGTTAGAAATTATGGATTATTTCTGTTTCATTTTTATTTTCCATTTTCAATCAATCATTCTTTCATTCAACAAGAATTTATTAAGTACCTATTTTCCACACAGTTGGCTTGATTAGACAGCTATAGTGAGAATAGCTTGGTAATTCTCATTTCAACTTGATGACCTGAACTGAATTCATACCACATCAATAATTACCAACTTGCCTATGTGGCATACTTTACCAGGAACCTCTCATGGATTTCTCAGTGTCTTCTTAAAGAAACATACTACTACATACAATACACTCTTACTATCGCCAGAATACAAATGTTGATCCTGAGACTTGATGAGGTTAGAAACTTCTCCATGGCTCCACAACTAACAGGATGTACACAAGAATATGAACCAAGACTCCAGAGCTAAACTATCTGCTACTCCACTAAACTGCCTTATACCATGTGACAAATTATAACACACACTAAACATAATGTAATAGTTTTAAGGATATAGAGTACTTCAGGGTCCACTGCACTGCTTCAGGCTCAATTCTAAACAAAAAATCATTATTTGTTGGGAGACCATACATTCTAGTTTGCCTATGATACAATACAACTTGCTTACACCCATTTTGGAGCAAGGCAAATATATTAACAGACCGACTTTCACCTTAAATCTGTCCTAGTTTGTTTGTTTTTTTTTTTTTTTAAGATCTGTTTATTTGAGAGATAGAGGGAGAGAGTAAGGCAGTAAGAGAGAGAGCAGGAGCAGGGGGGAGAGGGAGATGCAGGCTCCCAGGGAAGCAGGGAACCCCAACATGGGGCTTGATCCCAGAACCCTGGGATCATGAATTGAGCTAAAGACAGACGCTTAACCAACAGAGCCACCCAAGCACCCCAATAGTGTCCTAATTTAGACAAATTATATAGTTATCTAGTTTCACAAGACTATAGAGAAGAACAGTGCCAGTAAACTCTAGGCACTCAAATGCATTATTTAACAATTTAAAAAATGGTGAAGACAAAGAATTTATGCCCTGCCTATGGTTTGACAAGTTTATGTTTTAGGAAAGTCATGTGCTGCTCTCAAAAATATAGTACAGGAGAGGCTCCTGGGTGGCTCAGTCAGTTAAGCATCTTACTCTTGATTTCGGCTCAAGTCATGATCTCAAGGTTGTGAGATGGAGCCTCGTGTTGGGCTTCATGCTGGTTATGGGACCAGCTTAAGATTCTTTCTCTACCTCTCCCTTTGGTCCTCCCCCTTCCAAAAAAAAATTCAGTAGAAGAACATTCTAAGTATTTTCACATTCAGAAAAGTAAAGTCTCACAATCAGAAGAGTTGCTTTACTTATTATGATGGCTGCTTTCTGTCGATGAAATAAAAGTTACTAACTAGCACTAAATTTTAAACAGGGCTAATTTTAGAAGCTTTTTGCCCCCTAAGTATACTTACATTATTTCCCATGTGAGAGAACGGATTTGAGTACATGTCTCCTTCCTATATAGTGGCCAAAGAGACAAGTAGGGATGGGAATTTTTCCACTTACAAGGAGTCTTCTGTCCTGGGCTATGTCTAATAACTCCATTTAATGTGACATGTGGTCAGGCCTAGGATGCAAACTCACAACCAAAAGCTAAAGAAATTTGCTATTGATTCTTTTAATCACTCCTCATAATTTATTTTACATGCTACTGGACCATTTGCGAAGGCTTACAAAAAATCACTATCAGTTTATTTGCAAATTCTTATGTAGGTAAGAGAGATGAATCTGCCTGTGAGTTTGCATCACTCACATTGCAGGTGTTTGTTATGTAATGAGATAGTGCACTTTTTCAGAATTCTAAGACTATCACTGACACAAATCTTTTCTCACATCATACTTCTTTCTCCAAAATTGTCCATACTCTTATTTGACTTGTATTTTATACCCTGTGACTATAATTATATTACATATTTAAAAGGGGAAAAAAAAGTGTTCCCACTTGAAAAAAAAATACAGAAAGTTATGTTTCTCTAGTCACTTCTGATTAGCTCTAATCTGGCTCTCCAGAGGGAAAGGACACGACACTGAACATTGAGTTTCTCTATTCAGAAAGCTGATCCTTAATAGCACTGAGGGGGAAAAAAAAAGATTCTTTTGATCTTGTATTTTAATCTTAAATTTTAATTTGCACTATACAATTTTAATAACTGTCCTCTAGGTTTCAAAGCGAATAGAATTAAGTATTTTATGCACGTTGCATATTACACATGTAACTTCAGATTCCTTTGTATCTGCAAGAGCTTTGAAGACTGCTTATTAAATTAGTAATGACCACCAGTCAAGAGCTGTCAACCCCTTTTGTACACTCATGAGCCTTGGCCACAAATCAAAAATAGATGTTGAACTCCTTTTTGTTCCCAAGCATAATATAATGATATGGCCCATGATTAATAAACTACATATTTCGGGCGCCTGGGTGGCTCAGTGGGTTGGGCCGCTGCCTTTGGCTCAGGTCATGATCTCAGGGTCCTGGGATCGAGTCCCGCATCAGGCTCTCTGCTCAGCAGGAAGCCTGCTTCCCTCTCTTTCTCTCTGCCTGCCTCTCTATCTACTTGTGATCTCTCTCTGTCAAATAAATAAATAAAATCTTTAAAAAAAAAAATAAATAAACTACATATTTCACATGGGTTTGTAAATAACCGTATCTCTTGATTTTTCCAGGCTCTGCTTAATACACACAAATGAATAAAGATGTCAACTGATTGCTTATATTGTCCAAAAAAACTGATCATCAAGTTCTAACACTAACAAAAATAGTACCACTTCTGAGAAGTATGTTCCTATCCTTATTATACTAAACTAAAGCAAAGTTTATATTCCAACTACCCAAAGATATCAGTAGTTCAAGCCTATTTAAAAGTGGCCCTTTCATTGTTCTGTTTTGGTTTTTTGTTTTGTTTTTGAAGATTAGATAGTGTTTAAAATTAAAGAATACATGTTTAAGAAATTACATCCTATACTCTTTGAATGCATGTGAGAGAATATGAGTCTAAGTTTATATATTTACAATTCAATTTGGAAGCCAACATTGAAAGGGCACAAACCATGTAATACAATTGGCAAACATTTTGTATTTTTCCAAGAAAGCATGATTTGTTCATTAGTTCACAAAAGGAAAATGCACTGAAAACTCACTCTATGTAATACACTGTACTAGAAGCTGAGGAGATACAAAATTTTATAAAACAATAATTTTTTTTCAGTAATCCACCATTTACTAGCAAAAATAAACATGGAATCAAATGTTCACATTTAAGTGCCATAAGTGAAAGAAAAGCAGAAGAGAAGTATGCCAGAACAAAGGTGACTGGGCACTGTTTTGAGGGGCAGAAAGCTTCAGTGAGGACTTGACCTGGAGACTGAATTGTAAGGAGGAACTCCCCAGACAGGTTATTGGAGCAAGGGCATTCCAGGTTGATCTTTTTTTTTTTTTTTTTTTTTTCCCTTTTTATTAATTTTTTCAGCGTAACAGTATTCATTCTTTTTGCACAACACCCAGTGCTCCATGCAAAACGTGCCCTCCCCATCACCCACCACCTGTTCCCCCAACCTCCCACCCCTGACCCTTCAAAACCCTCAGGTTGTTTTTCAGAGTCCATAGTCTCTTATGGTTCGCCTCCCCTCCCCAATGTCCATAGCCCAATCCCCCTCTCCCAATCCCACCTCCCCCCAGCAACCCCCAGTTTGTTTTGTGAGATTAAGAGTCATTTATGGTTTGTCTCCCTCCCAATCCCATCTTGTTTCATTTATTCTTCTCCTATCCCCCTACCCCCCCATGTTGCTTCTCCATGTCCTCATATCAGGGAGATCATATGATAGTTGTCTTTCTCCGATTGACTTATTTCACTAAGCATGATACGCTCTAGTTCCATCCACGTCGTCGCAAGAAGATGTGGTATATATACACAATGGAATACTATGCAGCCATCAAAAGAAATGAAATCCAGGTTGATCTTAAGGGAGGATAAGATACAGTGGCTTGGAATGTAAGGCCCATTAAGGCTTTTTGAGTTATTAGTATTACATAGGACAAGGGGAGAAATAGGAGACGACACTCGATTGGAAATTTGGATACTATTGTGTGTGTATGTGTGTGAGGGGGTGTATACATGTACATAAGTATGGATATATATTAGATTTTACCTTCTGAAATTTAAAGTGGCTACCTATACTATGTGTCTAGTCATGGAGAAAAAGACAGTAGGTGATTGCTATTATGTTTTTCTCCAACCCTCAATGCCTCAATGCACCCACCCCCAAAATATACAAAAGAAAATGTTAATTTGGCCCAGAATAAGCTATTCAATGAGTACAATCCATATACATTAATGATCTGGTAACATACAAATTATAATAGACTGAAGTTTTTATTATCATGATGATTAACACTGTCAACTCAACAAATTGTCTGATATACTTCACTTATTGATTATAATTTACACATTGTAAAATCAGATCTTTTTATTAGAAGGGGTCTATGAGTTTGAAAAAAAAAAAACCCTACAGCTGTAAAACTATCCTGACAATTACAATATAGTACATACAGCCCACCTTCCAAAAAAAAAGTCCTTGTACCCCTTTCAATCACTTCCTTCCCCACCCTTCCCCATCCTTAGCCAAGGCCAAAACCTAATCTGTTTTCTGTCCCTATAGTCTTGCCTTTTCCAGAATGTAGTATAAATACAATCACACAGGTGGCAATATTTTGAGTCTGGCTTCTTTCTGTTAGCCCAATGCATATGAGACTCCTTCACATATGATGTACATTGACATGTATCAAGAGGTCGTTCTTCGTTGCTGAGTAGTTTTCCACTGTATGGATGCACCATATAGTCTGTTTATGTACTCATCAGTTTCAAAATGTTGGGTTATTTCCAGATTGTGTCAAATATCAGAAAAGTCACTATATACATTACATAAAGGTTTATGGGTGAATGTAAGTTTTACCCATACTTCTTACATAAGTATTTTGGAGTAGAGTTGCTGAACCATATGTTTTTCACTATATAAGTTACTGATAGTTTTCCAAAGTGTTCCATTTCATATTCCCACCAGCAATGTATAAGAAGTCCAATTTCCCTGATCCCCACCAACACTGGGTTTTGTCATCTTTGGTTTTTTAAGCCATTTTAATAGGTATATAGTATCACAATATCATTTTAATTTTCATTTCCCTAATGACTAATGATATTGAACATCTTTTCATGTCCTTTTTTACATCCACTTATTTTCTTTGATGAAGTACCTTTGCAAAACCTCTGCCCACATTTCCAAATGCGCTACTTTCTTGGTATCATAATTTGAAAAGTTCTTCATATATTCTAAATGTATATCTTTTATCAGGTATGTGTTTCATAAAGATTCCTCTCAGCCCACAGATTCTCATTCTCTTAATAGTATCTTTCACAAAGCAGACATTTCTTTCAGGAAATTCAATTTGTCATTTTTTTCTTTTTTATGATTGTCATTAATGTCATATCGAAGAAATATATGCCTAACAGAAGATCACAAAGATTTTATCCTATATTTTCTCCTAAATATTTTATAAGTTTAGGTTTTATATTTAAGTCTAGGAAACATTTTAAATTAATTTATATGTAAGGTGCAATATATAGGCCTAGGTTCACTTTTTGCAAATGGATCTCCTATTATTCCAGCACTGTATTTTTGAAAAAATTTTTCCTTCTCCACTGAATTTCTTTTGTACCTTTAACTAAAATTAACTGGACTGTTTTGGAACTCTTTGCTATACTTTTTTAAATAAAACTTAAAAACGATGGAACTTACTATAGTTCTACTAAACAAGTTATCTAAAATACATATAAGAAATGAGAAGCCCAAACAAATACATGAAGAGATGGGAAAGAGAAGCTTGACAAAGAGCACCAATAGCTCTAAAAACATGAGACGCCCTATACAGTAAAACAGATCCACCCTTCATTGTTGAACTGCTACTTCCACTGGACCACTTCTCTTGATTAGAAATACGAGGTTGCACTCTTTTCCCATGAATTTAGTGACATAAACTGAAGATGACACCATAACCCAGGAAAACAACAGAGAGGAGGATTTGACCCATGGTGGGTAAATACATTAGGAATTCGCACACCATAGGGTTAAAAAAGAATAGCTTTTCATTGCTGTGCACAGATCTTGCAAGATGTGTTTTTTTTTCTTGCAAGGTATTTTTTCTTTTTCCTGACTCACTATATGTCTGAGTCTGTCAAAGACTCTCCATTGAAAGAGCACTCCAATGAAAGGAGATTTCTCAGATGCAAAGCCTTTGTTCTTGGGCAACAATTTTTTATGCCTTAACTATCCAAATCCAAATCCTTAGCCAACTTCCTCCTGTATGCCATGTCCCTTTGTGTGGTAAAAGACGTAATTCATACAAAAGTCATCTTTCTTTTATAAGCTGTAATTCTCTTTTAATTAGAATATAATGAAAACCAAATAAGGAAGCGTGCAGATGAATGACTTTATAGGTTTTTTTTTTCTTGAAAACTGGTGATTTTTTTCTTTGATAATCAGTCTAAAGCTGGAAAATGGTTTTGAGCATTTTGATAGTAAACCACTGATGTGTGTGTGTGTACGTGTGTGTGTGTCTTCCCCTGAAAGGCACTCATACAGAGAGCATTTTAATTTTCCATGGTATTGCTATTTTGACCTCTGAGACCTTGCAAAGTAAAGTATTTATGATCCTGGGCTTTTTTATGGTATTGTTTCAATATTTTTGTAACATTTGTATTTCTTGCTGATGTTTTTGGCATTAAAAATCACTCAAGCTGTGCTGAAATATAATGGTATTCACTGAACCATACCATGGAAGGATAATTCAGTTCAGTGAGGTTATTCTAGCTCATCATGTACACAAAGGATTGAAAGAAATTGTAGAAGATTCTCAGTTCTCTACATGGGCAACACTGAGTGTTTTTTTTTTTTTCCTCTAATAACTTGACATAGAAAAACCTTCACTTGAATATAAAAATATCTAGTTTTAAGTCTTTAGAGCAAACCAAAAGAACAATACAATGGCCTAAGGTATAGCGAAGCAAAGTACTGGTGAACAGTTGCTCCAGATTACTAATTTCCTTTACCTGTTACTCAGACAAAAATCAAACCTCAACAAGCGGCTTTTCATGCCCAGTTTCAACACTTCCCTCTCAAGCCCCCAAAATGATTAGTTTCAAGCTCAATTAGAGTAGTGGAATATGCGATTATAGGTCTAAACCAGGGATGATTTAATTTCCATATATTTAAGTTGTTCCTAACTATAAATATTTATAATACCTCAGACTAACTACTATGCTTGCAACATTTGTAACTATTTTGCAATTTCTATCCAAAGAATAGATAAATGCTCTGTGTCTCTTGTCACTCAGCTTTAGATGTCAATTACATAGCACCCAATATTATTTTACCTTTTGTATATTTCACTTTTGATTAGCTGATCATTCAAGTTTGGCTTAATTAATACAACATAAACTCCTGAGGGATAAAGTACAAAAGCTGACCAGTCAAAACACTAACATTTGCAGGTCTAAAGAGAAAGATAATCTCCAAGAGACACTTCCTTTTATTCAATTACACAGGACAAATTCATTTTGAACTACAAACGACTGAATGAGACCTTAAATTGAGTGTACTCATCTGATAGAAGCCATAAATTCCTACTGAAGATGGAAACAGATCTTCTAAGTCTTACTCTCTATAGATAAGTAGAAGTAAATATTGTTGCAATCTCAAATGCAGAAAACTGCTTAAACATAGGGGCTCTGGAATCTGACAAACCTAAATTCAAATGAGGTCCTGCTATTCGTCTGCTGGGTGACTATGGACAAGTTCTTCAGCCCCTTTAAAGCTCAATTTTGTCATCTGCAAAATGGGCATAGTAATAGCTTGGTTTCTGATTCAGTTGCTACAGCACAGACTATAAAATAATACTGACTCAAAACAGAAGTTTATTTCTCTCTCAAATGACAAGCTAAGCATTCCATTCTAATATAGCAGCTTTATGGTGGCAGGGTCAGGACTCATTCTATCATGTTGCTCTGCCATCTTCAATATGCCGCTTCAATATTTTAGTCAAAAAAATGCTGCTTGTGCTCTTATTATCATACCCATTTGCCAACCACTGGAAGTGAATAAAGAGGAGGTACACAACAAGGTACACTGCTGTAGGTACACTATAAAAATAATCTCCATTCTCCACTTTTCCCTATATCTATGTCTCTTCACAAGGTGACTCTGCAGCAACTCCCATTAAGTAGCTTATTTCTCCACCCCTTGAATGCATGGGTGCCCTGTGACTTACTTTAACCAAAAGAATGCACCAAAAATGACTTATATGGGCTCTGGCTCTAGATCTCAATAGGTCTTAAGCTACTCCTCTTGCTTTCTTGGTGCCCTGACAGGCACTGTGTAAACATGCCTAGATTAGCCTGGATGAAAAAAGACATATATGAAGCCTCAGCTGATGGTCATTGCCTCAGGTGATGGTTAGCCCCAAAGCAATATGATAGCTAATCACAGATGTAAACTCAGATAACTCCAGAAAACTCCATTAGCGGATCCCAGCCCAAATTGCCAACCTGCAGAATTATGAGTTAAGCTGCTGTTACTTAAACTCAATAAATCTGGGGGTGGCTTATTAGGCAACAAGTGATAAAAAAAAATAAAACTTTTCTTTTAATGCTATGACCCAGAATCTGCACATATCACTTCTGTTCTTATTAGTCATGTGGTGGCCACAGTAGCTGCAAGGAAAGCTGGGAAATGTAGTCTTTCAATGGATGGTCATGTGTCCAGCTACAGCTAGGTTACTATTACTAAAGGAAGAGAAGGGAAATCTAGAGGATTTATACTGGCAGACAACTAGTTAGTGAGCTGCCATCTCTACCTCTTTAGCTGGTTGAGAAGATTAAATGTGAAATTAAGTGTTAACAGTCTTGTCTCAGTAATAAGAACCTATAAAGGGCTCAACAAATGTTTGCTGTCATTTATAGTCAGAATCATACATAGATGACATTTGCTTAAAGTGTCACAAAGAATTGTCAGGAGTATCAAATTCTCTGCACCTATATCTGGTTGGTACACTACCTTCCAGCAAACCCTTCCTTGTCCCAAACTAAAGTCAGGAACCACAACGTAAGAAGATCCACAGAGAGAATATAAAGAGTGACACTGAAACACTGCATCTACTGATATGATGTGGACAAAGCTGAGATGTCTGTTAGAAAAGATAAGATGGAACTTACGGCATAAAGTAGGGGACAGGACTAAAGGAAGTCCCTTCACTTTTATCATCTATCACTGTACAATAAATAATGTCACCGAGCAAATGCCAGAAATCAGAGTGAGAAGGGCTTTTCTGTTTTCCTTTTTTTTTTTCCTGTTGCTGGGAGTTTTGTTAAATAAAATTTTTAAAAAGGTGGCGAGTGTGGCAGTAAACTATCTTGGCTTTGAAGAGAAAAATAAAACAGGTGTCCATTTCCTGCAACCAATTCATGGGTATCTTTCCAATTTTAATGGAAAAGGAATGAAAGACAAGAACAGAATGGGAGATGGGCAGGGAAAATGACAGAAAAGAAATGTAAAAGAAACGCTTTTGAAAGAGTTTGATGGATGTGCACAAAGCCCACCTCCACAAAAGATGATCACCATTCATTAACCAGCTACCTGATTACCTAATGGTAACTATAAGCAACCATTACACAAACTTTAGTTAAAAACACATGTTCCCCTGTATTTTGAAATCTGATGTTTTGAGTTATCCCCCAGACTACTGGGTAGCCTCAAATTTGGTAAACAGTTATCACCATTGAAATCTGTGTGAATCATCTCTATCTCCCTCCAGAGTTTCTACCAATTCAGAATTTGCTATTACAAGTCAAATGCTGAAACAACCTGAAAAAAGTATAACTAAGGGACCCTGGATAGAGGAAAGATTAAATAATCAATAAGTAAAGTGACACATGCACAAAAGAAAGAGACAGCAGTGAGATGCAGGGCAGGTGTGGGCGATCTTGTGAGTGGCAGCATTTATAGAATATGTCCAATTGAGATGAAAGCAAGGGCTCAAGGTCAACAGCAACTAGAAAAACAGAAACCCATAACAACGAAGGCCTTGTCAGGAGCCATATATGGGTAAGGCCTAAAAGCTGAGAGTAGTGTGGGCTCAAAGGTGAGCCAGAGAATATAAAGGACATTCCAAAAGAGAGCAACTTCAGAAATGGGAGAAGGATCACAGACCAAGATAATGGCATAGAGGAAAGGAAGACGAATAGCTCCAAAGTAGCATCTTTAGAACTATTTGTTTTATTCAAAATGATTAAGAAGCAATACCCATGTCACCTACAGTAGCTGATATTTGAAAATATGGACATTGTCAGGATAATTATGAAAGGAGTAGGAAACTGTAATATATAGCTAGCATAAGAGCAACCCAATCAAAGATCAAAATGTGATACCCAAGAGATACCCAAGTCATCATTTCCAGAGAATATTCAAAGGCATACAAGTCTCTCCTGAGGGCAATCAATATTATATAAAAACAATAAATACAAAACCCAGCCAGATTACATGTGGTTCTGTAAGTTTCTTTCCTACTGAGAATACTGAAAGCTAACCATGCACTGTGATACTCCAAAAGGGAGGTGTGTGATAAATACCTGATCTTTGTTCCCCATCCTTCCCTGGCTACTTTTCATGTGGGGAGCAAGATATCTGCTTACACTGGGATTTTCCATGTTGGAGTGCTCAGGTTACATCCCCCTCCCAAACTTGTGGACATGTGATCAAGTCCAAGCCAATCAGCTTCTCCCTCCTGAAAATGTGCTGCTTTAACACATGAACACAAGGATAAAAAATTGGTGTCCTGAAGTAGCATTACTCTATTCCTACTAATGGACTTCCCCTGCCTTGCAAGATCTGGTGATTCAGGTTTCCTTGGATGTTCTGAGCTTCCCAAATCCTTTCATGAATTTCCCTCAACCTTGGTAGCGAGAGGTCCTTCGTTTGAAACCAACTCACTGTGGGGAGAGCAGTTTGCAACACTTCACAAATACATTAGACTATGGATTTTTTTTCTTTTTTGGCAAAATAGCACACTACCCCGGTCTTCTTCAGAACACACATTGCTGTAGATAATAATGGGGGGCCTGTGGAACATATTAAGGGAAAATAAACTGTACTCCATGATTATATTTACTCATCATAAATCACCAGGCAAGGAGTAATAACACATCCCTCTCAACATGTTCTCGCCACAGAGAGCATTAAAATGGTAATGATTATGATGAAACCAACACACAAAAATACTATACTGGCACCAAGACCATCAAAGCTCAGATGACTTTTTTTTTAAGATTTTATTTATTTATTTTTATTTGAGAGAGAGAACATAAGAAGGGGAAGGGTCAGAGTGAGAAGCAGACTCCCTGATGAGCAGGGAGCCCAATGACGGACTTGATCCTGAGACTCAATCCTGGGACTCCAGGATCATGACCTGAGCTGAAGGCAGTCACTTAACCAACTGAGCCACCCAGGCACCTCCATATGACTCAGTCTAGGGAGAAAGGCAAAGTCCTCAGCAATGCATAGGATTTACCAGGGCATCATATTTAAACAAAGTTATCTTGAGCCTACCACAACCAGGACCTTCCTGGAGAATAAGCCCTAGTTAACTGACAATTTCCTTCACTCTGGAAGGGTGTGCAGGGGTGGAGGAAGCACCTCTCACAAGTCTCCTCCCAAAGCCTAGTAATGTGGTAGAACATGCATTTTTGAAGGAAAAAAAAAAAAAACGGTTTTAAGGATATTCACTTATGAAAGGCAAAATTCCCTCCTCCCTAGAAAGAGAAAAAAATTTCCCTAATACAGGGCACAATAAAGAAATATTCCCAAATAGGAAAACAGAGGGAAGTTGGAAGGTCCAAAGAGAAAGAAAGAATAAGAAGGTGCTAAAAGTATGACCCAAATCATATTAACTCTATCTTTGTATTTCTACAACAGGTCCAGAAAGAACAACAATATTCATAATATTCATGGCTATTACGGATAACATGATTATTATTCATATGATTTAGGTTCTATTCCAAATATATTACAAGTCATTATCCTCATTATACAGATAAGAAAATGATGTGCATTCTATTCTATTTACATTACAAGCCACTACACCATTACAGAGATGAGAAAACTGAGATAGGAAGGTAGGCTAACTGTCCAAGAGACTGCCTCTTTAGCCAATTTAACTTCCTTTCAGTTCATTCTCTTGCCCTAATTGTTTTTCTCTCTACCCTCACAAAAAATGAAAATGTGATAAAATCCATAGTGATAATGATGATGCAAGGAAATTGTATATGGATTTGTGGGCAAATACATATATACACATATACATACTCATACATATTCAAAAGGATGCATGAGAAGAATAGAAGGAATTAGTAGTAAATGGAGTGAGGCCCTGAAAGGGATAAGAAGAGGAAATGAAGACTAGTCTTCAAGAGGACTTAGGAACATATCTTTCTCTTTCCAATACCACAAAATAGAAATATTTTGTGGAGGTATTGGAAATTTTGAGGAAATTCAGGCTTGAAGCAGTTCTTAGAGAAGTATGCAGAGTCATGGGCAAAGGAGAAAACAATGTTTTCTATCTGCTTATTGAGTATATTGTTCTGGACTAGTTTCCTGTTTTCTAGTAACCCATCCTTTATCCATGTAAGATAGAGAAACTTATCTGTGATGCAAATGAAATGAATGTTTATGGAGTAAATCAATAAAGAATGGCTGCACTGTGTTCACGTAAATTCTAATAGCTCCTCCCAGCTATCACAGGAATACTTTCTACAATTTTACAATTTTATCACAACCTACCAGTTTGGTGAGGCTTTGTCAGGAGTTCCAGTGTCTATAATAAAGAATGTTCCAAATTAGAAGTCGTCTAGATCAAACCTCAAACTCAGATGACCCTAGAATCTAGGCAAACAGCATAAGCGAATGAAGTGATATACGTGTGAAGAAAAATTGTATGGCCATTTTGGTCTGTCATTTTCCCACTTTTCATAATGGCCCAGAGGCAGAAAAGAATTTCCCTATGAAATGTTACCACAAAAGTGCAATGAAAATTGTTATGCCCAAATAATGGGTCCGTGATAAAGGAGCGAGACTGATATAAGGCGAAGGTCAAGCAAAGCTTTATTTCGTGCCAAGCATCAAGAATCTAACCAAACGTTCGGGGCGCACCTCTTACAAGAGAGGGTGACCCTTCTCTGTTTCACAGACTAGTTTTTAAGGGCAAAGGCCATGCATTCGGGCCTGGCCACGCAGAGGTGACCAATGAAATTGTAACACACACAGGAAACTCCCGTGATGCTAGGTGACCAATTGAATTACAATTTACCCTAGTAGACATTAGAACCAGCCTATTACACCTTGATTAGGATTGGCGCCAAAAGCTCCCGAGGGTGGGGGGTCCCTACTCCTTGGTAACCAGGGAGACAGTATGCAAACCCCCACTGATGGGATGTCTCCACCTGGCCTGACTCACCCTTGTATCTGGGCTTTGTTACCTGGAGCTGGTTTCTGGAACTTGTCTCCAAGTAAATCCCCTGGGGTAAGGGGAGCAGGGACAGTTTCTAAATAGGTCCTTACAAAAATGGCAAAGCAACATTGGTCTTAGTCTCAGAGAGATAATAAAGCATAGGTAGACACTGTCACGAACTGGCAAATCCATGATCATCTAAAGCTGGCAGCTGCTACCCAGCCTTACCTATTAGTGCCATGCCTGAAATGTGATTCCAATACTGTCAGATGTTCTCAATTTTAAGCAAAAATATTGCCCTTTTCAGTGTCTATGCCCTTTGGCTTATAACTATATATTGCCTTCATAACTATGAGATTGCCTTTTTTTTTTTTTTTTTTTTTTTGACCAACAGAATGAAGTAAAAGTGACAGTAATAACAGAGCTTCTAAGCCTAGGGCGTAAGTGATCTTACATGTTTCTGTGTACTCTTATTTTTTTTTACCATCAGCATAAGAACACATGTGTATGAGACCCAAGGAAGTAGAGAAAAGACAAACTGCCCTAGCTGAAAGCCAGATGTGTAAGCCCACCAAGATCAATGAAGCCACACCGCTAATCCTCAACTCACCCTAGACACATGAGCAATAAACTTACTTTTGCATACCACTGAAGCTTTGTGGTTGTTGCTATGAAGCATTACCATGGTAGTAGATAACAGATATACAAATCCAGGTTCTTTCGTGAAATCCTCTGACTTGTAAAATTTATGCCTGAAGGAAGTTCTTGAAAAACTATCATGCAGAATAATCAAGAAAAAAAAATATTTCCAATCAATATACTGAGTCTATTAGTCTCAACTAGCTTCCCCTTTTCTAACATCTGATCCTTTATCCATGTAGGATATATAGATATTTGTCCATGATAAAGGGTTTTTTTTGTTTGTTTGTTTTTAGATTTATTTATTTATTTATTTGACAGATAGAAATCACAAGCAGGCAGAGGGGCAGGCAGAGAGAGAGAGGAGGAAGCAGGCTCCCTGCTAAGCAGAGAGCCCGATGCAGGGCTCGATCCCAGGACCCCGGGATCATGACCTGAGCCGAAGGCAGAGGCTTTAACCCACTGAGCCACCCAGGCGCCCCGATAAAGGTTTTTTTTTTAATGTTAGCAACTAATTCATGCTTTTAAAAAACACATGTCAAACAATATTCTGTGACTCTGATCCAGATTTGGCATTCTCTATTTGGCATTCTCTATCATAGTCCAATCCCTTCATTTTGCAATTAAGAAAAGGCTTTCTGACAGACAAAATCTTTTCCAATGCCACGTGGTTGGACCTGAGATGCACTAATTCACCTAATTTGGTCACTTTTAAAAAAGCATCTTAGTGTTTTCCTTTGAGGTCATGGGTACTTTCAAAATCACTCAGGTCTTCCCTCCCCAACCTTTCTGCCACTTTGTTTTTGTCCAGAGGCTGGATCCATATCAAGGACCTACATTGCATTCATCTCCACAAACTTCATCGAGCACTGTCATCTACTACCTTCTGAGCAGAGATTTGAATTCTTCTTTTCCTAGGAAAGGTAGCACTTCTAAAAACGTACTTGGGGTCAGAAACTTAGTATATTCTTTCAGCATTAAACTCACACCACCTTGCTCTGCAACATGAATGAATAAATGATGCTTCTACTTTAAAATGGGGAAATTTTTACACAATGCTGACTAAGGCAAAATTCCCATGAACTCTGGATAATGCTGGTCTTGGGCAAGCAAAAACAATCTTGGAATAAGAGCAGACAGGCAAATTGTAAGAAGGCATCTGTCCATTCATTTAGAAAAAACACAATTTCTCTTTTACAGAACTACTCAAGGAGAACCCATATTGAAAGTTGTGATTATTGTTTTAGCCAGGATTCATAAAGAGACTGAACAGCTGCACACTTTATTAGATCTAATCTAAATACCTGCTCCTTGTATTTTGTGCTGGGAGATATTTATGTTATCAATTCAGCTTTATACTAACCATCAGGAAGAATACTCCCTGTAGCTCTGCTGACTCAAAATAATGACTTGTAAGGGAGCCCTAATGACAGAACAAGGGGCAATTATAGACCCAGCATGAGGCTTAGAATAACTGTGTGATGTATTTTGTGCACTTGATTGACCTCATGTTCAAGTTCATTTGTGCCTCACTGTTGTAGATATGGCCTTTGCCTAAGGGTATATGCCTTGTTAATTTCAATATAAGAAGACAGAACAGATTAGATCAGATGGCTCAAACAAAAAACAAAGGGCACCAGTGCTTAGCAGAAAAGTGATGGCACACTGGGGTCTACCAGAAGGAACCATCAGAGATCTTTCAGGGAAGAATGAGAAGTTAGAATAATCAATACAGAGTGTTAATTCACTTCTACTCTTGGGAGAACTAAAACAATGTACATCTTCTTGTGTCTTTACATAATTGTGGTGGCTCCTGGGAGGACTTAGAATTTATTGTAAAATGAGAGAGGGATAGGAAAACAAAGAGAAGAAGAACTCAATGTAAAATAAGGTTACTTTGAGATGTTCATAGATTGCATTGCTTTAGAGCAAAATCATTTGGCAGTCTCTTCTGTACATGTTTCTTTGAAATACACTACTGCTGTGCTATAATTCACCACATGAGAACGGGGAAAAGGGAGTCTTTTCCGATGGGTTGTTTATAATCCCAATTCTAAACATGCTTCCTTAAATAGGAGGGGGCATTAAAAGAAGGGGTGTAGGAGAAGAACTGCTGTTTGTTTGTTTTTTACCGATGTTAGTGTTTACCACCCAAAAAAAAAAAAAAAAGAAAAGAAAAAAAAAGAACAAGAACAAGAACAAATCCTCTTGATTTGTTGTGTGTAAAATTATAGAGGGAGTTCAAGCACATAACGATATTGCAGACTGACTTGAAAACAACATAGAATAACTGGTACTTATGCAATTTCTCAGAAACATAGCTTTGATTCTAAATTGGTTGAAAAGAGGCGTTCCAAAATCGTCATTTCATCAGTCTTGGTTGTTCATTAATAGTACCATCTAGTGAACTCCGCCTACACTTTCAAAGTAGTTGTTAGAAAAATCTACAAAAGCCTTGGTGATAACTTGAAATCAATGGTTTCTAAATGATACTGGGAACCACATCTTTTCTCTACTGTTGTTAGCCATGTAATCTTTGAGAAAGTGCATAACTAATATCTAATATCGGATGAGGAAGCTCCTAACTCAGAATGTACAAACTGCCAACCTAGCAAGCAATAACAAATACACACGGCCAAGTGATTAGAAGTTGGAATATGGGAATCTGTTCCATATTTATCTTGCTTGAAAAAACTTAGACTGAAAATGGTTCATAACTGAAACCATAGGAAAGCAAGAGCTGTTATAGAAAGGGGCAATATGTTGATGTTTTCCACACCTATTTTTACCTCAAATATTAGAGAAGAAGTAGAAAATGCAAGTTCAAACATGCAGCACTTTTTTAAAAACTGATTTTCAATAACCTGCCAAGTTTTAAAAAATAAATATTAGTAAGTTACCTTCAAAACACTAGTCAGATAAAATATACTGAGTTTAAATAGCATGTAGAAGAATGGATTTTCACATTTCTCTGAGAAAATAGATTTCTGACTGAAAACTTGATTTAGAAAAGAAGTTTCTTCTTCACTGAAGCAGCTTCCTCTGCTAATTCAGAGTAACTAGTAAGATGCAAGCAATCCTAATAAAATAAGCATAGCACATGTGATTGATTCATTCATTTTAGATCACCACATTCTAATTTTTTTCAAGATTTTATTTATTTATTTGACAGAGAGAGAGAAAGAGTATAAGCAGGGGGAGTGGCAGGGAGAGGGAAAAGTCGGCTCCCACTGAGCACAGAGCCCATACAGGACTCAATACCAGGACCCTGGGATTATGACCTGAGCGGAAGGCAGATGCTTAACCGACTGAGCAACCCAGGCACCTCACTACCTTCCAACTTTATTTTAACAGCACTGACATCACTTTTCCCCAAAACTAAACCAAAGAGAAAACTCTCAGAAATAAGACAGATAATGGTATTATTTCATAGAATAGTCTTTAAGAAGTATAAATGCACTGATTTTAAAGTCATTAAATTAGAAATATAAAGCTATTTTCCTGATATCAACAATTCCAAGTTACAGATACAGACCTAAGTCTTTGTCATATAATACCCTTTGACTTATTTCAGCAGTTCATTCAACTAAAGTTGAAGAATACTGGGTTAAAAAAAGGTCTATGACTTGGACATATTTTGGCCAAAAAGCATCTATTCATCATTCATCTAGTGAGGTGATTTTCCTCTGGAAGATGCCTACCCAACTTTCAGTTCATGCATTTAGGGATGCTGATAGTTCCACTGATGGCACATAACTTAATTCTGCCCCATCAGACTTTCTAATTTTTCCTGGCAAGAATACTTGCTTCAAAACAGAGTATCTGATACAGTTGAGATCCAGCTGAGATACAGTTCAGAGTCAAACTCTGTGTACTTTTTTACAGTTATTGGGAGAGTCACTGGATTTGAGTCTGGAAGCATTTGGCCCAGAACTACCTGCAGTCATCCTAACATTATATAGAACCCTCAGAATGACTCCACCAAAACAGAAGACAGCTCTATAAGGTAAAGTGAAAATAAATTCTGATACATTCATTTTTTAACTCATTCATTCAACAAATATTTATTGGACATTTCTTATGGACCAGGACAGTTATTGGTAAGGTAGAAAATCAAGTAACAAATACTCTTGTCCTCATGATAGATGCTTGCTTTGCAGTGGCGATAATAGTATTTTTATTTTTTTTAAGATTTTATTTATTTATTTGACACAGAGAGATCGATCGATCACAAGTAGGCGGGGGGGGGGGGGGGGAAGAAGACTCCCTGCTTAGCAGAGAGCCTGATGTGGGGCTTGATCCGACGACCATGAGCTCATGACCTGAGCCGAAGGCAGAGGCTTAAGCCACTAAGCCACCCAAGCACCCCAACGATAACAGTATTTTTAAACAAATAATTTTAGAGTGATATGGGACCTTGTAATAAATAGAGTAAGAAAGAATGATGAAGTAGATGTGTTATATTGTCCAAAACATGGGTTGGCAAGCTACACGTCATAGATCAAATCTGTTTTTTACATTTTTAAAAGTGTTAAAGAGATAGAGAAAATACAACATTAGCAATATATGGCTATAAAAGCCTAAAATATTTACTATGTGGCCCTTTATAGAAAAAAGTTGCTGGTCTACCAAGGTAGTTTACAAGAATTCCTCCTGTCCTTCCATAAGCATTCCACCAATTCTATCAAAAACTTGATCTATTTAACTACTCCTTTTACTTTCTCTGAGCTTTTAAGTATTTTTAGCCAAAAGAATTATGCAGAAGTAATACTCTCAGATTTCCAAACCTACATCTTAAGAAGCCTTGTAGCTTTTCTTTTCACTCTTGAAATCAAGACCCCATGTAAAGAAGGCTAGACTGCCCTGCTAAAGAGAGAGGCCAAAAGAAGAGAGAGTACCTGAATAATAAGAGATTACATGGAAGAAGAAAAAAAAAAACAACTACACAGAGGAGAACTGAAACATCACAGGCAGGACCAAGGCCATCAACCCATTAGTGAAGCTCTTCTTTGGTCCTCTGGCCCCTGTCAAAGTACTCTGGCCAAGAGCTACCATGTGAAACAGAGATAAACCATCCTCACAAAACCTGACTGGAATTCCGGATTCACATAATTGTGGACAATGAAATGATTAGTTTTAAGCCACTAAGTTTTGGGGTGCTGTGTTTTGCAGTTATAGTAAGTGAAACAGAAAATGGTACCAGAATTCGAGTGCTGCTTTGACAAAAACCTAAAACACACAGTACTGTCTTTGGAACTGAGTAACAGGTAGAGGCTTAAAGGGAGGTGAGAACCGTTAATGGAGTTTGAAAGGCATTGAAAAAAAATGCTATTGAAGACTGGGGAAAGGATAACCTGTGATACATAAAGGTGAAACATCTGGCAACACTTGTGAATCTAGCTAAGATTTTTAGAAATAAGTCTGAAAGTGCCTACCAGTTTCCTGTTATGTTATGCATGATAAAATACAGATGAAAGAGAAACTAAAGAAGAATTGCTCCAGATAGAAGCATAATTCAGAGGAAATATAGAGGACTCAGGAATAGTTTTTCCAGTCAGAAAAATGTTCTCAGAGTAAGAAATGGCCTCCAGACAAAAATAAAATCAAGAGTGTGGCCAAATGATCCCTTGTTAAAACCTCAGAAGAATTAAAGTTATGTTTATTACACCCTTTGGTGAAATTAAGACAAGGATAAGAATCTCAAGGCGCTGTCCCACATCAACCTGATATGCCTAGAGTGGAGGGGAAAAAAGTTACCGATGTGACTTTGGCACACGGAGTGAATCCCTGTAAGATACAGAAAAGTCCACAAATACTTTAAGAAAGCTACACTGGTAGAAGCACTACTAGTTTGGATTAAATGATACTGACATAGATGAAAATGAAAAGAGGCTTAAGAGCCTTCAACTTCACGTAGGTAGGAAGCAGAAGGAGGTAATAGTCAAACTGGGGGCTCAGTTAAGCTTCGGATTCTTGGTTTCGGCGCAGGTCATGATCTCGCAGTCATGAGATCTAACCCCAAGTCGGGCTCTGCCCTCAGCACAGCCGATTCTCCCTCCCTCTCCCACTCACTCTCTCTCAAATAAATAAATAAAATCTTAAAACAAACAAACAAACAAACAATGGAAATAGAAATTTTCAGAGGACAAAGCCATGAGTCAAGGAAAACAAAGTGCTAAAAACCCCTGTCAGGAAGTAGAAAAACCAAGCCCTGCTAAAGAAACATTCTTTTTAATAGGGAAACAGGTGACATGTGCCTACCTGTTTTTAGAATGATTACGGACCAGTGACTGCTATGTGTCTTCTTTCTGCCCGCTGTTGAATGGGAGTGTCTGCTGCAGTGAGTCGCTCCTGTTTCACCATTGTACTTTGTTTGGAAGAGGATTTTAGTTTACAAAACTTGAATCAAGAAGAACTACATTCAAAGAGCCTTATCCCTTCAGCGCAAATGTACATCACAAGACACAAATTTTGGGCCTGATGCTGTATTTGGATAGAAGCTGGAAGATTATATTTTGTATGTATGACACAAATGAGACATTTGTATGAAACAAATGAGAAAGGGTACAGTCAGAAGGTGGACTATGGTTGCTTATCTACAAAAATCATCACCAACAATTATCTAATCCCTGTACCCATGACACAATTCCCTAAAATAGGAAGTCTATTTCCCTACCACTTGAATATATGGTGATCTTATGACTTGTTTCGATCAATAGAATGAGGTAAAAATGACATTCTGGGACTCCTAAATACAGCCCTTAAAGGACAGACTGCTTCAGCTTTCACTCATAGGAGGAAGGTATTAAACAGCAAAGCCCAGAGAGGCCACCATGTTAAGAGATGATTCAGGGGGCACCTGGGTGGCTCAGTGGGTTAAAGCCTCTGCCTTCGGCTCAGGTCATGATCCCAGGTTCTGGGATCGAGACCCACATTGGGCTCTCTGCTCTGCGGGAGCCTGCTTCCTCCTCTCTCTCTGCCTCCCTCTCTGCCTACTTGTGATCTCTGTCTGTCACATAAATAAATAAAATAAATAAAAATCTTAAAAAACAAAGAGAGAGATGATTCAAAAGATAAAAGATTGTGTGAAGACAGAAGCCAAGTGGAGCGATCAGAGGTGCCCCATCTAACAGTCAACACCAAGACCACAGGCAAGTGAGTGAAGCAACAGTGGTTCTCTAGCCCCAAACAATCCACCCAGCCAACACTACATAGAGGGGAAGACGTGCTACCCACAGTGTCTTACTTGATTCCTGCACAATCTTAAGTGATAAATCGTTGTTTTAAGCCACTAAAAAACTAAAAGTTTGTTTAAGGCAACTGATAAAAGACACATAGTCTATTTTAGATATGGTAGCCAAAGAAGTTCACTGAAGAAGTTCACATCTGAATTGAGATCAAAATGATATGGAAGAGAAAACTGTAAGACTGAACATTCCAGGTAAACAATCTATTCTAGAAACTTCATTAAGTTTACTGAAGCTGGAGTGGTGTGCATACAATGAGGAGTGGAAAGAAAATGACGTGACTAAATAGAAAGAAACTAGAAAAAAAATCAGATATTGTAAAGACCTTCTAGTTCAAAGAAACGAATTTGAATTTTATGCTAAGCCCATGTTAGAATTCCTGAATCAAGCATACTACTCCAGAACTTTAAGTTTTATGAACCCACAAATTAATTCTCTCTTTCTAAATCTGTTGTATTTACATCTCAAAGAGCCCAACCGAAGCAATCTGATTCACTGAGATGACTGATTGCAATAGCAACAGCATTTTAACTTCTTACGTTGAAATCTCAGGATAGTAGTACCTATCCATTAACTACAAAAGGTAAGGATCCAATTTCTGCACAAAAAATGAGATCCCCTGAAAGTAACAACATACTAGTGATCTCTAGTGGGTTCACATTTGGCTGATTACTTATGTAGGTATTTTCGGGTTATATTAATTAAATTCTAAGACATATTAGTTTCCTGTGACTACAATTAACAAATTAGTCCAAACTAGGTTGTTTAAAACAATAAAAATTTATTCTCTCACAGTCTTGGCAGCCAGAAGCCCAAAACTGAATTTTTTGGTGGGGACACCATGCAACCCACTAAAATACTAAAAATATATTTAAGTAAAAGGAAAAAAGTGAAACACTGTAGAATGCCTGAAGCACCACTGCAAGGAACCAAGTTTGAAAATCATGACTTTAATTTCAAAGGCATGTTACTTCATTTTATTTCTAATGTCACAATTTCACAGGATGGTTAATTAAGTTTAAGAGGGATCAATAGTTGGAAGGAATCAGCTTCTACTATAGGTGCTGCATACCCACAGCACCAGCCTACTGAAAGCATTTGAAACTATTGAAAAAAAATCATTTTAAGAGTCTTAATACTTTGGGGGCGCCTGGGTGGCTCAGTGGGTTAAGCCGCTGCCTTCGGCTCAGGTCATGATCTCAGGGTCCTGGGATCGAGTCCCGCGTCGGGCTCTCTGCTCGGCGGCGAGCCTGCTTCCCTCTCTCTCTGCCTGCCTCTCTGTCTACTTGTGATCTCTCTCTGTCAAATAAAAAAAAAAAAAAAAAAAAAAAAAAAAAAGAGTCTTAATACTTTGGATGCCAACCTCCATCTCCACACAAAAGAAATTTTTATTTCCATCTTGCTTTTCACTGGAACCATCCTTACTCCATTTACAATGTGAATTACAACTTATATTGCTACCCTCCATGCCTGAAAGAGACTCAGTAGGGAACAGAAGAGGGAATCACTATAATATAGACAAGCCTGGTGATCTCTGTGAAGCAAACAAAAAGAGCATCCTGTGAATACTTACTGCCTCCTTTTTTATGCTGCACCCAGTTCAACAGTTGAATCAAAAATTGCTGTAGAGAAACTTTCAAAATAACACAAAAGCTGTATGATATGATTATGCTAATTTAAAACTATTTAATAGCAATTTTCATTTCTGACTACAAATATAATGGGTCCATACTTTCAAAATAAGGAATATTTGCATATCCTCTATTTTTGAATATTTCTAATTCTCATGTCTAAGAATACTAAGAATGATTTCTGTTCCAAGTGACAGAAAATGCACTCAAATTGGATTTTAGGGGGGAAAAAAGCAAAAACAAAAACAAATAACAACAACAAAAAAAAAGTAGTAACTTAATTAAAGAATCTAGAGTTTCAATTATACATGGAGCCAGATCCCTAAATGACCTCTCTATATATATCTTAAATTTACTTTCCTATATACTGGCTTTGTTCCCAAAAAAGGCTCCATCTGTGATGTATTCCTGCAAATTTTGAGTTACAGTATTTCATGTTCAATTTTTTTATTTTTTTTATTTTTTTTTTATTTTTTTATTTATTTGACAGAGAGAAATCACAACCAGGCAGAGAGGCAGGCAGAGAGAGAGAGAGAGGAGGAAGCAGGCTCCCCGCCAAGCAGAGAGCCCGACGCGGGACTCGATCCCAGGACCCCGAGATCATGACCTGAGCTGAAGGCAGCAGCTTAAACCACTGAGCCACCCAGGCGCCCCCAGTATTTCATGTTCAAACCCAGTAGAACAGTAAATGTTTTTCTGCTGAACACTTCAGAAGACTTAGGTTTATTTTTGGTAGGAACATGTTTCTAGTCCTGAACCAATCACCGCAGGGGGAAAGGATAAAATGTTCTGATTGGTCAGGACTAATACACATGCCAGTAAAGTCAACTTCAGTAAAGTCAACTCATCATTGGTGGAAATTTCAGGTATTCCCTGTCATTTTCACTATAATGAAAATTTCATTATCATCTTATTTTCATCATTATCATCATACTTCATTCCTCTTCAAGGAATATCCTTTCTTACATATAACTCTGTACTATTTTCTGATTAATAGAATAAATCAGTAGTAATACTGTGTGTGTGTGTGTGTGTGTGTGTGTGTGTATACACATACATATATTTTGAAACTTTTTAAAAAAATGTACAAATCTGCTTCCCAGGAAAGTAATATCAGCTTCTATTTCAATGAGTAATGTCTGAATTTTCTCTCACGTGATTTCATTGTATTTGGACATTATCATTTTTGCTGGGATCCCTGGGTGGCTCAGTCAGTTAAGCATCTGCCTTTGGCTCAGGTCATGATCCTAGGGTCTTTCCCCCTCTGCCTGCTTCTTCCCCTGCTTGTGCACTCTCTCCCACTCCATGACAAATAAATAAATAAATAAATCTTTTTAAAAATCATTTTTGCTAACCTTTCCCACAATGGAAAATAAAATTAAATTAATTCATGTTTATACATCATTGAGCACACATGACTTATACTAAAACTTGTGAAAGCTTCAGATGTTAAAACTTACCTCTATATATTTCAGCAAACATCTCTTCTATAACCATAGTACCATAATCATAACCAAGAAATTTAATTTTAATATTAATTAGTAAAGGGGCGCCTGGGTGGCTCAGTGGGTTAAAGCCTCTGCCTTCCACTCAGGTCATGGTCCCAGGGTCCTGGAATGGAGTCCCACATCAGGTTCTCTGCTCGGCGGGGAGCCTACTTCCCCTCCGCCCCCTGCCCGCCTCTCTGCCTACTTGTGATCTCTGTCAAGTAAATAAATAAAATCTTTTAAAAATATATTACTTAATAAAGAGTCCATATTCAAAATTTTCCAACTGTCCCCCAAATACCCTTCATAGTTTTTATAAATCAAGGTTTTAGTCTGAATCACACCACTTAGGGGTGCCTGAATGGCTCAGTCCTTAGGTGTCTGCCTTTGGCTCAGGATGATCCAAGGGTCCTGGGATTGAGCCCTGCATCAGGCTCCCTGCTCTGCCTGAAGCCTGATTCTCCCTCTCCCACTCCCTCTGCCCGTGTTCCCTCTCTCGTGGTCTCACTCTCTGCCAAATAAATAAATAAAATCTTAAAAAAAAAAAAATCATACCACTTAGATACCATGACTCTTTATTTCTTCCTCTCCAAACCATGTAATTTTTTTTTTTTTTGTATAGCATTAGCTAGGACTTCCATATGACACTGTAAAGAACTATTAAGAGGAAACATCCTTAGTTTCAAGATATTCAAGATATTCAAGAGAAAGCTTTTCGTTTCTCACTGTTAAGTATGATGTTAGCTGTAGGTTTTCGTAGATGTTCTTTAACAAGTTCAGGAAGGTACCTTCTATAACTAGTTAATGGAGATTTTTTATCATGAATGGATGGTGGATTTTGTCAAATGCTTTCTCTATATCTATTCATATGATCATGTGATTCTTCTTCAGCATGTCGAAGGGATGGAATACATAAATTAACTTCTGAATGTTGAACCAGACTTGTATATCTAAGACAAATTTCACTACGTCCTGGCGTTTATAATTCTTTTTATATATTGCTTAATTTCTTTTTACAGATTGTTCAATTCCTAGTATTCTGTTGAGGATTCTTGCATCAATGTTCATGAGAAATATTGGTCTGTAGTTTCTTTTTCCTGTAATTTCTTTATCTGGTTTTGGTATTAGAGTAATACTAGACTCATCAAATGAGTTAGGAACTAAATTCTCTGCTTCTATCTTCTAAAAGAGATTGTAGAGAATTGGTATAATTTTCACCTTAAATGTTAGTAGAACAGTGACCCAATCTGTGCCTAGGGCGTTCTATTTTGGAAAGTTATTGACTATTAATTCAATTTCATATATAAAGGACTCTTCACATTGTCTATTTCTTCTTGCGTGAGTTTTAACAGACTGTGTCTTCCAAGGAATAGGTCTATTTCATCTAGGTTATCAAATTTGCAGGCAGAGGATTGTTCATTATATTCCTTTAGTATCCTTTCAATGATCTTAAGATCTTTAGTAATGTCCCCTATTTAATTTCTATTATTAGTAATTTGTGCTATTTCTTCTTTTCTTAATTAACCTGGCTAGAAGCTTTTAAATTTCATTGATCTTTTTGAAGAAACAGACTTCGGTTTTGTTAATTTTCTCAACAACTTTTTGCTTTCAATTGCATTGACCTATGCTCTAATTTTTAATATGTATTTTCTTCTGCTTTCTGTAGATTTAATTTGATCTTCTTTTTCTAGTTTTCAAAGATGGAAGCTTAAGGTTAATGATTATTGATCTTTCATCTTTTCAATATATGCATTCAATGTTCTAAACTTTTCAAGTATTGCTTTTACTGCATCCCACAAATTTTGATAAGTTGTATTTTTACTCTTTCAAAGTACCTTTTTTAATATTTACTTGATATTTCTCTTCGACCCATATCTTATTTAAAAGTGTTTTGTTTCATCTCCAAGTTTTTTGGGATTTTCCAATTGTCTTTCTGTTATTGGTTTCTACTTTAATTCCACTGTGGTCTGAGAGGAAGCATGTATTTTCTACTGTTCTGAATTTATAAAGGTGTGTCTTACAACCCAGAATGTGGTATTTCTTGGTGAATGCTCCATATGAGCTTGAGAAGAATGTGTATTCTGCTGCTGATGGGTGAAGCAGTCAATACATGCCGATTATATTTACTGAGTTCAACAATGTTCTTACTGATTTTTCGGCCCCCTGGATCTGTCCACTTCTGATAGAGGGATGTTAAAGTCCCCAACTATAATAATGGTTCCATCTAATTCTCCTTACAATCCTATCAGTCCTTGCCTCACTTATTTTGACACAGTATTGTCAGGCACACATACATTAAGGATTGTTACATCTTCTTGGAGAATTACTCCATCATCATATCATAATGCCTCTCTTTATCCCTGATAACTTCCCCTGTTCTGAAGTCAGCTCTGTCTGAAATTAATATAGCTACTCCCTCTTTCTCTTAAAATTAGTATGATATATAGGGGCGCCTGGGTGGCTCAGTGGATTAAGCCCCTGCCTTCGGCTCGGGTCATGATCTCAGGGTCCTGGGATCGAGCCCCGCATCGGGCTCTCTGCTCCGCAGGGAGCCTGCTTCCTCCTCTATCTCTGCCTGCCTCTCTGCCTACTTGTGATCTCTCTCTCTGTCAAATAAATAAATAAAATCTTTAAAAAAAAATTAGTATGATATATATCTTTCTAAATCAATTTACTTTTAATCTATATGTGTATTTATTTTTTACATGGGTTTATTTTATAAAACATGTATTTGGGTCTTGCATACAAAAAAAAACAAACTTGGATTTTTGGATCCACTCTGATAATGTCTTTGATTTTTTTATTTCTTTTTTTACATATAATTAACATACAGTGTTATATTTGTTTCAGTTGTAAAATATAATGATTCAGCATTTCTATACATTACTCAGTTCTCATCATGATAAATGTACTCTTAATCCTCTTTATTTTACCCATTCTCCCACCTCCCCCCTGGCAACCACAAGTTTGCTCTCTGTACTTAAAAGTCTGTGAGGCTTTCTTTTTCACTTTGTCTTATTTTTTAAATTTCACATATGAGTGAAATCATATGGTATTTGTCTTTCTCTGAGTTATTTCACTTAACATTATACCCTCTAGGTTCGTCCATGTTGTTACAAATGGCAAGAGATCATTCTTTTTTATGGATGAGTAGTATTACAGTGTGTGTCTATTAATGAACACTTGTGTTTGCTTCCATGTCTCAGCTATTATTATAAATAATGCTGCAGTAATCATAGAAGTGCACATATCTTTTTTAATTAGTAAAGGCCCAATAGTGGAATTACTGGATCATATGATAATTCCATTTTTAATGTTTAAAGGAACCCCCCATACTGTTTTCCACAGTGGCTATACCAATTTGCATTCCCACCAAGTGTGCACAAGGATTCCTCCCCCCATCCAACATCCTTGCCAACACATTATTTTTGCCTTTTTGAGCCTAGCCATTCTAAAGGTATACAGTGATACTCTGACAATCTCTTTTAATGCATGCATTGAGACTACTGATGCTCAAAGTGATTACTGATACAGTTTGACTAACATCTAACATATCTGTTACTGTTTTGTTTATTGTCCTTGTTGCCTGTTCCTATTTTTGTCTTCCACTCTTTTCTACCTTCTGTGATTTTAACTGTACGTATTATATGATTCCATTTTCTCTCCTTGCTAGCGTATCAGTTACACTCCTTTTTCCTTTTTTTCAAGAGGTTCTTCTAGCGGTTGCAATATACATTTACACTTTATCCAAATCCACTTTTAAATAACACTATACCTTTTCACAGGTTAGTATAAGTACTTCATAATAATAAATGATCCTAATTCTTCCCTCCCACTATCCCTTGTATCATTGTTGTCATTCATTTTACTTATATATAAGCACATACAAGTAGATAATCAAATACATTGTTGCTGTTTTTATTTCGACAAATTACCTGGTAGATCAATTAAGAATAATAGACATGAAAGTTTTATTTTACCTTCATTTATTTCTTCTCTGATGCCTCTTCCTTTCTTTTCATAGATCAGAGTTATTTCACTTGCCTCCTCTCTAAGAAATACTTCTTGCAAAGCAAGACTACTAACGACAAATTCCCTCCATTTTTATTTGCCTGAGAATCTTTAGGTCACTCGTGCTTCTGAGGGATAATTCTGCAGGGCACAAAATTCTAAAATAATAGATTGGAGTTTTTTTCTCCATACTAAATATTTCACACCACTCTCTTCTTGCTTACATAGTTTCTAAGGAGAAGCTGGATATAATTCTTACCTTTGTTTCTTTATAGATATGTTTCCCCCTCCCCACTGGATTTTTGAAGGTTTTTTTTCTTTGCCTGGGATTTTGGGCAGTTTGAAAACAATTATGTTTTTTGACATTTGTCCTGCTTGTGCCTTGAACTTCCTGGGTAACTGGTTTGGTGTGTAACATTAATTTGGAGGAAATTCTATCATTACTACTTTAAATATTGCTTTTGATCCTTTCTCTTTTCTTCTTCTGATATTCTAATTATGTGTATCTATATCTTTTGTAGTTGTACTGCAATTCTCAAATATTGTTCTTTTTTAAAAAAATGTTTTTCTTTTTGTTTTCAGTTTTGGAAGTTTCTATTGTCACATCCTCTCACTCAGATTCTTTCCTTAGTCATGTCCAGTCTACTAATGAGATCATTTTAAAAAGTCTTCATTTCTATTGCAGTGTTTTTATCTTAAGTATTTCTTTTTTATTCTTCCATAGAATTTCTATCCCTCTAAATAAAAATTAGGAAAAAAAAAAAGAATTTCTCTCTCTCTTTTTACATTGCCCATCTGCTCTTTTGTGGCATCTACTTTACCTGTTATAGATCTTAGGGTATTATCCATAGCTAGTTTTAATTTCCAATCTGAAAATTCTAACATCCCTGCCATATCTGAGGCTGGTTCTGATGCTTGCTTCATCTCTACAAACTGTTGTTGTTGTCTCCCTTTTAGTATGTCATAAATTTAGTATATCTTGGTAGCTGGACATAATGTACTGGCTAAAAGGAAGTGCACCTAATAGGCCCTTAGTAATGTGGTAAAGCATGGAGGAGGGGGAGTAGAAGCCTTCTATATGCCCAAGATGAGGTGTATTTAGCTTTTATTTAGCTTGTGTTCTCTGGACTGGGAACTTGAATGCTTCTCCATTTTTCTTCTTCCTTAGGTACACAGGATAACCAGAACAAATTGTAGTTGAGTATTTCCTCCCCACCACCACCCAGGTTGGTTAGACTGAAGAAAACCCAATAGTTTAGGCTCTGGTAAAACAGTTTCTCTTGAGGGCAAGCCTTGTTAAGAAAGGACTACTCTGGTATATTTCAAAATGGTTACTTTTCCCTTCCTAGGCTGAAACCATGAAAAGATATTTTCTCTGACATTCACTAAGAGAATTAGCCAAATTCCTGGAGGTAAAAACTCATGTGCCCCTTATGAGTGCCCTCTCTGCCTGAATTCATAACTCTCACACTGAACCTCCAGCAATTCAATAGGTCAGGTTTTTCAAACTGACCACTGGTTCCATGATTTCCACTCATGAGTTTCTGCTCTAGTAAACTGTGATTCTCTGTATTTGTGTGCCTGTCTCTCTAGTGTTGGGGGCAGAAGTCTGCCCTGTGACTGCACTTCTCTAGCAAATCTAAGAGGAGTTATCGATTTTTCAGTTTATTCACCTTTTTACTTATTAGGACAAGGTGGTGACTTCAAAACTCCTTACATGCCAGACTAGAAATCAGAAGTCCTCATTTTTTCTCTAGTTTACCAGTTTCTTCATTTCTCATATTCACCCTGAGGTTCAAAGAAGACCCAGAATATGATCAGACACTTCCATAATATGTTCCCCCTTGGCACACAGCCCCTAAAATAATCCGTGAGTTTGCTTACATTCATCAAACTTTCTTATGTTAAAAGTTCTCTTTTTGTTCTCTTATAATAAAGTTCCTACCACAACTTTTAGCATTTTGGTGAAGTCCCTTCCAATTCAACACCAACAAAACTGATTAAATAATAGAAAATCAAAAAACCAATTGTATTACGTAGTCTACCTAGACTCAAATCAATAATGCTTTTAGCTAAATTTGTGCTCAAGGCAATGTGGAGAATAAAGGCAGTGTGTGGCCTGCTACTACCTTTATAGCAGATGTGCCTTTACACATGACAGAAATTTCTCATTTCTTCAATAATGTCTGCATTGTTGCAGGTCCAGGATTTGCTGATATGCTGAAAGCTATTACCAATCTCTGATGAGAATCCAGTCTCTTAGTTACAATGAGAAACTTTAAGAATTGTCATCCCCTACATGCTCTCTTCATATTGCCAGAGGATACTGGATCTCAGTCGTAGATGACAGAAAGTCCAAATCAAATGATTTTATGCCAAAAGGGAATTTATTGGCTTTTGTGAATAGAAAGCACAAAGTGGTAGCACTCACATCAGATATACCCTGATGTTACATAGACACTCTTCTGATCCAGCTCTGCTCTCTTCTTCTGTCTCTTGCTTTGTTCTCAGACAGCTCCTCTTTTGTATTTCTATGATGACTACTATATCAAATCCAGACCTTCTCTCCTCAACTACAAGTCCAGGAGGAAAGAATGAGATACCCTCTTCCAAGATTTCCAGAAAGGTTTCATTGCATTGTTGGTTCTGAATGGTTCTGAATAGGCTGAGGCAAGCTCCTGATCCAATTACAGTTGCCCAGGGAATGTGAGATGCTGGTTAGTTATGGCCCAGGCTATGCAATCAATCCACTCATGAACAAGGAGTGGAGCTAACCCCATAGAAGCCCTTGGAAATAAAGCTGGGGATGGTCGGAGCTCAGAGGAGAAAGGCAATACATCAGTAGAAGATGGATGAATGGATACCAAGCGGCCAAATCAACATCTGTTGTCTACTCTGGAAAATCAGATTTCACCTGTGGCTATTCACATCAGCAAGCCTTCAATGAACAACAAAACTAAATTTTGTAATTTGTGGTAATTTAAATTTGCTCTCTTTTTCTCCAGATCATATTTACATGATTATAGTATTAGAATTTGGTATTTATTACTGGTACTTAACCTAATTTGGATTATTATTTCCCACCTCTAATAACAATGTTTTACTCACAATTTCACAAGTAAGTTAGGTACTTTGGAGGAGATTTTGATACCATGAACTGAAGTTTATTTACAGGTTAAACATAAATAAATAAATAAACAGCCCGAACTAAAAAGAGAGAAAAATAAAGGTCCTGGTTTAATGAAAATGCTCTTCTCACTCCCTGTAATGAGACCAAAAAATAAATTTTAAATGTGATTTGTGATTTGTTGGTATAATTTCTTTAAATACATTTTTTAAAAGATTTTATTTATTTATTTGACAGAGATCACAAGTAGCAGAGAAGCAGGCAGAGAGAGAGAGGGGGAAGCAGGCTCCCTGCTGAGCAGAGAGCCTGATGAGATGCGGGGCTTGATCTGAGGACACTGAGATCATGACCTGAGCTGAAGGCAGAGGCTTAACCCACTGAGCCACCCAGGTGCCCTGGTTTAAGTATTTTTAAACACACACACACATACACACACACACTTTTCTTCATTTCCCCCCAGGATATGCATATCGTTGTCATAATAGTTCACGATAATTCATCAATGTTGAATTGTTACGAATTTCATTTGAACTCTTATTATTCTGAATGCAAAATAGTAAGTACAAAGTTGCTTTATATGTATACAGTCGTTTGTACAAAGCAAATTACAGAGTTGATGAAATCAAAAGTAAATTTGATGAGTCATGTAGTCTATTAGAAATAACTCTATAATAGGCGGATGCACAGGTGAAGACTACAGAGTATCAATTAGAATTCTGATAAAGATTGTGAGGAGCAATAAACTACATTAAAAGACTCCTTATATTCAGTATCACTGACATGGTTGTAGGTTACAGAAATGATAGAGTACAATAAAAACTGTATCTGACAAAGGAAGTCCTGAGTAGGGAGTCATTAGTGTTAAATAAATATTCAACATTCACTTTCCACAATATTGAAATGCTGGCAGGCTGAATCCCAAAGGCCCCCACAGACCTAACTCTCACAGAAGTGTGGTTTTGAATTAACAAAATATTGGAGCTTAGTAAAAGTACTTTAGTCCTCAGGCCCTGGGGCTATATGAGAAAAAGGGGGAAATAGGCTGAGATGAAAAGTATTGTTTTTGTTCTCATACCACCCAATAAAGAAAAATGTAAAAATCACACTGCATCCTCTATAAGCCAATGAGCTATGTGCACTTCACAAATATTTACTGAGCTCCTAATTAATAGCAGGTGAGATTTCTAAATCTGGTTTAAAGATTGAGAATTAAAGGAGGGCACGTGTTGTGATGAGCACTGGGTGTTATATGTAACTAATGTATTACTGAATACTACATCAAAAACTAATGATGTACTATATGTTGGCCAACTGAACATAATAAGAAAACCTGGAAAATAAAAAATAATGGAGGAAGAAGAAAAAACGTTAAAAAAAAAAAGAATTTATTAGGCAATTAAAAAAAGAAGAAAAAAAGACTGAGTTCTCAGAACACCGTAATCTCCACCAAGATCTTTGAATGATTCTCTGGATAACTCTTATTCCGAGACATTAGGTTAGCCACAGAGCAAGAAAGAAAAGGAAAAGGCAGCCTTAGCTTTTGAGGAAAGTCTTCTCTAAATACCTCAAATTCCAGAGTATTGTACTGGAACAGAAAGACTCTGACATCTGAAATCAAGCAGACCTGAATACTTTCGGCACCCACCAATGGCAGACTGTGGACTTTGGTCAATTTGCTGAATTTCTCTGAGCTTGAATATAATCATCCATAAATGGATAACCACTACAACTTCACAGGTTTGCTTAGAGCAAAACTCTTAATCTAAACTGGGGATATTTCTTCACTGATTTCTTCATTATGTGGAAAAAAATGTATCTGCATATGTATCATTTTGTGTGGTTAGCTGTACCATTAGTCTTCCTGATAGATCACCACCAAGCAGTGCAATAAACTAGTGTATTTCATCTTGTATATTTTTAGATTTCATTTTGAAGTGATTTCAAATACATATATATATATACAAAATATATACACATATATAAAACATACATATATATGTAGTAATTCACCATCTATCCCTCTATTTTCAGAAAAGAAAAAGACCATAATTTTACTCTCACTATGCTTTCAAAAAATTCCACATATCTCTGAGTTTCTGACTACAGTTAAGGATTTGGGGCACAAGATTTCCAGGAAGCATCTTGCTTTACCTCAGCACCCAAGAGATTATTTTCACTAGGTCCAAAATACCTTATCCAGTAAGGACGAGAGGGAAAAGAAACTTTTCCATTTAATTGCTTCTTTGATTTGTATCAGCTCCTTTAGCTTTGTTGCTGATGCCAAGCATAGTTAGAAGAGTTGGAAGGTGAGAGATAACAGAAGAGTAGCTTCTATGTGGCTTACAAATGCAAAGCAAAGCATCTTTATTGATATTCTGTTTAAAGAGTTCACTGAGGTGCAGCTCACAGTTGTCCAATGGAATGGAAAACAGAAATCCCTTTGAAAATAAGAGATAGAATTCAAGGTCAGTCTCCCACAAGTTAGTATTCCCTCTACCCTCACATTTTTGGAAACAGTAAATCATTTATCTGGGTTTGTTCACTGCATGCTGATGGTATCACATCTTATCACTGTCTAAAAGAACACTTCACTAGCATATTTTTAAAACAACAATTTATCTTCTCTTGTCCCCTAAGCTAATTTGAACCCCAAAAGTCTCACTGGCAAAAAATTGCATAAGTTGCCATTCTTCCAATAAAAGTTAAAACTTTCTTAGATCTGTCATTCAAAGTTAATGAATAGTAGATACATTTAGAAATCTTCTCTTAGATGGGCCCAATGTGTCTACTCCAACGACAAATTTCAGAAAATATTCATAGCATTTAAGACAAAACAAGAATTATTATATCATTCCTATGTGGGTGACAGTATTTCTGGTCATCTTTTCTGCATTTCTTTTATGCTGGATCTTTCTTTTTTTTTAATAATTTATTTTTTTATAAATATATAATGTATTATTGGCCCCAGGGGTACAGGTCTGTGAATCACCAGGTTTACAAACTTCACATCTGCTAGATCTTTCAAGACAGAAAATATTGGCAATGAGTCACTGAGAACATCATATTATCACAGTACAATATACCTAAGCCAGAAGACTCAAACTTTAGTTCCACATAAATTCAGGAGGTCTGGGCTGGGGCTCAAAAATGTGTATTTCTGGTATGCCTAGGTGGCTCATTTGGTTAAGCAGCTGCCTTTGGCTCAGGTCATGATCCCAGCGTCCTGGGATCGAGTCCCACATCGGGCTCCTTGCTCAGCGGGGAGCCTGCTTCTCCCTCTGACTCTGCCTGCCACTCTGTCTGCCAGTGATCCCTCTCTCCCTCTCTCTCTCTCTCTCACAAATAAAAAAAAATAAAATAAAATCTTAAAAAAAAAATGTGTATTTCTAATTTTGCCAAGTGACACTTATGATGTTAGTCTGGGGACCACACTATGACAATCACTGGCTTATGCCATAAAAAGGTAAATTTATTATTACCAGCATTAGGATTTTAAAGTATTACTTCACTGCAGGTTAAGGGATTTCTAAAAACATAAGCTGTAAAAATGCTAAATAAAAACAGCAAAATCTGTTATCATTACCTATGACAAAATCAGTTTTGTGTGGACATGGTATGTTAGGACTATTAAAATACAGGTATGCTACAAAATGTAAAATGTATTTTTTGCCAGTGGGCACCTAAGATGCAAACTATGTCCAGTCGTGCAAAAATAAATTATGTTTTCCTGCATACCTATGTTAAGTGGCATAAAACACTGTTAAAAGGTAAACTGACGCACATTAAAATTTTCAAGAGTTAGTTGAGCACACATAGATTCAGATCGGGAAGCAGCAAACCAAAGGCAGTTAAGAGCATTCCACTGACAGCACCCAGGAGAAGAGTCTTTATAGAGAAGATATGAAAGCACGGTAAGAAAAATACCTTTGTGCCAAATTTAATTAGTGTGTAAATTATATATTTGCTTTGTCAAATCTTGATCCAGGTATAAATGTTGCATTTTCTACAATTTGAATATTTATATTATTAGATAATTTTCAAAGTTCTTCCAACAATAGAGACCAGAGTACATTTTTCTTCAAAGGACAGATAAGAAGCAAAATGTAACTTCAAGACAGGGCCAAAGGATCAACAACAAAACAACAAAAGAGCTCATGCTACTGAGCACAGAAGGGCTCTGTATCATTGGTATGCATGAGCAAGCCAGTGGCAGTAAACAGTTCTCCTCAAAAAGGAACTGTCCCAAAGAAAAACAAAACAAAAAATAATAATAAGAAGAAGAATTCTTCCAGGTGTTTAAATTAAAATAGACAAAAAGAAGTGATTGTACAATTTAGTATTTTGAGTCTTCTAAAGCTTGCTCCCCCCCCAAATCTAGTGTTACTGAAAAGTGCCCTAAGAATGCACAAGCCTTCTAGGCCTTGTTTCTTAACACTCTCTGCTGCAATCACTTTCCCACCTAGGATTGCCCTTAAGAACTCACTGACGGTCATTAGACTTTAATTAGCTAGGTTATTAAAACCAAATGTTATATTTTATATATACTCCTATATACATTTTGTAGACATTCTACCAATGGAAATGACTAAATATCAACTTCTTATTGAATACTCCCTTTAAAAATAAGACATTTAAAGACATAAGCAGTTCAAGATGTCCCTTTCTCTCAAAACCTTAGCATTATGCCAAAGTTTGTCCAAGTCCCTCCTAGTTTAAACGCTGAAAACCCTGTGACCCAGGAATCCCTTTATCCTGGGCAAACCAGGACAGTTGGTAACCCACTGATCATTCTGTGATTGAATGTTCACGTTTCATTTCCAGATGCCTACCCAGTAGTTGAAGCAATGAAAACACACACACACACACACACAATCCCTTCAATCTAGAGGTTTTTCTTATTTTTCAAGTGCACTCTTGCTCCTGTTCTGTTGATACTCTTTATATATTTTTTTCAGAACAAGAAACAAAACATCAAATAGCCATCATAACCATGAATGACTTGGCGGCAAATACAGCATCACATTCAATTTTTTATCCCCATTGTCTAACCTAGTGCCAGACACTGTGAAAGGTATTCAATGAAGTTTTGGTGAATGAAAGAGGTCGGACTTTAAAATATTGTTTCCTATATAAAAGAAATAAGTCACTTCCTCTGTGAATATGCTCAAAGCCAGGAATCCTCACCCTCAAGTACCAACAAATGTATTTTGCCATTTGCAAACTAGATATATGCTCCATTTCCAAACTAGGCTTGCTCCTCCAAATGGTCTTCAGAAATTAGGAGCTCTCAAATTTATCTGTCAGAGGAACTGCTGAAGTGCCAGAGAAGAGATCTGTTATCTGTTGTGAGGTTTGCTTTAGAGAAATAAAGAAATGCACATATTTGCACAACCAAAGATTAGGACATTCATCCCAGGCCTTTTAAAGTATATCAATAAGGATACCAAGAAAGTCAGATTAAATTCAGATTCATTTCTTTTGATTCCCAGTGACAGGTGGGAGGTATGTAACAGCTATCTGACAGTAGAAAAGTTTCTTCCTATGAAGGAGAAAATTATAGGACCACATACCAAACTAGGACACCAAAATGAACACTCCAAAGCTTTCCAGAGATTTTTCAATCAAGAGGCTTAGGAAGAAGTTCTGCCTTTTATTTGAAACACGTAGCACAGAAACATCAGTAAAAATTTAAAATTCAGAAATCAATATATCCATTATTGTCACTTCACATCAACTGAAGTTACGAAGACTCCCAAATATCCTGGAGAGAGAGATATGGGAAGGGGGAGTGTGTGTGTGTTCACGTATGTGATCAGGTGGGTTTAGCCCTGGATAGAAAATATAACAGGACTATGAAGAAGATACAGATCTCACACAAAGAACGAGTACGTCGGTAGCTGGCAATTCACATTCTTCTAGCTAATTTGAAAGCTCTGCATGTAAGTGACTCTTCAATCCAAATCTTAATCTTCACCCTTGTACCAACCACACAAACTACTTTACACATTTCAGTGACCCATTAATAATGAAAAGCCCTTGAAAAACAATCTTAGAGTCATAGCCTTTCAACATGGTCTTTCAATACCCGCTTGTCCCTGACCACACAACTCCTACTTTCCCATTATGCCTGCCTGAAACATCTAGTCAAAGTTCTTCCTCCCCTTAACACCTATGCTCCATTACTCTGAAGCCTTTCTTTGAGCATCCCTCATTCCTCTTACCCTGACAAACAGACTAATGAAGGATAAGAGCACATGGCTTTTACAAAGTCTTTTCACTTAGGCAGTATAGGATGATGTAGCCCAGTCAAATTCTTCAAAAGAATTGAACAGGCACTGAAATTTTATTTCTTCCATTTCACATCCTTCTCTCTGGGGTTTCTGTGCTGACAGCTGACTTTGTAGTATATTCTACTCTGATGTCACCTCAGGCATATATTAGTTAGGTCAAAGCTTTTTAACAAGAGTAATTCAATCCAGATAAAGAGGAAAAACATAGGTAATAAAATTTGGGGTGTGTTTACCACAGCCTATGAAAATGGAGCCACTAATTTTAAACCCTGGAACAATTATTTTAATAATGCATTCTGCCAAATGAAGTTTCCACTTTTTTGTTTTATTTTTGCTTTTGGGTGGGAGGTGGTTAATTTTATTTTGTTTTGTTTCCTTTGCCTTTGGCCTTAGCACTTGACAGGAAGTTTTGTGATTTCCTTGGAGAAGGAACCAGAACTGCTCCATAGATTACTTTTAAAGTTTCCCTTGCAAAATATGCCATTTGACCTCTCTTGGGTATCACACCAAAGTGAACAGTTTTGGTTAAATAAATAAATAAATAAATAAAATTTAGATACGCTCTGCAAAAGACATGATACTTGCATATATTAGATACTTAAGGGTAAGTCAATAATTTTTTATTGTTAGAACTATAAAATCATCACAGAATAAGAAACAATCTTAGTTGTAACACATCTTATATAGGTTATAGGCTTGTGTGAGTCATGAATTTTTATAGATTCAAGCATGAAACCTTTTACAGCTTCATGGAGACTGGTTTAGGAAAACAGAAAATGTTAGATCACATAAAGAAATGACTGCCATGGATGAAAGGAGATACAGAATTTTGGGAATCTGTGGTTTATTGCACACCATTCCTCCTCTAAATCTTGCTCAAATTCAAGTTTATACAGTCCTGAGTCAAGATGAAAAGTAACAAAGACTCTCTCCTTAACCGAACTCTATTCTGGTTCCTCTGAGCTCTTTTTGAGTGGTCCTGTCTTTGGGCCTATTCTTAAGAGCCCAATTTTAACAAGAATCCTGTCATGTCAGATTAGCCAGAATTGTCCAACCTTGATACGTGATCACTCTTCTCATCCCCTACGATCCCTCAGGTGATGTCTGACAACCCTCTTGCCATTAGCAAGAATCCGATTAGGTTGGTTCAGCCAGAATCCTTCCTTAACCCTGATGGTTCCTCTTAGCACTATTTTCCACTCTGCTTCTTGGTATAAATTCCCATTGTTCATTGTTATATTCAGAGTGGAACTCAATCTCTATCCCCTACTGCAAAACCCCATTGCAGTAGTCCCTTATCTATTGCAACAGTCCTTAATAAAGTCTGCCTTACTGTTCTTTAACAAGTTCCACAAATAATTATTTCTCTAACATAAGACTCTCAACAGATATTTTAGGAAGCAATGATTCTTTTCTTAACTTAGTGCTATATCAAACTGTGGAGTTCATTCAACATGAAGAAAATATGTGGATCTCACTGGGTGTACCTTTGCTATCCCGGGAGAAAATGTGGTCCTATCAAGAAAAACAGACCTGGAGAAAGAGAGCACCTTACCCCTGCAATGTGTCTACCAAGAAAATGCTAAACGAACAAAAGGGAGACCAGCAAACCTTCCCAAAGGCGGAAAGGATGGAAGGTTATGATCTCAAGGATAGAGAAGTCTCTCTTACCATGCAGATATTTGGGGTGATCATTACAACTTGTGTTATTACATGTAAATGATGCTGCTTTGGAAAGCAAGGACTATTATTAAAGATCAAGTGACATCTCTGTCATCATCTTATCTAGGTTTATCAAGTGATTTAAATTGTCCTTTTGCTGATTTATCAAAACTCTTTCAAAAGCTGTTTTAATTGTTTTATTCTCTTTCACAAATAATCCATGAGTTACATGGGTTACATAAGGAGGGGTTACAAATCTCTGTCTGGGGAATGACAGTTAAGGATTTGGGGAGGGGTTTTGTTTTTAAATCCCATAAAAAAGTAGTGGACCACATCACTACTGAGTCATAGCTATTTTTTCACATTGTACTCAAATTAAATTGGGTGAGAATGGATAGGGAGGAATTCTTCATTTAATTTTAAATAATATTTGGTTTTCAAAAATGGATTTGGATTGCAAAAGTCAGAGTATCCTCTTGTGGATGGGTGAGACTAAAGCTGAGATCACTGAAGATAATAGTGTTCAGTCCTTGGCTTTTCCACTATCACTCTTCTGAGTTATTAGATACACATTAAAAGATTATTTATCCTACACATGTTGTGGAGGTCTATTTTTCCCTCTATCTCTCTCTTAACAAAAAGAAGCTCTAGTTAAGTTCATTACTGATCCTTACCAAAGCCAATATTGAGAGGCAAGATTTTTGCTGATTTATCATAGCCTAAGCTTCCTCTAACATTTTCCCATTTCAGCTCTTATAATATGTAATGCTAATTTCACTGGATTTTCTGGGTCATTTTAGGGAGGGAAAAATAAAAGAAAATGTACAGAAATATTCACATGTGCTATAAAAGTTCATTAAAGAGTGACAATTTTCATATACATGAATACATATGTATATGTACATAAATATATATATATGAATAGGCACATTTGTGTGTATCTCATTCAAAAAAGTCATGAAACATGGGGAATCAAAATGTATTATAATCTTTTATATCACAAAAGATTTAGGCATTATAACTTTTAAATGATCCTTTTGCTGAATTTTTCCAAAGGTTTTTATAAGTCCCCTATAATTTCTTTCATTAGGAAAATAAAACAAGAAGTCATGGTCCTTGATCTACAGTTGAGTAGAAAAATATACACATATAAAACAATTAAAGAACAATAAAACAAGTTCAAGTCTCTATTATACAAAATTCAGAAGTGTGCATAATTTTATTTCATTGTCCACTGTCCAGAGGCCAGTCCAAGTAAGAGATACCACATATACAAATGCACAGAAAAGGGTAGAAGTATGCGTGCATATTTCAATATACCTATTGTATAATACAGGAGCAGTACAGTAAAAGGAGCAGAGGCCTGGTGAAGAAATAGTAAGAGAGAAAGCTCACAAGGGAGGAGAAATGTTATCTAAATCTATATATTAAACATATTAAAACCAAAAGTTAAGTTGAAATCTTTTCATAAATTTCTACCCAATTTAGAAGCCTGGATATCAGTTTGTCATTTGTAGAATTTACCATTTCCAATTGTGATTTTGTATTTCTATGTCTTTATTTAACTAAATCTATGCTGGGCACCAGCAAAGCAGAGTGTGGTATATTCGTTTTTGTTTTAATTGTTTAACTGACAGCCAACATAATGCTCTCGTTTCTAAGGAAATGAAAGAGCAAAGTTGTCCATTCTTGCTCTGATTCCACAGTCAAAAGCAGCTGGAGTTTATACAAAGGTTCAGACAGTTCAGACCAAATTGGAGCAGGTTATTTTCCTTTTCCACTTCTGACTGTGAAAGACCTGGTGCCAGGTTATCATTTCCAGAAAACATCTATGCCAGAAAAACCTGCAGATAGAGACTTTTTTCCTTTCTGAATTGTTAGCTGGTCTCGCAGCACATTTTAAATGTAACCTTTTTAATCCCTGCATTTGCAATTAGAGATTAAAATTCCATTCCAAGAGCCATTCGGCAGATGGCAAAGCATGAAAAAACTGAAGGTAGTTTAAAATTGTATTTATACAGAACACCAGATGAATTTGCCAGGCTGTTTCTTCCTGAGTTTATATATTCACTTGTGAAAATTGATTGTTTAAGATGTAGATTTCATTTGCAGGGATTTAGCATTTTTATAGGATTTTAAAGCATCAATTAATCCATCTCTTTTGTTCAGCACACTTGCTTTAAATATGGAAGGAAAATCTATATTTAAAGGAACTGCTTCTTAAGAAGATTAAGTCACCTGTGCAAGGGTCACCAAGGTTCAGAAAGGCCACACAATAATAAAATGGACAGGCCACTGAACCAATGCATCACATCGTAGGCCATGTAGGCAGTCTGATTCTTAATTAAGATTTTTCCTTTAGGGGCGCCTGGGTGGCTCAGTGGTTTGGGCCGCTGCCTTCGGCTCCAGTCATGATCTCAGGGTCCTGGGATCGGGTCCTGCGTCGGGCTCTCTGCTCGGCGGGGAGCCTGCTACCCCCTCACTCTCTCTGCCTGCCTCTCTGCCTACTTGTGATCTCTCTCTGTCAAATAAATAAATAAAATCCTAAAAAAAAAAAAAAAAGATTTTTCCTTTAGGTTCCCCCAAAAGCTTTTGTGAAAATCCTTATGGCTTTTCAATGTTTATTGACATATAACAGAGTCAGAGAAATGCACAAATCATAAATATATAGCTTATGAAAAATTTTAAAAGTGAGCATACCCACATAAACACCTTCCAGAACAAGAAATAAAAAATTGCTCCTACCCTAGAAGCCTTCCTTGCTGTGCTCCATCCCAAGTTATTTCCTTCCCAACAAAACCACCATCCTAATTTTAGCAGCAAAAATTACATTATATCTTACTGAAATTCATGTAAGTAGAGTCAGTATTGAGTAATTTGTGTTTGGCTTTATTCACGCATTTTATTTAAGATTCATCCACTCTACTGCATGCAGTGATATATTTGTTCATTGTCACTTCTGTATGTAAGTTTATTTCATAAATATTTCATAATTTATCCATTTACTATTGATGAGGTTTGGAGATTTTTTTCTAGTTTGGAGGGATTATAAATCGTGGGTTTGTGTTTTTTTAAGATTTTATTTATTTATTTGACAGACAGAGATCACAAGTAGGCAGAGAGGCAGGCAGAGAGAGAGAGGGAGAAGCAGGCTCCCCACCAAGCAGAGAGCCTGATGTGGGGCTCAATCCCAGGACCCTGAGATCATGACCTGAGCTGAAGGCAGAGGCTTAACCCACTGAGTCACCCAGATGCCCCAAAAATGGTGCTTATATGATCATTTTTAATACATGTTTTTGGTGAACATATGTATGCATTTCTGATAGAATTAGACCTACTTATGGAACTGGTCGCAGTTTTCCTTGACAGCACTGGACATTGTTGGTTTCTTTCCCTTTAGCAATCAGGTAAATATATAATGGTTTTCTATTGTAATTTTGATTTGTACTCCCTGATAACTAATTGAGCACACTTCCATAGTCATTTGTTAAGTTTTTGTTGAAGTCATTTGGCCATTACTAATTCATCTTTTTTTTTCCCCCATTTTATTTATTTTTTTCAGCGTAACAGTATTCATTATTTTTGCACAACACCCAGTGCTCCATGCAAAACATGTCCTCCCTATTACCCACCACCTGTTCCCCCAACCTCCCACCCCTGACCCTTCAAAACCCTCAGGTTGTTTTTCAGAGTCCATAGTCTCTTATGGTTCGCCTAATTCATCTTTTTAAAAAAATTTTCACTGGATGCAAATCTCTCTTGAGATAAATGTATTACAAATAACTTCTAACATGTGGTTTGCTTTTCCACTCTCTTGGGTTAACAAGGTCTTAATTTTTAAAAAATTCAATTCATCAATGATTTTTTTTCTATATGCATAGTGCTTTCTATGTTTTGTTTTGTTTTTGTTTTGTTTTAAAAATCATTGCCTCTCAAGTTCACAAAGTGAACCATGCTGTATTCTAGATTATTGTTTTAAATTTATTTAAATTGAGTCAACAATCCAAATTTATTTTTGTACATTGTGTCAACAGGAATTAAAATCATTATTTTCCATTTAGATATCCATTTATCTTTTATTGGAAAAATCACCCTTACTCCTTACCTTCGATGCATGGCAGTGACATCTTTTTTTTTTTTAACATCTTAATCTTATTTTATTTTTTTCAGTGTTCCAAGATTCATTGTTTTTGCACCACACCCAGTGCTCCATGCAATACGTGCCCTCCATAATACCTAGGACCAGGCTCACCTATTCCCCCTACCTCCATGCCCTCCATAACCCTCAGTTTGTTTCTCAGAATCCACAGTCTCTCATCTTGTGTCTCCCACTCCGATTTCCCCCAGTTCACTTTTCCCTTCCTTCTCCTAATGTCCTCCATGTTATTCCTTATGCTCCACAAGTAAGAAACCATATGATAATGGACTTTCTCTGCTTGACTTATATCGCCCAGCAAAATCTCCTCCAGTCCCGTGTTGATACATTGTTCACAGATCAATTGATCTTGTACATATGGGTGTATTTCTGGACTCTGTCTATTCTGCATCAACGTATACCATTTAATTGTGTAGCTTTATAAGTCTCAATATCTGGTGGAGCAAGTATTCCAATTTTGTTCTCATTCAATAATTCCTTGACTGTTTTGGTCCTCTGCCTTTCCATATAAAGAATCACTTATAAATTTCTACAAAAAAGTATAACCTACAGGGATTTTGATTGAAATTATATTGCAAATAGATTATTTTGGTGAAAGTGAACATTTTTGCAATATTTTCATTCCATTAGTATGGTATATCCATCTATTTATCGATAACTTTCTCTCAATAACATTTTGTCATTTTCTATGTAAATATACATCATTTAATCAGCTTGGTCCTAGTTAGTTGCTCTATTTTGTTATTATGTATGCCAAAGCTTCAAAATTTTATTTTCTGATTGTTTACTGCTGATATTCAAAAGTGTGTGTGTGTGCGTGTGTGTGTGTGTGTGTGTGTGTGTGTGTGTTAACTTTGATTCTGGAGAATTTACTATACCTACTTATTAATTCTGACGGTTTGCCTGTAGACTTTTTTGGATACTCTCAGTATAAAATCCTCTTTGTAAATAATACTTTTTTTCTTTATTTCATACATTTATACCTTTCATTTGCTTTTCTTTTGTAATTGCTACTGGCTAGAATTTCCAATAAAATATTTAAAAGAAGTGGTCACGGGAGTATCTGTTTTATCCTGGATCTAAGGGGAAAACAGTTCACTAATTCATCCTAAATTAAGATGTCTATTATAGATTTTTTATATTCTATAAAATTATGTGAGCTCCCTTTTTTTTTAAGATTTTATTTATTTGAGAGCTAAGAGAGAGAGCACAGCGGGGAGGGGGAAGAGAGAAAGAGAGAGAAGCAGACTCTCCACTGAGCAAGGAGCCTGATGTGGGCAGGACTCCATCCCAGGACCCAGGGATCATGAACTGGGACAAAGGCAGACGCTTAATCAAATGAGCCATGCAGGTGCCCCAGCTCCCTTTTATTCTTTATTTATGTTGAGATTTTTTTTTAATATTTTATTTATTTATTTGACAGACAGATATCACAAGTAGGCAGAGAGTCAGGCAGAGAGAGAGAAGGAAGCAGGCTCCATGCAGCGTAGAGAGCCCGATGCAGGGCTCGATCCCAGGACCCTGGGATCATGACTGGAGCTGAAGGCAAGAGGCTTAACCCACCAAACCACGCAGGTGCCCCTTTATTTATGTTGAGATTTTATCACGTGTATGTGTTCACTTTTATCAAATACTATTTTTTTATTTATTGTGATAATCATGTGTGTTTTCTTTTTAACTCTATAAATGTGGTGAAGATCAGTGATTATTCTTGAAATATTATACCTTGTATTCTTGAATTAAATACTATTTCATTATACTAAGGTAATATTTTACACATTGCTTATTTTTGGTTTCCTAATATTTTTTAAATCTTTTTTTTTAAGGTTTTGTTTATTTATTTGACAGACAGAGATCATAAGCAGGCAGAGAGGCAGGCAGAGAGAAAGGGGGAAGCAGGCTCCCCACTGAGCAGAGAGCCCGATGTGGGGCTCGATCCCAAGACCCTAGGATCATGACCTGAGCAGAAGGCAGAGGCTTTAACCCACTGAGCCACCCAGGCGCCCCTCCTAATATTTTTGTAGCATTTTTCAGTTATGTCACATAAAAAGGTTTGGTCCATAATTTTGCTATCCTCTAATGCCCCTGACAAGCTTTGATATCATGACAATGCTAGTTTTATAAAATGAGTTGACAAAAATTCTCTCTTTTTCTATCCTAAAAATAAAACTAGTGCTATTTCTTTCTTAAATTTTTTGGAAGAATTTACTTCTGAAGATCTATGTGTCTAATACTCTCTTTTATAAAATTTTAGCATTAGTTTATGTATATATTTATTTTTCAAGGGTTCATGTTTTTCCCTTGATATAGAAACAGTTAAAAATCTCTATTTCTTCTTGAATCATTTTTTTTTTAAGATTTTATTTATTTATTTGACAGAGATCACAAGCAGGCAGAGAGGCAGGCAGAGACAGAGGGGAAAGCAGACTCCCTGCCGAGCAGAGAGCCTGATGCAGGACTCGATCCCAGGACCCTGAAATCATGACCTGATCCGAAGGCAAAGGCTTTAATCCACTGAGCATCAGGCACCCCTCTTCTTGTATCATTTTTGATAACTTGTGTTTTTATAGGCTTTACCCATTTCACCTAAATTATAATATGCCTTGTTAATGTTTCTCGCTTTGTTTTGTTCTTAGGTAAGCTCTACACGGGACATAGGGCTTGAACTCACCAACCCAAGATGAAGAGTCACATCTACTACCGACTGAGCCAGCCAGGATCCCCTAAAGTTATTTTGTAATATCTTTTTTATATTTTAATGTCTGTAGGCTCTGAAGTGCTTTAATTTTCTTTATAATTTCTTTATAATTGTGCCTTCTGTTTTTTTTTTCCCATTTTATTTATTTTTTCAGCGTAACAGTATTCATTCTTTTTGCACAACACCCAGTGCTCCGTGCCTTCTGTTTTTGATTAAAAGTATTTTAATTATATTTGTGGATTTGTTTTTTTGTTGTTTTTTTTTTTCCAAAAAAGACTTTGGCATTACAGAATTTTCCCTATACAAATATTCTGTTTTATTGCTTTTTCTTTTCTATTATTTCCTTTCCCTTACTTTGGCATTACAGAATTTTCCCTATACAAATATTCTGTTTTATTGCTTTTTCTTTTCTATTATTTCCTTTCCCTTCTTTCAGTTTATCTCCTGCTTTCTTCTACAATTTTTAATTTGTTAATAAAATTATTCTTTTCAACTTCTCTTTCTCTTTTAAGAAAATATATACATTTAAGGCTACATATTTCCCTTTAAGTATGGCTAGAGCTGTATCTCACATTTTATAAGTGGTATTTTTTATCACTTAGTTTGAAATACTTTCTAAATTTTGTTTTAGTTTCTTCTTTAACCCAAGGATTATTTATAAGTATAAATTACATCTTCAAAGATTTTTTTGTTGCTGTTATTGATCTCCCACTAATTTCAGGCTGGTTGGAGAACATACTCTGTATATATAATTGCAATCTTTTGAATTTGTAAGGATTTTTTTTAGAAACCAACATACGGTCTGTGCATTTGAAATAAATGAACCCTACAGTTGTTGGTATAATGTTCTACAGATATTAATTATATCATGACATTTATAATATTTTATGTACTTGTACTAATTTTCTATTTATGTATTGAGAGAGGTGTGTCAAAATCTTCAACTATCCAACGTGAAGTGAATTACTTTTTGATGCTTTTCTTTATGCTATTGTATACCCAAAAAGAGAACTGTTATGTTTTTCTACTAAACTGATCTTTCTGTAATTATGAAATGTCTGTAGATCCAGCAATTTTTTATGATCTACTTCTTCTGAAGTTTGTATAACTATGATAGCATTCTATTATACATGGTTTGCTTCTTCTATTTCATTTAATCCTTTTATTTCAATATTTCTCTGTCTTAATACATATGGTATATCCCTTATAAATTATATATAGTCAGGGCCTGCTTTTTATCCAGACTGACAATGTTTTTTACTTGGGTGATTTAGCCTGCCTTCATTTAATTTGACTTAATATATATGGATTTATTTACTCCCTTATTCTTTGTTTTCCAATGGTCTCATCTGGTTTTTGTCCTTTTTTCTTCCTTCCTGAATTCATATAAATTAACCAACCATATTTTATTCCATTGTCACCTACCATTAGCTTTTTAGTTATACTTTATTATTTTTTTAATTATCTAAAGAAAACAAAATAAATGAGCAAAAGGAAAGAGAGAGAGGGGCAAACCAAGAAACAAAGATTTTGATTTAAAAATCAAAAGTGAAGAAAACTTAAGAAACAAAACAGATGAACATGGGGGCCAAAAAAAAAAAAAAGAGAGAGAGAGAGACAAACAGAAAAGAGACTCAACTACAGAGAACAAACTTATGGTTACCAGAGTAGAGGTGCGTGGGGGAACAGGGGAAATAGGTGATAGTGATTAAGGAGTACAGTTGTGATGAGCATCAGGTGATGTATGGAAGTGCTAAATCACTGTACTGTACACCTAAAACTAATATTACACTGTATGTTAACAAACTGGAATTCAAATATTTTTTTTAATTACCTTAAAGATTATACTACCATTCTGGCCATAAATTCTACTATGAGTTAGTACTTTGCACTACTAGGACAATGCAAGAACACCAGAACTCTTTAAATCCATTTACTCCTCTCCACTCTTTTATATAATTGTCATCTTTTGTTATTCTGATATTTATTGTTTGGAAATCAATATAAATTTAGATTTACCCATGTTTACTTTTATTGTTCTTCATTATTTACTGAATTTTTCACACTTTCATAAGAGATGATTTTCCTTCTCCTCGAATAACTCCTCTAAAATTTTCTTTTACTATGAGTCTGCTGACAATAATTTCCTTCTTTCCTGAAAATACCATTTTCTTCAAGTTTTTACTTAAATTCCAGTTAATGTACAGCATAATATTAATTTCAGGTGTAGAATTTAGTGATTCATCACTTAACATACAACACCCAGTGCTCATCACAAGGGCCCTCCTTAATCCCCATCAACCATTTAACCCACCCCCACCCGTATCCCCTCCAGTAACACTTAGTTTGTTCTCTATAGTTGAGTCTCTTTTCTGTTTGCCTCTCTCTCTTTCTCTCTCTCTTTTTTTTTTGCCCCCATGTTCATCTGTTTTGTTTCTTAAGTTTTCCTCACTTTTGATTTTTAAAAGTTAGAAGTTATTTCCTTTCATTAACTTAAGGAAATTATATTAATGTCTTCTGGATTCCATCACTTGTGCTATCTATTCATCCATCACTTATTGTTGTACTTTTGGAATTTTTTCCTAGATACTTTAAGATATTTTCTTAATCTTTGAATAGATTTTAATGAGCCCAGATATGTGTATGTATATGTGTGTTTGCTTATTATTTTGAAAATTTATACTGCTGGGTGTTTAGAGAAAAACTTCTCAAATCTGCACTGATAGCAGATTTGGAATATTCCTAGCCATCTTATCTTCAAAGACAGCTTGTATCTTATTCAATTCTCTCTTCTCCTTTTAGAACTTTTCACATTTGATAGATCTTTTTATACTGTCCCATATATCTCAAATGTCCTTTTATATTTTCCCTAATAGTTTCTATCTGAACATTTTCAATTCATCTGTCTGCAGTAAGTTTTATCTTCTGCCATTAAATCAAACTAATGAGTTTATAATTGCCATTTTATTTTTTTAATTCCAGAATTTCCACATGATTCATCATCATTGATTCTAATGTTTTATTCTCCACATTCTTATTTATTTTTTTGAACATAACAACGACCTATTTTCAAGTCCTGAACTCCAAATTTTTGTACTGCTGAAATCAGGATTCTTTTTTTTTTTTTTTTTTTTTTTTTATTTATTTGACAGACAGATATCAAGTAGGAGGAGAGGCAGGCAGAGAGAGAGGAGGAAGCAGAGCCTCCTGCTCAACAGAGAGCCGGATACGGGGCTCGATCCCAAAACCCTGGAATCATGACCTGAGCCAAAGGCAGAGGCTTTAACCCACTGAGCCACCTAGGCGCCCCTAAAATCAGGATTCTGATAGAAACTCTGCTTAGACTTTTAGACTACCTTCCTTAATGTTTGCCCTTCTGGCCTTCTGGCCTACCCAGAATGTACCTCCATTGGGAAAGAATCACAGAATGCCAGGTCCATTGGATTGTCGTTGTTCTCTTCTCTCTAGAAACTTGCCTCTTAAGTCCTGACTTCCTTAAAGCCCTGAATTCTCTTTTATCTACTCAACTTCAGAACACATGCAAAAGGTCTGAGCCACTGCTCTCTACCAATACCAATACCACTTAGGAAAGAGAGAACACATTTAAGGAAAAGTAGAAGAGAGCCTTCACCTTTTCAGCAGGCTCCGAATCCTCAAGTCCTGAATATTTTGGTTGCTTTAAAATGACTTTTGTATTTTTTACTCAGCTCTTATAATTGTTCTCCATAAAAGACTGGTCACATACAAGCTATTCTAATAACCAAAGGAGAAATCACCTAGCTTATACTTTTGCAAAACTTCAAAGTGTGAAGCTGTAAGATAGACCAAGAAAAATCAGTTTATCTCTGGTCACTTCTCATAACTCATTAAAAAAAAAAAAAATTACACATTCAAAAGTATAAACTGGTAATCAGTGTGGGCAGAAGGGAGGGATTTTACTATGTGGAATAAAAGACCTATTTTTAAATCCCAGTAATTAGATTCAATAGCTCTAGGTCCATGGTTAGTCACATAAACTATCTAAGTATTGGTTTTCATCTATCTATAAGAATAAAAATTAATGAGATTAAATGGTGTTTAGGATGCAATGCAAGATACCAAAGAAATTCAGAAAGTTTCAGACATATTTTTATTAAAAAAGGATCAGAATTTGACATACACTAACCTGCTCCACACATAAGAACAAGCCTTTGTGGGTTCTGGGAAGTTATTTTTCAATGAGTTTTTTATTTACTCAAAACATATATAACTAAAATATGAAGTATGTAAAAGGAAAAAAGAAAAATGAATAGACTATGGCAAATAAAGAGATTAAGCTAGTAATTAAAAAGAAATACCCACATACAGGGGCGCCTGGGTGGTTCAGTGGGTTAAAGCCTCTGCCTTCAGCTCAGGTCATGATCCCAAGGTCCTGGGATCAAGTCCCACATCAGGCTCTCTGCTTGGCAGGGATCCTGCTTCCTCCTCTCTCTCTGCCTGCTTCTCTGCCTACTTGTGATCTCCATCTGTCAAATAAATGAATAAAATCTTTAAAAAAAAAAAGAAAGAAATACCCACATACATAAAAAAAATCCCAGTTACAGATGATTTCACTGGTGGATTCTGCACTTAAAGAATCAAAAAGACATTATAAGATAAGAAAACCATGGACCATTATCTCTTAAGAATACAGACACAAAAATCTTCAAAGAAATACTAGCATTCCAAATTAAACAACATATGAAAAAAGATTATACACCATGACCAACTAGAATTTATCCCAGGAATGCAAAGTTGGTTTAATACAGAAAAATCTATTACTGTAACAGACCATATCACAGATAAAATTAAAAGCCAAAAGCCATATAATCAACACTAAATTGCAGAAAAAGTATTTGACAAAATCTAACACTATTTCACAATTTAAAAAAAAATCTAGGCATAGAAGGAAACTTGCTTAACATGATAAATATCATCCATGAAAAACCTACAACTAACAGCTACTTAATTATGAAAGAGTGGCTGCTTTTGCCTAAAAATCAGCAACAAGATAAGAATGTCTGCTCTCTTTACTTTTATCAAACATTGTACTGGGAGTTGTAGCCAGGACATTAGGACAAGTAAATGAAAGGTATCTAAATTAGAAAAGAAGAAATAAAATTATCCCTAATCAGAGATGACATGATCTTGCATACAGTAAGTTCTACATAATCTACTATTGGAACTAATAAATCAGTTCAGCAAAGTTACAGGATACAAAATCAATATAAAAAATTAATCATATTCCTATTATCTAGCAATAAACAATACAAAAATAAAATTAAGAAAATTACATTTACAATAGCATCAAAATGAATAGTGCTGCTTAGAAATAAATTTAACAAAAGAAGTATAATATTCATATCCTGAAAACTACAAAACACTGTTCAAAGAAACTAAAGATACTCTAATATGAATGGAAAGACATCCCACAGTCACGGGTCAACAGCTGTAATATTGTTAAGATGGCAATATTTTCCAAACTGATTTACAGATTCCATGAAAATTCTAAGGAATCCCAGATAGATTCTTTGCAAAAATGAACAAGTTGATCCTAAAATTTATATAGAAACTCTAGGAACTCAGAATAGCCAAAACAGTCTTGTAAAAGTTACTACAAAACAACTGTAATGAAGGCAGAATTGTAGTGGGATGCAGCATAGGATGTAGCATGGGATGTACATATAGATGAAAGGAATACAATTGAGTGTCCAGAATTAAGCTTTGGGGGGGGTCTGGGTGGCTCAGTGGGTTAAGTCTCTGCCTTCGGCTCAGGTCATGATCTCAGGGTCCTGGGATCGAGCCCGCAACGGGCTCTCTGCTTGGTGGGGAGCCTGCTTCCTCCTCTCTCTCTCTGCCTGTCTCTCTGCCCACTTGTGATCTCTCTCTGTCAAATAAATAAATAAAATCTTTAAAAAAAAATAAAAGAAAGAAAGAAAGAAGCTTTGGATTTGGCAGAGGTTTCACAGACATGACCCTAAATACAAGCAACAAAAGAAAGAAGAGATAAATAAAACTTCATGAAAACTAAAAAAAACACACACCTTACATAATGGGAGAAAATATTTGCAAATCCCACATTTAACAAGGTACTTGTATCTAGAATATATAAAGAACTCTCACCACCCAAAAATAAAAATGTAAATAACCCAATGACAAAACAGATGAAAGATTAAATGGACATTTCTCAAAAAAAAAGATATTAAAATGATCAAAAGCTCATTTAAAAAGATACATTATCACTAGTTATTAGGGAAATGCAAATCAAAACCACAATGACATACCACTTCAACCCAGGAAACTGGCTAAAGTCAAAAAGTCAGATATTGGGGAGGGTAAGTGCTATCGTGAGTGCTGTGAAGTGTGTAAACCTGGCGATTCACAGACCTGTACCCTTGGGGATAAAAATACATTATATGTTTATTAAAAAAAAAAAATTTGGAAGGGGAGGCGAACCATAAGAGACTATGGACTCTGAAAAACAACCTGAGGGTTTTGAAGGGTCAGGGCTGGGAGGTTGGGGGAACAGGTGGTGGGTAATGGGGAGGGCACGTTTTGCATGGAGCACTGGGTGTTGTGCAAAAAGAATGAATACTGTTACACTGAAAAAATAAATAAAATGGGAAAAAAAAAAAGTCAGATAACGGGAATTTATAACGACAGAGAAACACTGAAACCTCCATACATTGCTTGTGGGAACTTGAAGTGGTGTGGCTGCTTTGAAAAATAGTTTGGCAATTCCTTAAAAAATTAAACATACAATTACTATTTTACCAGGAAATTTTACTCCTAGGTTTATACCAAAGAGAAATAAACACATGTATCCACACAAAAAGTTATTCCCAAATGCAGCATTATTCATAATATCCAAAATGTGGAAACCATCTAAACTTCCATTAATATATGGTATAGTATGTGGTATATGTGAATAAACAAAATGTGGTATAGCCATGATATAAAATATTATTCAGCACTAAAAAGGAACAGAATACTGATACATGCCTCAACATGGATTAACCTTGAAAACATTATGCTAAATAAAAGAATATGGTCACAAAAGATCACACATTATTTGATCCTATTTTTATGAAATGTCCAGAATAGGCAAATCTATAAAGACAGAAATTAGTGATTGTCTAGGGATGAAGGGAGGTGTGAGGATTGAAAGGTGATAGCTAAAGAGCATCCTTTCAGGGCAATTTCAGTGCTCTAAAATTGTGGTGATTCTTTGTACAATTCTGGAATATACTAGAAACCACTGAATTGTATAGTTTACATGGGTAACTGCTATGATATGATAAATTATGTCTTACTAAGCTGTTACCTGCCTCCACCTCAAAAGAGCGTATGTATATTCAGCACTGGCACTAGGTACTACAAGAATTTAAAATATATTAATTACTGGTTTTCATAATTATAATAAGACCTATGGAAAGAAGACACAGATACATTTTTTTATATTAAACACCACACTCAGAACACATCTGCCTTATTTTTAGACCCTAAATTTCAGTGGTTTTTAAACTACTGACATGTATAAAAGTAGGATATATCTTAAAATCAAGGTATAATTTAATGTAGGTTACCACTCTTCCTAAGAACTATTAGTTATTTTTCTTCAGTAACTTAGAATCAAACAAAACGTAATGGAAAACAATTTGTGTTACACAGGTCAAAGCACATTACAAATTCATGCAAGAAGTCTCATACTATTGAAATCTGAAATGGTCAGAGAGAAGCCTTTGTCAAGATTTGGGCTCAAAGAAATCTTTGAAGAATAGGCAATGTGCAGATTGTGAGAAAAAGCAAGAAAAAACTTTCAAGCATTTTTTATGGAATTTCTGCAAATGCCTATACTTTTAAAATTCCGTTTTGCTTCTACTTCTGTGTCCTTGCTTTTAAACATATTGGACACATACATCTGCTGCATATAATTATCCAAATAAAGAATGAGGTCCATGTCTTTCTCTTTATAAGTCACGCATACTACCAATATAAATACTTCACGCCATTCAAGAAAAAAACAAAAAAAATAAAGCATTTTTAAAATAAAAGATGAGGGAATTAAAATTCCCTGATCATCTATTGTCCTACTCATACATAAGCAACAATTGTATTTATAGGAAATCTAAGTTCATATGATGATTTTATATTTTACATAATTTATTTTATCTTCCTCAAATACTATATCACCAGCTACACAACTAACTAATCCCACAAAACAACACAGGATAAGCCCATGCATTATTTCCTTTAAAAACTGGACAAATAATGTAATTGTTAAGAGCCTGGGCTGATTTCAAAGTCAAAATCCTGTCATTAATACCTGTAAGAGCTTGTGCATGTCTCAATTTCCTCATCTTAGAGTGAGAATAATAATTATCATCTAGCTGGGGAAAAATGGATTTGTTTTCATGGTCCTCATATGAACTGGGTATGAGAGCTACCATCCAAATAAAAGAGCACTAAACCAGAGCTGACGCAGACTTTAGGTAAATGGATTTATGTAGTTGAAGAAAACCAGATAAAGCTGTAAATATACTTTCTGCTTCCAGATAGGGATATAGGTTTGAGATAATATGATTAAGTTTGGTTTCAGAACCATAAGTGTCCCATTACTGTAAAAATTCCCTTAAAAGGCAATACAGATACTGTTTATAAAACGTTCTGAACAGTGACAGAAAAATGACTGTGGCACAGCGAAGGTGATATTCTCTGGTCTAGCAAAATCCTTCTTGTCAGTGCATCTGGGTGATCACCCGTTAGAGACTCTGGAACACAGTGAGATCTATGCTAAGATGTGCTGAAACTGGTCCTGCTGTCTCTCAGCATCCACCTCACATATACAAAGATTCTGTAACCTTGACTACGCAGGATCACAATCTAACCTATAAAGGATGTTTGTGTAAGTACCAGATCTTCCCAGGATCCATAACCTCATACGGTGTCGTGCACACATTACCACATAATGCATTTAAAATGCTTAGCAGGGGGCGCCTGGGTGGCTCAGTGGGTTAAAGCCTCTGCCTTCAGCTCAGGTCATGATCTCAGTGTCCTCAGATCAAGCCCCGCATCTCATCGGGCTCTCTGCTCAGCAGGGAGCCTGCTTCCTCCTCTCTCTCTCTCTGCCTGCTTCTCTGCCTACTTGTGATCTCTGTCTGTCAAATAAATAAATAAAATCTTTAAAAATAAATAAATAAATAAAATGCTTAGCAGGATGCCTGTTACCGAGTAAACCCTAAATAAACAATAGTTAAGACGATGATGAACGTGATGACGTTAATTATGAACAGACGCACAGACGACGTCACATTCTACTTTAGTGGATGATCAATAAGACAGAGTGGGGGGAGATGCTTCTTTTACTCTTCTAAAAGCTACTGGCATGAAAGAATAGGGATTTTAATTAGTTTAATCTTGCCTCTCATTTTAAAGAATTTTAAAATAATATAATTAAAGGCAAAGTGGTGGTCCAAAGATTACATCAAGGAACACTTCTTTTTTTCCTTTGTCTTTTAACTAAAAGCTGAATGACAGATATTAAGCTAGAATCCAACATTCCAAAAGTGGTAATTTTTGTGATTCAGAGCCAGTCTGTGTTCAATGTTGAACACAACAATGGTTCAATGACTTAGAAGACAACCCTGCGAGATCATCTGGAAGACATAGATACAAAATCTAAAGGACCCTCAGAATGAAAGTAATACATAGGAATGAATTACTGCAAGCTTCTGCTGCTGTCTCATCTTATAGTAAAGTTCTGCCATTACCAGCTCTGTGGCCTCAGGCAAAATACTTAATCTCGGGGCGCCTGGGTGGCTCAGTGGGTTGAGCCGCTGCCTTCGGCTCGGGTCATGATCTCGGGGTCCTGGGATCGAGTCCCACATCGGGCTCTCTGCTCAGCAGGGAGCCTGCTTCCCTCTCTCTCTCTCTCTCTCTGCCTGCCTCTCTACTTGTGATCTCTCTCTGTCAAATAAATTAAAAAAAAAAAAAAAACAAAACTTAATCTCTCTGTCTCATTACACTCATAAAATGAGGCAAGTAGAAGCTACCTCATAAGTTGTATGGGCATTATTATTATCATTTTGCCATTATAACCATTATCAAAAATGTCTTAATTTAAAAAGATGGAAGAAAATGAAGCCGATGTTATTCAGAAGTCATGACATTGTGTCTATCTTCTTTTCCAGCTTCAAAAAGCCCTCAACTCTTCCTATATCTCAGGTAAATCAAAATATTAATTTCTCCTTAATTACATTCTAATTCATTCATTCTCAAACATTAGTTAAGCACCTACTATCTTTCAGAGCTCTGAAATATAACAATGAAACAACATTTCAGTTCTCAGGAGATTTACAATCTGGTAAAAAGCTATTATTACACCATTACTGACATTGTTCCCTTAATCTAAACATAATTCTCTACTATTATCCTGAATAGTCAGGAAACATCTTCCAACATACTGGAAAACTCTGAATCTATCTACCCTCCTTCTCTTGTTACAATTTTTAAAATCTTGAATATAGTGCTTAAAATACTGGGTCACAGAGAACAATCAGTTATATAAATGATAAATCCCATTATGGAAAGGATGATGTGTTTCATTTTTATATAGGGTCTTATGTCTGTTTATACCACAGCACTACTAAGCTGTATCTATCACCAGACATTATATATAAGTAAATACACATGCACATAATAATAATACCTCTACTCTTTTGGCATTTTATATTTTCAAAATACTTTCTCACACATCTCTCTTTTAACCTCACAGTAACTTCTAAAATTTATAAATGTGAAAGAAAAGAATAGTGCTTTATTGAGTTGCCAAAAGACAGAACTAGGGAGTCTAGAAAAAAAGACTTCCCACTTCAGTTCCAGTGATTTTTCTACCATGATCCCATGACCTCTTCTAAGAGATATCTTACAATCTTGTCAATATTCAGATGGGCTTTGAAGAAACATTTAAGCAGACTGTTAGTCAGAAATGAGAAAGATCAGGAGAAGGAAAGATTCACTACCTTTTTAGAAAGAATAAAAAACTACGTTAGTAAATGACAAGCCTAAACTCAAAAGACAATTCCAAACCAGTAACTTTTGACACTACTTACCTGCTAAAATATGACTTGAGTCAAAACTTTCCCACCTGTAGGAGCTGCCAAAACCTTTGACTTTGTATTTGTAGCACTAAGGGTCAGGGCTATGTTCATCTCCCAAAAATAAACCTTATGATATTAGTTACTATACTCATAAAAGGTATGGTTTGTTTTCCTATATACACATATACATACACGTGTGTGTGTGTGTGTGTGTGCATGTGCGTGTGTGTATGACTCTGTCTTGGTACAGAAGAAGTACTAGACAAGTTCATAGTTCAGAGAGCTATCTCACAAATATTCTCCACTTTCAATACTGTGATTCTCACTGAAGAAAGGGGCAACTGGACAGGATCCAGCGACTTGAGACTGGGATTCATGAACTACCATCTTAGATCTTAGAACTACCATCTTAGACAATTCTTTCTGTTATCTAATCTCTTCTTTTTTTGGAAAATCAATTGTGATTTAAATAGTTATTTTTCTTTTTTTTTTTTAAATAGTTATTTTTCAACATGTATGTTTGAACATTCTGGTCAATGGTGGCCTAGAAATAAATGTATGCTTAAAAAAGCACTTGGGTCGGGGCACCTGGGTGGCTCAGTGGGTTAAAGCCTCTGCTTTCGGCTCAGGTCATGGTCCTGGGGTCCTGGAATGGAGCCCCGCATCAGGCTCTCTGCTCAGCGGGGAGCCTGCTTCCCTCTCTCTGCCTGCCTCTCTGCCTACTTGTGATCTCTGTCTGTCAAATAAATAAATAAAATCTTTTTTAAAAAAAAAGCACTTGGGTCAATCAAGGGGAATATAACGACCTAAAACAGTAGGTTGAAATAATCATGTTCTACATTTTCAAAGACTAACAGATATAAGACTTTCCTGATTTCCATCGACCTCTGTTCTTTTACGTGGCCACTCCTTCCACATTTGGATAAGCTCACACCATGAAGAAAGAACTTTTTCCACTGCTACCTAACATCACTTGCTTCTAAACTCAGGGTTGATGACAGTAAATGGTATATTATTATCTGTTTAAAAAAAAAAAAAAGCAGGGGGTGGGGGGCTTTGTAGTTGAGTTGGGGAGATGGTGGGTGGAGGGAGAGACAAGAGTGGAGGGAGTAAGAAGATGACAAATTCTAAAGAAGAGATCCCCATCTGCTGGAAATTTGCTAGGTCCAAAATATAGCCCACATACACACTAAATGTTGCCCTCTTGTCTACCTCTACAACTTTGCACAACTACTTTCCAAAAAGACCTTACTCTCCACGCATTGTTTCCAAACTTTCTCAAGTTTTAATTATCAATTCACATGATAAGTCTAAAACCAAGTGTGGAACCAGATTTACTACAGTGTGGGCAAGGGTCTGTGCATAAAATATCAGCCCTGTTGGCCAACTGGCAGTTCTCTTTGTTTGTACATTCTTGCAATTACTTCCAGGTCATTAGGCCCATCTTGAGTACATATTTTACTGTCATTAAGAAAAGTGGTTTAATGATATTCAGTGATTATGAAATTATAGCAATAAAAGAGGGGAGGCCAGCAAGGAAAAATTATAGGCATTGAATTTCAGCTAGATTTTGAAAAATTTGAGCTAAATTTTATAAGACAGAAATATTAAGAAGAAAACCATCTCTTTGATACTTTATCAGCAGATGTGTCTTATTAAACAAAAGTATATTGAGGGCCTATACTGAGCCAGACATTGTTCTAGGTGCTAAAAGTAGGGCTCTGGATAAGATAGACAAGGCTCTCAGTCCATAGAATTTATTTCTAAGTGAGCTGAAATAGGCAGATGAACACATGTACCAGAAGCTATTCACTAGTCATTTAAGTGCTATGAAGAAAAAAACTAGGTAATATAATAGACCTAATATAGAAGTCTTTCCTGAGGTCTCACACTAAAACTTAGACCTAAATGACAAAAAGTACCCAGTTGTTTAGAAATAAAGTAAAAGCTGGGACAGCTGGAACAAAGGCTTTGGAAACAGCAATAAATTTAGCATAACAACAACAAAAAAAGGTCAATATGACTAAAGCATATTGACCTACAGGAAGGGGTTGGAGCAGTCAGGGACTAGACTGTGTAAGACCTAATAGATTCAAGTACTGTATTAAATATTTATTGAAAACCTAGTATGTGCCAGGCACTATGCTAAACTCTAGGGGTTGTATCAGTAAACAAAAAGGACAAATTCCATGACTGCAGGGAGCTTACTTTCTAGTTGTTACAGATAATAATCAGTTTTAAAAATAGATAAAAAAAAAAGAATGGGATAAAGAAAATAACTGGTACATGGCAGAAGTGTGGGGAGGCATGCTGTATTATATAGGGTAGTGTGGTAGATGAAGGATGACTAAAAATTCTTTGCCACTCCTTATACGGAGATGTTGAATCTGATTCCATTACCCTTGAACCTGGGCTAGCTTTGATCACTTACTTGACCAGCAGAATACAGTAAAAGTGATCTTCTGAAACTTATAAGGCTAGAACACAAGAATCCTTGCAGCTACTCTCTCTTAAAACACTCTCTCTGGGAACTCTGAGAGCACCGGATATGTCACGTTTTTACTCTCTGGTTACGGTAGGCAGCATCTCAAATGGCTCCCCATGATCACAACTTCCTAATATTCATATCCTTGTGTATTCCTCTTCCCTTGAGTATAAATTGGACCTAGTGACTCACCTCTTACAAACAGAATACCACAAACAGATTTGGCTGTCACTCCCAACATTAGGTTATAAAAACTGTTTTCCATCTGGCTTGCTCTCCCTTGCTCTCCCTTTCCTAGACCCCTCACCACAGGGAACCCGAACCGCTATGTTTTAGTCAATCAAGGAAAAGGCCCATGAACCAAAGACCTCATGTCTGTGACCAACAACCAAAAAGACTTAAGACCTGCCAACAACTTCCTGAGTTGGAAGGTCTTCCTCCCTAGCTGAGTCTTGAGACAAAACCCCAGAAAACACTGTGATTGCAACTTTGTGAGAAACCCTGAGCCAGAGAACTTAACTAAGTTCCACCTGAATTTTTGACCCACATAAACTGTGATTTAATAATGTTTGTTACTTTAAGCAACTATGTTTTGGTATAGTCTGTTAAACAGCAACAAACAACTAATATACTAGAAAACAATCCTAGTTTATGCCAGCCTTCTGTTCATTCTTGCCCAAGTTCCAGGCACGTGAGTGAAGCCTTCTTAAGAGTGAATTCCCCAACAAAACACCACTCAATGACCTCTGTCAATGCCAACTGCAATAGAAAATTCCTCCAGCCAGGCTATGCCCAAATTTCTGACGCACAAAATTATAAGCTATAATAAAAATGGTGATTGTTTTTAATAATGTACTATATGCTGGCTAACTGAACATAATAAAAAATAAATTTAAAAAAAGAGTTAACATTAAAAAATGGTGGTTGTTTTAAGCCATTATGTTTTGGGGTGCCTAATATGCAACAAGAGACAACTGGACTAGGTGGTCAGGAATACCTCTTTGATAAGATGACAGCTGAAGAAACATCTGAAAGAAATAAGGGAGTGAGACATGCCAGTATCAGGCAAAGAGAATAACTAGTAAAGGACCTACATGAAAGCATACTTGGCACGTTCAAGGTACATCAAGTGGACCTCTGGCTAAAGTGGAGTAAGTAAAAAATAGAGAAGATGAAGTGGTAGGAGATGAGCTCAGAGAGGAAGCAGCATGGCAGATCATGAAGGCCATTAAAGGACTGGCATTTGCTGTGAGTGAATTGCAGAATTTTGAGCAGTAGCTCGGAGTTTTGAGTAGAATATTCTATCATGAAATTCTGTCTTTTAGTCCTTCTCCCTTCACTTATAATAGTCATGACCAAATAGTGAAAGCCACACACCTATATGAGAAACCCTTCATAGCATCAAGCACCCAACAACAACCAGTCATTTTCAAACTTGTCCTCAAAGAATGGCTCATGGACTCTGGAGTCTGTATGTGGCCTGTGCCTTCACTTCTTCCCATCCTTCTTCTTCGCCTGGTCATATACAGCACCAATGCTTTCATTTTTGGAGTGTTTACATTAACTTGAAGTTGTTAACCTAGTTGTGTTGCAGAATGTTTCAGACAGTGCCAGAGGCTATAAATAAATAACAGTTATTTCAGGTCTGCCTGGCAAACAAGCGCGTGGATTCTGTTGAGGCCCCAGAGAATATGACTGCTGCAGTGCTGAATACCTCAAACAGGACTAAAAGCAGGTTTCTCAAGGAATACTAAGCAGACACACTCCAGGTGACACAGTTATGTCTCCCATCAACATATATCTCCTGATGGCCACCAGGACCAATAAATAGATCTCTCTGTCATATGCACTTAGAATAAACTGGAGATAACCAGAGCCCAATTATTTCACATTACCAACCAGATTTCTTATCTCTCCTCAAACTTTAGCAACTGACAAATAACCAAAATGAAGTTTCCCATGGATTTTTTAAAATTTATGCTGTCACCTAGAGCAGTGGGTCCCAAAATTTTCAATAAGCAAGACCTATTTTTTAACATCTCATTAAGTACCAGTAACTAGTTATATACACTTGAACCAGGTATTTCGTCTCTCTGTGCCTTGGTTTCTACACTTGTAAAATGGAAATGAAACTACCTATGATAGAGTTAATGAGCATTTAATGCTTAGGAAAGTACCTGACCTATAGTTAACAGTCAACAAATATTAGTTCATCATCATTTATAAATAGCACTGACTACTCTCTCCACTCAATAGTAGTTAGAAATGGTTTTTTCCAAGAAAAAGTCTTGACCATGTTACAATAAATTCAGGAGCACTTATAAGTGAATTTATAATTCATTATTCATTAAAGAATTACATATCCTTGAAACGCAGTACATATTTAACAAAGAAACAGTGATGATTGAGTTAGTTTAGCCTCAAGAGTATCTGATCATCATAGAGTTTGTGAATCTCTGACCCAGGGAAGAGAGCACTTTTACTTCCATCCACTGTATCTATATTGCTAGTATTATACAATGAAAATTGTTGCTCAGAACTGTGACACCCTGCCCCAGAAAGTGTCTCACTTAGCAAATAACATAATTTTAAAATACATTAGTGTGTTTTAAGAGAAAGGTGCAGATAATTTGAATTTGGAACTCTTGAGCAACAAAACTGAAACAAAACAAAAATGTCCTTCAGCTTCACTTTCAATTATGTAGTAAATTCAACTAATCAGAATTCCACCTTCTTTGGCACCATAGCTGGTTAAAATTCGTAACAATGCCACCTCACTAAAGCACCTCAGTATGCAAACTGACAACCCACTGCTTGGTCTATATACTTCTTATCATAGGCAACTCCATCTTCTGACAAAATGTCACCTTATATATAGACTACAAGCCATGGAACATGGCTAAGCGTGGTCAATTTCTCCTCTGGCAGATTTCTGATCTCCTTATAACAAGTAAACTAATTCATAGAAAAATAACTTCTCTCTCATCTGATATAATTGTGAGTTTATACAATAATTTCAAATAAAAGTGGAGGTACAACTTTCTGATTTACTGAACATCTACAATGTTCTAATGTGGAAGAAAAAGTAGAGGAGACAACTGAAAATGTCATCCAATCATATTCACAAGTTAAGTGGTAAAACTATATAATATACTATAAATCTGAATTACAACAACACTTTAGTTACTAGATAAAAACTGCCTTTATCTAGTTTAACTTCAATAACTTTTTGGATTTTACACAGTAGAAGAGAGAAATATTCTCCAATGAACTATAACAGAACAAATTTGTAAAGAAGCAAAATATATTTTAGGAAAAAGGAAAAAAAGAATAAATGAATATGGCTTTGGTGTGGGAACTATTCATAGTATCATTAAAGAATCTACTCATTTTTATTAATTTTTCCTTCATAACCATTTTTGCATTTGCCTTTCTTAGGAACAAGAGATTCTTTATAGACAAACCAAAGTGTAAAATTAAATGCTATTGTGACATCTAATTACTAAGAATAATTCTGTCTTATGAACAAGAGAACATATTACGTTCATCTTTAGCACTGAACCTGGTTCAAAATGTTGACTATTTTTTCTTCCCCAAATCAGCTGCTCACACCCATTTAAAATCCCTGTCTGTTATCATGCTTGTCTTGGAATTCCATGTCTATCTATAGGCGGCTATTTGAAGATAGAAATGGACTAGTGATGCCAGATGCCATACCTAGGTATTTATTCCAAGAAACTCCTTTAAAAAAAATTGTATTTATTTATTTGACAGAGAGAGAGAGATCACAAGTAGGCAGAGAGGCAGGCAGAGAGAGAGGGGGAAGCAGGCTCCCTGCTGAGCAGAGAGCCCCACGCGAGGCTTGATACCAGGACTCTGATATCATGACCTGAGCCGAAGGCAGAGGTTTAACCCACTGAGCCACCCAGGTGCCCCTAATCTAAGAAACTCTTTACAGTATGGGTTAATTATCTCTCATCTCACTTCCTGTTACCACTTACTCAATTAAATACAAATTTGAATGGAATAAGCAGTTTTCTCCCCGCACAAATGTTTGTTTTTAGCCTAATGCTCTTTCCAAGCAACTGGCTGCCATGGTGGCAAGTACTTTATATAGAGTGTCTCAGAGTGAGCAAAAAATCATTAAAAATGACTAACTAGCCAAAAGACAGGAAGCTGAAATTTTCATACCCAGGCGAGAGCCAGAAATCTCCTTGCAGATTTCATATACAGCACATAAAATGGGAGGGAGGTGAAGGTTGAAGAAAACAATGTTTCCTTTTAACCTTCTTTCTCCCTGATCAAAACTCTATTTCAAAAATATGTCATAGGCTACAAAACTCCCTTGATCCTTTTGGTACCTGAGTACCAATTACTTCTGCCTTTCTAGAATATCCATTCAGTATCTGTCCTTTCATGGGTCAATTGTTTGTGATGTATATGAAGACTGTAGTCTTGGTACGTTAGCCATAATTAGATTCTGCTACTTCCCTCACCAAATCAAAACTCATGATTGTATTTCCAGAGAAATGTTTCTAAGCACAAGGTCATAAAGACACTACCAATTTCAGTTTAACCTGTCTCTTCAACTGACTACTTAAGCTGACAACTCTAATTGTCCAACAGTGGACACATTTGTGCATTAAAATGTCTGGTTACATTGTTCTAAACCAAAGGATAATCTGACTTCAATAATCAGGTCTGAATTTAGAGGCTAATTGCACATCATCCTTTAACCTTTAAAATGAGTTGCCCTTATAATTTAGCAGAATCCTCTGCACATCTGTCTAAAACTAAGGATTCCAAAGAGATGAAAATGAAAAGATTATTCTCTGTGACTGAAAAGTGACAAAGAAATGACATCCCAAGTCTTCAATTTCAAAGGGTTATGAAATCTATGTTCATATTGCATACTTGCTGGATTTATAATTTGTTCACTGCCCACTGCTTTCATTTGCATGAAAAAAGGAGGGGAAGGTTAATATATTCCTTTTAAAGTATCTAAACTTCAATTGCAGAAAGCACTATTTAATGGATGGTATCTCTCTTTCACTCTCTCATTCTCTCCCTCTATCTCTGTCCCAAAGACATAATTTCATAATTTAGATTCGTGTTTGGTATCAGAAAAACCTGAGTCTTGATCTTAACTCTACCCCCAAGAAGCCTAATAACACAGGGAAAAAAAAAAAAATCTTTTTTTCACTACCATTTGTTCCTGGGGTGTAAAGATTATTTTACAATCTACTCAGTTCCTAGCAGGATCTTGCATATATTTAACAGATAGTTACTAGATGTCTTCTTGTTTGCATATCACTATATTTATAAAAGGCCAAATAGAAATGAAGTAAATTATGTATGTTTATTAGGGACCACAGTCATGCCCTCAAAGAGATTATAATCATACACCTGCCCAGTTTAAGGAAACAATAAAAATGTGTCCTCATAGAAAGACAATCCATAGGTACTTACCAGTTGTTATTAGTTGTTTAGATTTCTCTATCACTTGTCTACTCTGCTATACCAAAGAAAGAGCTCTTCTTCTGATTCCTGTGCTGACCCAAAATTGTAGATTCTAACATTCATTCTTATTTTTCCCACATGCAACACACTTTCAATCAGGTAATATTTGTGAAAGAATAATTATAAGGAAAGTAAAGTTTATATATGTCTATTTGTGCCTATTTCATTAGACCGCTGCACTGAATGTGCTTTTTGAATTTATGACATTTATGCCTATTTGAATGGAATGAAAGGAATCTCCTACTCTCCAATCAGAACTGCTCTGTCAAAAGTCTAGGAAAATCTAGGGGGAGGGACGCTACTATTTAATACGTATAAAGTTTCAGCCATGCAAAATGAAAAATAAATATATACTGCACAACACTATGCTTATAGTTAACAATATTATACCAGACACTCAAAGTTTAAAGAGGGTAGATCTCATATTATGTTTTTTACTACAATGAGAAAATTAGAAGTCTAGAAAAATCTTTACTTCATGGATGACAAAGAAACCACTGGGATTTGAAAAAAGCATTTGAATAATCAGCTATTTACCACTAGTAGATTCAGTAATAATCTGCTGACCTCTATAAGGGAAAATGCTTATTATATTTGGTCTTCCACAGTGAGCCGACTGACTAGGTTTGCTTGTTTGACATGCAGTTTCTAGGACTAACAGAGATTCTAATTCAGTAAGTCAGCTTTACAATTCCCAAATCCACTTTTTTTTTTAATTTATTTGACAGAGAGAGATCACAAGTAGGCAGAGAGGCAGGCAGAGAGAGAGGAAGGGAAGCAGGTTCCCTGCCGAGCAGAGAGCCTGATGTGGGGCTCGATCCCAGGACCCTGGGATCATGACCTGAGCCGAAGGCAGAGGCTTTAACCCACTGAGCCACCCAGGTGCCCCCCAAATCCACATTTTTAATAGTACTTTTAAGTATTCATAGACATAGGTCTACAGGGAGAACTTTAAGAAGTTTGGGGTGATCAGAAAAAAAAGTCTGGGGTGGCATCCCCCTTTTTTCCAAGTGCTGAAGATTACTTTGATCATTCATTTATAATACCTTACCTGGTTTCTACTGAAACATGCACTCTGAAAACACTGGCAAAAATCTAAAATAGTGTAATATTAAGGGTTCAATTCTGGGAATAAAATCCATGACTCTGGCACTATTAATACCAACAAATGGTTGCCATGGTGACAGAAATTATAGTGAAAGTACCTCATATAGAAGTAAATTTCATTAAAAATGACTAATACACCATCAATTGGAAATTTACTAAAATAGGTCTAATTTATGGGCTTAATAAAGGAAAGAAACTACCCTTGAATCTGTCAAATCTCAGAGCTTGTTTTTTTTAAAACCCCTTGAAAATACCATGGGACATGTGGATGGTGATGCCACAACTTTAGCATTCATTTTGCTCCTTTTAGTTTAGCACCAGTAACCCTGATTAGAATATTAAAATTCCAGGAGTTACTGCAATTTTAAAAAACATATTAAGAAAGGCTTATGAAAACAAAGACATGGATAAAATATACCAACAGGCCATAAGATATTTCAAGGTTACAATTCTCTTCCTTTTTCTTTTATTAGAATGAAAACCTTTTCCCACTCAAAAATCTTTAAATTGCATTCATGACATCTTGCATTCTTGGAATATCCTTCTATGTAAGGTCCAATGATTATAAATCAAAACCATCAAACAGGATCATACTCCCAGACAATAATTTCCTGGATAACTAACCTTGTATATTTTAAGATGTCTTAGAATATGTAAAAATCCTCTTCCCCTAATCAGACCTGCTTCAGCAGAAGTCAAGGAAAGTTTTTCATACCATGGGTGATTAAGAAACCATTGGAATGTGAAGGGAGGATTTAAATAACACAATCTCTATAATGCTGGAAAGTTGTCAAATCATTCACAGATCGCTTGCATTTGTATTCTTCTTTCTTTGCATATGTAAGCTTCAACAACACTCACAAGACTAGGTTATCAATTTAAAAAATCAGTCTAAAGCAAAATTTATATCTAGGCAATGATGGGCACACTAGACTGATTAATCCATATTTCTCAGCCATTAAAAAAGTTTGCTGTTTGTTATAGTTTTTTTTTACTAATCAAAAATACAAAATGCCATCAAAAGAGAAGTTGCAAATCATAAATACTGTAAATGGAGTCCAAATCCCATGTTCCATCTTTGCAGTCCAAAAAAACAATTTCACACTAACAGTAACAACTTGAATAACTTAAAGATTTTGTTTTCATTAATGTAAAAGACATTGAGGAGGTGAATATGGGTCTTAGAACACATGTTAGGCAACAGAGACACAAAGATAAACCACTGCATCCTGACAGAGTCTGCATTCTAGCACGCTTGACCATCACAGCGGCAGTTTCAGCCAAAGTGATAAAAATCACAATCTAGGTATCCAAAAATTGTGTGGGAACATAGCTAAACTTGAGAGTAGCTCTCTGTTTAAGGCAGCCACTACTTAATGAAACAATTATTTTGCAAATACCACTCTGTCCCATGAGCAAGAGTGGATCTTGGGCAAGCAGGATAGAATCAAATGTAGAAGAGCATTTGTGACTTGTCAAGTGCATGAACTGCTTCACATGGTTGAAGGATAACATAAATGGCAGGCACTGGCAGGAAATAAGAATGGCAAAGTCCTTCTAACGAAAAATGTTTAAACAGGGCTGCCTGGGTGGCTCAACTGGTTAACCATCTGACTCTTGATTTTGGCTCAGGTCATGATCTCAAGGTTGTGAGATCAAGCTCTCCCTGCTAGGATTCTCTCTCCCTCTCCCTTAGCCCCTCCCTCTCTCAGTTTCCCTCTCTCTCTAATAAAATAATTAAATAAATAAAACAAACCTTTAAAATATGTTTTAATGTTTAAAACAAGTTTGTATTTTCCCTCAATACACCAGCATTTTCTGAAGGCCATCCATTTTTCTTTCCAACTATTTCATGTTGTAACACACACACACACACACACACACACACACACACACACACACACACACAGAAATGAAAATACTTGTATGGCCCAGCGAAGAAAAAGTCCCTTCCAGACGAAAGGAAGCAAAACTTGAGGATACCTGAAACATTCCCAGCACACTGATGAGAAGCTCAAAATCAGAGAAGTGCATGCCATAGTTAAGAATCGGACTTCTCGGGGCGCCTGGGTGGCTCAGTGGATTAAGCCGCTGCCTTCGGCTCAGGTTATGATCTCAGGGTCCTGGGATCGAGCCCCGCATCGGGCTCTCTGCTCCGCAGGGAGACTGTTCCTCCTCTCGCTCTGCCTGCCTCTCTGCCTACTTGTGATCTCTCTCTCTGTCAAATAAATAAATAAAATCTTAAAAAAAAAAAAAAAACAAAGAATCGGACTTCTCAGAGCTAAACTCTCTAGATTCAAATATTCACTATTAGATGCATGAGCTTGGAGAAGTTTCTTAATCTAGCTAAACTTCTGTCTCTGAAAAATGGGAGTTGATAATATTTACTTAACCATGTGCCAGAACTGAAGAGATTATGGAAACAAGTAACAAAATACATCGATCAGCTCACCAAATAATAGCTACTAATATTATCATTATTTCTTACTATAGGGAGTACTAAAGAAATAATAGTAATAGTAATAGCAATTGTACACTGAACTTCTACTACAGTCCAGGAGCTATTTAATCTTCTTGGCATTCTAATGAGAAAGACTCTATTATTACTCTTTCTTCACAGATGAGGAAACTCCAGCAGAGAAATGAAATAACTGCAGAGGGCTACACAACCAACAAGTGAAAGTCATCAGAAACATGTTAAGAAAACTGTTTTCCATGGAGCCCTCTAGCTCATAGAAGAAACTTGTCCTCTTGTTTAACAAACAAAAAATAATACTGTATTCCCAGCTTCTCTTAAGAGGTATCATGCCATTTCTTAATTTGTCTAAACTCTCTAAATGTTCATTTATGTTTTCTGCCTCAGCTATCTGCTAATGATTCTGTAGTGTTTTCCTTTATTTTTTTTTCCTATAGTCACTTACCTCAAATTACTCACAGTATTTCCTTAGGCTGGTATTTCCAGATTAGGACAGAAAGTTAATTTGCTGCTTACAGTAATGGTTCTAACTCTAGCTTCATGCAATAACCCCTTGTTCCCAGTCCTTTACTAGATCGTTTTTTAAGTGCTATTATATCTTTTTGAGGTGTGATGGCTAGAATTATATCCAGTATTTCAGGATAATTTTGGAAGCTGTGCTGAGTCGGGTTTGAAGTACCATTTTTGTTTTTAAACAAGCCTTGCTCTCAAGAAGCTTGGAAAATAGTTGAGAAGAGAGATTAATACATTGACATAATGCCTGTTGAATGATAAAAATATATTTGTGCTGTTCCTAGAACCCACAGTTCATCTTTCCCTACTTACCTAAATGCCATACAACACTTCATCTTGTGGGATGAATAGGATTTTCAGAGAAAGCAGTGAAAAGCAGTTAGTGAATATCACAGGTAAGAGAATAGCATGAAACCGTGCATCTACAACTGATCAACAGCTCATCACTGTTTCATAGCCTGTTAATAAAGATGCTACAAATATGTTTAGTTCAAACAAGCTGGAGAAAGGCTGATTTCAACAGAGTAGAAGGTGGTGGTTGTTGTTGTTGTTGTTGTTGTTTAACATCATAGGGATTTTCCAAGGCTTCAGTATACTCCTACATACTGTGAATCTCCAAGGAAGGGAAAGCTGTAGTATTTCCCAAACATGTATGACCATGAAATTCTAGTTAATACACTCTGGAACTAATATACTATAGAACAATTATGAAAACCTATAAAAAAAATAAACCATGGAGATAAAACAAGCATTATTTAAGGAGACACAAGAAAACCAGAAAAATTTAATTAGAACATCTATCATGGGGATTCCTGGACTGTGAAAGGTGGAGGGCAGGGAGTAACACCAGGCAAAGGGATTCAGTCTCAATGCCGGACGAAATTGGAGTTCATTTTCATGGAATATATTAGTTTAAGCATTCAGTCACATAAATATAAGTGAGTTTAGCTACAGTTTAATATTCACATTCAAGACTGTTACTGCTTAGCAAAAGAGAGCCCCTGGCATATCACTATTGTTTTGCATAGTACAAACATAAAAGGTAAAACATTTGACCTTCTGCCATCATTAATCTCCTACTCTGCACAAAGTTCTATAAATTCAATTGACACCTAGAAAAAACTGGCTGGCTGTTCAACGGAAAATTACATTATGACTATTTAGAAAGACTGAGGTATGAATTAATTTTTCAAATCCCCAAATGAAAACTAGTTATTGTTTTCTGAAAATGGACCAAAAACACATGCATGACAGAAAAATTTCCAAACTGTCATCCTTGGTATAATTATATCATTCAAAAAAAGAAGTATGCTGGATCAGCTTTTTTTTTTCCTGAATAATCTTATTATTTAAAGGCTTGGGGGTTAAATCTCAGATGGAATAGCTAAAACAGAGAATGGAAAATTATGTAGGGGCAGGAGGTTGTTAGGGAAGGAGCAGGGTACAGCTATTTCTAGCAATGCCTTTTAGGAGCGGGGACAGCTATTTTAGCAATGCCTGTTTGATGTTTGAACACTTGTATAAATTACTTTATCAAAAAAAATCAAATACTTTTTACAAAGAGTACATACCTTCCCATTTAATGCTCATTTGCTAAAATATACAAGTGCAGAAATAAATATTTCTGAGGATGGTATGGCTACAATATATGGCTACCACTGATATGGGGTCTATTCAAAGTTTGATTAGTAATAAAATATCTACACTCTATTTACCAAGCAAAGTAGAGAGTTCAAAGTCTGTTTAATGAGAAAAATTTTAAATTTGAATCATTTCAAATGAGGTTTTCTCCCTTCAATTTGAAAATATAATTTACTTTTTTCTTCCCTATAGCATTTATTATCTATATTATTTATCAGACAATTAATCTTTTACAACTAGCCCATAAACTCTGATGAAAGGTCTATATTTTCTTTAATTTTTATCTCATATAATCACTTCACAATGAGGATGCATAATGAAGAAAGAAAGGAGGGAGGGCAGGCAGTTAAAAGAAATAGGGAGGAAATTTTTATGCAAGGGTTTTACAAACAAAAGTGTTTTAAAACCATCTTGAACTCTAGCAGCATTGTTTTTCTGTTCTTTGGGTGTTTTTATTTAATTACACAAGAATGATCTCAGAAACTCATGGTTTAAATTTATGTGATAGAGAAAGTTAGAGAATTACCCTTCATAATATTTAATTAAACATTTCTATCAATTACATTGAATAAATATAGAGTCACAACTACCACTGGTTCAGCTGGCTTTTGAAAAGATCCATATATAAAAGCCCCAGTTTGGCTACGCAACACATTAGATTCAGTTAGCAAACAAAGCAATAGTTTTTCCTAAGAAAATTGTTCCTTTTAATTAAAGCATTTGCTCTTCACTTAGCATTTTACAATATGTGATGCAAAATAAACATAAAATAGTTACCACAGATTTTTTTTTTCTCAGCTTTCTCAGTCCAGAATCAGAATAATTTAATTCAGAATAACTTCTTAGGTATTTACTTACTTGGAGTAGGAGAAAAAAAAAATACTACTGGCAATTCTGGTAATTGGCAAAACCACTTTATCAATACTACTTTATCATACTACTTAGAAAACTCCTATAGAAAACATGAGGAGATAAACTGATTGGGATCCTACACTTCTTTTCACTAAGTGACTAACAAATGAAATCTTCAGTCATGTATTAAGAGGTATGTTGAAAAAAAGTTGAGTCACATGGGGAAATGACTGTTAACACCAAAAAGCAGGAAGAAATACAGAATATGGATCTTGCTGTGATATATATACAATGGAATACTATGCAGCCATCAAAAGAAATGAAATCTTGTTTGCAACAACATGGATGGAACTAGAGGGTATTATCCTAGCAAAATAAATCAGAGAAAGACAATTATCATATGATCTAACTCATATGTGCAATTTGAGAAGCAAAACAGAGGAGGATAGAGGAAGGGAGGGAAACAAGACGTAATCAAAGAGGGAGATAAGCCATAAGAGACTCTTAACCTTAGAAAACAAACTAAGGGTTGCTTGAGGGGAGATGGATGGGGGATGGGGTAACTGGGTGATGGGTATTAAAGAGGGCACATGATGTAATGAGCACTGGGTGTTATATACAACTGATGAATCACTCACCTCTACCTCTGAAACTAATAATACACTATGTTAATTATGAATTTAAATTAAAAAAAGAATATGAATCTTGAGCCTAAGGTAATTTATCAGAACTCAGTTTTTTATTTCTTTTTTAATTACTGCAATTAGGTAAAAAGGGTAAGCTACTTTTGTTTTCATTTTCCTTAACTAATCACTGATCATAACATATATTGACCTACTCTTCAATTATAATTTAGAGATGTTGCAATTATTTTGTTTGTCTCTTTTTAAAAACAAGTGTTAGATGAAAAACTGTTCATCTAGTATGCCTGAATCATCAAAAAAAGAAGAAGAAGAAGAAGAAGTGTGATTTTGCTGGATTTTTCTCTTCCAGTGAATGTCAACAGAGATGCTGAAGCTCTAGAATCAATTTCCTACAAAACCACTTCCAATGGAAACTAAGTACAGAATTGTCAGCCTATACACACACCTGTGTGACTGAGCTTTTTAAAGAAAAATGAAACCATTTTTTATTTCATCTGGACCCCAAGTGCTGCTAAATAAAATACAGGTTTCACTTTTTAATCAGGTGTTTAGAATTGAAAGTTTTTTTTTTTTAACTATGGCTGAAAGAAACAAAAGAGCATCCCACTCCCCAGAAATGTGTGTGTGTGTGTGTGTGTGTATACATGAAAGTTAAAAAGGTATGTCACAAAACTAGAGACACAGTTCATCTTTCCTCATGAGAACACATTAAGAATTAGAACCAGAAACTATGCCTTCTATCCCTCCTTTATGCCCACCACCTGCCTCATATCTTTGTCCCTTTTCCCCACATTCTTCTGATTCTCCTCTCTCCCCTTTCTACTGAATATAAAGAGAGTCTCTTTTTATTCTGAACTAGGTCCCTACTCCCTCACTCAGAAAAAACAAAATTGAAAATGTTTAGAATTTGATTTATCAACTAATATGAAAATCTCTGTCAAAATTCCAAAGGAATTGACTAAGTCAGTATGCATTTTAGGACCCAGTTGACAGTCACTTGAAACAAGGACTGGGTGATATATTCTGGTCTTTTCAGGAATACATGTCCTGAAGATATGGGTATACAGGAAAGGTGACCAGTTCCTGTTATCTCCTGTTTCCCAAACACTAAACATACTCCAAAAATAAATAAAGGCATTTATGGATATAAAACACTAGAACAGAAATAAAACAACAGGAATCCAGTTTGAGGCAAGAGAATTAATTTTGAAACTAAAACATTTTGATTCAATTTCTGACTGAATTATTGTTAGCTAAAGTAACCCTGAGAAAATAACTTATCCTCCATGGGTGTCTGTTCCCACATTTGTAAAATGGAGATAATATTATCTTCTTGGTAGGACTGAAGAGATAATGAGATAATGTATACAGGAAGTTTGTGACACAGTGACAGTCTTACAAAGAGTGTGCATGGCTCAGAGGGGAGGAAAGGTAGGTAATCAAATGTAATTCAAAGAATATAGAAGAATATCTGTTATTCCCGAATCTGGTCAGGATCTTCTGTACTGTCTTAATCCCTAAACTTTCTTCTCCCAAAGTGCAGAGTGCCAGAATAAAGGGCACTATGACGATGGGCAGCTTAAAGCCTGCATGGAACATGGAACCTGTCTTCATCCAGCTACCCCTGGCTAGCCTCTATCCTTTCATTCCAAGCTTCAGTGCTCCAGGACACTTTATCTTACTGACTAATGTGCCTCCCAGATCCTTCTAGCTGGTCCAGACACTATGCCCTGTCCCATAACATAAGTCATTAATTTGTTGCATCTTTTTTATCACTCTGGGAGATTCTTCAGAGCAGGGAGAATTTCTTGTTCACTGCTGACTGAGTCTCTAGCAATGAAGACAGAGTCTGAAAAATGTGTGGCTACAGTTAGCATTTGCCGTTTGTTTTTTAGTACTCCAACATCCAAAAACCCTTCTGACTTCTGGTGAAACCTCTAGTGCATGAGTCAGGGATAATACACCAGGAAAAAAATCTCATTTTTCTGACATGTGGAAGTTAGTTAGACCTTGAGCATGAGACCTAGGCATGGCCAACGGGACAGCCCTACCTAGGACTCTGAATCCACAGAAAAGAAAACAAATTATATGAGACTGGGATGATTCACAGTGGCATGTGTACTATCAGTAGTTCTGTACTGGCAATCATAGGCATAAAAAGACTGTGGACAAGCTTTGGGTCCTTCCAGATGATAGTCTATGTTGTCATGTGTCTTGGGTCCAGGTTTCTGATTTTATAAACTGCAGTTTTCTACAAATAAATTAACTTGTTTAAATTAGTCAATTAGTGATTTAATGATTTAAATAAGTGATTTATATAAGGAAAGAACTCAAATTTTTAGTAACTCGATGGTCAGATAGATAAAATTAAAAAATATAATAATAATTAAGCCAAAAAATTGGGGTGCCTGGGTGGCTCAGTGGGTTAAAGCCTCTGCCTTCGGCTCAGGTCATGATCCCAGGGTCCTGGGATCGAGCCCCACATCAGGCTCTCTGCTCTGCTGGGAGCCTGCTTCCTCCTCTCTCTCTGCCTACCTCTCTGCCTAGTTGTGATTTCTCTCTGTCAAATAAATAAAATATTAAAAATAATAATAATGGGGCGCCTGGATGGCTCTGTCGTTAAGCCTCTGCCCTCGGCTCAGGTCATGATCCCAGGGTCCTGGGATCAAGCCCCACATAGGGCTCCCTGCTCCTCGGGGAGCCTGCTTCTCCCTCTCCCACTCCTTCTGCTATGTTCCTTCTCTAGGTGTGTCTCTCTCTGTTGAATAAATAAATAAAAATCTTAAAAAATAATAATAATAATAATAATTAAGCCAAAAAATGAATGAGTAAAACAAAGAATCAAAGGAAGACTAGATTTAATTTCCATGATATTTGCCATTCTTTCTCTCCCTCTTCCCATGACTTGGCCTCCCAAACTTTTCCTCAAGAACAACTAATTTTTAAAATGAATAAACATTCCAGTTTCCTAGAAATTTCTATGGTTCTCATATAACTAATATTAATGATTCCTAAGATACTGTTAAATTACATTCAATGAGACTGTGAATTGGTTGAAGTAAGAGCTCTGTATTCTCTCCTTTAAATTCATTGTTTTTTTAAACTAAGAAAGAGATTAAAAGAAAGGAAACAAGAGTCTTTTCATTTAGAGAAATGGGCTGAGCTTAGTACTGTATTAAAGCTTGAGTTTCAATAAATCATTCTACTCATGATTCTAAGTAGCAATTAGAAACCTTCCTATGAATATCCCCCAGTTACCCTACATTCAGTAAGTCTTTAAAAATTAATTTACATTTTAAATTCCAAACAGGTTTTAAAACTTTGTTTGTTCCTCATGTTCTAGATGAAAACAAAGTTCTATAGACCTCCACAACTTTTTACTTTCACGTTTCCTTAAAATTAATAAGCAATCCAGTAGAACAAATCTGTATTACTACTGGGAAAAAATTTTTTTAACTGTCCCACCAAAAGAGATATTTTGAGGAAATTTCATAACAATGGAAGGAAGAAATAGGGAGTGGAATTTCTGCTATACAAAGGAAATGCCAAGATGGGAAGTAGTCCCCAACAGAACTATCATTAGATGTAAAGAGAACTGATCCTATTAGAGCAAGTTTGTAACATGGCAGCAAATTCATTAACACTTCTCATTAAGATGTGGCAATCTATGAAATGTCCATTTGAATCAAAGCAGGATTTTGGGGGCGCCTGGGTGGCTCAGCAGTTTAAGACTCTGCCTTCGGCTCAGGTCGTGATCTCAGGGTCCTGGGATCGAGCCCCGCATCAGGCTCTCTGCTCAGTGGGGAGCCTGTTTCTCCCTGCCTCTCTGCCTACTGTGACCTCTCTCTGTCAAATAAATAAATAAAATATTAAAAAAAAAAAAGCAGGATTTTGAATGCCTTGACCAATAAACATAGCAGACATGACTCTATGACTTGTAAGACTTTTAAAGAGCTAAAACACGATGAATTTGTGCTCTGTTCCAATGTACACTCACTAATGGAACACTTGACCTCCATGTAAAAAAGTCTTACTGCTCTGAGAAGCCCATGCCGGGAAAGTCAGATGTTGGCACTCTGGTTGACACTCCCAGCTGAGGCCAGTCTCCAGCCACCCATGCCATGCTACCAAACATGCCAATATTCCTTCCATCCAAGTACTAACCAGGCCCGACCGTGCCCAGACGAGATCGGGCACGTTCAGAGTCGTATGGCCGTAGACCATGCCCAGACAAGATCGGGCACGTTCAGAGTCGTATGGCCGTAGACCATGCCAATATTCCTAACCAGCCTTTTTGCCAGCAGAATGTCATCAAGTGACCTCCATCAATGCCCCCCTAATCAGAAGAAAAATCAAGTCAAGCCCTGAATGAATGCCTAACCCAGAAATTTGAGAGATACAATAAAACAGCTGGTGGTTTAAACCCCTGGGGTTTGCAGTAGTTTTGTATGCAGCAACAGAATTTGATAAAAGAAGTGGTAAAACTAAAGGTATACATGTGGCATGGATTTACAGAATGGGCAATGAATGAAAGTATTACGGGCTTAGAGCTGGCTGTCAAAGGGTTTAATGGAAAGCAAAAACAATGGAAGCTGGAAGAAAAGAAACACTTAATATGCAGTAGCAGGAAGTCTACAGCCCTATTACCTGGGGTACTATGGAAAATAGGAAGTACACATCATGGTTTCAATGACCTAGCTAAAAAAATTACTGGACAGTGCTACAAATACCATCTGACCTATTCTCAGTGCCTATAATAAAGTGAAGAAAAGAGCAATGAATCAAAGAATGAACTCAGTTTTTGAACAGAATTTGGAGGAAATGTAAAGAGCCTGGGATATGCATTCCAAGCAACCTAGTGTTCTCAAAGACATACAGCTTTAGGGAAAAGATCAAATTCAGAGTACTGCAAATAAAACCCAGCCTCAAGGTATCCAAGTTCTGGCTATAAGATCCTTTCCTAAGATGTGAGAGAGTCAAGTCAGCACCTCAAACACCCTTTCATTTATACAGAGAGGCTTCTAAGAACATTAAGAGCATGACTCATAGTCCCTCTCAACTAGAAAACAGTGTTTCTAAGACTCCTAAGAACCCCCAAATCTATAGACAGAATAGACTAAGAAAGTTACTCAGCTGTGATATTGGCTATGCTTTAGGGAAGTACAACCGAGAAGGCAGAACCGAGAGTTGCAGAGGATCATTCACAGGGAGCAGGACTGAGCCCCAGTAATGAAAGTGACAATATGTACACAGCTGAATTTCAGAACTGCTCTCACTAGTAACTGCCACGTAGCTGCCATTTCCCCCCTTTCTGAATGGGAGTATCTACTCTGTCTCGTTCTCTTCACTATATCTTGCCTGTATGTGTGTGCTGGGGAAGGGAGGCAAGGCATTATTTAAGTTCACAAGAACATCAGAACAAGAGGAATTGTGCCCAAGTAATTGAACTCTAACAACTTCATCTGCTGCTGGAGAGCATTTAAATGAGATCCTGGACTTCAAGGCAGATTGTGACAGTTTTAAATGTGGATGCAAAATCCGTGATACTTCTCTCAGAAAGAGGTGAGGCATACATACCTTCTGCTGAACCAAGGTAAGCCAGTGGATGCTTCAACTAATAGGATATAGTATCCTATTTCGCATCCAGTGTATGCTAAATGACTTCTGAAAATAGCTCATAACAAGCCATGCAGCTTCCTTCCACTTTGTGCAATGGGAGTCTGACCACCGTGAGCTGCCATGCTGGAGAGATCACCTGTTAGCACTTTGGTTAATACATTCAGCTGAGACCAGCCTTACAACCATTCTCATCAAGATTGTGGAGAGTTCCCGAAACCACTCTGGATGTGCTAGGGCGGCTCTCAAAACCAGCTGAATACCATGAGGTGACCTCTATCCATACCACATAAAAGAATTACCCAGCAGAATGGGTACAAATTAAAAACCAATTCAACTGTGTACATATTGTCACTTTCATTAACTGGGGCTCAGTCCTGCTCCCTGTGAATGATTCTCTGCAACTCTCGGTTCTGCCTTCTCGGTTGTACTTCCCTAAAGCACAGCCAATATCACAGCTGAGTAACTTTCTTAGTCTATTCTGTCTATAGATTTGGGGGTTCTTAGGAGTCTTAGAAACACTGTTTTCTAGTTGAGAGGGACTATGAGTCATGCTCTTAATGTTCTTAGGAGCCTCTCTGTATAAATGAAAGGGTGTTTGACGTGCTGACTTGATACTACTTCAAGGATGATTGATAAAACAGAGTGTTGGTGAGGAAAACAACCAGCATTCTCATTCTTTATTTGTTTGGAATGTGAATGATACAACCACTTTGCACAACTATGGACAGTTTTTGATAAATAAAACACAGATCTACTTCATGACTCAGCACATCTACCATTGGGTATCAATTCAGGGGTCACCGTGCCTGAATTGTCAACTCTGAAAATCATGAGCTATAATGTTTGTGCTTTTAAACTACAAATTCGGTGGTAATTTGTTGTGTAAACACAGATACCTGAAACACTCACTGAAGTTTCTGTGTATTTATCAGGCAATTCAGGCCACAGAATCAGTAATCTACTTACTGTGGGGGGAGTACAACTCATACCTGTTACAAACAATAAACTAAGTAATGTGGGGGTTGCTGCTGGTGCCACAAAAAGAAATTAGTTCCAGCAAGTTATAGCAAGCCACAAAAGAAAAATTCCTTACTCCTTAAAGGATCACTCCCCCACAGATATTTCCAGCCAGCCACAATACCTCCCTAATTCCTCACTGAGCTTCATGCTGGGAAAACTAAGTTACAGTGACCTTTTCCTCCCTAACCCCACCCCTTCTTTTGTCTTTCTCTAGAATGTATGCATAGGCACTCAAAGAAACTAATTGAGCTTAAATCCAAATTCTATACAAATATAAATGTAAATAAACAGAGAATAATCTCTGGGTATACAGAAAAATTTAGATATTGAAAACAAACGTAATAACCTTCTCTGATCTTATTGGACTAGTCTGCTTTGGACAAAGCCTCCCCCTGAAAACAACAAGAAATCTGGATTAAAATTTTTTATCTAAAGTGAAACAAAGAGTATCACTCATTCAGTCACCTTAATCAAGAGGTTAAATAACTAAAAAGCTGAGCAGAAATTTTTGTAGTCGACTTCTCTAGTCGACTTCTGTGATGAATCAAGATGTAAAAAAGAACATTCTAGAAAAAATGTAGAAGAAAATTTCTGTGACAGGCTTGGGATCTCATGGGATAGGTTTGAACAGGGCACAAACGATACTGGGGGGGGGGGCAGGATGATAAAATGGACTTCAACAAAGTATCTGCCCACACCACATAAGAAAATGAATAAGCAAGCCACAGACTTGGAAGAATATCCGCAGCACATCTATTGACAATGGATTTGTATTCAGAATAAAGAACTCCAACAAATTACCAATTTAAAAATATTCCAAATTCCCGGGGCACCTGGGTGACTCAGTGGGCTGAGCCTCTGCCTTCAGCTCAAGTCATGATCTCAGCATCCTGGGATCGAGCCCCGCATCAGGCTCTCTGCACAGCCGGGAGCCTGCTTTCCCCTCTCTCTCTGCCTGCCTCTCTACCTACTTGTGATCTCTGTCTGTCAAATAAATAAATAAAATCTTAAAATATATATATATATATATATATATATATATATATATAATCCCAAATTCCCAATTTAAAAAATGGATACAAGACTTAAATAGATACTTTACAAGAAAATATATTTAATTGGCCAAGAAAATGTACTCAGTATTATTTGTCACCAAGGGAAAGGAAATTAAAAACCACAATGAGATACTACTTCAAGGATGTTAGACTGCTAAAACAGAGTGTTGGTAAAGATGTGAAACAACTAGCACTCTCATTCTTTATTCGGTGGGAATGAGAATGATACAACCATTTTGCACAACTATGGACAGTTTTTGATAATAAAACATAGATCCATCTCATCTACCTCATGACTCAGCCCATCCACTCTTGGGTATCTATTCAAAAGAAATGAAAATATCTATACAATGACTCGTACAAGAATGTTTATAGCAACCTTCTTCATACTAACTAACCAAATGCCAAAACAAGCCAAATGTCCATGAACAAGACAATGGATAAAGTTTAGCCATACAATGAATACTACTCAGCAATAAAACGTGAATTAAGTATTGATATATGGATATCCTTTGTTCTATAATTCAATTTTTAGGAAATGCACAGGAAATGAATTAGAAAATGTGTAAAATTTAACTAAGATAATCATTACAGATTGTGTACAACAGTAATAATTAAATCAATTAAAGTTCGTCAATTGGAAATAGGTTAAATTATCTGTAGTTTATACGTACAATGAGAAATATTAAAACTAGAATACAGTTTTATGGAAAACTAGTCACAATATATTAACTTAACAAACCAGCTTACAGTATATATAATATATTATAGACAACAGATGCCCACATAAGCTTATATAGTATTTATGCATTTGTATATATGTGTACCCTTGTGTATGATGAGCATGTATCCCAAACACATTGCACAAGTGTGTGTACATCTATGGAGAAACGAATGTGGTAGAGGTAAGAAAGAGTCATGTAGAAATAACGTTCTGGAACGTCTTCCTTCAATGACATTGCTGAATCTTATTTTGTTTTCAACAGATGTTAGTTGCTAATATAATAAAAACAAACTGAGTGGTTTTGAAATTGAATGTTCACATCAAATAATAAAATATGCTTATTGGTATGCTTTTTATATAACTTATTCATTAAAATGAATCACAACTTTTCATCAGATGCTTTTCATTCAATCTGTATTCAATTGCTATTTCCCCTAAATCTGTGAAGCCAGCCCATATTTCTATTGAGAAACACCCAGAAGAAAGAGCTGTGGATATGCTTTTTAATGGTTTGTGAAACTATGTAACTAAATTCCATGATACCATGCCCAAGACCCACCTCACCAAACCCTTTTAGGTGTAACAGGAAAAGGTAATGTTTCCATGACTAAACTCTCCTTACAGCACTTAAAAAAAAAAAAAAAAAAAGTATTTATTTATTTGAGAGAAACAGTGAGCAAGAGAGAAAGAAAACAGGAGCAGGGGCAGAGGGAGTGGGAGTAGGAAAAGCAGGCTCCTCAGATAGGCAAGGAGTCCAATGCAAGGCTCAATCCCAGGACCCTGGGATCATGACCAGAGCCAAAGGCAGATGCTTAACCAACTGAGCCACCCAGGTGCCCCTACTTAGAGCACTTTTTAAATCACTTTTCAGCTTTATAAGACTAAGCAAACTTTTTCCATAAAGATCAAGACAGTAAATATTTTTGCCCTCCAGGCTACTGGTATCTATTGCAACGTAAAATCTATCGTTGTAGTATAAAAGTACCCACAAATACAAAAAAAAAAAAAAAATGATTGTGGCTGTGTTCCAATAAAATTTCATTCACAAAAACAGGCAGTGGGCCAATTTAGCATACAGATCACAGTTTACTGATGCCTTCCCTTATATGATATAAGTAATCATAATAGTGATATAAAGAATAGTGAAAATCTGGAATTAGTAGAATAGAAATGGCATGGACAAGGTAAGACAAAGATTAATAAATAGATTTTATACATTGAATACTAATTTTGCAAATGTAAACTATTTTGCCAAAATGTTAGTAATATGTTTTTTCTTATATGAATATACAGCTTCTAGCAACTATTTAAAATATTTCTCAAAGAGGAATCTTGTAGTAAAAGGAAGAATTACATTTGAAGAACTTTTTTTTTAAAGATATGTATTTTCAGAAAGATACATACAAATTTACTAATGGCAATTATTTCTGAATGTTAAACTGATGAGTTGAATGACTATATAATTGGGAAAATTGGGGGAACAAAACAAAGCTAAAATAATTAAAATATATGCTTTCTGAAATATATATTTATTGACCAATAATTTTGATTCACTATCTATTAGATTTATAAAACAGTTCTATTTAAAACTTATTGCCAAAAATGAAGAAAATTCTTTCTAAAAATAAAAATACGTACACACGTTCACGTAAGCAAAATTTTTTCTACTAATTAACTCTACTTTTAAAAGCAGCATAAGGGGCATCTGGGTGGCTCAGTTGGTTAAATGCCTTTGACTCAGGTCATGATCCTAGCATCCTGGGATCAAGTCCCACGTCGGGCTCTCTGCTCAGCAAGGAGCCTGCTTTTCCCTTTCCCTCTGCCTGATGCTGCCCCCGCTTGTGTTCTCTCTCTCTGTCTTCCAAATAAGTAAATAAAATATTTTTAAAAATAAAATAAAAATAAAAGCAGCAAAAGGGGATGGCTGGTGGCTCAATCAGTTAAGCATCCATCTCTTCATTTCAGCTCAGGTCATAATCTCAAGGTTGTGAGACTGAGCCCTGCAATCAGGCTCCATGCTGAGTGTAGAGTCTGCTTAAGATTCTCTCTCTCTCTCTCTCTCTCTCTCTCTCTCAGGACACCTGGGTGGCTCAGTGGGTTAAAGCCTCTGCCTTCAGCTCGGGTCATGATCCCAGGGTCCTGGGATCAAGCCCCGCATCGGGCTCTCTGCTCGGCAGGGAGCCTGCTTCCTCCTCTGTCTTTGCCTGCCTCTCTGCCTACTTGTGATCTTGGTCTGTCAAATAAATGAATAAAGATAAATAAATCTTTAAAAAAAAAAATTTAAAAAAAGATTCTCCCTCTGCCCCTCCCTCCACTCTCTCCCTTCGTAAGAGAAGGGAAGGGAAAGGAGGAAAGAGAAGGGAAGGAAGGTAGCTTAAGAATAGTCATTCCTCCCTGGGGATAAAAATACATATATGTTTATAAAAAAATAAAAAAGAAATAAAAAATTTTAAAAAAAAGAATAGTCATTCCTACCTTTTGTTTTATAATATCATATCACAGGCACTGTTCTGAAGTATGTCTTTTTTATATAATCTTATTAGTATTTAAAAGTTGCTTACAACCTTCAAATTTGCCTTTTCAGTTCATAAATTTTACATTGTTGACACTTTCAATTGGCTCCTCACTATGGACTATTTTTAACTGAGAAATTATTCTTTATTTAGGTTCTGAGGTAAGCAGAAAAAACTGCTAAATGGAGAATATTCTCATTTATAATATTTTCATGTAAACTTTGTAAATATCTTAGTCCATTATATTTATAGGTACTGACTTTTTTTATATAGATATGGATTACATTATGAGAATCTTTCTTCACAACCATTTTTACAAAATAAAACTTTTCAGGGGCACCTGGGTAGCTCAGTCCATTGATCATCTGACTCCTGATTTCAGGTTGGGTCATGATCTCAGGGTGGTGGGATAGAGCCTCACATCAGGCTTTGCACCGGGTGTGCAGTCTGCTTGGGATTCTCTCTCTCCCTCACTCTTTGCCCCTTCACTCCTCTTTCTCTCTCAAAAAAATTTAAAGTTTTTTTTAAAAATTAAAAAACAAAACTCTTCAAATAAGCTTTCTCTATGTTTGATACATTCATGTCGTTCACCAAATATAAATGCTGAAAACTCATAAAATTACTCAAACTCAATCCTTCCTAATACAAAATGTATATTTATCAGTTAAAAACAGGAGCCCCACTTGATGTAATGTACAATGAGTGTTATACATAATTGATAAATAACTAAATTCTACCTCCGAAACTTAAAAAAAGAGAGAGAAAGAGAGACCTATATATAGTTTTGGGGAAGCTGATCTTAGGTGCTCTCGCCACATACGTACACACACACAAACAATGGTACTTTTGTGAGGTCATTGATATGTTAACTAGCTTGATTGTAATAATCATTTTACAATATATTTATTTGTCAAAATATCCATTGTAAAAGTTAAATATACATTTTTATTTGACAATAATAGTTCTAGAAAACGGAGACAAAGTATTTCAATAGGAAAAAAAAACAAAAACAAACAGGAGCCCTATCAAAAAAAATTTCCCCTCAGCTTGAAATATTCCAAGTGCAATTACAGAATTTCAAACTTAAGAAGAATATTTTATTTATTGTGATCTTCCCTTGCTTTTATAGGGATACACTGCAACAGTTTCCTGTTCATAAATTTTGTTTTAAACAATCGTCATTTGCTGAAAAGCATTAAGAGCTGGTATTTCTTGGGGCGCCTGGGTGGCTCAGCAGGTTAAGCATCCAACTTTTGATTTCAGCTTAGGTCATGATCTCAGGGTTGTGAGATTGAGCCCTGCATAAGTCTCAGTGTTAGGCATGGAGCCTACTTAAGATTCTCTCTCTCCCTCTTCTTCTGGCCTTCCCCACTCCCTCTCTTAAAAAAAAAAAAAAAAAGAACAAGAGAGAGGGCTGACATTTCTTGGTTCTCCATTCATAAATACATTGATTAAATATTTCTGCCTTATTCTGCATAAAATGTAACAAAAATTTTAGATGATTCATTTAAAAAAAAAACAGTATCATCATTGAGCAGTTAGGTTTATTTCCAATGTTTTCAGAGCCTCAAACATTTCTATCTGATGGTGGGCAACAAAGATAGAAAGCACATCTGACAGCTAAAATTCTTTTCTTGTCCTTATTTTTTCTTTTATTCTCATATAAAAATTGCATAGTTCAGTTACTGTAAAGTATGTATAAATCTGACATCTCTAGCTTCTGTTACCACTGATAGAAAAGGAACAATGATAAATTGTGTGTTTATCATGATGAAAACCTAGCACATTGCTCAAGTTTTCTAAATTTATTAACCACACTGTTTCCAGTGATTCTATGCTCCACTATTTTTAGTAACACAGCAAACCAAGTAATTTTACTTTAAATGGTGAATGAAACTTTAAACGGAATTTTACAAAGGCATCCACCATATCAGATATTTCACATTTGACAGAATGAACATCCAAAGCCTTTACTTTGACTCCACAGATTGGAAAGAAAAAAAAAAACTGATCCATTACTAGAATTAACAAGTTTTCTTTTTGAAGGGTATCAACATTCTGATATAAAGCTGCCATTATGTGCTCGCTTCGGCAGCACATATACTAAAGCTGCCATTATTTAGTAACTAGAGATATTCTTCTGCTAATATAGGCAAAATAATCACAGCTCCTGCTCAAGTTTTCATACATGCACAAGAAAATCTGGATAACAACTGAATAAGAGCTATTTTAAGTAGTCATTTTATCCAAATGATAAATGATATTTCACAGAGTGATATGTAAACATACCATCTGCAGCTGCATATTAAATCAGTCCTCAGGCACATTCTTCTTAATATAATTATTAACTTTTGAAGTAAGTTCTGATGCTTCCTCAGCATATTTGTCTTCTCTTTTCTATACAGTCATTGATACCACTATGGTCCTCATGGCAGGTGGTAATTGTCAACAAATATTTTGCACAGACTAAATTTCTTCTTCAACTTTATTGAAAAAGAGAAATTTAGTACTTAATTTTAAGTATCAACTTCCAGGTTTAGCTCATTATACCCAAAAGGATTTATCCCAAAATTGAATGTATCACCAAATAATTAACTATATAATATGTATGTTTGTCTACATAGTAAATATCAATACCACTGTAGCAATAATGTTCAGCACACTTTCAATATTCTCAGCATCTCTTTCCTGCTATTTCACGTACATTTAACTAATAAATGTCCATGTTACCCACTGATTCCCTCCCCTGGTTATCTGTAACTTCATGTACCTCACTGGCCACAACAGCGTCTGTCTGGCACACCAAGTAAGGAAAACAATGAATATTTCTTCCACTAACACCGAATAATGAATTAGCAGTCCCTAGCCATTTCATAGCCGTTACCAGGTAAATGAGGAGGATAAAAAATATGAACAGATCATAACTAAGTATTTTGTCTTATTTTGCTTTGTTTCCCAGATTTTATGTGATAAAGTAAAACCTCTGATCATTGCATAGCAGAAGATGGACAGTTAGAATGGAGCTCTACAAAACCTTAACAAGAGCATTCTTCCAACAAACATTTGGAAATTGGAATTAGAGAAATAATATCATAAGCAATAGCATCAAAACATGAAATACTTAGGGATAAATTAAAAAGGAGTGTATATAAAATCTACAAAGTATTGCTGAGAAAAATTTTTAAAGACAGAAAGAAAAAAACCATAATCACAGTATGGAAAGCTCATTACTATTTAGATGTCAATGCTTCTATAGTTAGCTTATAGATTCACTGCAGTCACAATAAAAATATCAGTAGATTCTTAACAGAAGTGGAGAAACAGATTCTAAAATTAATTTGGGAAGACAAAGGAAATTAAAAACACTCAACAATTCTGAAAATGAACAGAGCTGGAGAACTTATGTGACTGGATTTGAAGACATTCTAGAAAGCAGGAGTAAGACAGTGTGGTACCAGACAGACACACAAATCAAGAAAAGAATAAAGGGGAAAAAATACACAAAACACATATGTATGAATTCATTCATGTGACATTCTGAAAAAAGCAAAACTACTGGGCCAGAGAAGAGGTCAGTGATTTCCAGGGACTAGGAGTAAGAGTAGAAGGGTGACTGCAGAGAGCCACAGGAGAACTATGTTGTGACAGAAATGTTATCTACTGATTATGGTAGTGGTTATGCAATTGTGTATGTTTGTAAAAAATCAGGGAACTGAACATTTTTAAAGACGATTTTACTATATGTAAATTTTACTTTGGTAAACCTTACTTTTAAAATAATAAGAAAAAGGAAGCCTCTGTTGTGCTATTAGTTCTTCCTGGAAATATTTCTTCCTTTTATTATTTTCCACCTGGCATCTCATTCCAGCAGTTAAATGGCCACTCTCTCTGATGTTCCTCTATCCTCAAGGTTACTATTCTAGGTTAAACTCATGGATGTTCTTGTCTGTTCTCCCAATAGATGGGCTCCTTGAGGGCTTTTCCCCCAAAGCTGCATCTTCATGCTTGAAGTCACATCTAACATGAAGATTAAAAAAAAAAAAAAAAATTGTTGGAAGAGGCAAAGAAAGAAATCATGAAAGGGAAAAGACACTCTTTTCATTACTGTTTTCTTCTGCCCTTCTGTAAATGCCAAAGCTAACCTTAATTACAAAAAAATCTTGGACTTATGTTTTCAAATGAACTTGGAATTTTGTTTTCATTCTAATATGGTGAGGTTAACAGATCAAGAGATGACTGCCATTGAAAAGCCCATTTGTCACTCACAGTTCCCAAGGGGAAGGAGCATGCCATGCTTCACAAGACCACACAGAAAAGGAGTAGCATCAGTCAGGAAGCAAAAGGAGTAAGGGGAACGGGTGGGCAAAAGACTTCATTGTGGTTTTCATGAGAAGGAATGGGTAAGGCAGACTAAGCAGCTGAGCAGGTTTAGTATTGGATAGTTAGAATAATTTCAGTGGGCTCTGGGGTATAGGGGTGACCTCTAATCTTCTAGCATTTGATCTTGGGGTAATTTATGGCAAGGGAATTATGTCCCAGACGTCAGGAGCCTCATTAAAGATGACAGAAGGGGGTACAGACTCAGGATTGGTCAGTTTGCATATTAAATTCATGCTCACAGAATCCTTCATGTCCATCCACTCCTTCACCCTCCACTCCCCACTCTTAACATGCCATACGTTAGGAATACAGAAAATACAGTTAATACAATTTACATAGTATCTTTCCTGTATATATTATAGCTAATTCTATAATCTCATAATAAAAGTGAGTGTGCACTGCTGGTTATCTAGGTGTTACCACTATTTTTAGTCTGTAAAATCAGTCTAACCCTTTGCTAAATATCAAGTGAAAAATTGCTTAGATGATGTGCATATTGCTCTATGTTCTGCAATAAGCACTATGTAAACATTGAGAGAGATATTTAATTTGTGTTTAGAAAGATAGATTACACAGTCAACTTCTTTAACTTTTATTTCTTACTGTGAATCAACAGAAGCCACGCTTTAGTGCCTCCCAGGATAAGTAACAGAAAATGCCACAGACGAAAACTACTGAGTTATCTTCCTCCTTGTTCTTCTATTTAGTATTATGTCCATGTTCTTTCATTTAATAAAAGATACAAGGGTTGAGAAAACACAATAGTGTGTCTGTTCATGTAAAGATATAGGAGAATCAATTACAAAATAATAGAAAGCATTATATTCTCTTATATACATTTTGTTTAAAGTATTAGGAAAGGGTCACATTATATCAGACTCTAAAATATATTTACCTTAACACAAACTCCACTCTAACAAAAGAATAAAGCATTTAACACTGTTCTAATATCACTATTAGGTTTTCATTTCTGATGTTTCTTCTGCATATCTGATTGAGCATTATACAGGGTTAAAGTTGGGAACAACAATAATTAGATAGAAGACCATGAAAAATTTGCATCATAATGTTCTCAACTGCTGAGTAAATGTACAAAACAACATATTCACTTAGGAAATTGTGTTTTGTGTCTCAAATGGCCTTTCTCAATTGCCCTCTCACTTCCAAGAATACAAACACTGGTTAGCTCTAAAAAGGGTTTTTAAATATAACCTGTAATAACAATAGTAATATTAAACAGCTAATATTTGGAATCTTACTATGTGCTTATTAAGTGTTAGACATACATTATTCCATTTATTCCTCCAAACAACATAACGGATGTATTTATGCCACTCATTTGCAAATGGAAAAACTGAAGGACTAACAAATTAAGAAACTCACTCACTCACTCATCTAGTAAGTACTGGACCATGGGTTTAAATGCAGGGCTCTCTGACTCTGAACCTATACTCTGAACCACTCTATCATGTTGGATCTCAAACATAAGCGGCTTTATTGGAGCACTTTCCCCTAGAAACCATGTTACAGTGTTTATAGTCCTAGGACTAACCCCAAAAGCATACTGCATTCATATAAAAGTATGAATTCTGTTATGCAGAATCTGATCATAATATGCAAAGTTGCCTTTGTGAGACAATACATTCTAAGATTTCCATTCTTGGCATATCAAGAAGAGATTTTTTTGTATTTATGTAACTAGGTTACAGAATCTCTCCTCTTTCCTGTGTCCTCTCAAACCTAAATACAGCTGATTATGTGGGGTTTTGTGATATAATAAGGAGTGAAATAAATATAATTTTCACTATTAGAGGACACATGGAGGTAATTCTACAAAGATTAAAATAATTATAATGGGTATAGTAGGTGAGAATCTGTTCCACATTTGTTTTTATGAGAATACATTCTTATCATATAGTATATACCTACATTTTCTAATATTTTGCTAGATATTTTAAAGTATTACTTCTAACTCTCACAGTAGCTTGGTGAGGTACATATATTCTTACTTTATAGTTCAGTGTCCGTTGAAACTAAAAGTGGTTCACACAATCAGGGAACCAGGAGAACCACCTCTGAATTTCTGGTATGTCCAGATCCCAAGTAACCACTATAATGTGGTCTGCTTTCTGGTATGTCCATATCCCAAGTCTCCACTACAGTATGTGTGGTCGTTGATAAAAGATGTCTGAGAAGGGCAGTAAACCACCAGCCTAAAGGTTTAGGTTGTTCCACAGCAATATTTTATTTGGGGCACAAACTGTTTTAAGTAATTTTTAACTGAATTCCTTGGCTCACCAATCTATAACAGTTCCCCGACATACAGTCTCTTACACTTAAGCTTCTAACACCATTACATTAATTTAATGGATCCTGAAAGAATTTAAGAAGCTGGGTAGAAGAAGATAAGGAAGATATCAAGATATACAGAAGCACTTCACTAAATGCTTTTCATGCATTATCTCAAATTTATTCATTACCACCTAATGTGTTAGATATGGGTATTTCCATTTTACAGACAAAGATGTTTATTAATTTGCCCAAGACCGTGTACTCTCTAGTGGCAGAACTCAGACATGAACTCAAGTATATGCTACTTAAATTGTGTGCTCCTATCTACTAAGTGTATTGTTTCTACTAGAGGACTATGTTGCATATGTTGCTATTAAGAACAACTCCTGAACAATAGCTAAAAACATCAGAATATACTCTGAGAACCAGCAAAGGAAGCTGATTAACTTGCTCATCAGTGGACTTTCCCTTTAAAAAAAAAATCAGCCAACTCAACTGCAAATACCCTCTATTGAGAAAACCTTCAGCCGAGGAGGCTGAATTAACTGTCTAGAGGTTTTGAGGCCAAATAGTGTGTCCTTTGATTTCACTCTTGAATCAAGGGCCCTTATGTCCTTCTGTCAATGTGAAGACTACAGCTTCTCATCTCTAGACAGCAGAAGAACAAATGTACTAGAAGGGAGGTTCACTGATGTATTAAAGAGAACTGCAACCTGGGCAGAGGATTGATGGTGGCTTCAAGAGAATGTGCTCTCCCGTCCACTCACAAGTGTAATTTAAAGAGGATTTTTCAAGGCATGGATAGACACCATTACTCACATCAGTTCCCACTGCCTTCGTGCTCTATAACTCTTTACCAATTCTGGTCCACAGCTATTCTGCCCTGTTTAATCAACAGCATGCATTTCAGAAGTATTCTCTAGCATCCCCAAATGAATTTCTCATAACACAAATTGAATGAAGTGGTGAAAATGATAAATATGTCTGCAGTGTAACATATTTGTTTCAAGCTGTATGATCTGCCTGAGGGTAAAAGGGACTGCCCAAAGAAACTATGCCAACTTCAGATTTAAAATGATCTATCTGACCATGATCTTACTCTCACAGTTTGTATCCCATGATTTTTTTTTCTGTGAAAGTTTTCATCTACAATGTTTTATGATATTGAGATCAATTCTCTGCTTTGAAAGCAAATATATAAAGTTCAAGGACATGAGTTTATACAGGACAAAGATTTAATAAATTAAATGTATATTTGCTTCATGATATTTTTCTAACCCTTCTCCATATGGTAACTGGAGTAGACAGAAAAATATATCCCCAAAGATGTCCATGTTCTAGTCCCTAGAACCAGGGAATATGTTACATTGGGTGTTAAGGTTACAGATGGAATTAAAGTTCCAATCAGGTGGCCTTGAGATGGAGAGATTATGGTGGATTATCTGAGTGGGCTCAATGTAATCACAAGGGTCCTTATAAGTGAAAGAGAGAAGCAGGAGGGGAGGCTCCAAGATGGTGGAGGAGTAGGAGACCTAAACTTCGTCTGTCTCAGGAATTCAGCTAGATAGTTACCAAACCACTCTGAACACCTGCAAACTCAACAGCAGATCAAAGAAAGGAATAGCTGCAACTCTATGAACAGAAAAACAACAACTTTCTGGAAGGCAGGACATACAGAGAAGTGAATCTGGAGTGATATTTGGGAAGACAGACTGCAGGGGCAGGTGGGATGGGGAAAGCCTCCATCAGCCAGCTACCAGCAAGTGACAGAGCTGCAGAGCACAAAATCTGAACTTTCAGAGGTCTACTCTGATGAGGGACGTTGCTCCAGTGGCTAAAGGGGAGTGGAACCTTTGCTGGGACAGTGTGGTCTCAAGACTCTCAGGGTCACAGAAAGAACAAGGGTACCTAAGTGTGGCAGAGCTCCCAGGTATCAGAGCAGTGAAGCTGGCTGCAAATACGGAGCCAAGGAGTGGGCTCCCAACTCAGGGATGCCATAAATGGGGATCAGCAGCTCAGTCAGGCCACTGCTCTTCAAGCAGGGGCCCAAAAGAAGCAGAACCAGGGAGACTCCCTTTCCTCCCCTAGGAGGTGTAGCATGGGAATGCACTTCAGGAATCTGCTGGTTTTGGAGATTCCAAACAGAACCATGTGCCATAGATAGAAACACTCAATCACAGGCCAGTGAGCACGGAGAGTAGACAGAGACCAGGGAGACAGGAGTGACTGACTGCTTTTATCTGAAGGCTCACTGAGGAGTGGGGACCTGAGCTCTGGCCTCCTCTGGGGCTGGAGAGTGGGAAGCCACCATTTTCATTCTTGTCCTCTAAAGCTGCACAGAAAGCCATCAGGGAACAAAAGCTACCAAGAGCAAACCCGAGCAGATTACTTAGCCTGGCCCCTGGCAAGGGTGGTTCAATTCCACCTCAGGCAAAGACATTTGAGAATCACTGCAAAAGGCCCCTTCCCAAGAAGATCAGCAAGAACATCCAGCCAAGACCAAGATTACCAATCAATGAGAACTGCAAAACTCCAGTGCTAGGGGACTTCTTCCCCATGAATTCCTTCCTCAGTCTTTAGTCTTTCAAAGTTAATTTTTTTTTATTTTTTATTTTTCTATTTCTTTTCTTTTTAATTTTTATTCTTTCCTTTTTCAACTAACTTCTTACAATGACTTTTTTACTTTTTTATTTATCAATTACTTTTTTTAGTTTTCATTTTAACAGTCATATTCTATCCCTTAATTGTATTTAACCTTATTTTTTGTACATATATGTTTTCCTGTACTCAAAATTTGGGGATACAGATTCTTCTAACAGACCAAAATATACCCTAAATCTACTGGATGGCTTTGTTCTATTCACCTGCTTGATCATATTCTCTCTCTTTTTTTTTTTTAATTTTTCTTCTTTCCTTTTCAACCAATTTCTTATTACTTTTTTAAAATCCTTTTTAATTTTCATTTTTACAGTCATATTCCATCTCTTCGTTGCATTTACCTATATATGTATGTACATACATTTTTTTTTCTTTCCTTAGAATTTTGGGAGGCAGTTTCTTCTAACAGACCAAAACACACCCAAAATCTAGTGTATGGCTCTGTTTTATTCACAAGTCTGATCATATTCTTCTTATTTTTTTTTTCTGTTCCCCCAGTTTCAGTCTCTTCTGATTTGTTTAGAGTATATTTTTCTGGGGTCATTGGTACCCTTTTAGTATTTTGTTCTCTCCTTCATCTATTCTTCTCTGGACAAAATGACATAAGGAAAAAGTCACCTCAAAAATTGGAACGACAGGCAGTACCAACTGCCAGGAACCTAATCGACACAGACATTAGTAAGCTGTCAGAACTAGGACTCAAAATAAAAATTACAAAGAGGCTAGCTGGGCTTGAAAAGAGCAAAGATACTAGAAAATCCCTTTCTGGAGAAATAAAATCTAACCAAGTTGAAATTAAAAGGCTATTAATGAAGTGCAATAAAAAATGAAGGGTCTAACTGCTAGAATAAATGAAGCAAAAGAGGGAATTAGTGACATAGAAGATTAAATGATGGAGAATAAAGAACTGAGAAAAAGAAAGATAAACAACTATTGGATGATGAGGGGAAATTCAAGATGAGTGATATCATAAAGTGAAAAAATATTAGAATAAATGGAATCCCAGAAGAAGAAAAAGAGAGAGGCAGAGGTATACTGGAGAAAATTACAGCAGAGAACATCCCTAATCTGAAGAATGGAAAGAGCATCAAAATCCAGGAGGCACAGAGAACTTCCCTCAAAATCAATAAAAATAGATCAATACCCCAACATATAATGGTAAAACTTACAAATCTCAAAAACAAAGAGAAAATCCTGAAAGAAGCTCTGGACAAGAAGTCTGTAACCTACAATGGTAGAAATATTAGATGGGCAGCAGACCTACCCACAGAGACCTGGCAGGCCAGAAAGGACTGGCATAATATATTCAGGGTACTGAATGAGAAAGATATGACCCAAAAGAATACTATATCAAGCTAGGATATCACTGAAAACAGGAGAGAAAAAAGTTTCCAGGACAAACAGAAACTAAAAGAATTTGAGATCACCAAACCAGACCTACAAGAAATATTGAAAGGGGTTCTCTGAGCAAAAAGAGAGCATAAAACATACATAGGCCAGGAAGGAAAAGAGATAATATACAGTAACAGTCACATTACAGGCAATACAATAGCACTAAATTCCTATCTTTCTTTAGTTACCCTAAATGTAAATGGGCTAAATGCCTCAATCAAAAGACACAGGATACCAAATTGGATTAAAAAAAACAAGAACCTTCGATATACTGTCTCCAAGAGACTTATTTTAGACCCAAAGACACCTCCAGATTTAAAGTGAGAGGGTAGAAAACCATTTACCATGCTAATGGACATCAAAAGAAAGCTGAGGTGGCAATCTTTATATCAGATAAATTCGATTTTAAGCCAAAGACTGTAATAAGAGATGAGAAAGGACACTCTATCATATTTAAAGGGTCTGTCCAAAAAGAAGATCTAACAATTTTAAATATCTATGCCCCTAACATGGGAATAGCCAATTATACAAATCAATAAATAACAAAATCAAAGAAACACATCAACAATAATACAATAATAGTAGGGGACTTTAACACCCCCCTCACTGAAATGGACAGATCATCTAAGCAAAAGACCAACAAGGAAATAAAGGCTTTAAATGACACACTGGACCAGATGGACATCACAGATATATTCAGAACATTCCATCCCAAAGCAACAAACACACATTCTTCTCTAGTACACGTGGAACACTCTCCAGAATAGATCCCATCCTGGGTCACAAATCAGGTCTCAACTGGTACCAAAAGACTGGGATCATTCCCTGCATATTTTCAGACCACAATGCTTTGAAACTAGAACTCAACCACAAGAGGAAAGTTGGAAATAACACAAATACCTGGAGGCTAAAGAGCATCATACTAACAGATGAAAGGGTCCACCAGGAAATTAAAGAAGAATTTTTAAAATTCATGGAAACAAATGAAAATGAAAGCACAACTGTTCAAAATCTTTGGGATGCAGCAAAGGCAGTCCTAAGAGAATGTATATAGCAATACAAGCCTTTCTCAAGAAACAAAAAAGGTCTCAAATACACTATCTAACCCTACATCTAGAGGAGCTGGAGAAAGAACAGCAAAGAAAGCCTAAACCCAGCAGGAGAAAAGAAATAATAAAAATCAGAGCAAAAATCAATGAAACAGAAACTAAAAGAACCGTAGAACAGACTGACAAAACTAGGAGTTGGTTCTTTAAAAGAATTAATAAAGTTGATAAACCCCTGGCCAGACTAATAAAAAAAAAAAAAAAAAAAAAAAAGGAAGAAAGAAAGAAAAGAGAAAGAACCCAAGTAAACAAAATCATGAATGAAAGAGATCACAACCAACACCAAAGAAATACAAACAATTATAAGAACACATTATGAGCAACTATATGCCAACAAACTAGACAATCTAGAAGAAATGGATGCATTCCTAGAGCCATATAAACTACCAAAACTGAAACAGGAAGAGATAGAAAACCTAAACAGACTCAAAACCAGTAAGAAAATTGAAGCAGTCATCAAAAATCTCCCAACAAACAAGAGCCCTGGGCCAGACGGCTTCCCAGAGGAATTCTACCAAACACTTAAAGAAGAAATAATACCTATCCTTCTGAAACTCCTCCAAAAAATAGAAATGAGGGAAAACTTCCAAACTCATTTAATGAGGCCAGTATTACCTTGATCCCAAAACCAAACAAAGACCCCATCAAAAAGAAGAACTGCAGACCAATATCCTTGATGAACACGGATGCAAAAATTCTCACCAAAATACTAGCCAATAGGATCCAACAGTACATTAAAAGGATTATTCACCACCACCAAGTCAGATTTACTCCTGGCCTGAATGGTTGATTCAACTTCTGTAAATCAATCAATGTGATACATTACATTAATAAAAGAAAGGGAAAGAACCACATGATTTTCTCAACAGATGCAGAAAAAGCATTTGGCAAAGTATAGCTCCTTTCTTGATCAAAACTCTTCACAGTGTAGGCATAGAGGGTACATACCTTAATATCATCAAAGCCATCTATGAAAAACCCACAGCGAGTATCATTCTCAGTGGGGAAAAACTGAGAGCTTTTCCCCTAAGGTCAGGAACATGGCAGGGATGTCCACTATAACCATTGCTATTCAACACAGTATTAGAAGTCTTAGCTTCAGTAATCAGACAACAAAGAGAAACAAAAGGCATCTGAATTGGCAAAGAATAAGTCAAACTCACTCTTTACAGATGATGTGATCATTTGACTTCACCCCAAAACTGCTAGAACTCATACAGGATTTCAGTGTCAGGATATAAAATCAATGCACAGAAATCAGTTGCACCTCTGTACAACAGCAAGACAGAAGAGAAACAAATTAAGGAGTTGATCCCATTTAGAATTTGCATCCAAAGCCATAAGATACCTAGGAATAAATCTAACCAAAGAGGCAAAGAATCTGTACTCAGAAACTATAGAATACTCATGAAAAAACCTGAGGAAGACACAAAGAAATGGAAAAACAATCCATGCTCATGGACTGGAAGAAAATATGTGAAAAGGTCTATGCTACCTAAAGCAATCTACACATTTAATGTAATTCCTATCAAAATACCATCAATTTTTTTCACAGAAATGGAACAAATAACCCTAAAATTTGTATGGAACCAGAAAAGACCCTGCATAGCCAGAGGAATGCTGAAAAAGAAAAGTAGAGCCAGTGGCATCCCAATTCCAGACTTCAAGCTCTATTACAAAGCTGTCATCATCAAGATAGTATGGTACTGGCACAAAAACAGACACATAGACTAACGGAACAGAACAGAGAGTCCAGAAACGGACCCTTAACTCTATGATCAACTAACCTTCAACAAAGCAGGAAAGAATGTCCAGTGGAAAAAAGACAGTCTCTTCAACAAATGGTGTTGGCAAAATTGGACAGCCACATGCAGAGAAATGAAACTGGACCATTTCCTTACACCACACAAAAAACAGACTCAAAATGAATGGAAGACCTTAATGTGAGACAGGAATCCATCAAAATCCTTGAGGAGAACAAAGGCAGCAACCTCTTTGACCTCAGCCACAGCAACTTCTTCCTAGAAACATCACCAAAGGCAAGGGAATCAAGGGCAAAAATGAACTATGGGAATTTCATCAAGATCAAAAGCTTTTGCACAGCAAAGGAAATAGTCAACAAAACCAAAGGACAACTGACAGAATGGGAGAAGACATTTGCAAATGGCATATCAGATAAAGGGCTAGTATTCAAAATCTATAAGGAACTTACCAACTCAACACCCAAAGAATAAATAACCCAATCAAGAAATGGGCAGAAGACATGAACAGACATTTCTGCAAAGAAGACATCCAAATGACCAACACACAAATGAACAAGGGCTCAATCTCACCTGGCATCAGGGAAATACAAATCAAAACCACAGTGAGATACCACCTCACATCAGTCAAAATAGCTAAAATTAACAAGTGTGGAAGTAACAGATGATGGCAAGCATGCAGAGAAAGGGAATCCTCTTACACTGCTGGTGGGAATGTAAGCTGGTGCAACCACCCTAGAAGACAGTATGGATGTTCCTCAAAAAGTTGAAAATAGAGTTACCCTAAGACCCAATAATAGCACTACAGGGTATTTACCCTAAAGATACAAATGTAGTGATCCAAAGGGGCATGTGCACTCCAGTGTTTAAAACAGCAATGTCCACAGTAGTCAAACAATGGAAAGAGCCTAAATGTCCATCAACAGATAAATGAATAAAGAATATGTGGTGTGCGTGCGTGTGTGTGTGTGTGTGTGTATGTATGATACACACACACACAAACACACACACACTCTCTCAAATGGAATATTATGCAGCCACCAAAAAATGAAATCTTGTCTTCTGCATGATGTAGATGGTACTAGAGGGTATTATGCTAAGTGAAATAAGTCAATCAGAGAAAGATAATTATCATATGATCTTACTGATATGTGGAATTTGAGAAACAAGGCAGAAGATCTTGGGGGAAGAGAGGAAAAAATGGAACAGGCCAAAACCAGAGAGGGAGATAAACCATAAGAGACTCTTAATCTCAGGAAACAAACTGAGGGTTTCTTGAGTTGAAGAGGGTGAGAGGGAGAGGTGCTGGGTGATGGGATAGTAGGGTGGGTATGTGCTATGGTGAGTGCTATGAATTGTGTAAGACTGATGAATCATAGACCTGTACCCCTGAAATAAATAATACATTTAAAAAATTTTTAATTAAAAAAATTTAATTTTAAATTTAAATTTAATTTTAAAAAATTAAAAAATTTTAATTAAAAATTTTTTTAAAAATAGTTCAGTAAGAAAAGAGAGAGAGAGAGAAGCAGGAAACTAAATGTCAGGGGATGTAATGTGAAAAAGGAAGTGGTTATGAGTCAAAGAAGATGAACAGCCTACAAAAGCTATAAAAGGCAAAAAAACAGATTCTCCCTCAGAGTTTCCAAAACAATGCACTCTTGCCAACACCTTGATTTTACTAAGTGAGATCCTTAAAGTGTTCTGACCTTCAAAACCGTAAGATAACAAATCTATGATTTTTTTTTTTAAACCACTAAGGTTATGGTAATCTGTTAAAGCAGCAAAAGAAAACTTAATACAGATACTGGTACCTGGAGGTAGGATGATGCTATAACAAACATCTAAAAATGTGGAAATGGTTTTGTAATTGGGAAATGGAAAGAGAATTTGGGAAATGGAAAGAGAATGGAAGAAATTTGGTGATCACAGTAGAAAAAGCCTACACTGCCTCAACAGAGTATTAGAAACATGCATGCTAAAGACTCTGCTACTGAGGAATCAGAAAGAAATGAAGAGAATGGTAGAGAAAATATATATTATGTCTCAAAGAATACCTCAATCCTCATGAACAGACTGTTGTCAAAGCTTTTTGTTAGTTTGTTATATGCCCATCAAACCTGGGAGATAACTCAGATATATACTTTATTTATATATATATATATATATATATATATATATATATAACCTCATTAATTCTAAGAATTATGGAAAGGCCACTAGGAATATTGGTAAAATGAAAAAAAAAAAAAGAGGTAAAACCATTCACAGGATAAGTAACCACAGGTATAATTTTTAAATTTTTTTTAAAAAATAGACATGTTCCACTATGAACTCCCACTGCTCTTAAAGAGAAACCCCCTCACCCACCACAATCTTCAAATCCAAAGGGTGGGAACCGTTCAAACACACTGGGAGGAACAGAAAGCAAGGGGGGGCAGGGTGTTGTTCAGGCATGCTGGTTGGTGATGATCAATTCCTTGATCTGAGGAAAGATCACAGAGGCACTCATCTTTGTTTTGTGTAGTTTTATGTACGCAGATTATATTTCACAACAATAATGGCAAAGAGCAAATTCAAAGGTGCAAGTAGGAAAACCATAGTGCTCAAGTTCCTCAAAATCATCAAAAACAATCCTGTTTACATCCTACCTGCCTTTCTTTTTTTTTTAAACGAAAGTAGTTTTCTTTGTCATTTATTTTTTTTAAGATTTTTAAAATTTATTTATTTGACAGATGGAGATCACAAGTAGGCAGAGATGCAGGCAGAGAGAGAGAGGGGGAAGCAGGCTCCCTGCTGAGCAGAGAACACGATGTAGGGCTTGATCCAGGACCCTGGGATCATGACCTGAGCTGACGGCAGAGGCTTTAACCCACTGAGCCACCCAGGTGCCCCTTACCTGCCTTTCTAAGACAAGGTGGTTATGATACCCCATGGATATAAATCTTTACCATTGGACATGAACATGCATTTGAAAATTACTTTCCGTAAATGTGTACATATGTCTCTTTATCTCTTTTTAAAATCTTTAATACAGAGAGCATTCCACACTTACCAAAAACAGCCAAGAGTAACAGAATTCTGAAAACACATCAATGTGTCCATTATCTCTGTGATATTGGAGTTGACCATAAACATGTACCTACATTAGAGAGGGAGAAAAAGTATATGTTTTTAAGTAATAGCTCTTCCACATATAGTGCGTGTAAATAAATAATTATTGACTAATAGTATCATACTTATTTGTCCTAAAAGTTACTACAACTAATTCTTTCAGCAAATGAATATTACATGATTGTTATTATCTCTAGTAGTAGTTTCAGGTGCCAAAAACCTAACCCTCTGATGAGAACCTTAGACATATTTCCTTGGTACGAGGGAATGCAGTATCAGTATTCCATGTGTAAATAACTTCAATTAACAAGTTATAATTGTACAGGGAGATGAAAATTAGTTTAAACAAGTCAATTAAATCATAAACATTTCAGAAATAAGAGGATGTGTTTGTAATCCAATTAGTGTGTTAATATACTAATAAATTTACTGATTTGAATAGTATCTTAATTGTATAGTAAAGCACCAGAAGAAAAAAACCGTGTATCTTAATTGTCATAAAGGGAGCTTTGGCTGCAGTCTGACTGCATAAGTTTGGAGAAAATTATCCATGTTAATGAGATCAAAATGCTTCTATCTAGAATAATAAATAAGGTTACTTGATGGTTTGGCTAATAAAAATGCATCCAAGGGACAGGGGAAATGACTGAACACAGTGTTGTCTGCCAGATGCTAATTACACTAAGTTCCTGACGCGAGAGAATGGGACATTTTATACTGCGACCAAAAAACCACTTCCATAGTTTGAACACTCACATAATCATGGGAATAAAATATTCCAGAGATAATTCTTTATTGCTACCTCAATTACCACAAATTAAGCTGATATTAATATACTTTACTGCTGCTCAGCCTTAAGTGAAATCAGTGGCACTTCACAGACAACTCAAGGGAATGAGCTGATCTCCTGTTTCTATGTAATTACCCATAATTTATGGAACAAAGATCCATGAGCAGCCTAGTCAAGGTCACCTAAGAAGGTTGAATTGCTTTGTTTTCAATCACCATCTGTGATCTGGGCTAAGGCTGCCACCTCCCCAATAGCCAGAAGAGAAAGGAAGAGCTCCCAACCACAAGGGTCATGGAACCAAATCCTCAGGCCAAGGGGGAGAATAATCATGAGCTTTATACAGTGTTCATTTTAATGAGTACATGGCATTTGAATGAAAATACTAGCTTTATAAGTGATTAATCCATGACTTTTACTGTGTATTTACCTTTACCATTGGGATTTTTACTTTATGTATTCTTATTACTAGTTAGTGCCTTTTCTTCTCAGCTTAAAAAAGTCCCTTTTAACTTTTCTTGTAAGTCCAGTTTAGTGGTGATGAGTTCCTTTGGTTTTGCTTCATCTGAAAAACTTTATCTCTTCTTCAATTCTTAATGATAACCTTGCTGGGTAGAGTTTTCTTAGTTTGAGGTTTTTTTCCTGTCAGTGCTTTGAATATATCATGCCACTCCCTTTTGGACTATAAAATTTCTACTGAAAAATCTGCTAATAGTCTTACAGGGTTCCTTTTTATGTAACAAGTTGTTTTTCTTTTTCTGCTCATAAGATTCTCTATCTTTAACTTTTGACATTTTCATAATAATGTGTCTTGGTGTGGCTCTCTTGGGTCCACCTTATTTGGAACTCTCTGGGCATCCTGGAACTGGATGTCTCTTTCCTTCCCCAAGTTAAAGAAGTTTTCCACCATTACTTCTTCAAGTAAGTTTTTTACCTATCTCCACTCCTTCTGGAACCCCTATAACATCAACGCTGTTCCACCTGATGTTGTACCACAGGACTCTCACACAATGCGCACATTATTTTTTTGTTGTTGTTATTTGAGTGAGTTTCATTGCCCTGTCCTCTAGATCACAGATCCATTCTCCTGCTTCCTCCAATGTGCTGTCAAACCACACTGGTCTATTTTTCAGCTATTGTATTCTTCAGCTCTGTGACTTCTTTTCGGTACTTTCTAACATTTTCTGTCTCTGTTGAAGTTCTCACTCTATTCATCCACTCTTTTCCAGAGTTCAGTTAGCATCTTTACAACAATTACTTTGAACTCTTTATCAAGTAGATCACTTGACTCCATTTTATTGAGGTATTTTTCTAAGGTTTTATTTTATTCTTTTGTTTGGAACATATTCCCTTTTTCCTCATGTTGCTTCACTCTTTGTTTCTACGGATAAGGCAAAGTTACCTCTCCCGTCTTGAAGGAGTGGCCTTGCACAGGAGATGAACCTTATTATTCAACCTTGATGAATGGTGATCCCAAGCTTTCGATGATCCCTTGAATCTTTGTGGTTTTCTAGACAGCTTGATTTATTCTTTTTTTAAAAGATTTTACTTATTTATTTGACAGAGAGAGAGAGATCACAAGTAGGCAGAGAGGCAGGTAGAGACAGAACGGGAAGCAAGTTCCCTGCTGAGCAGAGAGCCCCATGCGGGGCTCGATCCCAGGACCCTGAGATCATGACCTGAGCCGAAGGCAGAGGCTTAACCCACTGAGCCACCTAGGTACCCCAGAGCTTGATTTATTCTTGATAGGTCCTCCTTGTTGCGAAATTGCCAAGACCTGTCAGTGTTCCAAAAGAAGGGGTCTCAGGACTTAGTTTCAGGCTGATTAGAAACCAGACCATCAGGCAGCAGCTTTTAAAATATGCAAATATATAGGCCTATGGGGCTACAATTATAAACTCTGTTGGCCTCCAGACCAGGAGATCACAAGGTGTCCCCTGGGTGAGAGCGACAAATATTGCTCCAGATGGGCATATAAGCTCCTTTCTGAGGAGTACTAGTCAACCATAGTGAGGCCAGGGGAGAGCGCAAAGACAGTATCTCCCTACCTATATTCCTGAGAGTCTTCCATCAACTCTAGATATGGCAAACCTGAAACCCGTCCCTCAAGCTAAAGCTCCAGGACAAATAAACAGGCCTTTTTTCACAGGAGGACTGGGAGTGTATTTTAGTCTACTACTGTTTGTGCAGTGCCCTGGGGATGCAGCATGCCAAGAACTGTCTTTCTGATTGATATAGTCCTGTGGAGCCCAGGAACTCAAGCCTCCTTGCTACAAGGGCCAGGCAATGAAGGTGCATCCCCTCTGTGGATTACACATTTCTGATGGCTTTAGCGGTGCAGCTGCAGAGCACAGAGGGTAAGAAATGCCCCCTAGCTTTAGCAAGGTTATGGGATAATGCCTTGGCTACACAAACCTGCCTGCTTTAGTGAGGCAGCTGGAGAGCATGAGGAGGGGAAGGGGGGCATTGCCCACCAGCTTTAGCACAGCAACAAAGAAAATTCATTGGCTGCATGCCACCAACTTCAGTAAGGCAGCAGGAAAGTACCATGTCTGCACATGCCTGCAACTTCTGCAAGGCTGTGGGAATGCCACAACCACTTGCCCCCACTGGCCTTAGAAAGGCCACAGGAGAGTGCCACATCCTCACATACCACCTGCACTAGCAGGGTAGAGGAAGAGTGCTGCAATAGCAAAAACAATAGCAAAACAATTTTGTAAGCCAAAATCAGGAAACCAACATAGAGGATAATCTCATATTAATTAATTTAACAAATATGTAACTAACACTTGGCTTTGTGCTGACTTCCAAAACACACAAGGCCCCTAATGGTCCAGAGTTCACAACTCCAACTTTATTGCTTGGAAGACAAAGTTAAATAAACAAACAAGAGTAAATATAAAATATAAATAATAAATGAGGAGGAAAACTAAGGCAAGATAAGGAAGGGAAAGAAGAGAGGGGGAGGGGAGTTTGTTTGCAGTAATAAAAGAAGGTTTACCTAACAAGAAATATTTGACCAAAAGTAAGAAAGAGAAAGTCAAGTGACTGTTGGAGAAGGAATGTTTCAGGTAGAAGTAAGAATATGTGAGATTGGGCCATGACAGGTAGGTGTGTGCTTGCTTCACATGTTTGAAAAGAGGGAAAAGGCCAGTATGACTGAAATTTAGAATGCATAAGAGAAAGTTGCAGGACATGGTATCTGAGAAATCACAAAGAGCCAGATATCAAAAAGTGATCTCACATGTTTCGAAAGAATCATTTTGACAACTGGGTTGCTAATAGTATTTTAACATAGGAGAGAGAACAGTTAGAAGGCTATTCCATTAATCCAGGTTGGAAATTACAGTTGTTGAATCAGGAAGAAAGCAGTATAGGTACTTCAAAATTATCAGAATTTGGTATATATATATGTGTATATGTGTGTGTGTGTATATATATATATCTCAAAGAAAAGGACAAGAAAAACAGGATGGGATAGAGAGAAGAATTGAATTTAATTGACAATTAAACTGTGTGTATTTTAAGTGTGAGATGCTAATCTGTCATCCACATGAAACTGCTGACAGAGAAGCCAGATGAGTTCACATTGGTCCAGGCTAGAGATACAAATGTAGACATCATCATTTTTTTTTTTTAATGGTTTTAAAAGTAAGAGCCTGGATGAGATTCCTCTGGAGTTAGAGTAAATAGAGAAGACGAGATCCAAGGACTAAGACGGGGAGATGAGGAAATACTAGCAAAGGAGATGAAAAGGAAGTATCTAGCTTCCAGGAGGGTAACAGTAACCCAGATCTAAGTATCTGAGGCCGGGAAAGATGACTGACATGTGACCACTGGATTAGCCACATGAAAGTCATTGGTGATTTCTGACAAGTGTCTTCAGTGAAGAGGTGGTGGTAAAAACTGTTTTGAGTATGTTCAAGAGAATATGGGAGCAAGCAAACAGACACCTCTTTCAAGGCACTTCACTGGAAAGAAAATCAAAAGAAATAGGGTAGAGGCTGCAGGAAAATGTTAAATCATGAATTTTTTTTTCAGATGTGAGAAATTACAGCCTACTTTCATGCTGTAAGAATAAATCAGTTAAAAATGAAGTAGGGAGAGATTCTGGGGAACAAGTGCTGAGTTTGGCATTAGAGAGAAACAGATTTCATGGGTATGTTCTTAAGTAGAATAATGGAATTATGTAAAAATGGATCACATAGAAGTTTTCTTTTATGTGTTTCTAGTTTCTCAGTGAAATAGGAAGCCAAGTTATTAAATGAGAATGAAGATGAGAAAGCATTTATTTAAAGTTTGGTGAAAATGAGAAGAAAAGATAATAGTCATCTGGGAGAGTAAAAGAATAATTGAGGAAAATGAGATAGGGTGACTTAACAGCAGACAGGCCCACTTGAAGAAAGTGACCATGAATTCCAAGAAGACTGCCCAGTATAGCTTTGTTTTTCTCCAGTCATGTTCAATTATGCAAGTCCAGAAGCAAAGTAGAGAGTTGGATTCAATGAGGACTAAGTGTTATCGGGTACAGACAGTAAAGGAACTAAGGAAGAAAGGGCAATGTAGTTGAGAGTATATGCCAGAAGTAATAAAATAGAAGACCTGTTAAAGAATAACCAAACACTAAAAATACCACAGATAAACTGATTGCCCTGACAGACAAGGAAAGTAACTCCGGAGTAGATAGTGAGTTTCTCTGAGTATGAAGTCTGAAGACAGATACAGTGCAAGAAAAAGGAATTTCTATCCCAACAGGACAGGATTCTGAAAGGCACTTTTTGATTACAGAGGGTATTAAAAGTCTTTCCTAAGATTGGTCATTAACTTCAAGATTAGCCATTTATCTCAGCATGACTGGTCATTTGTACAGTTAAAAAAACAGGGTCTGACTCTCAACAAGATGAGATAAAGTAACTCAGCGTCAACTGTCTTAAGGTAAAGAGCAATCCAGTCCTTATGAACAGATGCAAGAATGTATCAGACTTGGGGCACTTGGGTGGCACAGTCAGTTGAGATTGGTTTCAGCTCAGGTCATGATCTCAGGGTCCTGGGATCGAGCCCTGAGTCAGGCTCCATGCTGAGCGTGGAGTCTGCATGAGATTCTCTCTTTCCCTCTGTTCCTCCCACTCATACTCTCTTTCTAATAAAAATAATCTTGAAAAAATAATAGTATATCAGACTTCAGGTCAAGCAATGAAATCCTTAAGTGCTAGTACAAGGTTTGAGCCAAGACATTTCATAATTAGACCATAGAACTCAAGCTAAGTAAAATATATTGGTGAGAATAGCAGTGAAAATGTGGTATTAGCATAAAACCAATGAATGGAGTGAAATAATTGTTTGCTAGTATATTTGAGGATGTAAGCTAGAAAGGTAAGAGGTGGTGGTTGGAAAGTAAGATGCTTAAATAATGGTAGTGGTGTAATTTTAGAGAATCTCAAAGTCTGGGGTTCAACTAATGGAATATATGGCTATTTTAAGGTACAGGACAAGATTCCTCAAAGAAAATGACTTATAAATCAGGGTAGCTGGAAGAATTACTAACACAGAAACTAAAATCAGTCACAGTGGTGATGGGAATGTGTTAGGGAAAGTGACAGTGAACTAAAATCTTCATGAAATGAAGTGATATGTCTATGAAGACTGCAACAAAGGAGGGGTAAGCAGTAGTCTGACTTCTTGGGTTTCAAAACTAGAGAATTTGGAGGGAGACAGAAAGACAATGATCTCTAATTGACAATGATTAAAAATACCACATTTTTAGGAAGAGAACAAGACAAAGAGGAGGAAGATGGAATCAGATAAGGTAATGTGCAGAGCCAAATGAAGAGGAGAGTCTAGGTCATGAAACATACATAACCTGGGAAATCTTGGGCCTCTTGAAGAAGCTGAAGCATATAGGAATGAAGGACATACAGAATTATTTCTGATGGATTCTAAGTCAAATTTCAGAGAAAAAAACAGGAGTGTGGGGGAGAGAAGTAGAGCTCTTGCCAGGAGCTCAATAAGCCCCATTATGATGACTTTCAGCTCTTCTCTTTTAGTTTTCTTTTCTTTTTCTTTTTTTTTTTCCCTCTTTTAGCTTTCTACATTAGCCCTGGAAAAATGATTATATGCATTGTTATGAGTTTCCCATAGTACCTGGCAACCATCCCCTGCTTTACGAAAACCTTTGCATAAGAGACCTTGTCCTTCTGTAGCATCAGATACTATATATCCTTGGAAGAAACCTGAATTATGTACTACTTTTGTCCAGGGCCCCCAAATATGCAGTACTAAACAAGCTGCATCTTATTATAAACATCTATTTTGCAGTGAAGCAAGCTGAAGAGTTTAGCTAAAATCCGAAGCTATAACTTCAAGTCTTCTGCCTTTGCCTTAATCAGTAATCAGTCAATTCTCAACCAAACTTTCCACTTCATTTCTGTCTCTTAAGCCCTATCCCCAGTTGATCACTTCCCTGAATTGGTTCATTCTTTCAACAAAAAGTTATCAAGTACCTGTTAAGTGTTATGTGCAACAGTAGACACAAAGATAAGTAAGATGCATCTCTGCTCTGGAGGAGCTTAAAGCTTCGGGTGAAAAGCCAACGTGCAAACAAGTTACAGACCACTTTCTAGAATCCGGCCTAAGAGAGGGATATACAAAACAGAGTGTTGTTCCCAGACTTCAGAATCCACTTTAGAATTTATAATGAGTTTTTATTTTGTCTTTTTAACACGCTGGCAATTTTCTAAGTCAAAATGTAAGAGATGACATTCCTTTTTTTTGTATTCAAAGTCTTGCTTAACTCAAGCAAGAATTCAGAGCTTCCATTCCCCCAACTTTCCTTCCAAGACTATTTGTCAGCAACTACCACCCACCAGGCTCCTTCATGTATATATAAATACTTGAATGAAAAAAAGGAATGGAAATTGAAAATAGGTGACTTCAGCCAAGAATCAACCTTTATGTGGTAACTCATTCAATTCTTTATTCATTCATTCATTCACTCATTAATTCAGTATAAATATTGATTAAACAAAACCTAAGTGGTGGGCACTTAGCAAAGTTCTTCTTCGTGCCAAATAAGAAGAAATCAAAGAGACCATTCATATACCTTATCATAGCTTCTTGGAACAAATATCCCCAAGTAGAAAGCCAATGGGGGTAGGATGAAGCTTCATCTATCTAATAATTCATTGTATCAGGAAAACAATATGCCAGTCTGGAAACAGACAATGAGAATAACCTTATTCCTAGGTCATCTGGAAGGAAGTATCCTTGTAAGAGAGGGTTCACCTCCAGCCTAAGGTTCTACACAGGAAAAGAGCTTTCCTTTCATCTGTTGCTGGGGTTTGAGCTATATCAAGAATGATACTTGGTATCTTCATGATATGGGCAGTATAGGATTCTAGGTTTAAGAGTGAAATGTAGTGGGAATTTCTACTGGGTGATTTACATTTTCTCACCATAATCACTTATACCAAAATAATAAATGACCTTCTGCTCTTAAACCCAAGGGTCATTTTGTTGTTCTCCTCTCTAAGCTCTTAACACCGTATGACATGTAGATTGTTCCCTGTTTCTCAAAATGCTCTTGTCTCTTGGCTTCCCTGATAATTCACTCTACTAGATATTCTGTTGTACTTTTTCATTTCTTTAAAATGGTGTGCCAGTTAAAACTAAAATGAGATACCAATGCACACACTAGGATAGCTAAAATTAAAAAAACGCAGTGCAGTATTGGTGAGGATGTGGAGTAGCAAAATACTACTTGGAGGGAATGTAAAATAGTACAGCTAGTTGGAAAAGTCTAGCAGCTTCTTAGAAGTAAAATATACATGTGACTTAACAATTCTATTCATAGGTATTTACCCAAAAAGAAATAAAAACACTGTTCATAAAATGATTTATACACAAAAACTCACAGCAGCTTTATTCATAATAGCCTAAGATTGAAGAAGAAGAAAAAAGTCACCAACAGATGAATGAAAAACTAATCATGGTACAACCGTACTATGGAATACTACCCAGCAATCAAAATAAATAAATCACTAATATCAAATTTATGCAACAATATGAATAAATCTCAGCAATGTGATGAGCAAAAGAAGCAATACACCAAAAAGTAGTATTCCATTCTTCCATTTATGAAACTAGAACAGGCAAAACCAACTTAGAGTGACAGAAAGCAAAAATGGTTGCTTGGAGCCAAGGAAGGGCATATGCAGCAAAGGGCCTGAGGGAACTTTAGAAGAGGATGTATGTGACAGTAAGTGCTTCACAACCAACCAACTCTCTGAAAAAAAAGCATATGTGTATGTGTATACATACATACGTTTTTATAAGTTTTACTGATACAAAAAAATATAGTACACAATTTACAAATAATAAAATATGCAATGCACTTTACTATAAATTCCACCAATTAATTCTCACAAAATGCTTTTATTGCTTTTTCCCCAAACTCTTACATGCCTGAGCTACCTCTGCTTCCAATTCAAACAAATTTTCACAAATAAAGTTGCATCCCAATTTTCTAATTCTTTTCCCAATATATGTACTTTCATTACATCTGAAATATGACACATTGTTTCTCATTCTCTTTAAAATTACATTTATTAAGCTTAAGCACTACTTGTTCTTCAATGACATGAGTTATTTCTTTCCTGAATCAGATAATAATTTTCAACAACAGGAAGAATATATCTTTGAATAATTTCTTGTGCTACTCATAAAGTAACAGGTACAGGCAGGGCACTTTAAATCTAATCTACCTTACTGGTGTTTCCCTCTTCACTTACTTATGTTGAGACAACCAACTAAAAAATAAGTCAATCCCTGATTTGCACTGTTTGCCAAATTCTATGGTGTAAATATTATCACCATGGCTGATCTTAAGTTACCAACATAACATCACTGAACACATACCAATATACAGTATTTCCTCCATTTAAATAAAACACATGTGGGGCACCTGGGTAGCTCAGTGGGTTAAGCCTTTGCCTTTGGCTCAGGTCATAATCTCAGGGACATGGGATCAAGCCCCACATCAGGCTCTCTGCTTCGCAGGGAGCCTGCTTCCCCGCTCTCTCTTTGCCTGCCTCTCTGCCTACTTGTCATCATTGTCAAATAAATAAATTAAAAATCTTTAAAAAAAAACCATGAAAATAATCCCAAGATCATAGGCAGTATTAAGTATAGGAAATAACTATTAAGTGTTACATTTTGAGTATGTTCTCTTTTTAATATAATTTATTTTAATAATTTAATAATTTTAAACTAATGGCTTGTATTTAATAACTAGCATCTAAAATTCCTAAAAATTAAATAATCAGAACTTGCAAGGCAGATTCAACACAACACTAGATATTTTCTGTATCTTGATTAGTGTATTGGTGATTGGGGTACATACATGTATCAGTATCATAGAAATGTTTACTTAAAATGCATGCACTTTACTGTATATAAATCATACTTCAGCAGAGACAATTTAAAAAAAGATAATTGGTATCCCTTAGAGTTCTATGTTAGGCCTCCTTTTCACTCTACTTGTACTCGCTGGGCCAGTTTATCTCCTCCCCTTGTTTCAATATCCATATCTTGATGACTTCTGATTGTGTACGTCCACATTTCTCTCTCCTGACTGCCATTTCTTTTTTTTTTTTTTAAGATTTTATTTATTTGACAGAGAGAAAGATCACAAGTAGGCAGAGAGGCAGGAAGAGAGAGAGAGGAGGAAGCAGGCTCCCCGCGGAGCAGAGAGCCCGATGCGGGGCTCGATCCCAGGACCCTGAGATCATGACCCGAGCCGAAGGCAGCAGCCTAATCCACTGAGCCACCCAGGCGCCCCCTGACTGCCATTTCATATGATCAACCTCCACGTGGATGTTACAAAGACTTTCCAAACTCAGTGCACCGAAAACTGTACTTAATATCAAACATTACCCACACTGTTCTTCCTCATAGCTCCCCACTTCAGATAACTGTACTTCTATCCACTGAGGTACACAGCCAAATATTAGTATGAAATTTCAATCTCTACCACTTACTAACACCACACCTTTAATCAATTCATACTTGTCAAATCCACTCCTAAATATCTCTTATGTTCATCGGTCTCCAGGTCCCCACACTCATTGCTCCAGCTCAGACCACAATTTTCTCTAGTCTGGATTACCCCCAAAGCCTCCTAATGACCTCTTGGCATTTATTCTTGGCCCCTCAAATCATTCTGCAAATTATGTAGAGAGAGGTTTTTATACATACAATTCTGACTTCATTATTTAGCTTAGAAGCACCTGCATGATTGGGTCCTGATTTTTCTCCTAGATATTTCCTTGATATTTATCTTCCAACCTCATTGAATTTTACCTTCCCACAGCACTGAAATTTTTTTCACTTTCCCTATACAAAACAGTCTTTTCTCCTCCTTTTCTGTAGCTATTTCCTATGCATCCTTCAGATATCAGCTTATGCGTTACCTCTTTGGGGAAATCTTCCCTGACCCCTTACACTGGATGCCCCATCTCTATAAACCCATCGCTGGTTTAACATCAAAATTATGCATACATAATTTTCTGCCTACCCTACTAGACCAAAAGCTCCTTTACATCAGGGACCATTTTTATTATGATTGCTGCTGAAAGACTAGCTCCTAGCAAGGTACCTGGAAAATAACAACTCATCACTGAATATTTATTGAATGAATCTTAGGAATACCACAGACCAAAAGGTTGTTATCAGGTACCGCTAACCCTTCTTGTCTCATACACATCAGATTTCAGGCCCTGTACCTCAAATTATACTGCAAATTCCTTGAGAGGTTTAGGGTTATGCTTTAAATTTATTAAAACCCACACAGGCTTCATACAACACTAATTATAATTCACTAAACACGTGATCAATTATGTGGACTCCTATTTATCCCCAAAACCCAAATTCCTACCAAATTCTCCAGCTGACATTGAAGATCTCTTATCAAGAAAATGCATATCTGTTTTGACCCTCTTCCTAAAACATAGATGTTACGTTGCTCTTTAGCCTATTTTAAATATGTTCCATCCAAACTGACCCCTAAGTTCACCTTCTTATTTCCTTCCTCCCCTCTCCCCACCCCTGGCCTCTACTCAGTTGCCATTATCTTAAATATCTTCATCTCTCGCATTAATATCTCACACTATATTCAAAGGATCACTTCAGTTCTTGGCTTTTTCCTGCTTTCTGTTCTTTGTTTTAAAAACATTTTCAATTCTCTGTGTTCCAAGAATAGCAGTAGATGCCGAAAAAACATTAAGTGATAGACTATGCCATGGAAGAGCTTGCATGCTGGGAGATGGGGGTGGCTGGTACTTAAATACACAGATTTAAAATAACATACTAAAGATACAATAGAAGTCACTGAGACAACTTTGAGAAAGGAATACCTTCTGACTGAGCATGGAATGGGGAAGAAGAGGGTAAGTCATCAAAAAATTGTTATAGCTCTTATCATTATATTCCCAAAATAAAATACCATGTCACATTCATTCCAGCACTTTCTGTGGCTAACATCTGTTGAGCAAAATCATTATCTCATTTAATTCTCATTAAAACTCTACAACTTATAATGACATAGATACTATTACAGTCAGCACTTTATAGCTGAAAAAACAGGCTTAAAGATACTGGGTCAATACTCAGACTCTTAACTACTACACAGCAAATCCTCAGTCTTCGATGGGTGATATAAAACACACTGGAGGCAAAGGGAGGGGTTACATGTGTCACATGAATCCCAGGAAAATACCAGACACACAGTAAATTGTTTGTAAGCTTTTGTGGGGGGGGGCATTATATATATTGGACCAACAACAATCTATATACCAAGTTCAGGGACAGAACTGAAATCCATAGCTACTAACCCTCACTCCAAAATGTTCACACATCAGAAATAGATTTTTCTCTCTCTTTTGCATATTTATTTGTTTAGTCTGAATTGGGGCTGGGCATGCTGTTTGTTTAATGAAGAAAACTCTTTCAGGAAGAATTATAAAGAAATACCACAATACCTGCACCTACAGGAAATAAGCTCAGGTAAGAGAATTTGCCATCATTTCCCCCATTTTTATTAGAAAACAGGTCTCTTTCTTGCATTTCTCAGTGTAGACAGTGAAGCAGTCAGGCCAGCCCACAGATTCCCTCATTCTCTATGCACACCACCAGGTAAGACCAGTGACCAAATGCCCTTCTGATACTTCTCTCACTGTTTGCATGAAAGAAAAGCTTGAAATAAAATTTACTCTTTGCTCTCAGCAAGAACTAATACTTATCAAATGCCCTGGTCAAACACAATAAAATCATACTGTGTAAGGAAATTGCTTTTGTAATTGATTTACTAGTTTTCATAGAGGAAAAACATTTCAGTAGCATTTTCATTAAATTGCTTGTCTACAACCACCAAAAAATATCTAGTTTTCAGTTTTTAAAAACCCCATATCTCTGTCATTTGGATTAAAAAAAAAGTAATAGAATGAGAAAAAAATACTAAACCTAATGGTGCTATATGGTAAATAAAAGATCCAGACATGTCCTTCATTGCAGAAAAGTATAGAATTACAGATTACATATAGGGAAGACAGTGCTTTTGTTTTTGCTGTCTTAGGTTGTGAGACAGAAAAATAAAGGGAGAAAGGAGTAGTTTGGCTTTGTATATATTCAAAAATGCCTTAACCCACTCCCCAGAGCCTCAGAAAAGGGGCCAGCAGGCAAAGAGCAAGTTCAACTGTTCAGATTCTGCTCCCAGGGATTCTGTATGTCATTCTAGGCCTCACAATGAGCCTGCAAGCACCAACAAAAAGCTTTTAGCACTTAAAATACACTTGGTTCAAAAGAGATCAAGGTAATAAACTGCACTAGTGAAATTACTTGACATATAACTTAAACACTGAGCCTTTGGCTAAAAATCTGTATTTTGTTATTGCCATAACAAATAACATATTAAATTGTAAGCACCATAAGGATAAGGTCTGTATGTGTCTGCAGCTGTGTCCCCAGGGCCACACACAGAATGTAGCTCACAACTAATATATGCCTTTTGAATAAATACATGAATTTTAATTTCCCATTGAATAAAAGTGTCTTTGAATGGATGACTAAACAGTATCTTTCACCATTAAATTTCACAGCAGAAATCTTCCCAACCTCCCACTTGATCTTCCATATTTAGAGTGCATGAAAAGAAGAGAAAGAGATTTGGGAGCAGGGCAGAAAAATAGGAGGAGGAGAAAGACAAGCTATAAGAAATGAAAAAATGTCACTTGGCATAATTATATCAAAAGCTGGAACTCCAAATCCCAAATGGTAATTTTTGCTTCCCTATAGATATAAATACTGTTAAGCTGTGACTACATTTTGTTGGCACTCTAAGAAACTAAGCAAAGTAAAAAAATTTCCCTTAGACAAGCTACCAGTATTCCAGGAAACTCACCTGACGTGCTGAAACAAGCTAAGAGTGTTCATTTATCCAACAAATATTTACTGACCTGCTAACTGCTAAGTGCTGTATAAGGTGCCATATATGGATTCAACAGTGAATCTGCTATGCATATCTGAGATTTTTTTTTTAAAGGTCCTGGATAAATTTAAGAATCTGATACATAGACCCTCGCCCAGAGGGATGGGTACTGGGGAAAGCACATTCAAGCCATGTACATGCACATGTTCTACATACAATTTCAGGAAAGCTGTAGATCCTCCAAAGCCAATTCACATACTGAGGGTTTATATATGTAGCAATCCTACAGATTCCAATGCCCTCTGCCCAAGCAATAATCTAACATGCTGCTGTATTTTGTCTTTTTCATTTAAATTAAATTCAGGCAGGTTAGAGGCACCTGAGTGACACAGTCAGTTCAGCTTTTGACTCGGTTTCAGCCTCTTGATTAGAACTGGTTGCAAAACGAAGCTCCCAAAGGCAGGACAAGATGGCAGGGGATCTCAGCCCCTTCCCAACCTTAGCAAGCTTCCTTAAGTAACTCACAGAAATTACATAAATCATTTTTTTTTAATACAGATGTTTTTCTTTTTTTAAAGATTTTATTCATTTATTTGAAAGACAGAAATTACAAGTAGGCAGAGAGAGAGAGGAGGAAGCAGGCTCCCTGCTGAGCAGAGAGCCCGATGCGGGGCTCGATCCCAGGACTCTGGGATCATGACCTGAGCCGAAGGCAGAGGCTTTAACCCACTGAGCCACCCAGGCGCCCCTACATAAATCATTTTAATACAGTTTTTAGAAACCTTCCCTAACTTGATTAATCAACTTAGAGCACTTTCTATTTCAGAGGTTTTACTCATTTAAGACACTTCTGCATTTTCAACATATAGATAACAATCTAGATATAATGTAGAATCTTCAGGAAAAAATCAAGCCAAGGTATCCAATTCCACACAGAAAGAGAATGCCAAATTGACATTTAAAATACCTGTTTGTACAAAGGACACTTTGGGGTTTTTTTCAATTAATTATCCTGCTCTCGCTGCTTTATATGTTATAGATTACTAGAATTCATAATTGAATAATATGTAGATGTCACCAGGAGGTGCTAAACCTCCTATTCACCTACTTGGAATTGCCTGTCACAATAAGAATGACACTAACTTTAGCGTTTTCTCTCTCATTAGAGACACTATAGATTTGCAGTCGCCTCCATGTAATATAAATCAATAAAGAATAATTTTCCAGGCAGTAAATCAATTCCCAGTTCACAGACCCAAATACCCCTGTGCAGGATTTATTGAAAAAATGAATGGCAGTCTTGTTAGGAGATGTACAGCATGCTTTATAGGGACATAATAGCGTAAACCCCAGACTATTACATTCACTACAGTGAGGAAACCAACAGAAATAACCCTTTCCTTTCCATGGAACACATACTCAACTGGATTTTTCAATGACAAAATGAAAAAACTTAAAAAACAACAGAACAGTAACATATCTCTGTAGTAGGGACGGTATACCAGTCTTGGGAACATTTTCTGCACTTTGGGTGTGGTGGACCTGAAGAGTTAATGCCATCCAATAGCATCCATTAGTTAGGAGCAGTTTTTGAATTCTTCTGATATGGCTAGTCTAAAATGACATGTGATATAAGTATAAATAAACACTGGATTCTGAGGTATCAGGGTGGCTCAGCCCATTAAGCATCCAACTTGATTATGGCTCAGGTCATGATCTCAGGGTCATGGAATGGTGTCCAACGGCATTGAGAATGGAGACTGCTTAAGATTCTTTCCCTCTCCTCTACCCCTCCCACTCCTCCCGTGCACGCACACTCTCTCTCTAAAAAAAAAAAAAGTATTTAACAAAAACACTGGATTTCAAAGACTTAGTACAAAATAAAATTAATTTCTTTATCTGTTTTATGTGGCTACTAGAAAATTTAAAAGCACTTATGTGGTTCACATAACTATTTCTATCATACAGCACTATTCTGCACAGTAAAGTGGCTCAGATGACAGACTGAAAAATTTAATCATGGTCAGCCAACAATGCACCAGCAAATCCTCAGAAAACTAGACAGTTAAGTAAGGGAATGACAAAATAAGACTCCACTTTTTAAAAGAGAACAGTAGGTAGTTCCTCTAAAGAAGTGGGAGAAGACAGTAATTGGATGTTCACGAGTGGGAAGATTGGTCCCCACAGGTCATGCAGTAATATTTAAAGTGCTGTCAAGGGGATCGGAGTCAAGATGGTGGAGAAGTAGCAGGCGGAGACTACATCAGTTAGCAGGAGATCAGCTAGATATCTTTTTTTTTTTTTTTTTTTGATTTTTTTTTTTTTTATTTATTTATTTGACAGAGAGAGATCACAAGTAGACAGAGAGGCAGGCAGAGAGAGAGAGAGAGAGAGGGAAGCAGGCTCGCCGCTGAGCAGAGAGCCCGATGCGGGACTCGATCCCAGGACCCTGAGATCATGACCTGAGCCGAAGGCAGCGGCTTAACCCACTGAGCCACCCAGGCGCCCCTCAGCTAGATATCTTATCTAAACATTGCAAACACCTACAAATCCAATGGGAGATCGAAGAGAAGAAGAACAGCAATTCTAGAAACAAAATCAACCACTTTCTGAAAGGTAGGACTGGAGGAGAAGTGAATCCAAAGCAACAGGAAGACAGACCACGGGGGGAGGGGCCAGCTCCTGGCAAGAGGAGGAGCAATGGAGCACTAAATCAGGACTTTTAAAAGTCTGTTCTTCTGAGGGACATCGCCCCAGAGGCTAAACCAGGGTGAAGCCCACGCGGGGTCAGCGTGGCCCCAGGTCCCGCAGGGTCACAGAAGGATCGGGGGTGTCCGAGTGTCACAGAGCTTGCAGGTATTAGAACGGGGAAGCGAGCTATAGAAACAGAGCCGAGGAGTAAGCTCTCAGCTCGGGGATACTTTGAACTGGTCACAGGCTGGGTGAGCTTGTAGCGCGGCCGGAGGCCAGGGAGAGAGGAGTGATTGGGGGCTATTCTCTGAGGGTGCACTGAGGAGTGGGGCCCCGAGCTCTCCGCTCCTCTGGGCCAGAGACTGGGAGGCCGCCATTTTCATTCCCATCCTCCAGAATTCTACGGAAAGCATTTAGGGAACAAAATCTCCCGAAAGCAAACCCGAGCGGATTACTTAGCCCAGTCCCTGGTAAGGGCGGTGCAATTCTGCCTCCGGCAATGACACTTGAGAATCACTACAACAGGCCCCTCCCCCAGAAGATCAACAAGAAATCCAGCCAAGACCAAGTACACCTACCAAGGAGAGCAGGTTCAATACCAAGGAGATCAGCGGAATTCCAGAGGAGGAGAAAGCAAAGCATAGAACTATGGCTTTATCCCCATGATTCTTTAGTCTAGCGGTTAATTTAATTTTTTTTTCAATTTTTTTCCTTTCTTCTTCTGCTAAATGTCTTCCTTAACTTTTACCCTTTTCTTTTTTAACGTTTTTTAACTAGTTTATCTAATATATATATTTTTTCTTTTTTTGTTTTTTCTTTAATTGTTTTCCTTTTTTAAAATTTTTTCTTTTCTTTTCCTGAACCTCTTTTTATCCTCTTTCTCCCCTTCCCCCCCACAATTTGGGATGTCTTCTGATTTGGTTAAAGCGCATTTTCCTGGGGTCTTTGCCACCCTTTTAGTATTTTACTTGCTCCTTCATATACTCTTAACTGGACAAAATGACAAGGCGGAAAAATTCACCACAAAAAAAGAACAAGAGGCAGTACCGAAGGCTAGGGACCTAATCAATACAGACATTGGTAATATCTCAGATCTAGAGTTCAAAATGATGATTCTCAAAGTTCTAGCCGGGCTCAAAATAGGCATGGAAGATATTAGAGAAACCCTCTCTGGAGATATAAAAGCCCTTTCTGGAGAAATTAAAGAACTAAAATCTAACCAAGTTGAAATCAAAAAAGCTATTAATGAGGTGCAATCAAAAATGGAGGCTCTCACTGCTAGGATAAATGAGACAGAAGAAAGAATTAGTGATATAGAAGACTAAATGACAGAGAATAAAGAAGCTGAGCAAAAGAGGGACAAACAAATACTGGACAACGAGGGGAGAATTCGAGAGATAAGTGACCCCATAAGATGAAACAACGTTAGAATAATTGGGATTCCAGAAGAAGAAGAGAGAGGGGAGCAGAAGGTCTATTGGAGAGAATTATTGGAGAGAATTTCCCTAATATGGCAAAGGGAACAAGCATCAAAATCCAGGAGGTGCAGAGAACGCCCCTCAAAGTCAACAAGAATAGGTCCACAACCCGTCACTTAATAGTAAAATTTACAAGTCTTAGTGACAAAGAGAAAATCCTGAAAGCAGCCCAGGAAAAGAACTCTGTAACATACAATGGAAAAAATATTAAGATTGGCAACAGTCTTATCCACAGAGACCAGGCAGGCCAGAAAGAGCTGGCATATTATATTCAGAGCACTAAACAAGAAAAACATACAGCCAAGAATACTATATCCAGATAGGCTATCATTGAAAATAGGAGAGATAAAAAGCTTCCAGGACAAACAAAAACTGAAAGAATTTGCAAACGCCAAACCAGCTCTACAGGAAATATTGAAAGGGGTCCTCTAAGCAAAGAGAGAGCCTAAAAGTAGTAGATCAGAAAGGAACAGAGACAATATACAGTAACAGTCACCTTACAGGCAATACAATGGCACTAAATTCATATCTTTCTATAGTTACCCTGAATGTTAATGGGCTAAATGCCCCAATCAAAAGAAATAGGGTATCAGAATGGATAAAAAGACAAAACCCATCTATATGTTGCCTATAAGAAACTCATTTTAGACCCGAAGACACCTCAAGATTTAAAGTGAGGGGGTGGAAAACAATTTACCATGCCAATGGGCATCATAAAAAAAACTGGGGTGGCAATCCTTATATCAGATCAATTAGATTTTAAGCCAAAGACTATAGTAAGAGATAAGGAAGGACACTATATCATACTCAAAGGGTCTGTCCAAAAAGAAGATCTAACAATTTTAAATATCTATGCCCCTAATGTGGGAGCAGCCAACTATATAAACCAATTAATAACAAAATCAAAGAAACACATCAACAATAATACAATAATAGTAGGGGACTTTAACACTCCCCTCACTGAAATGGACAGATCATCCAAGCAAAAGATCAACAAGGAAATAAAGGCCTTAAATGAAACACTGGACCAGATGGACATCACAGATCTGTTCAGAACATTTCATCCCAAGCAAGAGAATACACTAGTGCACATGGAACATTCTCCAAAATAGATCACATCCTGAGTCCTAAATAAGGTCTCAACCGGTATCAAAAGATTAGGATCATTCCCTGCATATTTTCAGACCACAATGCTCTGAAGCTAGAACTCAATCACAAGAGGAAATCTGGAAAGAACCCAAATACATGGAGACTAAACAGCATCCTTCTAAAGAATGAATGGGTCAACCAGGAAATTAAAGAAGAGTTGAAAAAATTCATGGAAACAAATGATAATGAAAACACAACAGTGCAAAATCTGTGGGACACAGCAAAGGCAGTCCTGAGAGGAAAATATATACCGGTACAAGCCTTTCTCAAGAAATAAGAAAGGTCTCGGGGCGCCTGGGTGGCTCAGTGGGTTAAAGCCTCTGCCTTTGGCTCAGGTCATGATCCCAAGGTCCTGGGATCGAGCCCCGCATCGGGCTCTCTGCTCAGCAGGGAGCCTGCTTCCTCCTCTCTCTCTCTGCCTGCCTCTCTGCCTACTTGTGATCTCTGTCTGTCAAATAAATAAATAAAAAAATCTTAAAAAAAAAAAGAAAAGAAATAAGAAAGGTCTCAAGTACACAACCTAACCCTACACCTAAAGGAGCTGGAGAAAGAACAAGAAAGAAACCCTAAACCCAGCAGGAGAAGAGAAATCATAAAGATCAGAGCAGAAATCAATGAAATAGAAACCAAAAAAACAATAGGAAAAATCAATGAAACTAGGAGCTGGTTCTTTGAAAGAATTAATAAGACTGATAAACCCCTGGCCAGACTTATCCAAAAGAAAAGAGAAAGGACCCAAATAAATAAAACCATGAATGAAAGAGGAGAGATCACAACTAACACCAAAGAAATACAGCAATTATAAGAACATACTATGAGCAACTCTACGCCAACAAATTTGACAATCTGGAAGAAATGGATACATTCCTAGAGAATATAAACTACCACAACTGAACCAGGCAGAAATAGAAAACCTGAACAGGCCCACAACCAGTAAGGAGATTGAAACAGTCTTCAAAAATCTCCAAACAAACAAAAGCCCAGGGCCAGACGGCTTCCCAGGGGAATTCTACCAAACATTTAAAGAAGAACGCATTCCTATTCTCCTGAAACTGTTCCAAAAAATAGAAATGGAAGGAAAACTTCCAAACTCATTTTATGAGGCCAGCATCACCTTGACCCCAAAACCAGACAAGGATCCCACCAAAAAAGAGAACTACAGACCAATATCCTTGATGAACACAGATGCAAAAATTCTCACCAAAATACTTGCCAATAGGATTCAACAGTACATTAAAAGGATTATTCACCACGACCAAGTGGGATTTATTCCAGGGCTGCAAGGGTGGTTCAACATCCACAAATCAATCAATGTGATACAACACATTAATAAAAGAAAGAACAAGAACCATATGATACTCTCAGTAGATGCTGAAAAAGCATTTGACAAAGTACAGCATCCCTTCCTGATCCAAACTCTTCAAAGTGTAGGGATAGAGGGCACATACCTCAATATTATCAAAGCCATCTATGAAAAACCCAACGCAAATATCATTCTCAGTGGAGAAAAACTGAAAGCTTTTCCACTAAAGTCAGGAACACGTCAGGGATGTCCATTATCACCACTACTAATCAACATAGTACTAGAAGTTCTAGCCTCAGCAATCAGACAACAAAAGGAAATTAAAGGTATCCAAATCAGCAAAGAAGAAGTCAAACTAGCACTCTTTGCAAATGATATGATACTATATGTGGAAAACCCAAAAGACTCCACTCCAAAACTGCTAGAGCTTGTACAGGAATTCAGTAAAGTGTCAAGATATAAAATCAATGCACAGAAATCAGTTGCATTTCTCTACAACAACAAGACAGAAGAAAGAGAAATTAAGGAGTCAATCCCATTTACAATTACACCCAAAACCATAAGATACCTAGGAATAAACCTAACCAAAGAGGCTAAGAATCTATACTCAGAAAACTATAAAGTACTCATGAAAGAAACTAAGGAAAACACAAAGAAATGGAAAAATGTTCCATGCTCCTGGATTGGAAGAACAAATATTATGAAAATGTCTATGCTACCTAAAGCAATCTACACATTTAATGCAATCCCTATCAAAATACCATCCATTTTTTTCAAAGAAATGGAACAAAGAATCCTAAAATTTATATGGAACCAGAAAAGACCTTGAATCGCCAAAGGAATATTGAAAAAGAAAGCCAAAGTGGGTGGCATCACAATTCCGGACTTCAAACTCTATTACAAAGCTGTCATCATCAAGACAGCATGGTACTGGCACAAAAACAGACACATAGATCAATGGAACAGAATAGAGAGCCCAGAAATAGACCCTCAACTCTATGGTCAACTAATCTTCAACAAAGCAGGAAAGAATGTCCAATGGAAAAAAGACAGCCTCTTCAATAAATGGTGCTGGGAAAATTGGACAGCCACATGCAGAAGAATGAAACCAGACCATTTCCTTACACCACACACGAAAATACTCAAAATGGATGAAGGACCTCAATGTGAGAAAGGAATCCATCAAAATCCTTGAGGCTCTTCGACCTCAGCCGCAGCAACATCTTCCTAGGAACATGGGAGCAAAAGGGCAAAAAATGAACTATTGGGATTTCATCAAGATCAAAAGCTTTTGCACAGCAAAGGAAACAGTTAACAAAGCCAAAAGACAACTGACAGAATGGGAGAAGATATTTGCAAACGACTATCAGATAAAGGGCTAGTGTCCAAAATCTATAAGGAACTGAGCAAACTCAACACCCAAAGAACAAATAATCCAATCAAGAATTGGGCAGAAGACGGGCCACCTGGGTGGCTCAGTGGTTTAAGCCACTGCTTCGGCTCAGGTCATGATCTCAGGGTCCTGGATCGAGTCCCACATCCGGCTCTCTGCTCTGCGGGGAGCCTGCTTCCCTCTCACTCTCTCTGCCTCCCTCTCTGCCTACTTATGATCTCTCTCTGTCAAATAAATGGATAAAATCTTTAAAAAAAAAGAAAGAAAGAAAGAAAGAAATGGGCAGAAGACATGAACAGACATTGCTGCAAAGAAGACATCCAGATGGCCAACAGACACATGAAAAAGGGCTCCACATCACTCAGCATCAGGAAAATACAAATCAAAACCACAATGAGATATCACCTCACACCAGTCAGAATGGCTAAAATTAACAAGTCAGGAAATGACAGATGCTGGCGAGGATACAGAGAAAGGGGTGCAATGCAATGCACATTGCAATGCAATGCAAGCTGGTGCAACCACTCTGCAAAACAGCATAGAGATTCCTCAAAAGGTTGAAAATAGAACTACCCTATGACCCAGCAATTGCACTACTGGGTATTTACCCTAAAGATACAAATGTAGCGATCCGAAGGGGCATGTGCACCTGAATGTTTATAGTAGCAATGTCCACAATAGCCAAACTATGGAAAGAACCTAGATGTCCATCAACAGATGAATGGATAAAGAAGAAGTGGTATATATACACAATGGAATACTATGCAGCCATCAAAAGAAATGAAATCTTGCCATTTGCGATGACGTGGATGGAACTAGAGGGTATCATGCTTAGTGAAATAAGTCAATCGGAGAAAGACAACTATCATATGATCTCCGTTATATGAGGACGTGGAGATGCAACATGGGGGGTTAGGGAGGTACGAGAAGAATAAATGAAACGAGATGGGATTGGGAAGGAGACAAACCATAAGTGACTCTTAATCTCACAAAACAAACTGGGGGTTGCTGGGGGGAGGGGGGTTGGGAGAGGGGGAGGGAGCATATGGACATTGGGGAGGGTATGTGCTATGGTGAGTGCTGTGAAGTGTATAAACCTGGCGATTCACAGACCTGTACCCCTAGAGATAAAAATATATTATATGTTTATAAAAAAAAAATTTAAAAATAAATAAAAATTTTTTTAAAAAGCACAAAAAAAGTAAATAAAGTGCTGTCAAACAAAACTAAAGAACCTGAAAGAAGAGAAATAGCAGATTTCAACAAATGAGGGGTATAAGAAAGAATAAGCCAAGAAAATTTTGATTAATGCCCTATGAAGATACTTTAAGTTTATATCAAAAGTTATCTTTGGTTTGGGGCGTCTGTGTGGCTCAGCTGATTAAGTGTCTAACTCGCTTAAGTCGTGATCTCAGTGTCCTGGTATTGCGCCTATGTTGGGCTCTGCACTCAGCATGGAGTCTGGTGTGGATTCTCTCTCCCTCTCCCTCTGCCCTCCTGCTTGTGCTCCCTCTTTCTCAAATAAATAAATCTATTTTAAAAAATTTCTTGGGGTGCCTGGGTGGCTCAGTGGGTTAAGCCTCTGCCTTCAGCCCAGGTCATGATCTCAGGGTCCTGGGATCGAGCCCCGCATCAGGCTCTCTGCTCAGCAGGGAGTCTGCTTCCCCCCTCTCTCTCTGCCTGTTGCTCTGCCTACTTGTGATCTCTTTCCCTCTGTCAAATAAATAAATAAAAATTTAAAAAAAAAATTTCTTCAGTAGTTACAAGCAGTCTCATTCATTCCTAGTTGCCCAGAATCTTACACAAGGCCTGACTCTGGAAAACTCAGTAAATACCTGCTAAATTAAAGAATGAATTAAATGATTAAATATGAAAAAAAGATCTAATGCACCTAAATTATGATGCAAATGCAAAAAAGAAAAAGAAGTATACTAATTTTTCTACTGCACTAAACTAGAAATACCCATGAAGCAGAGTGGAGACACTGGAACTCTAGATAATGAAGAAGGAAATGCAGAAACAAAGTAGAAGACATTTTTAGACATGAAAGTAAAGAAAAATTAAAATGGATAATAGCATTAGTGAATCCTAAATCGGAGGAAAGTAATGAGAATTTTAAGATATTATATAGGGTGACAGAGTCTAGAAAAATTACTACCATTCTATGGCTGAATAAGGCAAGTCATAGCTTTTTGTGAATCTCAAATTTTGAATTTGTATAATGAAGCTTTGGAATTAACCTAAAATTCCAATAGTCTATAATATCAGTGATATGAGGAAAATCAAAGGATGCAACCAACTATTCCCAAATCCTCAGGAAATCCTTTGAGAGATTTAACATCAAGGAGAAAATATATATACAAACTTAAGTGTTTCTCAATCAAACGTGCTATTACTCAGGGGACATTTAACATTATGTGGAGAGGTTCCAGGTTGTCACTCTTAGGGAGTGCTACTGGCACCTAGTGGGTAAATCCAGAAATGCTGTTAAACACCCTACAATGCACAAGACAGCACCCCAAAACAAAGAATTACCTGGGGTAAAATGTTGATGGTGCAATGTTAAGAAATCGTAATCTAGAGTAATATATAAATAATTTTCAAAGAAACCAGTAAGGTAGAATAAGAAAATACAAGAAATTTCAAAGTCCTATACTGATAGTACAAATGAGCTATTAGTATGAATCTTGGGCTTAAAAAAAAAAGAAAAGAAAAGAAAAGAAATAACACCTAAATGCATCATTCATCCCTGGTCCTCCTCTCTCAATATCACTTCTGAAGTTTTGCTAGAATTCTTCTTAAGAAATCACCATCCCTAAGAAAATGAGAAAAATAATTCAAATTTATATGGGAGACATATGCACATTTTATGCAGAGGAAGTAAAAATTATGCTTTATTCTATTATGAATAAAAAGACTTGTCATAAATTTAGACTGGGTTCATTTCTTCATGCTTAATAAAGCCTACACACAAGCACCTGAAGAGAAAGTAGAGAGAAACTGTACCCATTAAAATATTTACCCTTCCAAGTAACCTAAAGGGGTAAGAAATATAGGCTTAATTATCTTCTCAGATTTTCAGTTAGCACATGAATTTGCAGTCCTACTATACTTGAAAAATAGAGAACACATTCAATACCAAATTTAAATCTACTGCTTTTAAAATACCTTCCTTTGGGCTGCAAACTATAATCAAGTATTCTGTATCACCATGAGTTGCAGTACATTAATATGATATAAAATATGTTTTAAAGATATATCTATGATTTATAATAATTGCAACTCTCAGATATAATAGCCAGAAGCATTTGACTTTTACCTTCAAATATCCTCTCAAATCCAGTTAAAATACTGTCTGAATCAGCATAAGACCTTCTATACTGAGATATTAAAAGTAATCATCATTTTTTTAGAGAATTCTATTATGTTAATACTTGATATGTTACTTTTCCCAGGTAACATATTTTTATTTTGATAGGAATCTATTAAGAATATGCTTCAGTAGAATTCTAGTGGAGTTATTTCCAGGGACCCAAAACTATAAAGCATACACTATATGGGTGAGTGGAGGGGAAGGGAAAGGAAAGACAGACGTTTTTAGAGTATCTCACTATTTAGTTTCTAGAGGCTGTTATAAACAAATACCACAAAACTGTGTGGCTTAAAACAACAGAAATCTACTCTTTCACATTTATGAAGGTTAGAAGTCTGAAATCAGGAATCAGCAAGGGTGGTTCTTTCCAAAGGCCCTGAGGAACAATTTGTCCTTTACCTCTATCCTAGCTTCTGGTGGCTGTCACAATCCTTGGCACCATTTGGCATTACCTGTCTTGTAGCTACACTTAACTCCAGTATCTACCTCCAGCTTTACATGGTCTTGTCTGTATCTCTACCTCCTTTGTGCCTGTCCTCTCTCTCCATGTCCGCTGCTCTTATAAGGGCAACAGTCATTGAATTTAGGGTCCACCCTAATTTTAGGATGATTTCATCCTTAGATGCATAATTCATTGTATCTATATTTCTAGATTCTTAACTAATTATAGCTGCAAAGTCCCTGTTTCCAAATAAGGTCACATTCTGAGGTTCTGAGTGGATGTGAATTTTGGGCAGATACTGACCCACTACACTCACCATACTTTATTTGTGGTCAACTATTTTATTTAAATAAGCTTGTGTCTCCCTCTCTCTTTTCTTTGTGACACAAAACCTGTAAATATATATAACTAACCCTCCCCAAGGAACACTGTCTCATCCATACAATGGCACTGGCATCAACAGATGTCAATGAAAGAAGCCAAACTGACCTGGCATAAATACGTGGTCATTTGTACCAGCTTGGGTTTTTCAAAAACTATCTGACCATCAGATAAATGATGTAACTCCTTAATGTCTGTGTTACCAGGAAGATTAAATGAATTAACCATGATACAGTATACTTGGGAGTTTGATCCTAAACTCTTCCACTGAATGGCAGCTATCAAATAGATGAATTACCCAACTTCCCTTAATCTCAGGCCCTTTATTTATAAACAATAATAATGCTGTATTGATTTTAATGATAAAATAAAAATCTTGCATATGAATATGCCTACAATAGATCCAGTGATTAGCCAAAAGACAAGTTTTGTTTGGCCAGCACAATGGACTTCATTTTTACTTGAATTTAAATAACTTTAAGCACAGAAGGCATTTTTAGTTTGCCACTGGTACCACCATTCCACTGCCTTAAGCTGAGTTTATCTATCCTGGAAAGCCTATGAGTTTGTTACTATAATGTAGATATATATTAAATACTCAATAAATGAAAACGGTATCAGAGGCTACCTGCCCCGATACTGACCATCCAATCTAGCAAAAAGCAATTCACTACCTAGAGGGAGAGCTAATTCCATTGTTGTTGGTTTTCTTCTTAAATCCATTTCCTAGTAAATTCTTCCTTCCACTTCTATAAGTTTTAGTCAATGACCTTAGTTTTTATTCCTAAAACAACATTAAATAAATCTAATCCTGCCGGGGCACCTGGGTGGCTCAGTCAACTAAGTCACTGGTTCTTGGTTTTGTCTCAAATCATGATCTCAGGGTCACGACAGTCCCATGTCCAGCTCTGTGCTCAGTTCAGAGTCTGCTTGAGATTTTCCCCCTTCCTCTCCCTCTCCCTCTGCTCCTTCTCCTGATGGACTCTCCCTCTCCCTCAAATAAATAAAATCTTACAAAAAAAAAAAAATCTAATCCTGTATCAACTGTCTTTCATTTATATAAACACATCACTGTGACTCCCCAATACATGAAATAATTTCTATGATAGCATTCAAAGGCATAATTATAAATTACAATTAAGATACATCATTAAACCATTCATCTTACTGCTGTCAAAAAACAGCCCAAGGAAATTTTTATGCCATGAGATGATTATATTCTTAGCTTATAAACAATTAGCCCTCCTTTGGTTTTTTGACTTTGTGAGATATGATGTGAAAACCCCCAAAAATCCCTCCCAATGTTTACTAGCTAAAGGAGAAAACTATACTCCTCTGCAAATTTAACAAGCGTTCTTTGTCCACTATTCTTAGGCCCAAGGATCACAGAATCAGATGAATGAGCAATTTTGCTTACAAAAATACAAATATAAATATGAATATGAATACAAAATAATGAAAAAAATTTTTTTAATTTTTTTCCTTTTACTTGACAGACAGAGATCACAAGCAGGCAGAGAGAGAGAGGAGGAGGAAGCAGGCTCCCCACCGAGCAGAGAACCCAATTTGGGGCTCGATCCCAGGACCCTGAGATCATGACCTGAGCCGACAAAGGCAGAGGCTTTAACCCACTGAGCCACCCAGGTGCCCCTGCTTTGTTCTTTTTTTTTTTTTTTAATATTTCATTTATTTAATTTACAGAGAGAGAGATCACAAGTAGATAGAGAGGCAGGCAGAGAGAGAGAGAGAGAGACGGAAGCAGGCCCCTGCTGAGCAGAGAGGCTGATGCGGGACTCGATACTCGATCCCAGGACCCCAAGATCATGACCTGAGCCGAAGGCAGCGGCTTAACCCACTGAGCCACCCAGGCGCCCCCCCCCCCGCTTTGTTCTTTTAATGGTTCCTTTAGGATTTATGATATCCATATTTAATCACAGTCTACATTCAAGTGATATTATACTGCTTCACATATAATATAGGAATCTCATAATAGTATATTTCCATTTATGACTCCCAGCCTTTGTGATATTTTTGGTCATATCTTTTACTTTTTTAGTATGTTATAAATCCCATTCTACATTGGTAAATATTATTTTGTTTAGGCAGTCAGTTATTCTCTATATAGATAAATAATAGGAGATGGCCTGTTTATTCATGTAGCTGTCATTTCTGGTATTTCTCATTCATTTATGTAGCAGGTTCTCCTTCCATCTGGTATCATTTACCAGTGTATCTGCTGGAAAGATATTCTGTAACACTTCTTATAGTACAGTTTTGCTGGTGATAGATTCTTTCAACTGTTGTATGTCTGAAAACGTCTTTATTTCCTTTTTTAAAAAATTAAATAGATTTTACTCTTTAGAACAGTTTTAGGTTCATGGTAAAACTGAGAAGAAGGTACAAGATTTCTCATATACTTCCTGCACTAAACATGTAGACTTCTTCCCCCTGTTACGAACATTCCCCACCATAGGTATACATGTCCTACAAGTAATGAACCTATGTGTCAGTACACATCATTATCACCCAGAATCCTTAGTCTACATTAGGGCTCACTCTTGATTTTGCAAATCCTGAGGGTTTAAACAAATGTGTAATGGCATGTATCCACCATTTGCAGTATCATACAGAGTAATTTCACTCCCTAGAAATCCTGTGTCCTGCCAATTTACTCCTCTCTTCCCCCACCCTGGCCTACCACTGATCTTTTTACTGTCGCCATAGTTTTGCCTTTTTCAAAATGTCATGTTGTTGGAATCTTGCAATATGTAGGCTTTTCAGATTGGCTTCTTTCATTTAGTAAGATGAATTTAAGGTCTTCTATTGGTTGACAGCTCATTTCTTTTTTTCCTTTCTCTTTCTTTCTTTCAAGATTTTATTTATTTGAGAAAGAGAGAGAGAGAAAGAGCACAAGCAGGGGGAGCAGCAGTCAAAGGGAAAAGCAGGCTCTCCGTAGAGCAAGGAGCCTGATGTGGGACTCGATCCCAGGACGTTGGGATCATGACCTGAGCTGAAGGCAGATGCTCAACCAACTGAACCACTCAGGCATCCCAGCTCATTTCTTTTTAGCACTGAATAATATTCCATTATTTATTTATGAATATTTATAAATACCATAGTTATTATTTATCCTTTATCCTACTTATCTCCACTGAGGGACATTATGGTTGCTTCCAAGTTTTGAGTAAAACGGTTACAAATATACATGTGCAGGTTTTTGTGTAGACATAAGATTTTACCTTCTTTGTGTATGATTTTTCTTCATATTCAGAGGCTATGGCCATAATAGTAGATGCCCCAACTTGCACCTTTGGTCCACCTTTTCCAGTCCTAGCCTCCTGCTACTCCTAGCCTCTTGCTACTGGGGTCTAATCTCTTGATTATTCTATCTCTTATCCAGTGTTGACTTTTATTAAATACTGTTTAATATGATTTTATGGTTGATTCATCTTGTCTTTGGATTATGGATTCAAAGTTTTAAACTTAAATGTATATAATTTTCTAAAAGCCTATAACTTCTTAACTATAATTACCAAGTGTTTTTAGCCATTTGTTTTATTCCTTTATTTCAGACTTAGGGACTCTCACAGTTCACCAGCATAATGGAAGTGAGGAGTAATTTTGGTTAAATATATTTTAATTATAATTTTCTTTTTGTGTCTTTAAGAAATAATACTATGACTGTACATTTATTACTATAATGTCTTAAAATCTCTTAAAATATATTTGCTCATATTTGCCTACTTTGCAATATTTGCTTAATAAGGCTCTCTTAATTCTAAAAACTAAATATAAATGTATCAAGTATCAACCAGCAAGTTGCAGAAAGCTCATGTTTATTGAACTGGATTTCTTTTTTTTTTTTTTTTTTTTTTTAAAGATTTTATTTATTTATTTGACAGAGAGAAATCACAAGAGAGGCAGGCAGAGAGAGAGGAAGGGAAGCAGGCTCTCTGCCGAGCAGAGAGCCCGATGCGGGACTCGACCCCAGGACCCTGAGATCATGACCTGAGCTGAAGGCAGCGGCCTAACCCACTGAGCCACCCAGGCGCCCCTGAACTGGATTTCTTAAATATGAGGGATTTTAAGGCTGAGTTATATGGATTTAGTTATTATATATAATAAAATGTGGTTATCATGTGGATTAACTTGACTAGCCATTATAAATATATGAGAAATTACATGGCAACAAGGGTCAGGAAGTTTTGAGAATATTTTCAATTTGCCAATACAGGAAAAATTCTTTTTTTTTTTTTTTAAAGATTTTATTTACTTATTTGACAGACATATATCACAAGCAGGCAGAGAGGCAGGCAGAGAGAGAGAAGGAAGCAGGCTCCCCGTGGAGCAGAGAGCCCGATGTGGGGCTCGATCCCAGGACCCTCGATCATGACCTGAGCCGAAGGCAGAGGCTTTAACCCACTGAGCCACCCAGGCGCCCCAATACAGGAAAAATTCTTTTTTTTTTTTTTAAATATTTTATTTATTTGACAGAGAGAAATCACAAGCAGGCAGAGAGGCAGGCAGAGAGAGAGGAGGAAGCAGGCTCCCTGCGGAGCAGAGAGCCCCAAGTGGGGCTCGATCCCAGAACCCTGAGATCACGACCTGAGCGGAAGGCAGAGGCTTTAACCCACTGAGCCACCCAGGTGCCCCCAATACAGGAAAAATTCTTAAGGCTGACCTGATGCCAGAATGTCCAGTTGGATAGGATGACTTTGGAAAATGCTGCCCTGAGCAGAACTGTGGTAATCATGTCATATGAAGTTGATAATCATCTTACCGTCCGTATTATAAATCTTTGGTTGTCTGAAAGGTGCCTTGTGAAATCCAAATTTCACCACCTCTTATCCCTGATGGCTAAGATTATTAATTATTTTTATCCTCCCCCACACCCCTGGCCCTGCTTTACTATATTTGTGTATAAAGCCTCTGCCTTCGGCTCGGGTCGTGGTCCCGGGGTCCTGGGATCGAGCCCCACGTCGGGCTCTCTGCTCCGCAGGGAGCCTGCTTCCTCCTCTCTCTCTGCCTGCCTCTCTGCCTAGTTGTGATTTCTCTCTGTCAAAGAAATAAAAAAAAAAAAAAATTTTAAAAATAGTTAAAAAAACCCTTTGGCTTACAGAATCTTTCTAAATTTGTAATTGATATATTAATAGAGTCCAGCTAACTACAGACTTTTGCTTTAGAAGATTTTAAATACAGTCGTTTCATTAATCAAAGGATTATTTGGGTAAGTTTATCATTGGTTTGAATGGAGAAATTGCAAAGAAATATAAATATTACATACGTTATTAATTACTAGCAATGGCCCCATCTTTGTCTTTCCTATCACCAGTAGTTAATGTACATTAACTGTAGCACTATGGATTGCCATATCTTTTTTCTTTTTTTTAAGATTTTATTTATTTAACAGAGGGAGAGATCAAGTAGTCAAAGAACCAGGCAGAGAGAGAGGAGGAAGCAGTCTCCCCGCTGAGCAGAGAGCCCGATGCAGGGCTCAATCCCAGGACCCTGAGATCATGACCCAAGCCGAAGGCAGAGGCTTAACCCACTGAGCCACCTAGGTGCCCCAGATTGCCATATCTTTAAAGAGAATTAACTTCTACAGGGCCTAATTTCAAGCAGTTGGTGACAGTAGTTTATTTTGCTGTCAGCAAGATAAGTAAGTATCTCAACATTCCAGACCCCATAGAATTCCTATAGCCATTCTTGGGAGTTGACTATATTGACATCTGGTCACTTGGCAATTACAGCCTTTACATGAGAAGCTGCTGTTCTTTCTCATGCATTTTTTTCTCATGCATTCTAAATACTAGGAATACTAGGGCTGATTCAGAGCTCTTGTCAAATTCTCTAGACTCCAGACACATGAGCACTGGTTAGTAGTTTCAACTTAGCATTTTCAGTGTACCTCCAGACTTTAGGTTTTTTGTAGGGCTTCTAGAGCTGGAAAGGTGGCCTGGAGGTGAGACTGTGGGGAGAAAGCAACAATTTCTGTTAGTAAATCTGAAAGTAATTGGGATTGATTTAAAAATTAACAGCAGGGAGCCTGCTTCCCCTCCTTCTCTCTTGCCTGCCTCTCTGCCTACTTGTGATCTCTGTCAAATAAATAAATAAAAATATTTTAAAAAATAAAATAAAAGAAAAGAACAAAGCAAAGCATCATAGCTAATACATCAACAAAGGAGACAAGTGAGAATCATACATTCTATCTAACTAGGGAAAGAAAGAATAGGTGGGACAAGGGGAAGATGGTACATTTTGGGGCACCTGGGTGGCTCACTTAAGCATCTGCGTTCAGCTCAGGTCATGATCCTAAGGTCCTGGGATCGAGCCCCAGTTAGGGCACCTTGCTCAGCAAGGAGTCTGCTTCTCCTACTCCTGCTGCTGCTCCCCCTGCTTATGCCCTCTCTCTGTCAAATAAATAAATAAAATCTTTTTTTTTTAAATTGTACATTTAAACTTTATCAACAATAACATAGGGATATAAATATCTTAAATACTCCAAATAAAAGTCAAATTTCGTCAGATTGGAGACCAAAGCAAAACTCAATTATGTCCTTCTTACAGGAAATACACTTCAAATATAAAGACACTAATAAGTTAGGGGTTCCTGGGTGGCTCAGTTGATTAAGCAACCAACTCTTGATTTTGACTGAGGTCTGGATCTCATGGTCATAAGATCAAGCCCCACATCAGGCTCTATGCTTAGAGCAGAGTCTGCTTGAGATTCTCTCTCTCCCTCTGCCTCTCCGCCTGTGTGCACTCTTCCTCTCTCTCTCTCACTCTCTCAAATAAATAAATATTTTTTAAAAGACACTAATAAGTTAAAAGCAGCAGATGTAATAATGAAGTGGCAAAAGGAGAAATTAAGAAAACAATCCCATTTACAATTATACCAAAAATAATAAAATATCTAGGAATAAACTTAACCAAAGAAGTGAAAGATCTATATTCTGGGAACTATAAAATGCTGATGAAAGAAATTGAAAACACAAACAAATGGAATGATATTCCATGCTCATAGACTGGAAGAACAAATATTATTAAAATGTCCCTCTTATATTGTTGGTAGGAATGCAAGTTGGTGCAGCCACTTTGGAAAACAGTGTGGAGATTCCTTAAGAAATTAAAAATAGAGCTACCCTATGACCCTGCAATTACACTACTGAGTATTTACCCCAAAGATACAGATGTAGTGAAAAGAAGGACCATCTGTACCCCAATGTTCATAGCAGCAATGGCCACAATCTCCAAACTGTGGAAAAAGCCAAGATGCCCTTCAAGAGACGAATGTATAAAGAAGATATGGTCCATATACACAATGCAGTATTATGCCTCCATCAGAAAGGATGAATACCCAACTTTTGTATCAACATGGATGGGACTGGAGGAGATTATGCCGAGTAAAATAAGTCAAGCAGAGAGAGTCAAGTATCATATGGTTTCACTTACTTGTGGAGCATAAAGAATAACACAGAGGACATTGTGAGATGGGGAGGAGAAGTGAGTTGGGAGAAATCAGAGGGGGAGACGAACCACAAGAGTGTGGACTCTGAGAAACAAACTGAGGATTTTGGAGGGGATGGGGTAGGGGATTGGGTGAGCCTGGTGGTGGATATTAAGGAGGGCACGTATTGCATGGAGCACTGGGTGTGGTGCATAAACAATGAATCTTGGAACACTGAAAAAATAAAATTAAAATTTTAAAAAAAAAAGTCCCTACTGCCCAAAGCAATCTACAGATTTAATGCAACCCCTATCAAAATACCAAAAGCATTTTTCACAGAACTAGAATAAACAATCTTAGAATTTGTATGGAACCACAGAAGACCCTGGATAGCTAAAGCAATCTTGAAAAAGAAAAGCAAAGCTGAGGGCATCTCAATTCTGACCTTCAAGTTACATTACAAAGCTGTAATAATCAAAACAATAATGTACTCATGCAAAAACAGACACAAAGATCAAAAGAACAGAACAGAGAACGCAGAAATAAACCCACAATTATATGACCAATTAACCTCCAACAAGGAGATAAGAATATGCAATGGGAAAAAGAAAGTCTCTTCAACAAATAGTGCTGGGAAAACTGGACAGATACATGCAAAAGAAAGAAACTGGACCACTTTCTTACACCATACACAAAAATGAGCCCCAAATAGATTAAATGTGAGACCTGAAACCACAAAAATCTGAAAAGAGAATACAGACAGTAATTTCTCTGACATCAGCCACAGCAACATTTTTCTAGATAGGTCTCCTGAGGCAAGGGAAACAAAAGCAAAAATAAACTACTGGGACTACACCAAAATAAGAAGCTTTTGCACAGCAAAGGAAACAATCAACAAAACTAAGACAACCTGCTTAATAGGAGGAAGTATTTGCAAATGACATATCCGATAAAGGGTTAGTCTCCAAAATAAAGAATTTATAAAACTCAACACCCAAAAACAAATAATCCAACTAAAAATGGGCAGAAGAGATGAACAGATATTTCTCCAAAGAAGACATACAGATGGCCAACAGGCACATGAAAAGATGCTCAACATTATTCATCACCAGGGAAATGCAAATCAAAAGCAAAATGAGCTATCACATCATACCTGTCAGAATGGTTAAATAAAAAACACAAGAAACAATGAGTGTGGCAAGGATGTGGAGAAAAAGGAACATTTGTACACTCTTGACAGGACAACCTGGTGCAGCCAGTCAGGAAAACAGGATGGAGGCTCCTGAAAAAATTAAAAATAGAACTGCCCTATGATCACACTACTGGGTATTTACCCAAAGAATACAAAAACACTAATTCTAAAGGATATATGCACTCCTATGTTAACTATAGCATTACTCACAAAAGCCAAGTTATAGAAGCAGCCCAAGTATCTATCCATTGATAAATGAATGAATAAAGAAGATGTGAGATACACATATATACTCACATACAAATATACATATACATACATTGGAATTCAGCCATAAGAAAGAACAAAACCTTGCCATTTGCAACATGGATGGACCTAGATAGTATAATGCTAAGTGAAATAAGTTAATCAGAGAAAGACAAATACCATATTATTTCACTCATTATGGAATTTAAGAGACAAAACAAATGAGCAAAGAAAAAAGGATAAACCACAAAACAGACTTGTAACTGTAGAGTACAAACTGATGGTTACCCAGAGAGGAGGTGGGTGGAGGGATGGGTTAAATGGGTGATGGGGATTAAGGAGGGCACTTGGGATGCGCACTGGGTATTGCACATAAGTGATGAAAGTATCTAACAAAACCAACAAAACTCACTCAAGAAGAAATAGATGACTTCAATAATCTGTTAAAGAAATTTAATCTATAGCTAAAAATCTACCCAGAAAGTAAACACTATTCACAGACAGCTTCTTTGGTAAATCATACCAATTAAGGAACAATAAAAATTCTACATAAAACCTTCAAAAAAACTAAACAAGAAGGAATACTTTGCAGCCCACATTATGAGGTCAGAACTCCCTGATACTAAAAACTGAAAGACATTATAGAAGAAATTATAGACCAATATCTCTCATGATTATAGATGCAAAAATCTTCAACACAGTATGATCATTATCATTTCCCAGAATATATAAAAAGAGTAACAGACATGACCAAATACCCTACTGTCTTAAGGTTCACAAATCAATCAACGAAACCTACCATATTAACATTATAAGGAACAACAACAAGAACACATGATCTTAACCACTGATGTGGAAAAATCACTTGACAAAACCCAACACCCACTCCGAATGAAAACTCTCAGAACTAGGAACAGACAACTTCTTCCACATTTTTCAAGAGCAACTACAAATAACCTGAAGCTAACACTACACTTGATGGTGAAAGACCAAATGCTCTCCTACTCAGATGAAGAGTGAGACAAGGATGTTCGTTCCAATTATTTCTCTTCAACAGTGTACTAGGGGTTCTAGGCAGTGCAATCAGGGAAAGGAAAGAAATAAAAGCATCAAGATTAGGGGGAAAAAAAATAAAACCCTTTATTCAGTCAACATTATCATGTATAAGAAATATCTAATGAAATCTCAGAAAGCTACTAGAATAAGTGAGTTTATTGAAGTATAGGTTAAAGATCAATATGTAAAAACCAACTATATTTTATTTACTTTCAATTTGTTGATAAATTGTATTTATTTACTATCAACAAATGATCAGAATCTGAAATTTTAAAAATACCATTTATAATATCATAAAAAGTATGGAATATTTAAGGGTAAATCTGACTTAAGATGTAAAAAGGTCTATACACTGAAAACTAAGCAATTCAACATAGTACTTAAGTCCCAGCCAGAACAATTACATAAGAAAAAAAAAAAAGGAATCCAAATTGGAAAGGAAGAAGTAAAACTGTCTCTATTTGCAAATATGAAATTATATACATCATAGATACATATATATAACCCTAAAGATTCCATCAGAAAAACTGGTAGATCTAATTGACAAATTCTGTAAATTGCAGGATACACAACTGATATATAAAAATCAGATGTGTTGGGGTGGGCACCTGGGTGGCTCAGTGAGTTAAGCCTCTGCCTTCAGCTCGGGTCATGATCCCAGGGTCCTTGGATGGAGCCCCCGCATTGGGCTCTCTGCTCAGCAGGGAGCCCGCTTCCCCGCCCCCCTCCCTCTGCCTGGCGCTCTGCCTACTTGTGATCTCTGTCAAATAAATAAATAAATAAATCTTACAAAAAAAATATCAGATGTGCTTCTACTCAACAATAAAAAGTAGTAACTAGTATTAAACACTGTAACCTGAATAAATCTTAAAACAAATATGAAACCAGGAGCACCTGGGTGGCTCAGTGGGTTAAAGCCTCTGCCTTCTGCTCAGGTCATGATCCCAGGGTACTGGGATCGAGCCCACATTGGGGGTCTCTTCTCAGCAGGGAGCCTGCTTCCCCCCCATCCTCACTCTCTCTGATTGCCTCTCTGCCTACTTGTGATCTCTGTCTGTCAAATAAATAAATAAAATCTTTTTTAGAAAAATGTTTTTAAAAAATGAAACCAGACGAGAAAGTGCATATACTACATGATTTTATTTGCACTGACTTCTAAAAACAGCAAATGTATACTGACAGAAAATTCATGTCTGCCTTTGCAGGTGTGGGGAGAAGGAGAGGGATTAGAGGAATTATAGAAATGAGGAAATTTTTAAGAGTGATGAATACTTTCATTATTTCTGTTGTGATGGCTTCACTGGCATATACATATATCCCAATGTATCAAGTTTTATACTTTATTATGTGGTTTACATCAATTAAGCTTTAATGAAGTTACTTTTAAAATTAACCAAAAGCAAAGAGACAAAAGTTCCTATGAAAGTTAATTTACCAGAAAGTATTATAACCAACATCTGGAAATAAGCAAGAATTAGATTAAAATACAATATTTTTTTAATTGATGAAGATGTTAAAAGGCTATAGTTCACTTATATTTACTTTTAAAGATTATTCTATTAGAAAAATCTGCTCCATCCAATTAGGGCTTCAAAAATCCAACTACAATTGTACGAAACTAGTTTTTTTTTTTCACAAAATCAAAATCTGGTTTTATAGCCTAACAATTATAATACTTTACTCTTGGCTTCTGAGTATTAACATACATTTCATAAATTTCATTCTAGTTTGGAAATACAATTCCAACCCATATATTTCATGTTTAGTATTTTGTATCAGGGGAAATTTTAAATATAAGCATCTAACATTTCATAATACAGATTGGGGTTTTTTTAAGATTTTATTTATTCATTTGACAACTGATTGTTTTAAATAGCGTTAAGAATTCAATTTCCAGGGTTAAAACCATCATTCATTACAAAGTGAGTACAAACAAACCTTACAGTCTCTCACCACATTTCTGTATTTTATATAGACAGAAAAATGGTTATGCAATGCAAAGATTCCCAAAGGTAAAATTCATCTCTCTTATAAATTTCCAGGTACTTAATATGTACTTTTTATATGAAATGTTGTGGGCTAGGGGGTATAAGGTATATTCAGTGGTATAATATATTCTCTGCCCTCAAGGAGTTTATAATCTAACAGAGAAAATAAGATTAACACATAATAGTAAAATCAACAGGTGACAAGACAAAAATGGGTAATGTAATTAAGTGACCAAGGAGTAGTATTTATGAGTTTAGAGAAGCACGTGGTTTGGGACGGTTTCTAGATGATGATGAGATGAAAGTTTATCATACTGTACCACAACTGTTTATTTACTTGTCAGATTCCCCATTACAATGTTAAGCTCCTTGAAAGCAGTGATCCTCTTATTGTATGAGTTAAACACAAAGCTCATGCCTGCAAAGGTATACACTCAATACACAGATGGTAAATAATATATGAAAAACAGAACAAACCTTAAAAAACTTAGGCAAGGAGGATCTAAATACAAAAATAAGAAAATTCAATTTTTAGCAGAGCTAGTCGTCTTAAGCAAAAGCATATGGGTGGAAAAGTAAGAATGATTCTGCAATACTAGGTTAAGCCAATGTACCCAGAGGGTAGGATCATGAAGATAAAGCAGATAAGATAGAAATGGAATAGTTAGTACAACCTCAACTGAGACTGAAAGTAGTTAAGTCCAATTAGGAGACTGAAATAATCCACACATAAGCCAAAGAAGACCTAAGCCAAGAAATGGGTAGTGGAAAAGGAAACTACTTATATATAACCCAACACCCATTAGAAGGAAAAATTGTACTTGCTTCAGTAGTACACACTAAAATTAGAATGATACAGAGACTAGCATAGCTGCTCAGCAAGGATGACATGCAAATTCATGGAACATTACATAGTTTATTAAAAAAAAAAAAAAAAAAGAATTGCCAGCATATGTTGACCTTGTTAGAGAGAGAATAAAAAAGTGTGGCGGGGCGCCTGGGTGGCTCAGTGGATTAAGCCACTGCCTTCGGCTTAGGTCATGATCTCAGGGTCCTGGGATCGAGCCCCGCATTGGGCTCTCTGCTCTGCAGGGAGCCTGCTTCCTCCTCTCTCTCTGCCTGCCTCTCTGCCTACTTGTGATCTCTCTCTCTGTCAAATAAATAAATAAAATCTTTAAAAAAAAAAAAAAAAAAGTGTGGAAAGTAAGGATGACCAACTCTTCAACTCTGGGTAACAGGAAACATAGTGGTGCATTTTCAACACAAGATGGGGCGTTAATTTTGATTATTAATCATATTATAAGTTGTTTTAATATTAAACTTGGATTTTTATCCATCTAACAATAAATTTCAAGAAGGAAGTATGAGATTTTCAGACAGACCATTGGAGAGATCCGGATTGGATATATTTCCTTTAAAAAAACGCTTAATCAGAGCTTTTGGCTAAATCCAGGAGAGTAAATCTGAGCTGTAGGAGATATCAGTTAAATTTTTTTTTAAGATTGTATTTATTTCTTTGACAGAGAGAGAGACACAGCAAGAAAGGGAACACAAGCAGGGGAATGGGAGAGGGAGAAGCAGGCCTCCCCCCAAGCAGGGAGCCCAAGGCGGGGCTCGAACCTAGGACCCTGGGATCATAACCTGAGCCGAAGGGGGTGCTTAATGACTAAGTCACCCAGGCACCCCAGATAACCGTTAACGTTGAAGGACACTGGAAAAAAGAGGAAAAGACCAATGGAAAAAGACACTCAAGATAATGCAGCAGCAAAGAGGCTAAAGAGCAATCTTAACTCAAGGGGCTGGTAATAATGGAGATACTACCAGAAGATTAAGGAGAAGGATTTGACCACCATGGAAGACATCAATTATCTTTGAGAATCTAAATCAGGTTCTCAATTTTAAAGGAGAACAAATGCTGAAAACTTTGACATAATTTACATAATATGTACATAGTACTACCTCAAAAAGCGTGGATATAAAAAAAAATTATAATGCTTAGCAATAAGGAAGTGCGTGTGTGTGTGTAAAACCAGGAGGGGGAAGGAAGGGCAGGGGAGTGGGAACTGGTACACATTTAAACACAAGAAAATAAACTAATAATCAGAATCCAAGAATAAAATAATCAAGCTGGCAGAATGAATAACTAGTTGTTGACTTTTAAAAGCATTTTTTCGGGGCGCCTGGGTGGCTCAGTGGGTTAAGCCGCTACCTTCAGCTCAGGTCATGATCTCAGGGTCCTGGGATCCAGTCCCGCATCGGGCTCTCTGCTCAGCAGGGGGCCTGCTTCCCTCTCTCTCTCTGCCTGCCTCTCTGCCTACTTGTGATCTCTTTCTGTCAAGTAAATAAATAAAATCTTAAAAAAAAAAAAAAGCATTTTTTCAGGGCGCCTGGGTGGCTCAGTGGGTTAAGCCACTGCCTTTGGCTCAGGTCATGGTCTCATGGTCCTGGGATCAAGCCTCACATTGGGGGGGGGGGGGGTCTCTACTCAGCAGGGAGCCTGCTTCCCCCCTCTCTCTGCCTGTCTCTCTGCCTACTTGTGATCTCTTTCTCTGTCAAATAAATAGTCTTTTAAAAAAAATAAATCTAAAAAAATAAAATAAAATAAAAGCATTTCCTCAATAGTTCTTTAGACCTGCTTTGTCTAAAATGGTAGGCACCAACTATATGTGGCCATTTAAATTTATTAAATTAAGTTAAAAATTCAGTTCCCACTTCACCCCAGCTACATTTCAAGTGCTCCACAGCCACATGTGGATAGTGGTTATTGTATGGGACAATGCATATATTTCCATAATCCCTGAAACTTTTAGTGGACAAAAATGCTTCATGCCACAGCCTTTTGAAAGTATGTAAATTAACTCCAAACATTTCTGAAATGTGCTTGTATTTAATGGAACAATGTATTCATCCTCTTTGGTCCTTCTCCAGGGTAAGCACAAGCACCTAATGTATGCACAAATATAGCATTTTACTGAGAAAGTCATAAATCAAAAATAGAATTCAACTTGCACTGAACCATTAGCAATGATTACGAATCCCCAGAAATACTACCTAACTGGTGAATGTCTTCTTTTTCAGTTGTTTTTCCTGACACACCAATTCATCAAGCATTTTCAATAAATACAATTCACAGATGGGTTCCACAGATGGACAGACTGAGGCTTATCGTGAGGAACAGTTAATTGAGAACAGCTATGAGGAATGTCAGTTGCTCCAGTGTTTCTCTCTCTGAAGATTCTCTTTCAACAGCCAGAGCTTAGTCAGCCTTTCCATGTACTTCCAGAGATAGCACTTCCTTTAACCTTTCTGACAGGTATCAAAATCTCACCTATGGGCTATATCAAATGCTAGCTAAGAAATCAACCATGCACCAGATACCTCCTACTACATGTGTACTATGTAGGTAGGTAGATATTTCATCTGAGACAATTATCCACTGCACTATTATGGCATAATAAATACCCAGTTTCATACTGCTTTTCTGCCAAGAAACTAAATGAAAACTGTTCAAAAAAGCATCTTCTCCAGTTCCCCTGTATTCACTATAAATGTCATTACTCATATTTATCTGTATATGTTTAACACAGTTATATTCCTAAATGCATTCAGAGTGGACTCCAGCAAGTCTTAAAAACAGATGTGAATAATAGAAGGACACATTTTGAAGGGATAGGAAGAAGAACTAAGAATAATTCCAACCCAATGTCCATTTATGGTTTGTCTCCCTCCCAATCCCATCTTGTTTCATTTATTCTTCTCCTATCCCCCTACCCCCCCATGTTGCTTCTCCATGTCCTCATATCAGGGAGATCATATGATAGTTGTCTTTCTCCGATTGACTTATTTCACTAAGCATGATACGCTCTAGTTCCATCCACGTCGTCGCAAATGGCAAGATTTCATTTCTTTTGATGGCTGCATAGTATTCCATTGTGTATATATACCACATCTTCTTGATCCATTCATCTGTTGATGGACATCTAGGTTCTTTCCATAGTCTGGCTATTGTAGACATTGCTGCTATAAACATTCGGGTACACGTGCCCCTTCGGATCACTATGTTTGTATCTTTAGAGTAAATACCCAGTAGTGCAATTGCTGGGTCATAGGGTAGTTCTATTTTCAACATTTTGAGGAACCTCCATGCTGTTTTCCAGAGTGGTTGGACCAGCTTGCATTCCCACCAACAGTGGAGGAGGGTTCCCCTTTCTCCACATCCTCGCCAGCATCTGTCATTTCCTGACTTGTTAATTTTAGCCATTCTGACTGGTGTGAGGTGATATCTCATTGTGGTTTTGATTTGTATTTCCCTGATGCCGAGTGACGTGGAGCACTTTTTCATGTGTCTGTTGGCCATCTGGATGTCTTCTTTGCAGAAATGTCTGTTCATGTCTTCTGCCCATTTCTTGATTGGATTGTTTGTTCTTTGGGTGTTGAGTTTGCTAAGTTCCTTATAGATTTTGGATACTAGCCCTTTATCTGATATGTCATTTGCAAATATCTTCTCCCATTCTGTCAGCTGTCTTTTGGTTTTGTTAACTGTTTCCTTTGCTGTGCAAAAGCTTTTGATCTTGATGAAATCCCAATAGTTCATTTTTGCCCTTGTTTCCCTTGCCTTTGCCGTTGTTCCTAGGAAGATGTTGCTGCGGCTGAGGTCGAAGAGGTTGCTGCCTGCATTCTCCTCAAGGATTTTGATGGATTCCTTTCTCACATTGAGGTCCTTCATCCATTTGGAGTCTATTTTCGTGTGTGGTGTAAGGAAGTGGTCCAATTTCATTTTTCTGCATGTGGCTGTCCAATTTTCCCAGCACCATTTATTGAAGAGGCTGTCTTTTTTCCATTGGACATTCTTTCCTGCTTTGTCGAAGATGAGTTGGCCATAGAGTTGAGGGTCGATTTCTGGGCTCTCTATTCTGTTCCACTGATCTATGTGTCTGTTTTTGTGCCAGTACCATGCTGTCTTGATGATGACAGCTTTGTAATAGAGCTTGAAGTCCGGAATTGTGATGCCACCAACGTTGGCTTTCTTTTTCAATATTCCTTTGGCTATTCGAGGTCTTTTCTGGTTCCATATAAATTTTAGGATTATTTGTTCCATTTCTTTGAAAAAAATGGATGGTATTTTGATAGGGATTGCATTAAATGTGTAGATTGCTTTAGGTAGCATAGACATTTTCACAATATTTATTCTTCCAATCCAGGAGCATGGAACATTTTTCCATTTTTTTGTGTCTTCCTCAATTTCTTTCATGAGGCTATGGACATTGGGGAGGGGAGGCAAACCATAAGAGACTATGGACTCTGAAAAACAACCTGAGGGTTTTGAAGGGTCAGGGGTGGGAGGTTGGGGGAACAGGTGGTGGGTAATGGGGAGGGCACGTTTTGCATGGAGCACTGGGTGTTGTGCAAAAAGAATGAATACTGTTACGCTGAAAAAATAAATAAAATGGAAAATTAAAAAAAAAAAAAAAAAGAATAATTCCAACCTTCTCTACTTTCCACAGTGGAATACTGGCTTTTTCTGGCATACAATTCCCAGTGAAGTTCTGTATGGCATTTCAGGAACTTGCAAGGACACAGACTATCAACAGTACTCAACAAATTTGAATTACACTTCCTGATGATTTTTTTCTTTACTTTCCCTTTGTGTCCATTGTGTTGGAGTTACTGCTGAAAGCCAGGGATATATGTGCAGTTACTAACAAAAGGGAATAGCTCCACAATTCACTGGAATCATTTGACTGACCAAGACTTCTCACAAACCCATATCCAATGACTCACATGATTATCCTCCTAAAATTCTCAAGTATTTCCAAAGATTTCCCTTCCTTCATTCAACAAACTCATGAAATTAAACATCCTCCAAGAAGTTTCTGTTTCAGTCAGTGGGTTTAGCAAACTGATATTCTTTGCCCCTCTCCCCTACTTCCTGTTATTTCCATTCAGATCACAGCTCAAATACCATCTCCACAATGAGATCTTGCTTGGTTATCCCCTGCCATCAACTGTCACTAAGTCAGTCACAACGTCATATTTAATTTTCATCACAGCATTTGCCACTAGAGGAAATATCTTTATATAGGTTTCTAATATGTCTGTTTAATATATGTCTTCCCTAAATAGAATTTGAGCTTCATAAGTAACACTTGTCTGTTTGGCTTAGTGAACTGTGACTGGTACATTACACATTCAAAGAACCACTGGATGAAATTCAATCAAGCCTCTACACCTAAATTTTGGTGCATAGTAAATTCAGGAAATAGAGGTAAACATTAAATAACACCAAAAGGAAACAGGCAAATCAAGAATCTGGGAGATAACACATAGTAAATGTCTTAAACTCTTCAGTAAGTCAATGTTGTGGAGAAAACAAAGAGGGTGGATTTTGATTTATGGAACTGTTATTTTCTTAGGAATGATAATGACATTGTGGTAACTTAGGTAAATGTCCTTATTCTTAAGAGATCCAGATTAAATTATTAATGGATGAAATTTTTTAATATGTGCAACCTCAACTTTGAAATGGAATGGCAAAAGTGTGTGTGTGTGTGTGTGTGTGTGTGTGTGTGTGTAGGGAGAGCAAGAAAGAGGAAGTATAGATGGTAAATCTTGAGGGATCTTTTATAGGTGCTTACCGTACTTATCTTTTGACTTATTTGTATGTATTATTTTGAAAATTTTCACAGTTGGGAAAAAACATTTTTTTAAAGATTTTATTTTATTTATTTGACAGACAGAGATCACAAGTAGGCAGAGAGGCAGGCAGAGAGAGAGGGGGAAGCAGGTTCTCCGCCGAGCAGAGAGCCGGATGAGGGGCTCGATCCCAGGACCCTGAGATTATGACCTGAGCTGAAGGCAGAGGCTTAACCCACTGAGCTACCCAGGCGCCCCGGGAAAAAACATTTGATGAAAGGTAATAAATTCCTACTGATTCTACCTACCTAATACCAAATGCTCAGGACCCACTATTCCTCCAATATTCATGATAAGAATATTTTATTCATACTTATTTAATAATCTAAGGCATCTCTCTATTAACTACTATATGTCTGCTATATGTCCTTTATACCATTTGGTTCAAAGATAATCCTTTGAAAAGTAAGAGCCCAGATGTTGGAAATCATGCCAGTCAATTCAATTCCACTGCCCATACTAGAATGCCAAGCAGAGAGATGATTAACAAATTATATGGGGGAACAAATATATGCAGATCAGTTACCCATTCAGGTAAGTCATGGATCCTGAGCATCTAGACAGAGATTTTTAAACCAGTCCCAGTAGAGCTGGCCATGAAAAGGAAAGTATTTAACCTATCAAATGAAGTTCAGTTCAGTTCCCAAATGCTTACACTGCAAATTCTGCCAAGCCTGCCTCACTTTTTTTCACTAAAAAAGGCATCTTGCAGGGCCCAACATGACACACTCAAATTAATGAATTCCTCACTTCCTTTGACTTACCCAGCTTGCTCACTTGAAAATAAGCTGCAAGAAAAGAAAAGTTCGACTATTTGTTCATGCTTCTGTACTATTAGTATCTAAAAAGAAAGTCTAGAATTTATTAGATACCCAATATATATTTGTTGAATAAATTAATGAATCAAATGCCGGCAGAACAATGGTTCTCCAACTTTTGCATATATCAAAATCATCTTGAGCACTTGCTGTAACACAGACTGCTAGGCTCCACTCCCAGAATTTCTGATTCAGTATTTTTAGAATGTGGCCCAGGAACATGCATTTCTAAAGCGCTACCATGTAATGCTAATGCAACTAGCCTGGGGACCACATTTTAAGTTGCAGTGCTGTAAGAATTATCTCTTTCAACTTTCCCCTTGCTTCAGATAGCTGCTACCTCAGAAGCAAACACAGTACTATGCAATCCTTTTGTATAAGATACCTAATGTACCTCATTGTTTATTTGACAAATAATCTTCTTACGGTATTACAGAAACATTTAAGCTTGAACTTAAAATTCAGACACTCTCCCATCAATCAGGCCAAATATTTACCATAGGTATTTTACGCCCTGCTACGGGAAGCTAGAATTCCATATTGGCAGCTCAGCATACTACTCCTCCAGCTCATTTTTGTACATTTGGAAGAAGGCTGGGAAAATATACACTATCTCTTTGCAGCACAATTGCTCGGTGAAGCATGTCTGCCCCCAGAGAAATCAGGTGCCTCATGCACTGCAGAAATTTATGTTAAAGAAAGTCTGTTTATGAGAGGCGAATGTGTAACCCAAATTTATCTCCCAGTGACAACTTCAGAATCTGAAAATTTCCAACTTCTCCCCTTGTGAGTTGCTTGAAATTGCTGTTTTTCAAGTCAAGAACACCTGTTTAGTGTTTTTCTCCTCGCCCTCCCTGGTAAATGGAGCCACTAGGAAAACAGCATCTGAAGGTTTTAATGAATAAGAAACACAAAGTATTGACAGATTTCAGCACATTACACAACCCTTACCCTGTCCCCCTAATGAGGTAAGATCAAAAAGGAAGAAAACAGTTGTGATATTGGGCTCTGGAGTTTGTTTTTAAACTGCTGCAAATGAGCTCAGATAGAGTACCATTCTACTGGGTACAGTCATAAGCAATTTGCACATTGCTGTGAAATAACATATACAGACATGACTGTGGTAAGTGAACAACTAAAGATTTGATGTTCAGCATCAGGCACACTTCCAAATAACTTTCCATCTCAACTATACAACACTCCAGCAATCAAAATTCCACTTGCGCTTTTACCACTGGGTCAGATCTAACTACAAAGGAAAAAAAAAAACAAAAACCAAACATCAAAAAGTCTGAGCCACTTACTTAATCTTATTCTAATTCAATAGCTACTGAGGTCTTACTATATAGGAATACAGATTCTGAGAACAGAAAAGGAAAATATTAATTACAGCTAGATGGGATCATGAATTATCTGATAAATGGTTATAAAGAACTTATTTTATGCTAGTCATTGACCTAGGTACAGACATTTATTTAATGGTGGCAGTCCCCATTTGTGGGTCTTGGTCTAGTCATAAATACAAACAAATAGGTCAACAAATAAATGGATATGTAATTACAAGTCAAGAAAGGTACACCAATGGGATGCCTGGGTGGCTCAGTTTATCTTTTAACAATGAATATAGTAAATAAATAAATAAAATAAAAAAATTTCCCTCTTGGCTTCTTCCTTTTTAAAACCTGATAATGGGGTATGTAGGCGGTTCAATCAGTTAAACATCCAACTCCTGATTTCAGCTCAGGTCATGATCTCAAGGTTGTGGGATTTGGCCCCAGGTAGGCTCCATGCTCAGCAGAGTCTGTTTGTCCCTCTCCCTCTGCTCCTCTCCCTGATTTCTCTCTCTCTCTCTCTCTCAAATAATAAATTCAAAAAATCTTTTTAAGAAAGCTATTTACACTTCTTATCTAATTTTTAAAATACAGAGATCAGTATGGCTTTCTTATTTGACCCATATGGACACAAATCATGAAAGAAACCTTGACAGAGAGGGTCAATCTTGCCCTCATTTGCAGTGCTTATATAAGCTGCCCTAAGATGCTATGGATATGGGTAATTTAAATTAGTAGAATTCTTATAATACTTTATAATCTATTATATATATATATATAATACATATATTATATATATAAACTATATAATACTATATATCACTCAGTTGTTCATTATCTCAAGGGAAAGTATTTAAACAAGTTACAGAGTTATCAAATTAAAGATAAATTATACATTTTTCTTTCAGAGAAATTTATTCCAAATTTCCAGGCCTATTCTATGATGACAACAGATCTAAAATGTCATACATACATGCTTTATCTGTTCCTTCAAAGCAAACGTAAACATATAACTAAGAAAGAACCTTCAGGCACCTGGGTGGCACAGTTGGTTAAGCATCCAGCTCTTGTTTTGGCTCAGGTCCTGATCTCAGGGTGTGAGATGGAGCCCTGCAGTGGGGTCTGGGCTCAGCACGGACTCTCTTTCCCTCTCCTTCTTCCCCTCCCCCCACTCTCACATTCTCTCTCTCAAATAAATAAATAAATTTTTTTTTTAAATTTTAAAGAAAGTAACTTCTTTTAGGAGAGAAAAAAGATACAGAGAGAACGTTCAGAATATCACTGTTTGGGAATATTCCCATTTTTAAAATTTTTTGTTATCAAATGACATAAGTGTGTCATGTATTTAAACAAATATTTATCAACACATTTAAATTTGGAAATGGAATTTTCTCATTTGTATATGAATCTTCTAAATGACTTTCAGATGGTTTATAGCCATTTGTTAATAATACAAAAATACCGGAGGATTAATTTACAAGATTAATTAATCTGCAAGAAAAACTGATTAATGTTAAAGAAGGTAAAAATGTACCCGTCAAATTTCAGTAAAAACACTTTCACACAACTAACAGAGCAAACTGAAAAATTAATATCATGACAGTGCAGTAAACAATATAATCTCTTATATGTATATTATGAGGCAAACTTTTTTAGTTGTAACATCTATAACAAGTATCAAAATAATCTGAATGTAGTCTGAGATACTGAATATTAAAGTGTTAAACCAGGGGCTCCTGGATGGCTCAGTGGGTTAAATGTCTACCTTTGGCTCAGGTCATGATCCCAGGGTCCCAGGAGTGAGCCCCACGCAGGGCTCCCTCTCAGCAGGGAGTCTGCTTCTCCCTCTCCCTCTACCCCTTCCCCTGCTTGTGTTTTTTCTGTCTCTGTCTCCAATAAATAAATAAAATCTTTTTTTTTAAAAGTGTTAAACCAAAATGTTCATAAACTAATGGTACATGATTTCATTATATTTCTTTCATAGATAATACTAACAACTTTTACTGAGAAATAGAAAATTTGTACCATAAACAGTATTTTACAATATTCTGAAATCGTCTTTGTTTCATCTTTTGCACATAATTTTAAAATGTTTTTATTTTCTTCTAAGTATATAAAATATTAGTACAATAGCATATGAACAAAAATAAAAACATATTAATGTGTACACAAATTTGTACTGATAGGTTGCATAATTAAAACAACAGGCCTTACTGAAAAGACTGCCAATGAAACTTTTTGAAGAGAGATATAAATACTCTACACCAGACTCTATGGAGATTAGTATGCCAACAAAGATTAGAGATGAGACACCAGTAGTAGGGAAAAAAAAAAAATCAAAAACTATTGCAACAATCCTAATAAATGGGCCTGAAATAAAAGAGTTACATTGTGACCATAAAGGGAAAAATGGGTATTATCAGTACTGTGATAGTCAGAATAATACACACCAAACAAATATCTATATCCTAATTTCCATTACCTGTGAATATATTATATTAAATGGCCTGAGCGAATTAACATGGCACAGGAAATAAAGTTGCTAACCAAAAAAAAAAAAAAAAAAGTTGCTAACCATATGACTTTAAAAATATTTTATTTATTTGACAGAGAGAAATCACAACTAGGCAGAGAGGCAGGCAGAGAGAGAGGAGGAAGCAGGCTCCCTGCGGAGCAGAGAGCCCGATGCGGGGCTCGATCCCAGGACCCTGGGATCATGACCCGAGCCGAAGGCAGAGGCTTTAACCCACTGAGCCACCCAGGTGCCCCCAACCATATGACTTTAAAATAAAGAACTTAATATGGATTATCTTTGTGGCCCCAATATAATCATAGCAGTTCTTAAATGTGGAAGAGAGAGGAAGAAGAGTCTGTGGCAATATGATACAATGTGAGAAAAACACAACATGCACTGCTGGCTCTGTAGATGGAAGGGGCTGTGAATCAAGAGATGTAGGAAGCCTGTCTCTGGGAGATGGAAAAGCAAGACAATGAATTTACCTTTAGAGCCTCAAGAAGGAATGCAAAATGCAGCACTGTGAACATCGGGATTTTATCCCAGTGAGACCAATTTCAGACCACTGCCTCTAGAACCATAATAAATATGAGTTGTTTTAAGCCACCAAATCCATAGTAATTTGTTACAGCAGTAACAGATTACTAATATAGGTATTATGGAAGAAACATAATGCATAGTAATTAGAAGAAAAACCAAAAAGTTGAAGATGAGTCGGATGTTTAAAGTTCAGGAGACTCCAAGGGTGAAGTTTATAATTACAAAATCAAAGATAAAAGAAGAAAAAAAATATATAGGGCATAACCTAAAAGTACTCTTATAAAGCCATCTAGGGTTCTAGTTTTATATTTCATCCTTAATACATACAAATGAGTTATAACAAAGAAACCATCCCCCAATTCAGTGAAATTTTCATTAACCAATATCATATTAAGCTTTTATAATTAGACATTTAATTACTGAAATTGGGAAAGATATAAAATAAAGAAAGCATCTGCTTGCCCAAGTGATTAAATGTTACCCTATATAGAAACCTATCCTAAATACAATCTCAGTATCAAGAAAAAGAAAACAGGGGGCGCCTGGGTGGCTCAGTGGATTAAGCTGCTGCCTTCGGCTCAGGTCATGATCCCAGGGTCCTGGGATCGAGCCCCACATTGGGATCGCTGCTCCGCAGGGAGCCTGATTCCTCCTCTCTCTCTGCCTGCCTCTCTGTCTGCCTACTTGTGATCTCTATCTGTCAAATAAATAAAAAAATAATAATAAAAAAAAAAAAGAAAAAGAAAACAATACTAATATCTTTTCATTGTTCTTGTCTTTGGCTTCTTTTTCCTCCTGCCTTTAATGTGTTGCATTCCTATACATAACAAGGTACTTCTGCACATAAATTTAATGCACTCACATCACAATATTGCTTTGGAATAGGAACAAGAAATTATTTAGAAGGTTGAAATGGGTTAATCTAGTAAATGTACAATCAGATGCCTCTTTTCTGCTTTTTATGTCATGCCCCCTGAGTTATTCGTTGAACTGCTTGATTGACTGGAAGATGAGCGAAGAATGGATGCTACTGGAACCCAAAAAGTAAGTGCAATTTTGAATTAGATAACAGGGCAACACACAGAGTTTTTAGATGCTGACAGAGAACTTGCTGTTGAATGCATAAAGACTTAAGGAAAGAACGAAACAGAACAGTCACTGTGCTATAGAATTCTCCATTTTATTTTTTGACTGGAAAATCTGGGTAGTGTTCAACTCAAAAATTTTCTCCATATGCAAGTAGTTCAGCAAGATGCTACAAGAGCATTTCAAAGTATATACCCTCTGACCTTGTAATCCCATTTCTAGTACTTTATACTGAAGAACCCGGGGTGGGGGTAGGGCAGAGTGTGTCAAAATAATTTCTACAAATGTTCATTCAATTTGGTCTTTCTATATTTCCACCACCTTTCCCAAGTTTCAAGTAATTGCCAGGCTGTTGTCTGCTTCTTTACCTCACGTATTTTTCAGGGTAAAAAGCAAAAGAAGCCCAAGTCTGAAGTTTTCTATATGGATCATAGATTCACAGAAGACATAATTTTAGTTTTAAGAAGGGAAGGAGAAAACAAAATTAAAGGACAAAGAAGTAAGAGAAGTCTTCTCATAACAAAGTAAGAAGTGAGTACTGTCAGTCTTTGTACACTATATACGCATCTCAGTTTTTAACCCACCCAAGGAACTCCGGATTTTGAACTCAGCTCTGCCACTGACTTGATGAGTCATCTTAGTTAAACCCTATCCGAGGTGTTGGAAATAAAGACTGTGAACAAAACAAATAAGCCCTATCTCCATGGAAGACAAAACAAAATAAGTAACTCATTCTACTCTGGCAATAAGGTACCCAAAACCAGAAGAAAAATTAGTCAAAATAAAATTTTTCTTTAACCCCTCAACAATGACACAGATGATGTAACTAGTAGACTAATACATTAAATCAGCTAATGTAACTATATTCAAGTATTTATAGGAAAACACAAACAAAATGAGAAACAGATGATATGAAATCTAAATGGCTCTTCTAAACATGAAAAATACAGTATTTGAAATGAAAAATTCCCTGAGAAGTCTAATAGCAGACATCATTTTGCAAAAGAAAAGATCAGAGAACCTGAAAACATAGCAATAAAATGTGTCAAAATAAAGCACAAAAAGGAAAAAAAAAAAAGCACACATAACCACCACCAAAACAAACAACAACAAAAAAAACCTGAGCCACAGTAAACTGCAGGAAAATAACAAGCAGAAGAACAGCAGCAGAGATAGAAAAAGCATTTGAAGAATAATGGCCACAATTTTTCAAATTCTGTGAAAACTTTCAACCCACAAATCCAAAAAGATCAACCAAATTCAAGCAGGATAAATACAAAGAATACCCCATCAGTATATATAATAATTGAATTGGTTTTTTTTTTTTAAAAAAAGGAAAAAATCTTAAAAGCAGCCAGACACCGAAAAAATAAGGAGATATATACACAGGAGAAAAAAATTAATAAATATAAAAGACTTCTCATCAGAAACTATGCAAGCAGAAAGACAATGGAATGACAACTTCAGAGAAAAATAAAGAGTATCACCATTTGGCAAATCCCTAATAACAGATGTAGGCAATGATTATCTAAGTTGCTAACATCACAAAAGACAAACAACTTGTATTATCTGTCTCCTGACAAAAGTACACAAACCACCTAATATGTATTATTGCCAAAAAATAAAATAAGAACCTGAATCAGATCAAACCTCTAAATGCAAAATAAGTTTGTAAGAAATACAAGGGACAGAGGAGCATATTAAATGAAACTTAATGTTGGCAATCAGCAAAACCCAGAATGAAGAAAATCCTACAAAACAATACATTTCCTTATCTGAATAAACTTCAAGAAAATAGAGACTTAAAAGACGTATCAACCAAATGTATAGATTTTATTTATATTCTGATTTTTAACAGATTAACTATAATCAAAAAATTTGCACTAACTAAATACTTAATGATATTAAAGAATCAGAGATCAACACTAAAATATCCATGGTATATGCAATATACAGGATATATAAGTATAAATGAAACTACAGTGGCCATTAGTTGACATTTGCTGCACCTGGATGGAACAGTACATAAGAATTCATTGTTCTCTACTTTTACAAATTTGCAGAATAAAAAAATTAAGAAAATGAAATAAAAGAAATGCAATGTTTTTCATATATCTAAGCTTTTGGAATAAAACTGATACTCTCTATAGCCACGGATATGATATAGTGTCATAGAACTGAAATGGAGGTAAGGATAAGGATATAAAAAATGTATGCAGTATGACTGAAATTTAATCTTCAATTATATAGGACTATTTACATATGCCTATAAATGAGAGGGAGGAAAGAGACAGAGAGGAAAAAAGAATGTCAAAATGTTAGTTGTAATTATTTCCAAGCAGCAGAACTGATTTATTCCTTTAAAATTTTGTTTTCCAAATTTTCTTTGTAACTTATTACCATAATTAAAGATAGTACAGATTTGAAAGAGATCAAAACAAATATATCCAAAATCAAAGTCATATTAAGAATTTGGTTAAAAATACAAAAAAAAAGAATTTGATTAAAAATACTGTTTGCCCTTTAACTTTGGAGTTCATGAATAAAGGGATAATACAGAAATAGTGAGTCACAAATACCTGTGTATCTGCTATGTCTTCTCCAGGCAGGTTTAGTCCCTTCTGTTTTCTGAAAACACACTGTACATGTCTCTTTTTTTAGTGCTTCTCATTATAATTATTAAGTGCCCCTCTTTCTTCTCTTGTTTAAATGTGGGACCTTAGAGACCAAGACCACATTTTACTCTTATTCATCTTTGTTATCTCAGCACAGACACACAGAAGATGTTCACTAAATACATACAAGATGAATGAGTTGCTACTGTGCTTTTTTCAAAAATAATAGCATGAAATTAACAGAAACATGAAAAAACAGGAAAAAAACAGGGACCCTCCTTATACCACAAGATCCTTTGATGAGATCTACTAACCAATTTTTATTCATTTAAATAAATAATATTAAGTTTCAATCTTGTGCTAGGTAGTTGGAGAAATAAAAAAAATCCAATTATCTTCTCTCACAGATATTAAAATCACATAAGGGAAAAGAGAGAATCATAAGTAACTGCACTGACAAGAGAAGAGATACATGAGTGGTACCAAGAGTCCATCATAGAAAAGGAGAGAATATTTACATCCTATAGGGAATACCAGGGAAAGTTCTGTGGAGAAAATAGTACTGATACTGTCTATAAAAAGATAGTTGGGGGAAAAAAATATATGGATAAAGAAGAGCATGATTAAAAGAGAGAAATATATGCATACTTTAACATTACCAGTAAAAATGAAAAAGGCAGAACTTGGATGAAACTGAGATGCTTCTGATTCCTATATTTAGTAATTAAAAGCCAACAACTGGCCAGTTACTATCTCTTCCAGAAAATATTTATTAAAAGATCTTGGGCATCAGGCACCTTCCTGGGCATCAGTTCACCAACATTATGGTCCGAATTCTCCTCACCTTTCCACCTCAAATATTTCTTTCCCCAACCACACATGTCATGTCTTAGACCTCTACCTTCTTCCTTCCTCACTATCACCCTTTCCTCATCTCCCTTTCATCCCTATCCAACTTACCTAATAAAACTCCACTTAGAAGTCACTTTTTTCAGGTAAATTAGTATCTCCTGCTACCTGAGATGCTCTGGATGGGTGCCACCCCCCCCAACCACCACCCTCAACATAAGCAGCACTAGTAGGACCACCAGCGCCACCACTTTCAGTATGTATCACAATTAGATACTAATTAAGAACAGCATTCCCTTCTGATATCAATGATTAATGCTTGACGTATCCATATTATATCAATTAAAAGTCAATGATAAGTTGACAGTTGAGAGAACAATGTTATTAATAGCAAATGTGTTTGTTAAGGAAATTTGGTACACGGAGTCTCAATTGGTATCTTATCAGCTCAACTTGCTGTGATGACAGCAAAAAATGTAGAGGCGAACACTGTACTGTGTGAGGTTTCTTTATTCCCTCCCTTATTTCTTCTATTTGTAGAAATGTGTAGGGGAGGGAAGGCATCTGTAAACATCATATCAAGACTAAAAGTTTTTCTTTCAGAACTCCCAGCCATAACAAATCTCAATAGACTTGGAAACAATTTTCTCCAGGCCAATCAGGTCATTGGTACTCAGTTTCTCTTTACAGAGAAGTATCCTAAATGGCATTTTATGCTTTACTTCACAAAAGGAGCCAGAATATCTGCCTCATTTTCTCCAAACTACTTACTTCTCAGCTATTGTCAGATTATTTCCTGGTCTCTTGCTTGGCTACCTCTATGTTGTTGACTTAATAAATCAAACTTACCTGAATGTCCCCAGATATGGCCATGAAAGAGAATCTGATTTTTTTTTTTTAATCAGCACACACTCACCAATCACTTAGACTCCTTTGCACTTCTAGAGCTAAGTAGACATTCCCATTACCTCCCAATGTCTCCTATTAGTTCTCTCTGGTTTTATTAAAACCTTTTCTCTTTCATTAAAATAAAAAGCCTCTGAAAAACTACAGTTACAGATTTTCTGCAACCCACAATTTATGGCTGCTACTTGCAACCTTCAAAAGCTTTTAAAAATAGTATTGGCTCTATTATTCTATATTATGGTAATTGTAGTAAAGATTTAAGAGGCACTTTAAGACTTTTTAGCTCTACAGTATATTTCTGTTCCAATTTCTTGCTTAGGCATTTGGGAAAGAAGGCATATTTAACAGCTTTACCCTCTGCCCTCTGATATACAGCTTCCCTCTTAACTACAGTAACTAGACCTCACCACACAATTAGGGAAGCAAGGTCTCCAATTAGAGCTCAGCATAACGTGGGGCAAAGCACATCTTTCCAGAAGCCCATTCCATTTATATGCACCTGACAATAATCAAAATTTTTCTCTTGTACTACGTACCTTTGACCCCTTTGTTATGCTTCACATCCCCTTGTTAACTCCCTACCCCCTCCTTTGCTCCCATAGGAAATCAGTGAAGATAATCACAAGATTAAATAACTCCAACGCCACTGCTAAAATGTTCAAAGCCATTAATATAACAAACGCCCAAGTGGCCACAGGGATTTATGTAGAATTGAAATTAAACTGACCTCACACTATCTTCGACATAGATCTGTTCTTTCTAGTTAACCTGTGTTTTTCTCTTGTTACCTAGTCTAGAATGATTACAATTCAAAACAACCAAGGAAACAGCTAATGGAATTTCCACAACTGTGAGCATGCACAAGAATCTCAACCTGAAGGTTGCCCTGGCATCATTCTTTGTATTCAATGCACCAAAGAATATGAGCATTTGAAACATAATTCCCTCCATACACCACATAACTAATGCATTTTTCTTGGGCACACACCATATGGAAGAACCATACATTCCCTGCTCCTTCCCATCCCTCCTTTAGGACTTCGTAGCATCTGGACAGCACAAATCTCTAGCAGTCCCCAATTCTGCAAAGGATAGAGCCAAGTCCCAGACTTTCCTTGTTCTGACAAGAACCCTCCTACTGCAGAGCCACAATCTTTTATTGTGTCAACAGTTATCAGCTGGGGAGCTTTTCATATGAATTTCTTCATGGAGTACATTTCCCCCAACTGCCAGCTCTCTTCCAAAGCAAAGGATAGCTCTATTCTATACCCACAGTAAATAATCTTAAGTGTTTCCGCTTTGTTTTGCCTTGTTCCAAGTTTCCATGTAAATTTCAGAATAGTGAAACACACAGTGATTTCTATACACTGGTATTTTATGATTTTAATTTGCTCAAAAGCTCTGAATTACATTATATTTTCCCATTTGGTGCATGGGATTTTTACAGTTAACAGATGTTCACTTAATAGAGCCTCCTAGTGAGCAAATCCGTTTTTTCCCTCTGGTATTCATGTAACATTCGAGTCCTGCAGTAGCTGTTGCTGGTGCCTGCCAAGTTATCTGGTAGTAGAAGCTCAAATCGAAAAGTGCAGCAGCTCTTTAGAAATTTGTGTTCTCATTTCTTCAGTCCCACTCATTCTAACGTAATTATTCCTCATTAACACCATGAGAGAAAGTCCGCAGGGCAAAACATGGGCATGACACCGGAAAGGTTTCACTTGCAGATGCAAAAATGTTCTGCACCCACATAAATAGATTTCTTAGCCTATGGCCACTGCAAATACCAAAATTTTTAATTAATCCAAGATAATACAGGCACAGTTTTCCAAACAACAATCCTAGGCCAATCTCTCAACTTGTGAGTTGTTCAGAGTTTTTTACTCAAATACATCTCATGACATTAAAATAAGTCAAAACACCAAAGTAAGATTTTCTTATCCCAGGAATCCAAACATGTCTGCTTATCCAAGAGTCCCCCCAATCCATGGAAGATATGTCCTAAGACCCCTGTTGAATGCCCCAAAGCCCCAAGTAGTACAGGCCACTATAAATATTTTCCTATACATATATACCTATCATAAAGTTTAACTTATAAATTAAGGAGTAAGAGATTAACAATAATAACACAGAACAATTACAATAATGTACTGTAATAAAAGTTATGTGAAGCTAGTCCCTCACTTCCTCAAAACATCTTATTCTACTGTACTCACCCTTCTTGTGATATAAGATGACAAAATGCCCACGTGATGAAATGAAGAGAGGTGAATGACATGAGCATTCTGACATAGCATTCGACTACTACTGAACCTGTGACAATACATCAAAAGGAGGATCATCTACTTCCAGACCAGACTGCAGCTGACCATGGATAACTGAAACCACAGAAAGAGAAACCACAGATGAGGAGGAACAACTATAGTATCTTACTTAACCCCAGAAAGGTTCTGTGAGTATCTGCAAAGGCTATTACCATGGGTCACCTTCAGATTGCAAACACAACCTAAAAGTCTGAATATCCAATGATCCACCAAGACTCACATTTGATTCAGGATACAAAGAATGATCTCTTGAGAATCCTTTTGGAATGTCAAATTATCCAATAAGTAGCAGAAGTACAGGACAAGTTTCTTCACAAAGAAATGAAAGAACTCAACTTGCTGGAAATCCTCATGGTTATTTCTTGTTAGCACTCTGAAGCTTAGGGCTTGCAACCAGCAAAGCATAAGGAAAGGGTATGAGAAGAACTGGGAATGTTATCACATCTTATTCCTCGTCTCCTGATTGATGATTTTTGAACATCTGCAATGGACTTACTCCTGCTTGGCTCCTGTCAAGAGCCGTATGGCCTTCTAATGGTATTTTTCAATGCCCTTATCTAGAATGTTTATACCCCAACCAACTTTCGAGTTTGGCTGTGCCTCTGGGTTAGTCATCCTTCAGGACTCAGACAAACTGTCCCTCCTTCGTGAAGTTCTCCCTGAGCTTTATCATTTATCCTCACCTGACTATCTTTTGGTTGCTGAGAAATCCTTTACTTTGCAGATGTCTTACTAAATGGGTAAGTAAGCAAAGGCCTTAGGACTTAAGGTCACCTAATCTCTCACAGATGGCTAAACCCAGAGGCAGAAATTAAAGCTGGTGTCCAGGCTCTCACCTAAAGCACTTTCTACTATCTCAGTTACAAATCTCCTTTGTCTTAATTCTTTGATTCTTTTACCTTCCTTACTATCCCTGTATCCCTAAGCATTTTGAGGCTTACTAAGCATCTCTTATATGCTAGGTGATTTAAAGGCATTCTTTACTTACTCCTAGAAATGTTAAAAAGTGGATTTATTAGGCACAGTCTAGTCAGGAGAACAGAAATCACTCTAGGTGTTTCAAACCAAGTGTATTTGACATAGAAAATCAGTTACAAAGGTGCTAGAGAGTTGCAAAGTCTAACAGGGAGGTTAAGGCTACCAAGAATTTAGCCAAAACGAAGCTATTCCCTTAGGGCCAGAGGGACAAAGAAGAAGTTGTGTCTCTAGAATCCACAGGTCAACACCTGTGATGAAAGTTGAAGCCATAACTGACTTGTTTGGGTATATGGAGTCCTAGAAGAAAAGCAGCAGCTGCTACAGGGACTCTAAGAAGCAGAGAGAGGTAGAAACACACCCACTTCTCCCTTCCTCCAAACCTCTACACTCCCACCAGTGCTTCCCACATGCCAACCACAGACCAAGCCAACTAACAAGGGAGCTTGCAGAGGTCAGTTCTCACTATGATTCTGGGCAGAGCGGTGGAAGGCTGAAGAATGCCTCTGAGAGCAAACAGGCAAATATCTGGCACAGTCAGATATTAAGTCAATCCCACTTAACTTCAGGAGACTTAGGCCGGCAACTAAGGATACTTATCCAAAGTTAGATATCTAATAAGCAATGGATTCTATATTCCAACTTTAACAATGTGCAACTGATACCAATGCCCATAAACCTCTGAATGTTCTGCCTTCACCCTCTCACCACACCCATGGGTGTTAATACTACAAATACTTCATAGTACATATACACCCACCTGTGAATACTATGAATTCACACATAGTGCTTAATGTGCAACCAATGAGTTAAATGTAATGTTCAATAAGCAGTTTGGTTCTGTTCATATGTGAAGGTCTCCCTATGTGAATTTCCAGAGGTTACTGATTCTGTTTAGGTTTAGAAAAAGTCCTACTTATTTCCTATTTGTTGAAAAGAGAGATGCTATTAAGAACTCCTAAATCATGAACTTTCACTGAAGATACTTTTAGAGCCAGTCATGAGTGACTCATGTTTTAAAAAATAAATAATACAGTTGTATGAGCAACTTTACAATTAGATTGAGCTGTATACAAGCCTCTGCCTTACCACCCACAGGCTGAGTGACTGGGCAGGTGAATTTCCCTCTCTGAACATCAGCTTCTCAATGAGTAAAAGGAAAATAATAAAATCTACCATGCATGGTTGTTAAGAGAACCAAATCAGATCAGCTATATAAAAGAGATACTATCATGCCTACCCAGTTCAAACACTCAATAAAGATTAGGAAAGATAATAATAATACATATACAGAAAAACATTCCCCAGGAAGGAATTCAACTTCACACAAACAGACTAAAGAGAAAAGCCTCTCTTGAGTACTCCTGCAAAAACTCATGGTTCTATGGTGATTAAAGAGTAAGTTGGCAATAACAAGCCAGTAACACCGGTCATCAGCAAATCCTGGGGTCTGTACTACTACTGTGGGAGCATTTAAATGGTATTTTTGGCTCTTAATTGGCAACAAGTTAGTGACCCAAGAATTATAAAGAATTCATTTATCTGCATCCAGCTAATCAATATTCACTCAGCATGCTTCAGCTACTAGCATCTCAGAGGAATAAAATAAATTGTCAGTCAGCAACAGCACAATTTTGTTGTGATGGTGGTGGTATTTTTTTTCTTTTGCTAAATTATTCACCTTCTCGAAAAGCAATTTGATAAATGTTTATTTCTTCATAATACATTCTAACAACTGCTGATTTGTGACCCTTGCTGTGGACTGAATTTAAATTGGGAAGGAGATGAGGACTCAGTGAATATGCCAAGACAGAATCACGGACAAGCTCAGGAGCTGTTTCTTTCTTGCTTTCAGAGTAGTAAGTGAGAAGTAGTACACACAAACACAAACAAGCATATACTGTGGGCTTGGCAGGATATTCTGTGGTACAGCCCAAGGGAGCAGCCCCACAGCCAGGCTGAACAGGGAGACTGGGAATTGTGCTGTAGAGCAGTTTAGGTGACAAAGAAACAGGAGAAAGACAGGGAAGGCAGAATTCTGAGTATTTTCTGACCAGACGATTATATCTAAATAACAATAGAACACATATAAGGTTACTGTCTTCTTGCTGCCTCTGCTGAATAATTTCCACTGTCCCTTCCACTACTTTTTAGATGCTCTCGTTTGAGAAAAAGGAAATGTTTCTTGCAGGCACTGGGTAGAAAGGTGGTATACCCAAGGGGCTCTTCTCCTAGTGCTTTCCTACCATCGTGATACTCTTGATGGCAAATGACTGAAGGTTTTCACAATCTTTTCTCCAAACATTTAAGAGGATTTAAATCAAGAAGAACTGAAGTTCAGTGTGCCAGGAGCAGCAGGGCAGGGCATTATTTTCCTTCGCACAGGAAAAATACAGAAGTTAACACATGCTGCTTGGCACTTGTCCCTGCTATATAATCATGTGATAGAAATTCCCTCTCAGTAAAGGCCCACCACACACCTTGCCTTTTGTCCTGCCTACAGCATGAGGCAGATTGCTCAGATTTAGCTTGGTTGGGACTACAAATTTCTTTATCGCTCACTCATATTTCCCATTTTCAAATTCTCTGACAAAAAATTCTGGGAAAGGACCCACACCAAATACTATAATGCAGCTGCTTCTGAGCATTAGGACTGTTTTTTCCCCAACTACCATGTTTTACACGTATAACTTTTAAAATACCACAGAATTTATTTCTAAGTGAGACAGGTTCCTAAGTTTTTGTATTCACAGTCACTATGTTTTAGTGCCAATCTCTGAGCATTTGGTGTGGTGGCCCACCCTTTAGATTAGGGATATAAATCCAAATACCTACAGAGGTCAAAAAAAATCAATAATGAGTGAAGCGAGTATAAAGGGAGTATAAAGCAATGGTGAAGAGTGTAGAAAACTTGAGAGCTCAGGCACATAGGGGCATCCATAGGGGCAACTGCTACTTTGCTCCAAAAAATACCTTCATAGGGAAATGAAGTCTTAGCATTGTCGGTTTTTCTAATTTTGCCAAAGAAATGCCAAATTCCAATTCTTTAAGAAAAGCTAGAGGGGCGCCTGGGTGGCTCAGTGGGTTAAAGCCTCTGCCTTCGGCTCAGGTCATGATCCCAGGGTCCTGGGATCGAGCCCTACATCGGGCTCTCTGCTCAGCAGGGAGCCTGCTTCCCCCTCTCTCTCTGCCTCTCTGCCTATTTGTGGTCTCCATCTGTCAAATAAATAAATAAAATCTAAAAAAAAAAAAAGCTAGAAATTTGCATTTTATATAAAATTAATTTGCAAGAAATTCAATAAAAATAAAACAAACACAGTGTATGCCAACACGTACAGCTGTAGTGTATGATGTCGAACTAGTATTATCCCCTTCCAAAATCCAAAACACTTTGTATTGGGCTGTATTGGGCTGCAGTAGTAATTAAACCAAATGCCTCATGGCTCAACACAACAGAAGATTATTTCACACTCATGTAACTGTCCATGGCAAATCCAAATCATGGGTGGGGACTGAGGATATGTGGAGAGTCAAGAGAGGTCACATATAATACAATCATTCAGAAAGCCAAGGTGCATGGCTCTGCATCTTCAGTATGTAACTTCCAAGGTCACCCTGACAGTAACTCCATCCTGTCAAGTATTAGTTTCTTTCTTCTGTTCCTTGTACATGAAGGCAAGGGGAAACAGAGGTGAAAGATGGGAGCAAAAGAGAAAACCTGACTTTCTTCAAACTTAACATGGTCTATTATGGACCTGGGGATTTTATTCTAGGAGAATTTACAGGAAAGCTGGCATCTTTTATCAGTGTTCTGTTTTGTTTTGTTTTTTTAAGTGACAGATCAAAGATTGTATGATATTTGAAAGTTTGCCAAACATACATACACTATTCTCCACTTTCAGGTGGAAGAAAAGAAAGTTAACAGTGACTGACAATAATGGGTATTATTTTATGAACATCATAGAATGTTAGAGCTGAAAGCATACTTAAAGATTTATCCCAGTCTCCTCAATTTCAGGACAAATGTTTGCCAGTGGTCATACAATTCATTTAAGGCAGATGTACAATTAGAAAAATCCCAAATCATTATTCCTTTACTACTTTATATATTATCCAAACTACAATGTAAATCACTTCACCACCTAGCTTAAAGGATTGTTATTGTAAAATGGTCAATTTTTTCATAGACTTCAAAAGCCAAAAGTAAAATAAAAGGGCAGGGGGAATGTGATGGACATGTTTCATTTTTCTTCCCAAATACCCTTCCCAAAATACCCTTTCTCTCTTCTGACAACAACACTCTGATTTTCCTTTGAGAAACTACCTATCCCCCATTCTGAATGTTGTATGACTCCATCCCCTATCCCAGCTCCAGGAAAAAGCCGATGTCCCAGCAGACCTCGCCAATCAATGCATTCCTACTGTGGCCACAGAGTCTGATTCAGGGATAAACACGTGTTCCAAGAAGGCAAATAGACTTCAGTTCAGGAACTTCTGTTAGATTGCTTGGGAAGAAAAACAAGATTTCTGCTGGATTTGAAGATTAACAAGAGAACGTGAGCCAGGAGCTAATGGGCCTACCGAGTAGAAAAATCCTGCCTAATCATGAAGCCAATAAAGAGGAAAACAGAATTACCTGATGGGAAGAAAGTCCCTCTAACATCATTTATTTTTAAGATTTTATTTATTTATTTATTTGACAGATCACAAGTAGGCAGAGAGGCAGGCAGAGAGAGAGAGGAGGAAGCAGGCTCCCTGCTAAGCCTAGAGCCAATGTGGGGCTCGATCCCAGGACCCTGAGATCATGACCTGAGCCGAAGGCAGAGGCTTTAACCCACTGAGTCACCCAGGCGCCCCCACTTTAACATCATTTGAAGCTTTGGCTTAGTTGTACGTAACAGAAATCTACGCCACCACTCCCAACGTTTTTTTTCCTTGCTTAAGTCAATTCGGGATGAGTGATAAAAAGTCTTGCTTACAGAAAAAAATATTACAAGGAAATCATATACCATACCCAATGGTGAAAAGTCAAAACTGACAACTTATTTACTGTTTGTGAGTGAAGTTCTTTTGGGGAGGCAGAGAGATACAAAAGATAAATAACAGTCACAATGGTAGTACACAGTAAATGTGAGTTCTGTCAGATGCTGCCCCAAAAACTTTACATCTATTAAATCATTTAAACTTCACAAGCCGTGAGGTAGGCATTATCATCACCTCCATTTCACTGAGACAGAGGATTTCAGGTCTATAGAGGTAATCTGCCCAAAGTCATAAAATGAGGAATTGGTTGAGCTAGGAATCAAATCTTCATTCTATAAAATTCAAAGATGTAGTACTCATTCTTGTTGTCATACTACCTTGAAAAACATTTCGTCACTGAGGACACTGGTCCAAGAAAGGGGCAAGAGAGACCTATAAGATGTTACTGGGAATACAACTCGTTGTTAAACTTAGTCTAAAATGTAAGTGTTCCTCACTGAGCATTTTACCTAGCTGCTAGCCTGTATGCACCTCTGGGCAAATGCAGCCTTGTTTCAGAACTGATAATCATAGTCATCCTCTCAGCCCAGTGCTTCTGTATAGTGCAAACCTGAAACAGCAGCCCTGAGGAAAGCCCAAGTGAGTTTAACAAACTGCTAAAAATCAAGAGATATAGAAAGCAATAGAGATAGAACCACAATCACAGCCTCCAAATGTCCAAAACAGAAAAAGGGACAATTCAATCTTTTCCTGGGTCCTTTTCCTTACCAGAGGGCTGCTCACAAACACAGTATCATAAATACCTGCACCATGTTTTATCCACCAACTGTGTTAAAGAACAAAATTCAACTGAGTAAATTTCAAGCATCTTACTGGCTTTATTCGGCAATTCATGAATCAGGCAGCATCAAATTTAGCAAACAGAAAGGAGCTCTGAAAAGCTGTACAAGGTGAGAGATTTTTATAGATCAAGATGACATGGAACAAGGAAGCTATACTGGGCATTTGTGCTGGGGTATTTTCCTTATACGGAGCAAAGGGAAGTCTTAGAACAGGGTCAGGTAACTTGAACTGACCAAGCAAGTGTTCATTGGTTAACCTAAGCCTTCCTTTCCCGGGAGAGCAGAGCACAGAAATTTAGTTAAATTGTGATTTTCTGGCATGGGGCTTAGCATACCCAAATCTGTCTTGGGCCTAATCTGATTACTTTAACATCTGCACAGAATAAAGGCAGCAACTAGTGACGGACAGACCTGGGTTTTAAATCCTAGCTGTTTCTTTTGCTATCTGTCTGGCTTTGAGCAGGATGGATAAATTTCTAAGCATCAGTCTGCTCATCTATAAAGTGGAAATAGATATCTAGCCCAGCAGGTGGTTGACACATTGACTGCCACATAGCAAGTACCAAACAAATGGCAGGTCTTTCTTTCCCACTTCTGCCCACACCCCGGGATCTCTGCTTAGCTAGACTTCCAGAACAAGGCATATATTTTGGAAGCAGCTATCAATGAAGGTTTCAAGACTCCCTGTTCTGATTAATGAGGAGTGTGCAAAGCTCAGTGGTGCTGTGGCTACAGTGTTGTTATATACCAAAAGCATTCCTCCCTTTGGTCATTTATATTTTAGAAGACCCAGATCAGACATTCCATACCTAGTCTGTTCCCACAAAACAGAGTTAACACAGAAGTGAAAAGTGAGAATATCAGTGCTAACTGCCAGAGATGATGGCAATGATTAGTGAGAGGAGAGAAAAAGCACTTTGTCAGCTGACAGTAGAGGGCAACTGGAAGACAAATGGGAATAACCAAAAATACTTTTAAAACATCCAGATAAAGTAATAAAGAAATTCAATAATCTGGTTAAATGCTATTAGTTTGTACTTAAGCAGAAAAAAATATCTTCCCAAAGCCCAGTGTGGCAAATAACACTTAATGCTTTCAGTCCAACAAAAAAGATGAAAGCAAATATAATTCTTTCTTCAGAAAAAAATGTAAGTATTCACTATTTTTCTTTTTAGCATCTACTTTTTGTACTTTTTGTGATGCTACATATAACCCAAACTTGTCCCCTATGAAGCTTACACTTAAATGGTAAAAGAAGACAAAAAGAGAGATGAATAACTATGAATAACTATGAGACGAAGATGTTTACTTAGTAAATTCAGAGACTATTAACTTTACAAGATAAAAAATCCTCTCAGATCTCCACACCTCCCTGCCCTTTATATCCATATCCAAACACCAAGTCCCATCTGCTCCCTTTCTATATTTCTCCTCAACTCATTCCTTCCATCACCACTGTCTCTCCCCTGGGTGGGGGCACAAATATCTCTAGCCTTGACTATTTCAGGAGCCATGAAGCTTCCTTCCTTGCCCCCCTCCATATTTAACCTGGATTCGTGTTTTTTAATACAAATCGATTCAGTGCTTAAACCACTTTGATGATACCCCATAGACTTCAGGATACAAATCAAATGACTTTAAATAATATGAGAGTCCTTTGTTTTCTGCCTGCCTCTTCAGTCCTAATCTCTTATAAATCCTCCCTGTATCCAAGGCCAAACTCAACACTTAGGTCTCCTGTCTAGTCTTTAATATATTCTCAGAAATTCTCTCTGCCCAGAATGACCTCACACTCATTTTCTTATGCCTGGGTTATTCCTGTTCATCCTTCTGCATTCAAGCTTTAGAAGTCATCTCTTCCATGAAGCCCTCTCTGACCCTTCACACAAACAGAAAGGAAGAGATGTATACCACAACCTTGTAGGTATTCCATCTAATTACTCCTCTGAGTATTATATCTACCCTAATCAGAGTATCATATTGGAATTCTGTCTGCTTCTCTGTTTCTCCATTAGACTCAGGTATCACTGAGACTGGGAGCTCCCCCACTGTAGATTTTCAGGGCCCAACAGATTCTAACAGACATCAAGCACTCAGACAATAGTTATTAAATGAATGAGTGGGTAGATTTGATGAGAAAGATGTTAGCGAGGAGATGGAATTCTAAATCAGTTTCAGATGAATTTAAACTGGTATAGTGGAATGGAGGGGACTTTCCAATAATTTTTATCTTAAATAGAGCTTATTAAAATGCAAATATCCTTAATGGTTCATACCAGAAGGTATTAATTGTTTATCACCAAGCATGTTCCAATTTAAAATCAGGCTTTATATAAATAAGATAGAATATTGGAGGGAATAAACTTTTAGAGACTAGAAGAAAACAAAACTCAGGGGTGCCTGGGTGGCTCAGTTGGTTAAGTATCTGATGCTTAATTTGGGCTCAGGCCATGATCTCAGGGTATTGAGCTCAAGGCTCTGGTAGGGCTCTGCATGTGGTGGGGAGTCTGCTTGAAAATTCTGTCTCTTGGTCTCCCTTTGCCCCTCCCCACCACTCTCTCCCTCTCTCAAATAAATTAATAAATCTTTAAAAAAATAAAAACAAAAAGCCCCATTTTCTCTACACTAGATCCCTCCATTTTAGTCTGTTCACTCTGCCAATAAGCAAAATTTTAAACACTTCAGTAGGAAAAAAATGCCCTAGATAATAAAAATTTTTTTTCCAAAATTTTAAGTGCTGTAACTGAAATAAAATGCATGCCCCACAGAAGAACGTTCAGTAGCTCTTCAATACAGCATGAGCTCAAACTGTCTTAACTTGGCACTTTACATTTCTCAGTCTTCTTTTCCTTTATTATCTCTTTCTGGATATTATTCTGTTCTGTACCCTTTAGAGTCCCATGGGATGTTATATATTCCCAGTAAACAATAGTTTTATTTTTATATTCCTCACATTTATTTTTATACCTCTTCACATCTTGTAACTTTTTTTCAGAATACCCTTTCCCTTTACTGAGCTGGTGAACTCACTCATTAATTCCCAATTCAAATTCTTACCTCCTCTCTGAAGCCATTTCTATCCCCTCCAAAGGCAAATTAATTCTCCCATCTCCACTCTCCCATAGCTATCTCTATTCAAATACTTTCTGAGGAGTCCCAGTCACATGGAATATCAATAGGTCATTTAGGGACCAAGGGTTTTCATTAAATTGTGAAATATTTAGCTAAAGAGATAGCATTTCTGTAATATTTCTGAGGTCTTATATGTACTGTGAAACTTAAAAAGAGATTACAGTGAAATATATTTTCCAAATTTGTACAGTCATGAAAGTCTTGAAGCCAGGAATCCCATTTTTCACAAAATAATTTGTAAGGCCAGTGATCTGCAGAATATTTTAGGTAATATGGCCTATTTTGTGATAATCTACATGTCGGTCTCCCTAAAGAGTCTGTGGGCTTGTTAAGAGTAGAAATCTTTCCTTATGGTCTTCATAATCTCAATAAACAATACAAATTTATTTTGTTAAAATAAATTTTAAAATCAGATGTTAAAAAAAAAATCTTCTGCAAATAACCCTAAAATCTGTGTGGAACAAGGAGAGACCCCGAATTGCTAAGGAAATTATGATAAAGAAAAAACTGGGGGCATCACATTGCCTGATTTCAAGCTTTACCACAAAGCTGTGATCACCAAGACAGCACGGTACTGGCACAAAAACAGACACATAGGCCAGTGGAACAGAGTAGAGAGCCCAGATATGGACCCCCAACTCTATGGTCAAATAATCTTTGACAAAGCAGGAAAAAATATACCATGGAAAGAAAACAGTCTCTTCAATAAATGGTGCTGAGAAAACTGGACAGCTATGTATAGAAGAATGAAACTCGACTATTCTCTTACACCATACACAAAGATAAACTCGAAATGGATAAAAGACCTCAACATGAAGTAGGAATCTATCAAAATCATAGAGGAAAACATAGGCAGTAACATCTTCAACATCGGCCACAGCAACTTCTTTCAAGACATGTCTCCAAAGGCAAAGAAAACAAAAGCGAAAATGAACTTTTGGGACTTCATCAAGATCAAAAGCTTCTGCACAGCAAAGAAACAGTCAATAAAACAAAGAGGAAACCCACGGAATGGGAGAAGATATTACAAATGATACCACAGACAACGGGCTGATATCCAAGATCTATAAAGAACTTCTCAAACTCAACACACACAAAACAGATAATCACGTCAAAATCTGGGCAGAAGACATTAACAGACACTTCTCCAAAGAAGACATACAAATGGCTAACAGACACATGAAAAAATGTTCATCATCATTAGCCATCAGGGAGATTCAAATCAAAACCACACTGAGATACCACCTTACACCAGTTAGAATTGCCAAAATCAACAAGACAGTAAACAAGTGTTGGAAAGGATGTGGAGAAAGGGGAACCCTCTTACACTGTTGGTGGGACTGCAAGTTGGTGCAGCCACTTTGGAAAACAGTGTGGAGATTCCTTAAGAAATTAAAAATAGAGCTTCCCTATGACCCTGCAATTGCACTACTGAGTATTTACCCCAAAGATACAGATGTAGTGAAAAGAAGGGCCATCTGTACCCCAATGTTCACAGCAGCAATGGCCACAATCTCCAAACTGTGGAAAAAGCCAAGATGCCCTTCAAGAGACGAATGTATAAAGAAGATATGGTCCATATACACAATGGAGTATTATGCCTCCATCAGAAAGGATGAATACCCAACTTTTGTATCAACATGGATGGGACTGGAAGAGATTATGCTGAGTGAAATAAGTTAAGCAGAGAGAGTCAATTATCACATGGTTTCACTTACTTGTGGAGCATAAAGAATAACAAAAAGGACATTGGGAGATGGGGAGAAGTGAGCTGGGGAAAATCGGAGGGGGAGACAAACCATGAGAGACTATGGACTCTGAAAAACAAACTGAGGGTTTGGAGGGAAGGGGGCTGGGGGAGTTGGGTGCATCTAGTGGTGGGTATTAAGGAAGGCACATACTGCACTAGGTGTGGTGCATAAATAATGAATTTTGGAACACACACACACACAAAAATTAAATTTAATTTTTTAAAAAATCCTCTGAATTAATTTATAGAAAGAAGGTAAGAATACTAAAAAATGGTAATAGGAATGGCCAGTCCCCATGTATCTCTCACAACAGAAGGTAATGCACACCTGCATACATCCCTCTTCTTGTGCAAGCCAATTTAAAAATGACTGAGTTGCAGGTCACAGAAACCCAACCCGGGCTAACATTTGCACAAGAGAAACATGTTGGTAATGTAGCTGAATACTAGAGTACATTGCAAAATTAATGGAAAAGCTGCAGAAGGCTAGGACCTGGAGGAAAAAAAGAGCAACTCCATACTATTGAGAAACACATGTTCTCTCTGTGTCCATCTTCTGTCACTGCAACGCTGTTTCTCTTTGCATTTATGTGTCACTTCTTCTAAAATTAGGATGGCAGAAAACATGGGAACTACAATCAAAGCAAGTACCCTTGTCAGAAAATGTGAACCTCTTTGTCCCAGTGTCTCTGTACCAATATCATTTAAGAACTCTGCTGGTCTTCGCATGATTCCTGAGCCCATGCTTAGGGAGATAGATAATTTCTGTTGCAAAGGAGATAGATAAAAGAACCAAGGCCTGACCATAATTCCAGCCACTCCTTTATTCAAGTGCCAAGCTGGTAAACTACCCAAAAAGGAGAGATGGAAAAGCTTGACGAACAGACCAGAAAAGAGCTAGCTGATTAAACATGGCTCAACTAAAAAGCAGTCCAAATACTTTATCATTGTTAATACAGGAAAATAATATTTTGTTGTTGTTGTTCTTGCTGTTGTTGTATAAAGAAGGTAAGTCACTTTCTGTTCCAGCTTCCAGCATTTTCGCCCACTGTGAAGAAAGAGATTTTCGAAAAGCAAAATAAAGGAACATGGAGAATATATACTTAGCTTCCTAAAGCACAAGGTGCTGAATTTGTTCTTAAAATGCAATATATGAACCCTTTTAAAACCCCTGGAAACTAGGTTACAAGAGAAACACCTCTCTGATTGGTTAACCATATCAATTTAGGTCTTTATTTCATTTTTTCTGGTGGAGAATCACAATTTGACCTCCAGACTACCCCTAAAATCTGGGAAAAAAGAAGCTGAGCTATACACAAGACTATTGGAATTGACATAAATTTAACATTATTTAATACTTATCTTTCCACTTCACCAGAAAAAAATCTGGAAGAACCACTTAGTTTCTACTTCCCCATACTACTTACCTAGAGTTTTACAATCACCAATAGAGAGGAGTTTAATTTTTTGAGAGATAGAAAAATGAAGAATTAAAATTGTAATTAGAAAAATTGCCTCAATCAGAATTGCACTTCAAGATGCTTGAACGGATGGGCTAAATAAGATCAGGCATCCATTAGTTTCCAAATTGAATTAAAATATACTGAGTGCTAATTCAAAAATCTAAAGGCAGCCAGCTGGAATAGAATGAGAATCATCTGGGTCTAAAAGGGTAGTGTAGATGACACAAAGCAAGGAAAGATGATGGCATTTTTGCTGACCTGAAAGAATGAAACAGAAATCTTAAAACCACTAGTAATTTATTACAGCCCATTATACTAATATCACTGTTTACTCCAAGCCTGCATCACGGGGGGTCCCTTTTGATTTTGCAAGGCACAATAGCCCAATTCTAATCCTCCTCCTCTGCTCCTTCCCACAGGAAGCCCTTTTTCTCTGCCACTGGCTGTGTGCAGCACAGATGACCTGTGGTAATTGCTGAAGACATTTTCACCCATATTTTTTAGCAAATGTAATTTCCTTTTGATGCTGCCATGTTCTCTCCCTGCCCTGCTATGACAACAAACTCCAATAATCATGCAACTAACATTCAGATAGAGATCAAGTAAAGCAGCCAGCTGTATCAAAACTTTTGACTTTCAACTTTGTACTTACTTGGGTGCACATATTACCATTTAAGGAAATGAAAAACAGGGGCACCTGAGTGGCTCAGTGGGTTAAAACCTCTGCCTTCGGCTCAGGTCATGATCCCAGGATCCTGGGATCGAGCCCCGCATCAGGCTCTCTGCTCGGCAGGGAGCCTGTTTCTTCCTCTCTCTCTCTCTCTGCCTGCCTCTCTGCCTACTTGTGATCTCTGTCTGTCAAATAAATAAATAAAATCTTTAAAAAAAAAAAGCGGGGGGGAAATGAAAAACATTTTATTCTCTAATGAAAATAGTTTTTGGCCTGGGATGAGGCTGGTGGCATTGTCCTGAGCTTTAAAAAAAACAAAAACAAAACTTTATATAATTTGGCTCTAACAAAAGTCTTTAAAAAAAAAAAAAAAGTGAATCCTTTTTCATAACACACATTTTTAAAATACTCCATGATTAAAACACTCATTATTTATGGTCTTGAAGTAACACTCCTTATTTTTAAGACTACCTTTCAATATTCTAAATCTTTGAAGAAATTTGTATTTTGAAGAAAGAGAGGGAGGAAGAAAGGGTGGAGGGAAGGGTTGCATAACTAGAATTACACAACAAATTATTCTAAAACTTAGCAGCCTAAAACAACCATTTGTTATGTGCAGGTATTCTGTGGGTCAGAAACTTAGGACACAACATGGTCACCATGGTTCCTCTCCCTGCTGGCTAAAGTCTCTGCTAGAAGACTTGAGAGATGAGTCTAGAAAGCATCTGAAGACTCATTCAGATGTCTGCCTGTCAATGGTAGCTATCAACTAGAGAAGTCAACAGTAGTTCATGTCACCAGGAACACATATGCAGGGCCTCTTTGTTTGGCTTGGGATTCCTCACACCATGGCAGTTTAGGACCAATATGACGTATGTCCCCCAAAAAACAAAACACACCATGCCGTAATATCACTTGCTCAGACACCTGATGAATTGATGGACTAACATTTCATTGGAGACCAACTAGGAAACAGAGTAAATCATTTGAGCCAAGGTCACTTCCCCCATGACATCAATCTTGGAAAAAAGAAAAAAGGCTGCTTAAGAAGGAAAAACAGGGGCACCTGGAAGGCTCAGTCAATTAAGTGTCTTCCTTCTGCTCTGGTCATAATCTTGGGGTCCTGGGGTAGAGCCCTGTGTCAGGTTCCAAGGAACCTGCCTCTCCCTCTCCCTCTGCTCCTCTCCCCTGCTCGTGCTCTTGCTGTCTCTCTCAAAATGAATAAATAAAAAATCTTTAAAAAAAAAAAAAAAGAAGAAGAAGAAATAGACTTGGTAAGTTCCTGAACTTTGAGCTACTTACCCAAAGACTGTTTTATACTGGAAGAGATTCATTTTAAACATTTAAACATTTTAAACTCAAAGAGATTCAAATAAACAAAATTATAAACAAAAATAAGATGAGATCAATTATATATATCATAAAGAGAGCCACTTTATTTTTATGTGTGAGTTTTAGCACATATATGTGTGGCCCTAAACTAGGAATCTCTTTAAGTTTTCAATATGTTAAGAAGCAAGCTATTCTTGAGACCATAAGTTATATGAAGTCATGAACTGTGAGTCCTTTCACCCACTTAATCATTTTTTATTGAATTTTTTATTGAATACCTACCATGGTATTCAATGACCAAGGCATTCTAGTATAGGCACTAAAAATACAGAAATGAATGGTATAGTCCCTGCCCTCAGGGAGCTCAGAATCTGTAGCACGGAAAGAAAGCAACCAATTATTTTAATAGGAGAACTCCATAGGTTCAGTCACCAAAAAAAAGAGATCCTATACATGGTTTAAAACCTCAAGAGGGAATGTAAGAATCATCAAAGTTAAACACAAATTCAGAAAATATGACAAATCCACAGATCATTTATTATTATCTGCTTAGCTCAGTTAGTGCAAACTAGCAACAAAGTCAAGATGGTGGATTCATTTATTTTGTGGCCCAGTTATCTCTGCATGTGACAAGGTCTATCCCAGAGCTATAAGCTACATTCCTATTTCTAGTCAATCATCATGAAAATGCACAATAAGGAAGGCTGATTCTCAAGTGTATATGGTTAAAAGGCATCCGTTCTCACTGTAAGAAAATGACTTAATATTTAAAAGCTTCTGATGGTAGCTCTATTCTATCAGGTCACCATGAAGCTAGGGAGATGAAAGGGAGGTCAGCTGTAAATCATTTTAGAAACCTAGACATAGCATGTTTCACCAAATCAAAGACATCATCAATTTTAAGATGCCCCATCATTTTATTTACCACCAGGAAAGAAAAATGATATCAAGTAAATTATGACACTACACTAAGACATTCTCAATTGCTGGTCATATCCCAAGTTCAGAGATGTAAAAGTATTCTTAATATTTCATCTTACAATGAATGCACTGTGGTATCATATGGAAGCCCTGATAGATCTCCGGGAGAACTGATAATGAGACAAGTTCTGATAACTTTGGGATAAGAGTTCTTAAATAGGAATGGTCCTCAGTAAGTTTAGGATCCATACCCTTTGCCATGGTCTACAGTGTTCTATATAATCTGGTATCTTCTGGGCCACCCTGCTCGCTACTCACTCTTCACCAGTCTCCCTGGCCTTCTAGGCTTATTCCTGGCTTGGTCCTATACTTTGTGTTCTCCACTTGAAACTCTATTTCCTATTTCTCTCACTGATACAAGCACTTAATTAGTGCACAGAAATTATATTTTCTCAATGTTAAAAGAATACATGGCATAAAATAGACATGACATATATTTTAATAAGTTGTAAAGTTATCTAAAAGTAAAAAGAACTAAGGTGTTCAACCCATTCCTGAGTCTCTGATTAGCATAAAGAGGGAAAGAATTTTAAATATGAAATGGGGTGAATGTTAATTGAGTTATCCTCCAACAGAGTCCCTAAAAAGATTTATTCTCAATTTTTTTGAAGGTTATTGAAGGGGCAATTAGAAGTTTAAAAAGCAAATGAAAAGTTGCAACTTCCAAAGAGCCAAATTAAAAGGGTTAATTTTTATGAATACAGCATTCTTCTCCTCCCCCTTCAGGGACTCAGTATCATTGGCTTTGGGAATAAAGAGGTCACCAGAGATGAAGACAGTGTTAACTTATAGTGTAATGGAGTGACAGGGATCCATTAAGAATCAAGAAAAGGATATGAATAAAGAAACAGGAAGCCTCTGAAAGGTACCAGAACCACCCACCACAATGACACCAATCATTTTCTAAGTCTGCAGGTACAGGGTACTACTGGTGTTATAGAATGACTTGTATAGGTTAATTTCATTCATTTCCCACCTCTCTTAATTTTTCTTACCTACCCCACAAGGTTTATGCAATTTATGAAGTTTTTAAAAGAGACACACACATACACATAATCTCATTTATTTTGCTATGTTAGAACAAAGAAAAAAAGATGGTAATATCACCAATTTCCAAGCCCCTTTAACCTATTTGTCTATCCTTGGTTTCAAGAATCATGTATGTCATACTTTGGGATAAATGTGGTTTATAGTGTGCTTGATGCTATGATTCCTCTAGAAACATCTTTCCCTGGAGGAGTTACAGGATTTGAGTAGATGTAGGATCCAAATGATATCAAGATCCTACTTGGTTTTAGGGTTTTTTCTTGATGTCACAGGTGAATTTCAACAGCTCTAGTCTGTATCTAGAGTTCAGAGAATTTAAAGATCCTCTCACAATTTATGTTCACTTGAGCAGGACCAGCTTCTCCCTGTGCCTTTCTTCCAAGGATTACACACCGGAATGAAGGGTCAGGAAAATTCCTCATAGGGTTTTTTCATGCTAAGACCCAAGAGAAAAGAGAAGCTGATGTTACTGGCTCAACTACTTTATCTTATTTAGAGATTCAGGAAAAACAACTTACAGCATCTATCTGGCAGTAGTCTACTGACTGACACAAAATTATTTTTAATTCATTGGTATATCTGCAAAGTCACCATCAAAAGCCCTGGGCCTAAAGTATGACTAATTCATTTTCTTATATCAGGAGAAAAAATAAATTATAAAAGAAATTTATCATAACACTGGGCATGGTGGGGAGGCAAAGTGAGCTTAAACAGTTTGATTTCAGGGGCGCCTGGGTGGCTCAGTGGATTAAGCCGCTGCCTTTGGCTCAGGTCATGGTCTCAGGGTCCTGGGATGGAGCCCCGCATTGGGCTCTCTGCTCCGCAGGGAGCCTGCTTCCTCCTCTCTCTCTGTCAAATAAACAAATAAAATCTTAAAAAAAAAAAAAAAAATTTAAAAAAACAGTTTGATTTCAGGATGAAGCAGTTTAGAGGTACACCTAATCACTGCCCAGCTTATCTCTACCTCAAAGTTCTGTTTCTCACTGAAAGAGAAAGCGAATTAGTGCTTTGCAAATGGGTCTCTCATGAACTCTCAACTGTGACTATTCAGACACAATGAAAAATTCAAAAATTAACCACAATAACTGGCATTCTTCCCATTTTGTAGATCAAGACATGTTCTCAGGGCCACAGAAGCAGTAAATAGCAAAGTCCAAACTTAACAATCAGTTTGGTCTTAACCATGAATTATCATATCAAAGGGAAACACACCAGACATAATAAAGGCCAAGCACAGAGAACTAAGAGGCTGACATCAGTAGCTGGTGACATCAGGGAACATGCATAACATTTCAGAGTTCTACTCAGTGATGGAAGGGAATTAGAAAGAGTGGTTTCAGTGACTCAACCAGATTTTAAATATTTCAACCAATCATAAATCTTCAATTCAAACTAAACTCCAAGGTGTTTGCTTAAGGGCCTCTAGATAAGTCTTAGAGAAGAAGGAAGCATGAATTTTAACTGCCACCCCCACCCCAGAACTCATTTTAATTTGTTGGAAGGTGACAGTATTACCATTAAAAATCAATTCTGTGTGTGTGTGTGTGTGTACGCACACATATATCTAAAATAAAATATACATTTTATAATATATAACAATATGTGTGTACACACACATAAATCAGGAGAATTAGACATCAAAAAATAAAGATTAAGTTTTGGGGGAAGAAAAGAGTGTTATTATTATAGGTATCTTTCATTTTCCTTGTATTTCCATAATGTTTCAATGTTTGAGATTGAGCACATATTATTTTTAAATCTGGAAGAAAACAAGGTGGTTTTAATTTTTTGATCATTGCAAGGAAATGAAAGATCAGCAAAAATGATAACACTATTAGAGTCATTTAAAAAAGGAAAAGATTTTAAAAGTTTAAAAACAGAAGTGAAGGCATTTGAGCTAAGGAAAAAGAACTAGTGTTCTAATTACCAGTATTCTCATCTTTCATTTTCAGAAAAATAGATAAGGTGCAATGCAAAGGACATAAGAGAAAAGAAAAAAGTCACTTTCTTATTACTTGGAGGGAAAGGATTCAAAAAGAACAAAGATGCTCATTGACAGGTCTAACTGTAGACATGTTATGGCGGGGGAGAGGAGAGGAGAATTCAGAATCATAGGCATTTGTTTCATCTGTCACACTTCCTTCTTCACAGAGGCACAGTGAATTTGCAAGCCAGCTCCTAAAGAAGAGTGGCCAAGTAAAACAGAGGAAACAGGAACCAGCTATTCCCCCTAGGATCTCAGTCAATTAAATGCAGCCTGGAAGGGATCTAATCTAATATCAAGGAGGCTGTCAGGGGATCGGTTCCCCAGAGTTTAGGGTTAATGATGTAGAGCATGGCAGCCTGGCCAGGAGCAGAGTAAAAGAAACCTCACCGAGATCAGGTGTAACTAGAAAAGACCAAAATAAAATAAAATAAGCATTTCCAAAGTAATGGAGGACCGTGAACAAAACCTTTTGCAGACATGTCACAATATCCTCTGCTTGTAGCAGCCTTCAAGGGGTTGGGTTCTCCATGATGTAGCATGTTTTACTGTAAATCAAACATCTTGTACGTAAAATCATAATCAGCATTGACAAGTGACCTCCCTCAATATCATTCAGAAGTCCTAGTAGACCCAAAGTAAGTACCTCTTCCACCCAGGGTTCAGTAAGCATCATATTAATCCTGAAGTTCTCATACAAAAGAGCTCTAAGATGAAGGTCATTGGTAAAACTCTACCTAGAAATCTGAGTGTAAATTCATTAATTACCAGACAACTGACCACTTGTTGAAAATCAGTGACCAACACAAAATGGGGGCAAGGTGAACTACTAAGTGCTAGGCCTTTACTAGCTGCAGTCATCACACCCATCCTTTTTTTTTTTTTTTTAAATCTACAATTTATTTTTTTTTAATATTTTATTTATTTATTTGACAGAGAGATCACAAGTAGGCAGAGAGGCAGGCAGAGAGAAAGGGGGAAGCAGACTTCCCACAGAGCAGAGAGCCCGATGTGGGGCTCGACCCCAGGACCCCAAGACCATGACCGGAGCCGAAGGCAGAGGCTTAACCCACTGAGCCACCCAGGCGCCCCACACCCATCCTTTTAAAGAGCTGTAAATTTGTGAAAAGTTTCCCCCATCATTTCACAGGTGAAGTAAGAAAGAAATATTACCCACTAAAATAAACAGGCAGACAGACTACAGCCCATGTTTAGAATTTAATCTTCAAAAGTTACTAAAATTCATAAGCAACGTTCCTTTGTTTTCCTACATTTCATGGTCAGCAATATGGCAGAGTAGATATACTGAAAGTTCATTCTACCTGAAGGATGAACTTTCCTTTCTCCCCTCCCCCCTTTCTAAGCACAATCCAGGAATTACCCTGAAAACTGGTATTTCTTTTAACTGTATACACGGGGAAAAAAAACACACACACACAAAAAACAACATCCCCTCTAAGCCTCTGACAGATGCTATGCTTTTCAGCTTACCTAATTCTTTTATTTAACTATTTTATTAAACACTTGTGATTTACCTTTTCCATAACCCATAAATGTTAAGCGAGATAATAAAAAGGCAATATGAGAGACAGAAGGAGGACTTTGTTAGCCTCACTGGAATTAGTCTCTTTGATGAAATCAAAGAATAAACAACACAGTGATAGAGCTGTAATAGGCACTTTGGAGGGAAAATAGAAAATATCTTGTATTCCTCAAAGCAGGCATGGAAGCCTTACCATTACTACGAGTTTAATGGGTCTGAAAATAGTAGTGAGAAAGGAATAAACCATTTTTTCCTTTTGAAAAAAAAGTGTTAACTCTTCTAGGATATCATTCAGAGAGCCAAGAGAGCCAGTTTACTCAATGATGCATCCATTGCCTCTAAAAATTAATAGCCCTTTCAGGGGTTGCTATTTATTACCTGATGCTGAGGTCTAGGGCTAAGCATTTTTGAGTTAAAAAAAAAAATGGTATAGAAACACAAATGCTCACATTGGCAAATTTAAATGCTATGACTTTTGCTATAGCCTATTATCTAATTTTGAGCACCAATGGCTTCTGTGGATGATATTTATTTAGCACTTACTAAATGCCACATATCAGGCTCATCCCCTTAAGTACATTAGCATATTTAATCTTCACAACAACACTACATAGTAGGTACTGCTATTATCATTTCTTTACAGAAAGAAACTGAGCCTTAGATTAAGAAAGTGGCCCAATAAATCCCCACAAAGGAAAATTTATGGGCACAAGGGGGAAAAATTATATACTAAGCATTTCTGTTTCTGGACAGAAATTTCTAAACAGAAGTTTCTGTTTGCTCAGAGGCTAAAAAGCCAGTATGCCTCTCAATATGGTACAGAGCAACTCAAAAATCCATCTCAGTGCACAATCTCAGGAACACCATGAAATCTAACCACAGAATTCAGAATAAACCACAAATAGCAATGAAGAATTTAACACCACGGGGAAAACACAAGCAATTAATATTAATAATTTCATATGGACATTATAAAACCATATTTATGAGACTCAGAATCACAGACCCTCAGGAGCATGACCCCAGAAGTTTTTGTAATGGCAATAAAACAGGATCTGATTAATGTGAAACTAAATTATCACATTCATACCCTTTCATTTCACAATCCATCATGTAAATGCAACAGAACTAAAACACAAATTTGTCAATGTTTATGGTGTTTGGATTGGAACTTCCCTACAGACCAACACTTAAAAGAGCTGTCTGAAGTTTCTAACAGCTATCAAGCTCCCAAGTCCTTAGCCCAAGTAAAGTTCAGAACAAAAAGGGTAGGGTAGTCATTACAGTTGATCCATTAGATTTTCACATTCACCAGCAAAGGTCCTTTGAACCTTCCTTGGTTTATCTTTACCCAGACTACCACAGTACCTGCACAGGAGAGATGAAATTACTTTTCAGCAAGTGACTTAAAAACAGGATGGGGCGGAGCGCCTGGGTGGCTCAGTGGGTTAAAGCCTCTGCCTTCAGCTCAGGTCATGATCCCAGGGTCCTGGGATCGAGCCCTGAATCGGGCTCTCTGCTCAGCAGGGAGCCTGCTTCCTCCTCTCTCTCTGCCTGCCTCTCTGCCTACTTGCGATCTCTGTCAAATAAATAAATAAATCTTAAAAATATATATATTAAAAAAAAACAGGATTGGGCATCTGGGTGGCTCAGTGGGTTAAAGCCTCTGCCTTCGGCTCAGGTCATAACCTCAGGGTCCTGGGATCGAGCCCCACATTGGGCTCTCTGCTCAGCGGGGAGCCTGCTTCCTTCTCACTCTCACTGCCTGCCTCTCTGCCTACTTGTGATCTCTGTCTGTCAAATAAATAAATAAAATCTTTAAAAAAAAAACAGGATGAAATACAAATACACACATACACATGCATATATACACAGGTCTACTCACACGTGTGTTTTATACATACATGGTGTTAAAGAAAATGACTAACCTCCATGTGATAGTAATTTTGTCTTCATAAGCAACAAGCCAAATCCTAGAAGTCATCCACTCACGTGCCTGCCCTCAGCAGCAAACAATTGATTGTCACCATCTTAGACAGAAGAAAGGATTACCATGAAAGCACTGCCTGCACAACCTGATCTGCTTTGGAATGCTCTAAAAGGACATTACCAAAACTTTTTTTCTTCTAAGACAAGTAGGCAAGAGGCAGGCAGAGAAAGAGGAAGAAGCAGGCTCCCCACTGAGCAGAGAGCCCGATGTGGGTCTTGATCCTAGGACCCTGAGATCACGACCTGAGCTGAAGGCAGAGGCTTTAACCCACTGAGCCACCGGGCGCCCCACCAAAACTTTTTAAATTGAAGGCATGTACAAGGTAATAAATGCATTTAAATTTCAAAATGCTAATGCAAAAAAACACCAACATTGAAATATAAATGGCTTAAGTGACTGCCAAATAAAAGCATTACTTCACATAGGATATAATAATAGGAAAACCACTAACTCCTCCTCAACCGGGGGGTGGGGGACATAAATCTCATTAAGAAAAACAGATCAAGAAATATATATTAAGGAAAATATGATGTCTATTATTTAAGGTTGAGGGGTGCCTAATTGTTTAAGTGTCCAACTCTTGGTTTTGGCTCAGGTCATAATCTCCAGGTTCTGGGATGAGCCCTGCAATGACGGGTTCTGTGCTCAGCAGGGGATCCGCTTGAGATTCTCCCTCTCCCTCCCTCTGCTCGTGCTCTTTCTTTCAAATAAATAAATAAATCTTAAAAACAAAAACAAAAAAAGTTCATATAAGTCAAGAACACTAAGTAGGTCCAACCATTCCTTGGGCTCTATTAGCAACACCACTCTAGCCTGTGAAGATTATAATCGTACACAGAACAGATTGGTGGTTGTTACAAGTAGGGAACTGGGGTGGGAAAAATAGATGATGTGTGTGATCCACAAGATACAAAATTCCAGTTATAAAATAAATAAGTCATGAGGATATAAGGTACAGCATGACAACTATAGTTAATAACACTGTACTGCACATTTGAAAGTTGTAAGAGAGTAAATCTTAAAACTTCTCATCATAAGAAAAATATTCTGTAACTCTGTATGACAAGAGATGTAACTAGACTTATTGGTAATCATGCACAATGTATTCAAATATTGAATCAATGTGCTATATACCTGAAATTAATTTATGTTCAGTATACCTTGATAAACCCGTAAAAAATGATTTTAGATCATTTACTTAATGTTATGAATAAAAATTACTGTTTCGTTAACTATACTACAGGGTGTTTTGAAGTCATTGAGACCTGGATTCAAAACATGCCTCCCTTCCACTACCCTTCCCCATACCCATTCTTCTTGCAAATATTAATAAGCACTAATCTCTGCTAAATATTGTACTTAGTACTGGAGATACAGCTATAAATTAAGACAAATCATAGTTTAGTTGTAGACTAGCCTACTAGCTTTGAGTCTCAGTTTCACCACTGGTGAAATAGGAATAACATCACAAGATGGTTGATAAATAAATCACAAAAAGTCAGATAAAGTAAAGGCTTATTACATTAACTTATAAAACATACATTAATTGTGAGATTGAAACAAGATGCTTAATATAATGCCTGGTATGTGCTCAACAAATGCTAGTTCTCTTTAATTTCCCTACTTGAATGAACTTAGGAGTAAGAGTTGCATTTCCCCTTCCAAATGTATAATACTTCTCTTAGATCCTTTGGTAGGTTAAGAAGAAACAAAAAATGAGAAAAGTTAAATGATAAATCAGAGATCAGTCAGTAAATAATGACATCACTGAATAAAGAGCCTAGTTTTTCTAAGGTCTACCCTACCAAGACTAACCTATTTTTCATTACATTTCAGAATATAGTATATGCATTATGAATGAGCTCAGAATAATTTGAAGAGTATTTATTTATAAGGGTTGATGCAGAGAGATATGGGTATACAGAAGGAGAAAAGTAGTAATCTGAATCTAATAGCAGTGGAGATATTACCACTCTCAGGTCAAAGAAGGATTGAAAGCAGTTACCAAAACCTGGAAGAAAAGAGCTGATGTAGCAGAATCCTCCTTGAGCGACCTGTATTTGGGGGACATATCTAGCTAAAAGTAACCTTGCAAGAAAAAACCAGAACCATCCCTCAGCCTCACTCTTCTCCAGCTCTCTAAGAAGACTATATTAGCTTAATCCAGCTGGAGGCCAGAGAGCAAGGGATCACTACTTCTCTATAGATTAGTCTCCCAGACACAGAGGAGAGAACTTGAAGAATAGATTTAAAGAAACAAATGCAAGATGTCCAGCGCAAATTCCAAAGGTACTTAGGCAAATGTTCACCACTGTTGTTTACAACTCTGAATACAAATTTTTAGTGGTGACTATTTTTTGTAACTAAGCCACAAAAGTCTATTAAATTCAAACATACCTCAAGAATAAAACTGTAGGGGCGCCTGGGTGGCTCAGTGGATTAAGCCACTGCCTTCGGCTCAGGTCACGATCTCAGGGTCCTGGGATCAAGCCCCACATCGGGCTCTCTGCTCCGCAGGGAGCCTGCTTCCTCCTCTCTCTCTGCCTGCCTCTCTGCCTACTTGTGATCTCTCTCTCTCTGTCAAATAAATAAATAAAATCTTTAAAAAAAAAAAAAAAGAATAAAACTGTAGTGGTAACCGACTCCTCCAAAGTAGTTGGGATAAATGGTTGATAAATATAAAAATTTTGTGATTTGATAAATCACAAAAAGTCAGATAAAGTAAAGGATTATTATGTTAACTTATAAACATACATTAATTGTGAATCTTTGGTAAAGGGCCAAGGCCTTTTTTTTGGTGTGAGTCTACGAACAACTGAAATTACACATGGTCTTTAATTCATACGGCTCTCATAGCACATCCCCTTCGTTTCCTTGTATTTATTTCTTTAAAGTTGTATGAGAACTTAAAAACAATTGTTTAGCATTGCTGGCATAGAACACTTACAGATTTTCAATAAATTTTCCCAATATTCTGTAGTCATCTTGCACACCCCAATTTAATAGACATCTTTTGAAACTCTCTTGAGATTTTATAAAATAGCCAATGTAGTTTTTAACTTACTGTCTAATTTCATTAATTTGTATATTTACTTAAGTGATAATCATAGTTATATTAATAAGTTATAATTTATATTATAACTATAATATATAATATCATTCTATATAAATCATAACTTTATAACAAAGTTATAATAAATATGTTATTTTATAATTATAGTAAAATGAAAAATGTCAAAGAGGTACAGAAATAAAAACAACTGTCTTTCTGATGATTCGCAGACCTGTACTCCTGAAGCAAATAATACATTATATGTTAATAAAGTAAAAAACTAAAAATAAATTTAAAAAATTTAAAAACTGTCTTTTATTACACAAAACTCTAATGGTGGGAGTAAAGAGACATAAATATAATTAAGAACTGCCAGCTTCCGGGGCGCCTGGGTGGCTCAGTGGTTTAAGCCACTGCCTTCGGCTCAGGTCATGATCTCAGGGTCCTGGGATCGAGTCCCGCATCGGGCTCTCTGCTCAGCAGAGGGGAGCCTGCTTCCCCCTCACTCTCTCTGCCTGCCTCTCTGCCTACTTGTGATCTCTCTCTGTCAAATAAATAAATAAAATCTTTAAAAAAAAAAAGAACTGCCAGCTTCCTGTGAGCCTTCAGGAAGCAAAAGAAACTTACAGCGAATTTTACAAAAATGGAAGTCAGATTAATCTGGCAAGTCAGCTAATAGAATCAGGTTAAGAAACAGTCTACTATAATAAATAGCACCAGTTTATCCAAATCTACCATTTGCAACACTGCCTCTTAGAGTCAATGTGCTTCACTTAGCTCTACAAATATGTATTTACTGAATAAATGGGTAAATGAATGGATGGCTGAATGGACGAAGAAAGGAAGGAAAGAAGAGAGGCAGGCATTTCGAGATTCAACTCAAACCACCTTCAAATACATGTGCTCTGTGTCAAGAAAACAGGAGAGGGGAAATAGCAGGGATGATTATTAAACACCATGCATGTATACTAGAATTGAATTATTCAGTAAATAGATGACACATGATAGAAGCCAAGTCTGTCACTGTACAAATGGGAGATTACAAACAAAAAGAGTCTAGAATGATCATGTAGTAATGGATTATAGTTGGAGACATCAGTAGTAACATGTTTATCTTGATATAATATTAATAGATGTATATGTATAAATATTTACAGATATGTGTGCATATATGGTCAGTATATACAATATTATTTTCTCACTCCATCAGCTAAGAAGGCCTAGAAGCAAGAACATCCCTGTAGCAATGAGTAAATCTAAGGCTCATGTCTTTCTTTCTAATGACATTCTTCAAAAAAAGGAACAAGCTATCCTTGAAGAAATGACTGCCTCAAGAGCCAAAGTAGGGAATATACAAGACAAGCCTGAAGAATCTTACAGTGCCAAAAGATAAAGTGCTAAAACCAAAAGAACAAACAAAATAAAAAACAAAGAGAACATAATAATAAGGGCAAGTCAAAGGACAGAAGCCAACTGAAGTGGGAAAGAAGACCCCAAACATCAGGGGAGACCCCAGCCCACCAGCTGATTTCAGACTGGTGAGACCCTGAGCAGAGACCCCAGCGAAGTGCACATGGACTTCTGACCTACAGAAACTGTGAAAGAATAAATTTGTTTTGTTTAAAAAAAAAAAAAAAGAAGCAGCAGCCAACTGAAAGGGCTCCAATGGTCAAAGCTGGAATGGTTTGAGCAATAAAATAAAGTCAAATAAATGGGGGAAAAGAAATAAATCTTCCATGCAGAATTCTAAATACCTTATGCATAATACTCTACCCTCAAGAAAGTAAAGTGCAACTCCCAATTCTTAAGTGTAGGCTACTTATAATGACTTCTTTCCAAAGAGGATGGTATGTAAAGGGGGATAAAGAGTAACCACACAATGGAGAAACCTGACAAACACTATTTCAGCCAGAAGATAAAAGGTAATAGCAGCGGCGAAAAGACATATTCAAAGTATGTGCCTTTTCATAATGTGATGAGAATGGCACTGGACATTCTCTGCACTCTTCCTCCCCAGAACCCATAACTCTAGTCCAATCATGAGAAAAACATCAGACAAATTCCACTTGAGGGACAATCTACAAAGTACCTAATCAGTGCTCCTCAAAACTGTCACGATCATCAAAACAAAGAAAGTCTGAGAAACTGTCAAAACCAGAAGGAACTAAAGAAACATAACAATATAATATGGTATCCTTGACAGGATACTGGAACAAGAAAAAAAAGTATTAAGTAAAAACTAAGAAAATCTGAATAAAGTATGGATTTAGTGAATAATAATATATCAATATTGATTTATTAATTGTAACAAATTCACCATACCAATGTATAATATGGTAATAACAGGGGAAAGTGGGTATATGAGGCAGAACTCAGTATAATCTTTGCAAACTTCTACAAATCTAAAGCTACTCTAAAATTTAAAACTTTTTTTAAGAACCTTATTAAAGGGGCACCTGGGTGGCTCAGTGGGTTGAGCCGCTGCCTTCAGCTCAGGTCATGATCTCAGGATCCTGGGATAGAGTCCCGCATCCGGCTCTCTGCTCGGCAGGGAGCCTGCTTCCCTCTCCCTCTCTCTCTGCCTGCCTCTCTGCCTACTTGTGATCTCTCTCTGTCAAATAAATAAATAAATAAATAAAATCTTAAAAAAAAAAAAAAGAACCTTATTAAAAGGGATATTTTTTGGCAACCATGAACCTATAATCTCTACACTTGTCTACAGCAAGGAAAAATAAAGCTTATCTTACTACTTCCCCAAGCTCATCTCAAACAATTATTTCTCCCTTCTAACCATTTTGGACTTCTTTTCAATCTTCAAGGATGACATTTCCTAAAATTCTGGACATGCTGTTCTACTTCCAGAAAAACTCCCCAATTTTCACTTATCTGATACTTTCTTTTCTGTCTGAAGCAATCCACATGACCTATCTCATACACAAAAGCCATCCAGAAAGAGCAGAAGGGCATATCTAATCTTTCTTTGAATTTGGTAGGAAACAGCAGAAAAATAGCCCCCATTCATAATGCAAACAGGTAGTGAGAAATTCAACAAGAGGTAAAAAAGAGGTACTAATGTTATGAAATGCTAACTCCCTATTCCCTCCACAGTTTCACTTTTGATGCCAACAAGGTTTTCCCCCTACCTAGAGCTCAGAAGTTCCTCTGCTCCAGTTTGCAGCTAGAGAAGCAATGGAAATAACAAATTAAGAGGCTAGGGGCCATTTGAGGTGGAAGCTTCCAGTCTGCTGAAACTACTAAATTGACCCTAACAACTAACTACAAGTAAGGACTGTTACTGGCAGCATGCACGGCAGGAACTGTATGACCTTTTCTTGTTTAAGTGCCAGGTGGTGGACACCAATACTTTTTTTGCCCACAAGTCCATAAAGGAAACATAATTCAAACTTGTCTAAAGGGATAAAATCAAGAAAAAAAATACTAAAATTATACCTAGCCAATTGGCAAACCAGGACTTACCAAAAACAAACAAACAAACAAACAAACAAAAACCAACAACAACAAAACGGAAAGTAGTAGAAGAAAGGTAGGCATAATTTTACACGACTTTCCTCCCTTTTAGGACCTGGAATAGGTTAAGTGTCAAATTAAAAAATTTTGGGGGGCACCTGCATGGGGCAGTCAGTTAAGCATCTCACTCTTGGTTTCAGCTCAGGTCTGCCTACAGAATTCTGAGATTGAGCTCCATGTCCACCTTTGCTTGGGTATTTTCCCCCTTCCTCTACCCCTCCCCACTGTGTGCGCACGCTCTCTCTCTCTCTCTGGAATAAATAAATCTTTTTAAAAAAATTTTTGTCGGGGCACCTGGGTGGCTCAGTGGGTTAAAGCCTCTGCCTTCAGCTCAAGTCATGATCCCAGGGTCCTGGGATCAAGACCCACATCGGGTTCTCTGCTAAGCAGGGAGCCTGCTTCCTCCTCTCTCTCTGCCTGCCTCTCTGCTTACTTGTGATCTCTGTCTGCCAAATAAATAAATAAAATCTGTAGCACTCATTACTCCTGTAATTATTAAGATCTGTTTCCTGGGGCGCCTGGGTGGCTCAGCGGGTTAAAGCCTCTGCCTTCAGCTCAGGTCATGATCCCAGGGTCCCGGGATCGAGCCCCGCATCGGGCTCTCTGCTTGGCTGGGAGCCTGCTTCCTCCTCTCTCTCTCTCTGCCTGCCTCTCTGCCTACTTGTAATCTCTATCTGTCAAATAAATAAATCTTTAAAGAAAAAAAAAAAAAAAAGATCTGTTTCCTGCTATAATATTTCAGGGATCATTCCATTTTGTTAACTAAATCCCCACAACCTACCTTAGTGTTGTTACATAGTAAATGCTCAGTTAACAGACATCTTGAGTGATAAAATATTTATGCCTCTTATCTAGCTTCTGAACTATTTTAATGCAACCAGATGTATATTTTTTTAACTCTAGTTCTTGATCTTAATAAAGTACTTAAATCAATTTTCCTTCAGGGGTTCAGCTATCTTACTAATGAAATTAAAAAACTGTTTTAATTATAATTTCTCAGTCTACATTATGCCCAATGACACAAGAGTTTAAGCAGAAATTTATTTATAATTAATTTGTCCTTTTTCAAAAAGGCATAGAAAATGTCTGTCACTCACCTTTGAAAGACCTGGCTAAATGGCTCCTTAAACCTTCTGGTTAATCTAGCCTTAGAGAATATTAAATATTTAGGAGTGAAGTGGCATCTAGTTTGTCAGAACAGTCCCATTTAAATCATACTCCCTTGTAACCAATTGTAACTGATGATTTAATTAGGTGTATGGAGTGAGTTACAATGATCATTAATAAGCTGTGTTAATGTCATCAAAATTCCTATCCTCCAGAGTTGAAGGAACAGAAAAAAAGAAGAAAAAAACTTACCTGTAAGGAAGATGACCTATTTTACAAAATTCACTTTTTCTTTGTCCATCCAGTAATTAGCCTTGTTTTGTTTGGCATGTTCATACTAATTACAGCAACAGCTTTATTTTACTTTGTATAAAAGACTGCTTCACTTGATAACATTTGTAGAAAAAGTATCCATTGTGTAGCTATTCAGCTAAGGTATTCATTCATAAAAGCTGTTCTTATTATTAAATCTGGGTCAAATAAATAGAGTGTAAGAAAACCAATAGGCATATAAAATTAGGTCTTTTTTTTTAAGCTTCTATTTCTTTATTTGAGAAACCAAAGTGAAATAGATCACAGAGGGAGAGAGAGAAGCAGACTTGCAACTGAGTAGGAAGCCTGATGCAGGGCTCAATCCCAGAACTCTGGGATCATGACCATGACCTGAGCCGAAGGCAGAAACTTGGAACCACACAGGTGGCCCCAAAATTAGGTCTTTAGAGACTATATACTTCAATACCTTTTAAGACACTTTTTTTTGGAGCCCATATGTACACTCGAAAAAAAAAAAAAAAATTTTTCATTCCATCTTCTAAACAAAAAAAAACGTGGAATAATGTCTGTGACCAATATCCTGTAGGACCCTGGATTTACTTCAGAGACTAACAAGATCAAGACAACTTCCTTCAAAAACAAAGCAAAACAAGAACTTCCTTGAATCTTGCTCAGACAGCAGGCAGACAATGATACAGAGTGGGAAGATGGAAACCTATATCCAGTGTAGCAGGACTCATTATGATCTGCTGATCATACTAATCCCATATAAGACCCACAAATAAAAGACGTTTTCACCTCTCATTTGTTATGTTGAAAGTGATCTCAGCAATGAAGAAATTGTTTTCCAAACTCCCCAGTTATCTAAACGACAAACCCCTATTCTATTTGCTCACAGGAACAAGAGGAAAAATGGAAGTAGGCTTAGTCCCATGAATAAGAACAGCAGCCATGGTGGATCCTTTTTAAAAATAAATAAATAAATAAATTTAAAAAAATAAAAAGTGCTTATATCCAAAGTAACTCCCTTTAAAACTGACAACAAACAACAAACCCACAAAGGATTCATTGTTTATAGGACTCTCTGCACTGAAATGGATTAAGACTTACTTGTCCTCAAAGAAAGAAACATAAGACAACTAATTCAATAGAAAGGATTAGTTTATCTCTTGAACCAATTAAAGCCACTATCACCTAAAAAAGTAAGGTAACCTGAAAAAATGTACCACAAGATTGCTAGATTTTATTTGAGAGGAGAAGGGGGAAACATTAAGAAAATCCCAAAGAATATAACTGCAGAACACATTGGTAAAGTCTACCAATGACAGACACAATGGGCCTTCATTCATTCCTTCAATATCTTCTACAAAATATGCAATATATTCCAAGTCCTGCACGCATATGAAGTGGGAAGAAAACAGAATGTAGCAATGGATGAACACCACTTAAGTGCCAGCAGCTTTACATGTGTTACCTTATTTCCCTCTCCTTATAGCCCTGTGAAGTAGGTTGTCATCTTCATTTTACAAGAGAGAAATAGACACTACACACAGCATTAATCAGGTTGCTCAAGATCACATACCTACAAAGTGACAGAAGCAGCACCTAAAACTTCTGCTGATACAAATCGCCACACAAGTTCTTGCAGAAGAAATAATGATATCATCTACCCTCCAAAAATTGATCCCTGAACCAAAGAGAAAGAGCACAGATAAAGGCCATGGTAATAAATACATCAGGAACAGTGCTATGAGGAAGAGTACATGTAGCACACTAGGAGTTGAGAAATAAAGGAAGATTTGCAAGAAATTAAATTTAAGTTGGGCCCATGGTAGACTGTAACATGAGACCCATGAAGCACTGCAGAAAAAAGAGTGTAAACAAAAGAACAGAAACAAATTGTATAATGTAGATTTGGGATACAACAAAAGCTTGATTTTGGCTTCAGAGGAGGGTATAGGTAAGCAACATGCTTGGTTTACAATGCAAAGTAGTGATCTGCAGTATCAGCTCTAGAGGGAAACTATCTGGATTCAAATTATTACAGCTTCTCCCCTTGTTAGCTGTCTGAACTTGTGCAAATTATTTAAGCCCTCCAAACTTCAGTGTCCTCATCTATAAAATAAGGATAATGGTACATATCCCTTGATTTGTTTCAAAGATTACATGGCATGATATATGCCAAGCTCTTAAGATGACACCAAGCACGTAAAAAGTGCATTAACTATTATTAGTAACTATTGTTATTATGTGGGGAAGTAGTGGGAGATAAACCTGAAAATAAAGGTTAGGCACTGAAGACTGGTGTGAATGCCACAGAGAGAGTTTAAATATGTATTAAAGGAAAGAGAGAAGTAATACTGAAAGTTTTTGAGTCAAGCAATTTTATAATAAGAGCCTACTTCAGAAAGAATGTGTTGGTGGTATTCAGAATGGACTAGAAAAAAGAGACTAGCATTAGTGAATAAATTAAGACAAATAAGCAAAGGTACAAGAAGATACCCACAATCAAACACTACCATCTAAAGTGGTAGAATGGAAATAAATGTAAGTATAGACAACAAAGATAAAATAGACTTGGCCCTCACATCCTACTATAGAGGCAGTCTGGGGTAACTGAGGCAAATATATTGACCCTCTAAACTTATTGCATCAGGACTAATAAGAGATGCAGTAATAAGATCTTATGGCAATATGTAATTCTACAAATATTAACAAATTCTACAAATTTGTTTGTAGAAAATCTACAAATTCTACAAACATTAACTGAGTTTGTCCAGTTTTTTCTGCTCTGCAACATATGTCTGTGATACAGTACTGAATATTAGCTTACATTATTCCCAAACTCAATGTACTCAGAGTACAGTATGCTATCTAATGAAACATAAATTAGTTGCCCAATAAATAGTGAATGGTAAAATGAAATTTGATCACATCAATGGCATTTCTGAGGTTAAACAGACCAGCATTAAAATCTCAGCCTAAACACTTATTAAATTTATTATTTGGATGAATTATTTAGTATTCCCAGTCCCCATTTCCTTATCTAGAAATAAGAATACTGAGAGTTACAGAGTGACATAATCATGGTGAGGATTAAATGAAAGCATACATCTAAAGACTATCAAGACTAGAGTTATATGATCTAAAATGTAAATTAAGAATATTTAGGGGCACTTGGGTGGCTCAGTTAGTTGAGCATCAGACTCTTGATTTTGGTTGAGGTCATGATTCAGGGTCATGGGATCAAGCCCATATCAGACTCCATGCTCATCAGGGAGTCTGCTTGAGATTCTCTCTCTGCCCTTCCCCATCATGCTCACTCACACACTCTCTTTCTCAGATAAATAAATCTTCAAAAATAAAAGAACAATGTGTTTAAGGAAATAAAAAAAAAAAAGGACTGGGAGCACAGAGGAATAAAATACTATTAAAATATCAAGAACAAAAAAAAAACAAGAACACTTGAAAAAGAATCTTCTCTTTGAAGTATCAGAAATAGAAAATATAAGTAAAATTTAAAATATATTGGATCAGCTCACCCCTATGAACTAAAAAAGACAGAACTGAAGAACTAACTCAAAATGAAGTACACAGAGTCGAAGAGAAACAAAATAAAAAAGAAGTTAGAAGAGAGAAGATAAGGTGTGAATTCCAACACAAATTTGTTATTCCAGAAATAATGGGAAAAGCAAAGGAGAGAAAACATTTAGATAAGAACATTTAAGATTGCTTAATACAACAAAGAAAGAAAAGAAAAGTCTAAAATCCAAGAAGAAATGTTAAAAAGGGGAGAGATAATTATGGATAAAAATTTATTCTAACAGGCTGTGATGATGATGATGATGTCATCTACTTGTGTGGCTGGAAAAACAACTCAGAAGTAAAATATTTGATAAATAATATATTAATTAAGAATGGGAATTACATGGCACAAAAACAGACACATAGATCAATGGAACAGAACAGAGAGCCCAGAAATAGACCCTCAACTCTATGGTCAACTAATCTTCAACAAAGCAGGAAACAATGTCCAGTGGAAAAAAGACAGCCTCTTCAATAAATGGTGCTGGGAAAATTGGACAGCCACATGCAGAAAAATGAAATTGGACCACTTCCTTACACCACACACGAAAATAGACTCAAAATGGATGTAAGACCTCAATGTGAGAAAGGAATCCATCAAAATCCTTGAGGAGAACGCAGGCAGCAACCTCTTCGACCTCAGCCGCAGCAACATCTTCCTAGGAACATCGCCAAAGGCAAGGGAAGCAAGGGCAAAAATGAACTATTGGGATTTCATCAAGATCAAAAGCTTTTGCACAGCAAAGGAAACAGTTAACAAAACCAAAAGACAACTGACAGAATGGGAGAAGATATTTGCAAACGACATATCAGATAAAGGGCTAGTGTCCAAAATCTATAAGGAACTTAGCAAACTCAACACCCAAAGAACAAGCAATCCAATCAAGAAATGGGCAGAGGACATGAACAGACATTTCTGCAAAGAAGACATCCAGATGGCCAACAGACACATGAAAAAGTGCTCCACATCACTCGGCATCAGGGAAATACAAATCAAAACCACAATGAGATATCACCTCACACCAGTCAGAATGGCTAAAATTAACAAGTCAGGAAATGACAGATGCTGGCGAGGATGCGGAGAAAGGGGAACCCTCCTCCACTGTTGGTGGGAATGCAAGCTGGTGCAACCACTCTGGAAAACAGCATGGAGGTTCCTCAAAATGTTGAAAATAGAACTACCCTATGACCCAGCAATTGCAATACTGGGTATATACCCTAAAGATACAAATGTAGTGATCTGAAGGGGCATGTTCACCCGAATGTTTATAGCGGCAATGTCTAAAATAGCCAAACTCTGGAAAGAACCTAGATGTCCATCAACAGATGAATGGATAAAGAAGAAGTGGTATATATACACAATGGAATACTATGCAGCCAGCAAAAGAAATGAAATCTTGCCATTTGCGACGACGTGGATGGAACTAGAGGGTATCATGCTTAGTGAAATAAGTCAAACGGAGAAAGACAACTATCATATGATCTCCCTGATATGAGGACGTGGAGATGCAACATGGGGGGTTAGGGGAATAGGAGAAGAATAAATGAAACAAGATGGGATTGGGAGGGAGACAAACCATAAGTGATGCTTAATCTCACAAAACAAACTGAGGATTGCTGGGAGGAGGGGGGGTTGGGAGAGGGGGAGTGGGGTTATGGACATTGGGGAGGGTATGTGCTATGGAGAGTGCTGTGAAGAGTGTGTAAACCTGGCTATTTACAGACCTGTACCCCTGGGGATAAAAATACATTATATGTTTATAAAAAAATAAGAAATAATAAAAAATTAAAAAAAAAAAAAAGAATGGGCAGTACATGTTGAAGTATCTTTAAGTCTTTAAAATGTTTGAGGTGCCTGGGTGGCTCAGTGGGTTAAAGCCTCTGCCTTCAGCTCGGGTCATGATCTCAGGGTTCTGGGATCGAGTCCCACATCAGGCTCTCTGCTCAGTGGTGAGCCTGCTTCCCTCTCTCTCTCTGCCTGCCTCCCTGACTCTTGTGATCTCTCTCAGTCTGTCAAATAAGTAAATAAAACTTAAAAAAAAAAAAGTCTTTATAATGTTTGTAAAATAACAAACATATTTGTTAAGCTAAATGGTAGAAATAAATCCAGCCTCTTGTTATTCATAATAAATGTAAATGAACTGTGATAAAAAGAAACAAAAAGAATAAAGTTGGATATACCAAGTAGGTAACTATAAACTAGCTATAAAACTTATAGCTAGGGGCGCCTGGGTGGCTCAGTGGATTAAGCCTCTGCCTTCGGCTCAGGTCATGATCTCAGGGTCCTGGGATCCTGGGATCGAGCCCCGCATCGGGCTCTCTGCTCCACAGGGAGCCTGCTTCCTCCTCTCTCTCTGCCTGCCTCTCTGCCTGCTTGTGATCTCTCTCTCCGTCAAATAAATAAATAAAATTTAAAAAAAAAAAAAACAAAAAACTTATAGCTAAAAATGGAAGGAAAAAAAAAACTTATAGCTATATAAGTTATATAAACTAACTATATAAAACTAAATAAAATCAGGGAAACAAATTTATGTAAGATAACACACACCCTAACCACAAACCTTAAGGGGAAAAAATATTCTAACAGACAAAAAAGGGATAGTATAAACAGGCTAAAGGAATAAAATAGAGAAACAAGAAAAAAACCATAAAAGAAGGAAGAACAAAAGGAAAAACAATAAAGATAAGGACAAAAAACAATGAAATAGATGGGTGCCTGGCTGGCTTAGCTGGGAGAGCATGGAGCTCTTCATCTCAGGGTTGTGAGTTCAAGCCCCACATTGGGTGTAGAGGTTAATTAAAAATAAGTCTTAAAAAAAATTTAAAAATCAGTGTAACGGAGATGACTAGCAAAACCAAAAGCTAGTAAGTTAATAAACCTTCGGAAAGACAAATCAAGAGAAAGAATTAAAAATGTATGTATCAGAATTAAAGTGGGCAAATTACTACAAAATGACAGTATTTAAAATTTTTTAATGCTATGGAAAACTATAAGGTAACAAACTGAAACCTAGACAAAAATATATTTTGAAAATATGTAAAATATCAAAATAGGAAAGCTGAGCAGGCCAACAGCCATCATAAAACTTAAAAGTGGTAATTATGGCAGTTTATTTATTTATTTATTTGTTTTTTAAGTAGACGTCACAACCATGAGATCAGGAGTTGCAACACTCTACTGACTGAGTTAGGCAGGCACCCCATGGCAGTTTATTTTAAGTTAAGCTAAAAATGATGTGTTAAGCTAGAAATAAGATTCCCAGAATCCTCTTCCCTGAATAGTTGAGTTAAAGCTGGCCAAAAGAGAAATGTGTAAAAGATTTGGAAGGCAGAAATGAAGCAGCTGCCACTACTCTCTGAAGGTTGTCATAGTCAGATGTGGTGACAGACTAGTGGTATGCTGGAAACAGCCTGTGCCAGTTCACAGGAGCTGATTATGCATATTTCTTCACAACTTCAAATATGAAGACTTCACATTGGTAGCTTTAAATCAAACATGGTGGCAATATTTACACCAACGAAATCAGCAAATACTTAAATCAGTAAGTTCCCCACTCCTTTGCTCCAGCCTGTTGTTAAATATTTTCAGCACAACACTGTAACAGATAGAAAAGTGTCAATGGGTTTCCTGCTAATCAAGCATAACCCCTGGGCCCACTGTCTGATGCTTTGAAAGCAACCATGATGTTATTCAAGAAATTCTAGAAGTAAATACCCTGCAGCGTGTTCGTGGGATCATAAAGTAGTTCTATTTTTAACCTTCTGAAGAACCTCCATACAGTCTTCCACAGTGGTTGAAACTAATAGAATACTTAACTGTACTGGAATCAAAATAAAAAACTTATTTAAAAAAAAGAAATTCTAGAGAGTATAAAAAGAATGTAAACTCCGTGATTATAATGCAAAGCTAAGTATTTACCTAAAACCCAATCTGGATACAAGAAATGGCCTTGTAGGATCATTTCAACATATAAACATAGATCCTAAAATACTAAATAAGATATAAACTAACTACTCTAAGTCTATATCATGACCAAAGAGGGTTTATCACAGGAATAAAGCAACTGTTAACATCAGAAAATCTCATCACGGGGCGCCTGGGTGGCTCAGTGGGTTAAAGCCTCTGCCTTCGGCTCAGGTCATGATCTCGGGGTCCTGGGATCGAGCCCCACATCGGGCTCTCTGCACCGCGGGGAGCCTGCTTCCTCCTCTCTCTCTGCCTGCCTCTCTGCCTGCCTCTCTGCCTAGTTGTGATTTCTCTCTGTCAAATAAATAAAATATTAAAAAAAAAAAAAAAAAGAAAATCTCATCACCATAATGTACTACATTAATGAACTAAGCCAGAAAAAAAGACCTGGTCATTTCAATAGATGCAGAAGAGGCATTACACAAATCTCAATAGTTTATAGATTATTAAAAAGAAAAAAAAGGTTAGAAAACCAGAAACAGAAGAGGACTTTAATTTGATAATTATCTGTCCAAATTCCATAGCAAACACATAATCAATGGCATAAGTTCAGACATATTCCCTATAATATCAGAAACACTGCCACTCTTAAACATGTATTAAAGGCCATAAGCCATAAAAAAAAGGTGATAAGCCAATGTCACACGCCAAAGAAACAGAAGTATAAGGATTTTAAAGAAAACCAAAATCTTATTTTTACAAATAATATTATCTCTTGCACAGCCAACCCAAGAAAATCAACAAAATACTTTTTTAACTAAGAGTTGAGAAAGGGTTTTAAGTAAAATATTACCATGAAAATACATAGATAGATCTGTAACGGTAACAAAATAAATAAATGTAAAGAAAACAAGATATTAACAAAGCGCTTACAAAGTACCTATCAAGTATCTAGGAATTACCCTACAGTAAAAGGCCATTTGCAGGGGAAAAAATTCTGTTAAAAATGTTTAGAACTGGGGCTCCTGGGTGGCTCAGTGGGTGAAGCCTCTGCCTTCGGCTCAGGTCAAGATCACAAGGTCCTGGGATTGAGCCCATCAGCAGGGAGTGTGCTTCCTCCCCACCACCCTCGCTAGCCTCTCTGCCAACTTGCGATCTCTAATAAATGAATAAAATCTTTAAAAAAAGAAAATGTTTAGAACTGAGTAAAAAGTCATAGTATGTTCATGGCTGAAACAAATAGTTAAGATAACAATTATCTCCCAGACTACTATTCAAATTTCATGTCATTCCAAGAAATAATGAATAAAACCAATTGCAATTTAATAGGAGCTCTCTATAATTTGTAATGAAAACAGAATCGTTAAGTGGTAGACAATTTAGAAAAATAAGAAAAAAATGGAGGACTTGCTCTAGCAAATATTATAAAGCCAAAAGATAAAGATAAGTGGCTGAGAGATTAGACAGATAGATAAGCAGACAGACAGACAGACAGTAATTAATGAGTTCAAGAACAGACAATTAGGTCAGAGGAAAAGAACTGAGGAGCGTTGTAAAAGATATAAATCAGTAGGTTTGGGATGCATTCTAGGGATAATTGTATGGGACTATGCCTCAACATAAAGAGAAAACAATAATGCAAAAACATAAAGCTAAAGAAAGAATATGTAGACGAAGGTACTTGAGACCTTGGGGGTAGAAAAAGAAATCTTTTTTTTTTTAAATATTTTATTTATTTAGTTATTTGACAGAGAGAGGGAGATCACAAGTAGGCAGAGAGACAGGCAGAGAAAGAGAGCGGAGGAAGCAGGCTCCCTGCTGAGCAGAGAGCCCGATACAGGGCTCGATCCCAGGACTCCGGGATCATGACCTGAGCGGAAGACAGAGGCTTAATCCACTGAGCCACCCAGGTGTCCCAAAAAGAAATCATTTTTTAAAATAAAATTATATACCATAAGAAAAATTAATTTTCATGTAAATTTCACAAAATGTTCCTGTTCAACGAAGAATTTCACAAATTATGAATGACAGATTGAGGAAGGGATTCAAAATAAAGAGAGTCAAGGATTAATTATAACAAGGTACAAGGAATCCCTATACAAATCATCCTCCCCAAAACTGGAAATCTATAGGTAAAATGGGCAAGACTATGAATAGACAATCTATAAAAAGGAAAACCTTTAATGGCTAATAAGTGTACGATGCTTGACCTCATTAATAATCAGAGAAATGCAAATTAAAAGGATGAGATGACATTTTAGCTACATTAAAATAGCAAAATTTGAAAGATCAGATAATACCAATTGGTAAAAGCCTCATGAACTGTTGGTGGAAGAACATTAAGTATGAATACATCTTGACACCGAACAGTTGTCGTCAAGGGGACACCTACAGAGATAATTGTTAAAGCCTTATCTCTCATACCAAGATGACAGAGACCTCTAAGGTTCCCATCAGTAAAAGAATGGGTAAATGAAATGTAGTAAATGTGTGTGACAGAAACAACAACAACAAAAAATCAAATAATATACTCTAATAACAAAATATTTTTTAAATGTTGAAGGGGAAAATTAGCAGTGCGTTGTACAGCATAACACCATCTACATAAACTAGAAACACATAAATAGCAGGTGTTAAGGAATGTGAACGTAAGATTAGAAAGGCAAATGTTAAATTCAGAAAAATGGGTGCTTATAAACACAGTGAAATGACTGTAAGTAATGAAGACAAAGGGGAGGAATCAAAAAGAAGACAAAAGATATTAAGCAGTGAGGAGACTGCCATGAACTGATTAAGACTAACTCAATTCTTACACTTGAAGTTCACACTAAGAAAAACAAAATGGTCTATGGGTCTCATCCTCAATATCATCACATATTAGAAAAGAAAGACCATCTGTGTCCTGTAACTAAATGCCAACTGACAGATTACATTCCACCCTACTGATTTCTTAGGTCCAAATGATAAACTTGCACATCCAAACAGAAGGGGAGAATTTCTCCCTTCTGCCCCACCCACCACATGCAAAGAAGAACTGATAGTGACTTAGAAAAAAGCTGCCATCTCTAAATAGTACACAATTTTTCAAATCATGATTTTATTATCTCTCTACTTCTGCAAACTCCCAAATCTCCAAAGAGGAATAACTCATAGATACCAAACTCGCTCAGGGGATAAGCCTAAAACAGAAATAAAATAAGGCATAGCTTGTCTAGAGACTTTTTCCTAGAAAACATAAACTACTCTACGCAATTATGTTGAGAATTAAAAACTGCTACAGATGGCTTACTAAGACTATTAATACCCTAAGACCATTATATGCAATTCTGTCATTAATTGCTAAAATCCCATTGATTTTAATTTACAAAAGTAATAAATCCAACATACCATAACTGCTTGTATTTTTAAACCCTAAGAGATTAGACATTTTAAATCTTGTCTCTGCCCTTAACTAGGGAATTTAAATATCAGAAAATAAATTTGAAGCTTCTGCTTTCAGGATAAAAACATAAATTTTGTCAGGAAAAACATAAAAATAGATGAATTCAGCTTGCACCACTTGCCTCACTATAGGGTTTCCATAAAAACAGAGAAAACAAAACATTAGCACAATTTAACATCCTTGACTCAGAGCAAGATCAAACATGGTTCTCAGGTCAAATAATATTGCAATCTTATTATACTATAGAACACATTTTCTTAATTGTGATTATAGTTAAATATATCTTATTGTACTTCTGTTTTAAAATATTATTTTCATAAAATTATTCTCAAATATACAGTCACAACGTAAATACCTTTTAGTAGGTTTTATTTTTATAATTTAACACTAGTCAAACAAAAGTCTTAAAAGGGTTCTAGAACACACTGTACATTTAATGTTAAAGAATATATGAAAGTGGGGATTGAGAACAAAGAGCTAAACATTTTTAATCCTAAATTATCTTGAATTATGTTATTTCCATATATTTATATGTACAATTTTGTAAATCAAACAGAGAAACAAAACTGCAGATTATAGTTGTATCTGGGAAGTAAGATTACACGAGATATTTTATTTTCTCCTTCATACTTTTATATATTTTTCCAATTCTCTTCCATGGGAAGATACTTCTTTTTTACTTAGAGGGAGAAAAAACCTTAAAAGCAAAACAAATAGGGGGCGCCTGGGTGGCTCAGTGGGTTAAAGCCTCTGCCTTAGGGTCAGGTCATGATCCCAGGCTCCTGGGATCAAGCCCCCCATCAGGCTCTCTGTTCAGCGGGGAGCCTGCTTTCCCCACCCCCTTTCTGCCTGCCAGTCTGCCTACTTGTGATCTCTGACTGTCAAATAAATAAATAAAATCTTTAAAAAAAAAAAAAGGGAAAACAAAAGGACTTCCACTACCAACAATATAGCCAACCAGATATATAGTGTACAGACCACTTGAAATTCTAGGTAAAATATTTTTTTAAAGAAGATCACTTTTTAAATCTTTCACTTTTTACTTTAAAAAAAAAGACTTTTAAAATTTATGACTAAGAATTTTTTTAAAAATAGGGGCACCTGGGCTCTAAGTCAGTTAAACATCTGCCTTTGGCTCAAGTGATGCATGATCCCAGTGTCCTGGGATCAAGCCCTATGTCCAGCTCTATCAAATAAATACATAAAACCTAAAAAAAATTAATAAACACTTGTTCCCATCTAGTTTATCATCATATCACCAGTCTTACTGAAAGTCTTACGATCTTTGCACCTAACTTTGTCAGGCACATTAATTTCTATAAATCTGGTAGATATGAAATGGTATCAAGTTTTTTATTTGAGTATCTGTAATGAGGTTTAACATCATTTTATATATTTATTGACCAGTCATGTTTGCACTTAAGTAAATTGTTTATTTTTATCTTTGCCCATTGCTTGACTGGGTTGTCCTTTTTGACTCATGGGAGTTTTAAAATATTCTGGATACTAATACTTTATCATTTTATATCTCAAATATCTTTCTGTTGGTTATAATTTTTCTTACCACTCTGATATATCTTAGAAGAAAGGGAGCTCATATTCATTCATCTTTTCATTTATAATTTTTATTCCTATGATTTGTTTAAAAAATTCTTTTCTACCCAGAAAGCACAGAATTATTTTCTGGTATTTTTTCCCCGGAAGGGGTTTAATGTTTTGTCTTTAACACTTAAGTTTTTAGTGGTGCCTGGGTGGCTCAGTCAGTTAAGAATCTGCCTTCGGTGCAGGTCATGATCCTGGGGTCCTGGGATAGAGTCCTGTAGGCATCAGACTCCCTGTGCAGTAGGGAGTCTGCTTTTCCTTCTGCCTCTCCCCCAAGCTTGTGCACGCTCTCCCTCTTTCTCACCCACTCTCTCTAATAAATAAATGAAATCTTTTTAAAAATTTAAGTTTTTCAGTCATATTAAAATTATATATACACAAACCTACATACATTTTATTGTGGTATAATTCACATAAAAGAAAATATACCCAATTAAAGTATGCAGTTTGGGTTTTGACAAAAGTGTACACTCACTTAACCACCACCACAACCAAGATGTAGAACATTTTCATCACCTCACAAAATCCCCTTGTATCTCTTTGCTGTTAGTACCTCCAGCTCAACCACTGATCTGTTCTATAACTAGAAAGTAGTTTTATCTTCTCTAGAATCTCCTATAAATAGAACCATACAGTATGTATAATTTTGCATCTGGCTTCTTTCATGCAGCAAAATGCATCTGAGATTTATCTGTGTTATTGTACTTAGTAGTAGCTGGTTTCTTTTTTCTTTTCTGCTGAGTCCTATTCCTTCTATTATGTGGACAGTCTACAATATGGGTATCTATTTTCCTGTTGATGAACTGTTGCCAGTTTTTTGACCATTGTGAATAAGGCTGCTATAAACATTTGTATTTAAGTCATTTTGTGGACATAGGTTTATCTTAGGAAAATATCTAGAAGAGGTAAATTTATGTTTAACTGTATAAAAACTGCTGAACTGTTTTCAAAGTAGTTGTATATTTTTGTGTTACCACCAACCACATGTGAGAATTTCAGTTACTTTACATTCTCACCAACACTTGGTATGGTCAGTCTTATTGATTTTACATATTTGAATATGTGCATAGTAATATCTCATTATGGTCTTAGTTTACATGAAACTGATTTATGTGAAAGATCCAATTTGATTCCTTTTTTCCGTCTGACCAAAAACAAATGGCCTTGGCACCATTTATTGAATAAGGTAAAAAATTTCCTTATTAAGGTAAAAAAATTTCCTTAGTAAATGCAGTGATAGTTCTGTCATGTTCTGAGATGATAACAAAATATTTAAAAACTGGTGTGAAAATGGGCACTCTGTTTTTTTAGAGCTTTCATTAAAATATTAAAGTTTAGCATGTATATTTAACTTAATGCTTTGTTAATCAGTATTTTAATAAGCTTCCCTTCGAATTTGGAAGGTGATCAGTTATCCAACCCCTTTACTGTTCTCTCACCCACTGTCTTGTTTTCTTTAAAAAAAAAAAAAAAATTATTTATTTGAGACAGAGAGTACAGGCAGGGGAAAGGAACAGAGAGAGAAGCAGGCTCCCCGCTAAGCAGGGAACCCTGACATGGGGCTTGATCCCAGGACCCCAGGATCATGACCTGAGCCAAAGGCAGACACCTAACTGACTGAGCCACCCAGGCACCCCAAAAAGTGTTTATAAAACTATTTAGCATACCTAGTAAAGTTGAGTATGTCCATACCCTGTGACTTAGCAATTCTACTCTCTGGAGTAAAATATTTTAAATTAATACAACCTAGGTAATTTGGCTACACTAAATTTACTTTAAAGCAGTAAAGCATGATCTTAGCATGCATCAGAATCTCCTAGGGAACTTCTTAAAGCACAGAGAGATCCTGGGCTCATCCCACAGTTTCTGATCCAGCAGGTCTGGGATGGAGCCCTAGAATTCACATTTTGAACCAGATTGCAGGTGATGAAGATGTTACTGATCTGAGAACCACACTTTGAAACCGCTGCTCTAAAATAATGTGCTGTCCCAGATTTACACCTTGAATTGGCATACAGAAAAAAAAAAATTCTTCTTTTGCTTGAAAGAGCTCTTGTAATATTTCATGGAGAAGCTTATCTTTGAGGAAAAAAAAACAAAATTGAAGAAACAGTGACACAAGTTTACTCCAAAAAGTAGTGTATCTAAAAGGAACTGGCAGCCTCTTTGATTTTAACACACAATAGATGCTCCAGGTTAAGTTACCTGCTTTATAGTCTTAGGATCTGAAAATTAATGACACGAATACTGTATCAGCCTTAACAAACTAATCCATCATTTTCTAATTGGGAGTTTTTTCTGTCAACATTTCTAGTTTTTTACTAATCTGTATACTGTGTTTTACAGAATATTTAGTAAATTATGCAAGAGATCTAATTATACCTATTTTTCAGGAGATGAGAGGAGTAAACCATGAACTTAAATAGCAAGAAATGAACATCTGATTTTAATTTACTTGCTCTCAATAACAGGAAAAAGAAGAAAATTCCAATTACAGATTACATTGACAAAATCTAGTATAGACTGACAACTAAACAATTTATTTCAAAACAATTGTTTTACAATTCCCAAAGATTTTTCCCCTGGGATTTTCCAACTCAGCTTTAAAATCATAAAATTATATAAAAATTGTACAAGACCTATAATGTGAACCAGATTTGTCATTTTAAGTTATGGCATCATCAAGCAATTTAATAAAACCTAATAACCTTCCATGACTAATAAAACAAGATACATAATTATTCAAAGAGGTTTGAGATTTTTTTATGAAGAATTATTTTATCATACATATGAGCTTTTTGTGTCTGAATATGAACAAACTCATTCATATAGGTTGCCAGTAACTAGTCAATTAAAAATTAATGAATAATTATCATCTAAACCTAATTTCCACTAAAAAGATAAATATAATTATACTAGGTTCCATGAACAAAGAGTAATCTTAATAATTAATAATATAATAACTGAGAAAATTATTATATGTGAATAAATCAATGAGAGAGATAAACCTGAATAAGTATACGAGAATGGGTAAACAGGTAACAGGAAGGAAGCAAAACCTGATGAGGAAATACAAGGAATTGTTTAGTCAATGACTAAACCTACCAAAGTTGTTACTGAATAAAATCCTGTTGTCAAAAGCCAAGATATGCCCCCAGCTACATAACCATGAATAAGTCAATTCACTCCTCAAAGGTGAAGTTTTCATATCATAAAATGGGAACAACTGACAAGGCTGCCTCATCCAGATGCAAGGTTGATGGATCCCATAAAAGGGTTCAGTTTAGAGGGGCTTTCTTTTTCTACTTCACACAAAGGCACAATATAGACTAGAAGCAGTCCTGTTGATACAGCCTATCCATCCTGTTGTTTCAAGAATAACTATGTAGGTCAAAATCATATGGAGGTTAAAAACAGTTAAATATGTCAAATAGTGTAGTAACTAGCACATTTAATAAACATTAACTATTACTATAATGTCAGCTTTCATTAAGATCTCAGGATAAGGACTAAGAAAATATCATCAATGGACAGAAGGATTTTAAGACTACCAGTTAAAAAACTACTCCACCTGGATCCATTAAAAAGAAACATCTCCACTTTTTTGGAGTGATGTAAAGATTCTGTGTCATGAGTATGGTGTTGATTACATGACTGTACCACTGTCAAAATTTAATTTGCACCCTTAAATTTGCTAAATTGTAAGTCAATAAAGCTGATTTTTAAAAATAAAATAAAATAAGGGGTGCCTGGGTGGCACAGTTAGTTAAGTGTCTGACTCCTGGTTTCAGTTCAGGTCGTGATCCACTACAAGGTGATAAGATCAAACCTTGCATGGGGCTTCACACTCAGCATGGAGTCTGTGTGAGACTCTCTCTCCCTCTTCCTCTGTCCTTCCTGCTCGTGCTGAATGTTCGGTACCTGACAAAAAGCCAGGAGAACATAAGGCAATCTGCCTCCCTTGCCATCCTGGCAGATCATCTTCTTCCTACCTTGAACCTGGCCATGTCATTTGGCAGCCATTTCTACATATTTGGCATCCATTTGTGACCAGGAGGTAATACACCCCAGAAAGGAACTGGGCAATTGTAAAAAAGATGCAGAAAAGACATAATGCCCCTTTAGTGACATCACTGAGCTATCAAAGGCTCCGTTAATGCAATAGGCAATGATGTTAAAATCTGAATATTCTGTGACTTACAGAACAAAGCATTCTAAACTCAGAAAGAAAAATTATGTAGGGAATATCAGGTGTTGCAATGAACATAGTCTTCAAATACAGAATAGTGGGTATTTACTGTTGTTTCCTTCTAGTACCTTTCCCTTCTTCCAGAAACAACATGCTTTTGCAGACTTGGTCCTCTTCCACTGGACCAGTGCCCTCACCACTGTGTAAATTAACCATTCAACAAAGTTTTTGTATTGTTTTTACTGTACTGTAAGTAAGTTAATAGTTTATCTTAATCCCTCAAAGATAAATAGCATTTTTTTTTTTACCTGGAGAAACAAAAGGAACTTCCTTGGGTCATTCCCTCCTAACTAGAACTGAGATAGGTTCCCCACCATACAAGTCTAACTAAAGCTGCCTCCCCCTGAACTTTTCAGCAATTCACTACCTATGAACTACGTGTGCAGAGCTGTCTATGTGTGAGAAAGTCGGTCTGAATGCTGATACTGGCATGACAGCTAATGATTAAAATCTGAGACATAACTTCTTGTAAACAACGTGTAATTTCAAGTTAAAATAAATAATACCACGGACAATTCCTAGTGGAAACTTCATATTTACATTTCCATTTACCTCAAATTCTTCCCATCATTCAGGATGTAGCTTGAGCCTCCTTTTTAAGGGAACTGTCTCAAACTATGACAACCCATATGGATTTTCCCTTATCTTTAACTCTACTTATATATCTGAGCTATGCATATCAGTATTTTGATCATTTCACAATTAATTTTATTTCCCAATCTCATTTCCAAATATAGCATGAAACACTTGACATATAGTAGATTCTTGGTAAATACTTTGAAACTATCAGTCTATCATCTACCTAGATAATGAACAACATGGTAAACACAGAATGTTAAATTTATATTTAGTACTTAAATAAATATACCAAATACTAAATTAGCTCCTCCTTTACAATCTTTCTTTTTAAATTAAAATACCAAATCTTAGAAATAACACAGTTTAAAACTTGTAAAATATTGATCTTCCAAATAAACAAATGGGTTTCTCCAAGGCCTATGACTAACATATTAAAAATAGACCTTTATGCATTTTAAGTATTCAAAGATTTTTTTTTAATTCTGATTTCTCACATATGCTTTGAGAGACACATGAGATAGAGATTATTAAGCCCTATGACATGAGAAGATACTGAAGCTATATGAATAATAACTGGGCTTTCCTAAATCTCAGCTCTCTACATATCTCTCTAGAGACAGAGCTATAGAAATAGGATTCTCTCATCACCCTAAAAAGGGTCATATTCTCAATAAAACACAGGGGACACAAAACTACTAGGTGCTGGGGCACCTGGGTGGCTCATAGGTTAAGCCTCTGCCTTCGGCTCAGGTCATGATCTCAGGGTCCCAGGATTGGGCCCCACATCAGGCTCTCTGCTTAACTGGGAACCTGCTTCCCCCTCTCTCTCTGCCTGCCTCTCTGCCTACTTGTTATCTCTGTCTGTCAAATAAATAAATAAAATCTTTAAAAAAAAAAAAAAGAATTTAAGTGCTTAAACTTTCAAAAAAAAAAAACAAAAAAACTACTAGGTGCTAATAAGTTGTAATCAACCTAATGAGTTAGATAGCAAGTCCCTTAAATACTTCCAGTTCTTAAAAACCCATTTTTCAATGACAAGATATGATTAAAGTAATGTGTGAATAGAAATAGAAAATAGAAAATCAATTCTATATATTTACAGTAAAAACAATGATACATTCAGATATAAAGCCACAAATTTCTACACTGGAGGTCCTATTATCAAATAAACTGTTAAGACTTTAATGTTATAGGACATACATGCCCATCAGTATTACTGAAGAAAACTGAAATGTAGGTGATGTGTTCTAGTACAAATATCTGCTATCCTCCTCATCTGGAATAATTACTGTTCAAAAATAAAAGTAACAGCCCCCAAAATGCCTATATCAAATCTTAATTTCTCCTTAAATCCTAAACATTTTATCCACCTCAGCATTTATCCAGATCTAATCTATGTTCTTCCCACTAGTCTTAGAAGAACTACCATTATTTTCTAAAAAGAGACTTAAGCTTTTTTTCCCCCTCTCTTCCCAGTTGCATATTCTCCTCCACCTAAAGTTGTTTCTTAATCTACCTAGCATCACTCAAGTCTACTTTTCTTTTTCCTCCCTTCCTCTCTTCACCAACTAAAAGCTTAAAGAACAGCTCATACTTGCCCCTACCACTTAATCCCAGCAATGGATGGCAACTATCATGCCCAAATCACTCCCCTGAAGGTTTCTAATGACGACTCTATCACAAAGAATCCTAAATCTATTTCTCAATCCTCCTGCTCTTTGATCCCTATGCAGCTATTCATAGTCTTGATAACTCTTTTATCTCATGAGACCATTATTTTTCTGTGTGTCTAATTCAATGCAGGTCTTCCGGCAGCTCCTTCACTAAATGTGAGTTCCCACAGAAATACCCTCATGCTCTTCTCTGTTCTCTCCTCTTCTCCAACTACCCTTTTTCCATTTCTTGATATTTTAATATAGTCTCATAGCTTTAAATACCATCACATGCAGAAAACTCGTTGATCCATATCTCATCTCTCTCTTTCCAGCCAGACTCTTCTATCAAATCCTAGTCTCCTTCCTGATCTATTCAAGTTTTAAACATTTCAGTCATTATATACTATAGTAAATAAAACTCTACTTTGAGAAATATATACAATCATGTTTCTGCTTAAAAAAAAAAATCTTTATTAATATAACTACTGAATATCTTATTTTGATAAATACCGAACATGTCAACTTGGTTAAGTCTAAAGATGAAACCATCTTACTATTGCCCAGACCTGTCACCTTTCTCTTCTCCCTCCTTCTGGGCTCATCACTTTGGTTAATGACACTGCTCTTCTAGCTAGTCTAGACTATGTGAAACAATTTCCTCTCCTCTGCTTCCTACTAATACTTAGTTTTGGAATCCACTCCTCCACTCTACTCCCACTAGAGCCTGATTCAGGTTATCACTATTTCAGGGAGGCAGTGCAGGACAGACTTTAAAAGTCTAGGTGCTGCAATCAAAATGCCCAAATTCCTCACCTTACAATGGAACAAAGCTGGAAAGCAACAGTAATGAGGAACCCACAAAAAGAGAAGGAGCAACATTCATGGCCAGTCTCTTGAAGCTTAGGACAAAGAGAAAAATGATAGGTAGAGATCATTCTTACCAGAATAAGGGCCCTGATGGGCACTGGGAAGAGTGTTTGGGTTTTTTTAAAGATTTTATTTATCTGACAGAAAGAGAGACAGTGAGAGAGCGAACACAGACAGGGGCAGTGTGAGAGGGAGAAGCAGGCTTCCCACTGAGCAGGGAGCCCAACGCAGGCTAGATCCCGGGATCCTGGAATCACGACCTGAGCCAAAGGCAGATGCCTAAAGACTGAGCCACTCAGGCACCCCATAAGAGTGTTTCAGTTATCAGAGTACTCACCAGTGAAAAGGCAGGAAGTAAGAGAGAAAGAACTAGAAGGGAGGGCACCTACTCCAGGGACTGAGGCTCAGAGTGATACTATTTTCATCAACTTTTTTTATTAGTATGCACAATATTTGCCTTCCACCATAATTTCTCTTCCCAGTACCTAGCCCATATATAATAGGTATTCAAACATCAGCTGAGTGAAAATTAGCAAACAGCAAGCATTTATTAAGCACTATCAAATTTATTAAGCACTAGTTATCAAACACTAGTCAGAAAAAGTCACTTCACATATATTGGAAATTATGTCATGCTACTTAGATTATAAAAACGAGGTTCCAGTAACTAAAATATTTTGCCCAGCATCCCATATTTTGTAAATGAATGAGTGAGAATTAAAACCCAATTCTATTCAACATGAAAGCTATTTTCTTTCCACTGTATCATACTTAATTCTTTGAAGTATTAAAAAGTATTCTGAACGTCCTCTAAGGGCTTTGACCATGATTTAATGTTTGCATGACACTTCATAAAAAATAGAATTCCTCTTGAAATACATAAAAGTGGGGCACATGGGTGGCTCAGAGGGTTAAAGCCTCTGCCTTCAGCTCAGGTCCTGATCCCAGGGTCCTGGGATTAAGCCCCACATCGGGCTCTCTGCTCAGCAGGGAGCCTGCTTCCCCCCTCTCTCTGCCTGCCTTGCTGACTAATTGTGATCTCTGTCTGTCAAATAAATAAATAAAATCTTTAAAAAAAAAAAAAAGATTAAAAAAAAGAAATACATAAAAGTAAAGTTATTGTGTGAAAGAAAGAGTTAAATTTAAGTCATTTTTATTCCTTTTATTTGTAGGGGGTAAAAAACAGAGAAAGGGTTATATGAGTAAGTAAAAAGAAGGTGAGAAGGTAGAGCAAGACCGAGAATATCTAAGACTCCTACCTCAACATACTTTACAATTTTGCCTAAGGCTGGCCCTCAATTATCATCTCACATATCCTAGATATAAGACCTAACTCAAAGAACCAGCAGCCTTCATTAAATATAGACAAATAGAAAAGAGAGTATGTGAGAAAGGACTAACCCAAGTTCTACTGGCCCAAGGCAAAAACTTGGGAGAAAAACAATGAGACCTTTTTTTTCTCTGACCTGTTACATAATTCCAGATGCATGCATTTGGCTCCAAAAAATTTAAGATCAATATGTTGAATCTTAGCATTTTAAGTAGTTATGGTGAATTACTTACACCGGCTACCCCCTTCATCTCCAATACTTCATGTAGAAAACAACACTAAAGCACAGTGGTTCTCTTTGGACTAAAAGCCCCACCATGTCTTAACTCTACATTCTAGCAAGTAACTTATTCTCTCTATATCTTAATTTTATTCTCTGTAAAATATGGATAATTATAGGATTACTATTACTGAATGATTTGTTAACTGCAGTAAAAGAAGAGGGTTTAGCATATGGTAAGCATTCAATAAATATTATTTTCATTATCCCCACCCCTGCAAAGGTTAGTCTCCTTTCTTGTTTTGCTTTGTTTTGTTTTAGGGAAGAGGTGACACAGGGAGAGAGAGAATCTTAACCAGGCTCAGTGGCCGGTGTGGAGCCCAACATGGGTCTTGATCTCACAACCCTGAGATCATGACCTAAGACAAAAATCAAGAGTTAGACAATTAACCAACTGAGTCACCCAGGTACCCCATTTTAGTCTCTTTTATACACTGCTATATGCCTTCAAGCCTGTAAAATGTCTGTCATAGAGGACATATCAATAAATTTGTCAGTGAGTGAACTTTAAAAGAAAGAAAAAAGAAAAGTGAAAGTTGAGTGAACAAGTCAGACAAGTAACTCTACTATTGCTCTACCAGATTACTGAGTACTGCTTTAAAATTCTCTGGGGTAACAGTCCTCTGTTTCATAATTAGAAGTGTTTTAGGCAACTTCAGCCCTCCTCCTCATTTATCCTCTTGGTACTTAATACCTCCCATCTGTTCATCAAGTTCATCATATCAGCTGTGATCTCTAGGGAAAGAAAATACCTTTTTCATTTGGAGCTCTGACTTTTTTGAGGAGAATGCTGCAGGTACTAAGATAATAATAATTAATGGAGATAAGTCATCATCATTACTTGCATTACAAATCCCTCTATCCCTGACTGGCCAGGTGTTTGATGAGCAGTCACTTCACTGCTCAAAACCCCACTGCCTGGAAACTCCTACAATGAATGCAAATATGTCTCTACCTGCCTCCTGGGGCAATAGGGAAAGCAATTAACAAATGTTCACAAAGTACTTGGAAAGAGATAATGGCACCATATAAATGTTACAGATTATTGCATCATGAACCTTAAAATCATAATCAACTCTAAGATGGGTTAATTGTTAAGGTAACAAAAAGTCTCTTGAGCCTCCTTTCAAAAGAATTTCAAAAAGGTATCACCTTCCTGTGGCTGAGAAATCACCTTCTGACCCTTTGCCCTTCACCCACATCCTTTACAGAAGAATGATAAGAAAATACTAGGTTGTGACTGGGCTTGGGGGTGGCAGGGGTTGTGATTAATAAAACCAAAACTAAACACAGAATCACTTCCAATTCAGAATTAGGCAAGAGATAAAATTTGAGATGCCTGGCTTTAACCTGGGTTACAATTCTAGGGTACTGCAAACACAATTTTTATTCAAGTCACAACTGCACTTCACAGAAGGCAGTGTGCACAAAAGTGGAGAGAACATGCAATCTGGCTCTGATTGCTCCTAAACTTATGCCTCCAACCTGGGCCACCCAGTCCCAGTATCTTGATTATCATCTCTATTGGATATCTAATGGGCAAGCACCTCAAACCCAATATATTCAAAACCTCCCCCAAAACCTGCACCCTTGACAGACACCATCTTCCTATTCTCTGCAAATAGCAACTTTATCATTCCAGTTGTTCCAGGAAAAACCTTGGACTCGTCCACAATTCTTTATATTATCTTACATCTGTCATTCGTCCCAACAGTAAAACCTGTTGGCTCTAATTTCAAAATATCAAGATTCAGACAACTTCTCACTGCCTTTACAGCTACTGCTCTAGTCCAAACTACCATCTCCTCTTGCCTGAATTACTGAAAACAGTCTCCTAATTGGTCTAAACTCTACTTCCTCCCTTGTTGTCTTTAGTGTGTTCTTATGAAGTCAAATCACAATATTCCTGTGGTCACAATTCTGAAATAACTCCTCCCTTGATTCCGACTAAAAGTCAAAGAGTCTTTATAATGGATTTTAACAATTCTCCCCTTACTCTAGCTATGACAATTTCCCTACTGCTCCTAGACCATGCTAAGTATGCATGAGCCTCCTGAGACTCCTTTGCACTTGCTGCTCCCAACTACTCAGATATTCACATTGGCTTGCTTCCTCACCTCCTTCCCTCTATATTCGAAAGTTTCCAACTCAGTGAGATTTTTCCCAAGCCAATTTTTTTAATTTCTAAAATTATAAGCCTCACCTCCCCCTGACGGTCTTTTTATCCCTTCTCTGCAATTCTTCTTAGTTATCTATCACCATCTGGCATTATTTGTTTATGGATTTTCTAACGCCTCTCCCCATCTGAATTTACTCTACATGATGGCAGTAATTTCTGCTTATTTCTTTTCTCTTTTTATTTACTACTGTTTCTCCATTCCCTAAAACAGTCTCTGACATATAACAATGCTAAATACGTATCTGTTAATTTTTTCCCCTTTTACTTGTCCTTGAATCCCAGGTGTCATATTGACTGCACTAATAATCTGTGCTAAAGAAACAGTTGGTACTATCAAGTAAAGATCCCAGGAATATGGTATGGTCAACTTTCTCTCAAACTCCTAATTATACAATTTCTGGGCATGGAAATACTAAAGGGTAATGCTGGAATTTGATTCTTTCCATAGATATTAATATTGAACACTAGCCCTCTAATCATGAAACAAAAGGCTGGTTTTTACTCATGCATCAGGCCAGAGGGGAAGAAATCAAACCAAGATGTGCATTTCATACTCTGGCACCGTCCCCTGGATATAAGAGACAGTTTTGTTCAACAACTAAAACAATGTTTTGAATGGGTAAATTCTAAAAGAAAATTAAAACTGGCAGCTACTTGATATTTAGGAGGGAAAGAAAAAAGAGAGAGAGCTCCTGTTCGTAATCATTAAGATCTGGAGCTGCAGTAATTCCCTCTAATAAAAAATAATTTATGATTTTCTTGGAGCTGGGAAAATGATGGCGCACCTGAGCCTCTGATTTATAAAAAATGCATTTCCAGCTCTTTTTTTAAACTGCATCTTTATTCTAGTTTTACAGTTCTTCAAAGCAAATCATAACAGTAAAGCCCTCTACAAGAAGGTAAAGGCCACAGAAAGAGGAAAGACAGAAACTCCAAACTGCAAAAAAGGAGCAGACTTGCAGAATTATCTTGGAAGGCCCTCTCAAATGTGACAAAGAGGACTTCCCTGACCACCCAACCTGAAATGTGCCTCCTACCATCTCCCAACCACCCAATTTTAATTGTTGGCAGGGCACTCATCTCTCTTCTGCTATGTATTACCTTCCCCCAGTTTTAGAAGCTCCCAAAGATAAGGACCTGTCTGCTTTACTAAAGTACTCAACAGTGGCAGAAGTGACACCTGCCAAAGATTAGGTGCATAATACAAATTTGCCACAGGAATGATTACATTAAACAACGAATTTTTTCCCTCGTGCTAGATCCAAGTAGGAGGTATGATTCCAACTCTTGCCAGTTAATGAATTAATCTCAACGGCTAAGATTTGAGAGAAATACATTCTTTTATAAGGTCTAAGTCCTCCCCAAAAAATTAGTGCCATATAAAAAAAGCCCATAAGAGTAAGCCCATCCCTTCTCCCCTCCCCAATTCCCAATACAATAAATGAAACGTACATTTCTGTTAGCTTCTATTTGCTGGTGATATTTAGTTTTAATTTGAACCAGTCTTCATAAATTCTGGTACTGTGCACAACATCTTAAATGGCTCTATTCTTTATTCAAAATCATCCTTCTCATTCCCAGAATTGTAGTAAATAGATCTTCTAAAGGGGAAATAAAACTATTTCAACAACAGGCCTATTTCAGCAGTTTTTCAAAGACATTTCTTTCATTCCCTTGGCTAGAGTTTTCTTTTTATGCTTGGAAAGTTGTGTTATATATACATGTAGTTTAGTCCAAATGGATGTGGCTTTTTGTTGTTGTTGTTATTGTTGTTGATTTCAGCTTTTCTATTTTCCACTTCAGTATTTTTACAAAAGCAAAACTTCGTATTTCTTTATCCCTCCATTTGTGAGTCTCCATTATTGAACCATGTTCTCTTTTAAAGAAAGAATACTCAAGATACTCTGTGATTCATATCTTCCCCAATTAAAAAAAATCAAATTTATAGATCAGAATATTTATAGCATATAATAATCTCAAATAACCTTTCATTTTTCTACATTATTTTTAAGGCGTGACCTATACGCATAAGAATCTTCCTTAACTTTTTTGTCCCATATACCCAAAATATCAATTAGGGGTCCTCCGAATTGTAATCTAGCCAGAAATGATTCCCTGCTATCCCCACACAGCTGGGAAAGAGTATGAGAAGGGAAGAAAATACTTCAAGAGCCATGACTTCTGCCCTCCTCCAACCAACAGCTTCAAAGTCCCCAATCCCAATCTCCAGCCCCATTCCCATGGTGACTTTAAAACTTCAGAGGAAATTAACATACTCTTAACTCATCCTAAGGAAACAATCAGAGCTGTATAGAAAATGTACATATAAAAGGGTTTATCACAGCATTATTCTATTATAGTAGTAAAACTATACACAAAAGTACCCATGATGGAAAGGAAAAAAAAAACTGGAATTAAATAACTGACATATTTCTTAATTGGGGAACTATCGATTACTCTTGCTTTTACTTTATTTGTATTTCTAATTTTTTTTCAATCAACATGTACTGTCTACAAAATTCAGAGTTTAGAAATCATTTTTTAAAAATTTCAAAAATAAGGAAACAAAGCTGTCAACATCAAGACAGCATGGTACTGGCACAAAAACAGACACATAGATCAATGCAACAGAATAGAGAGCCCAGAAATAGACCCTCAACTCTATGGTCAACTAATCTTCAACAAAGCAGGAAAGAATGTCCAGTGGAAAAAAGACAGCCTATTCAATAAATGGTGCTGGGAAAATTGGACAGCCACATGCAGAAAAATGAAATTGGACCACTTCCTTACACCACACACGAAAATAGACTCAAAATGGATGTAAGACCTCAATGTGAGAAAGGAATCCATCAAAATCCTTGAGGAGAACGCAGGCAGCAACCTCTTCGACCTCAGCCGCAGCAACATCTTCCTAGGAACATCGCCAAAGGCAAGGGAAGCAAGGGCAAAAGTGAACTACTGGGATTTCATCAAGATCAAAAGCTTTTGCACAGCAAAGGAAACAGTTAACAAAACCAAAAGACAACTGACAGAATGGGAGAAGATATTTGCAAACGATATATCAGATAAAGGGCTAGTGTCCAAAATCTATAAGGAACTTAGCAAACTCAACACCCAAAGAACAAGCAATCCAATCAAGAAATGGGCAGAGGACATGAACAGACATTTCTGCAAAGAAGACATCCAGATGGCCAACAGACACATGAAAAAGGGCTCCACATCACTCGGCATCAGGGAAATACAAATCAAAACCACAATGAGATATCACCTCACACCAGTCAGAATGGCTAAAATTAACAAGTCAGGAAATGACAGATGCTGGCGAGGATGTGGTGAAAGGGGAACCCTCCTCCACTGTTGGTGGGAATGCAAGCTGGTGCAACCACTCTGGAAAACAGCATGGAGGTTCCTCAAAATGTTGAAAATAGAACTACCCTATGACCCAGCAATTGCACTACTGGGTATTTACTCTAAAGATACAAACGTAGTGATCCGAAGGGGCACGTGCACCCGAATGTTTATAGTGGCAATGTCTAAAATAGCCAAACTATGGAAAGAACCTAGATGTCCATCAACAGATGAATGGATAAAGAAGAAGTGGTATATATACACAATGGAATACTATGCAGTCATCAAAAGAAATGAAATCTTGCCATTTGCGACGACGTGGATGGAACTAGAGGGTATCATGCTTAGTGAAATAAGTCAATCAGAGAAAGACAACTATCATATGATCTCCCTGATATGAGGACGTGTAGATGCAACATGGGGGGTTAGGGGGGATAAGAGAAGAATAAATGAAACAAGATGGGATTGGGAGGGAGACAAACCATAAGTGACTCTTAATCTCACAAAACAAACTGGGGGTTTCTGGGGGGAGGTGGGGTTGGGAGAGGGGGAGGGAGCATATGGACATTGGGGAGGGTATGTGCTATGGTGAGTGCTGTGAAGTGTGTAAACCTGGCAACTCACAGACCTGTACCCCTGGGGATAAAAATACATTATATGTTTATAGAAAAAATAAGAAATAAATAAAAATTTTAAATATTAAAAAAAAATAAGGAAACAGACTGCACAAATTACAGATAAAATTGAGATTTGGGGGGGGGGGGGTAAATGTTTAAGAAAAATCTAAAGTCCTCTGACCAAATCTGTAGCGTGTTTTTGTATCTGCCTTAAAATGATCAGATTAAAAGGAACAGGGTGTTGGCCTAAGAGATAGTGAGAGATCCCATATCATATGAAAACATACCCCCAAAGGTCAACTACCACAAACTTGTGGATACAAACAAAAGGGAGGGGAGGAATGCTAGAGAACAAAGCATTTTACAACCTTCACTCATTTTTTTCTTTCCTTTTGTCTTAAAACCCTATGGAACAACCTGAGATTTCTGACTGATTACATTTTAACAGTCAATATGATAAATGATTACTTTGCAGCCAAATTTTTTGATAGATAAGCACCAGCTCACAGCTTTTTCAAAGCATTCAAAAAAAGATCTTACCTAAAGCCCTCTTTTCCTCCATTTTTATTTATTCTTTACTAGAAACATGCATCAATTTTACCATCTAACAAATCAACTGCTTTCATTTTTGTTTTTTTCAATCTTCATCAACCGACATTTCCATCCCATGGGGTTGTAAATACGTTAAGAGATTGTGCGTTCTGTTCTCCTCATTTAAATTTATAGAGGAGATTCTTATTTTAAACTACTGTATGTTTTTAATTCAAAGAGAAAATAATTCTATGAGATTTTGACTAGAGATATCTTCCCACCAGAGTATAAACCCTAAAAGTAAATACAGCTATTAAAATTAATTACACCAAATTGCCTGAGCAAGGTAAACAGCAAACCCAGGGCCAAGTGCTAAAAACTTGAGAGAATCAATTATCAAGCCATCTAGTAAAAGCCTCCAAAAATCGATAATCCTCCAGCCTTACTTTTATGAGAACATTAGAAATAACATTTAATTTTTTATATATAAGAAAAGATCTCATGGAAACCAGTCTATGCTAATCTTTTAAACCTATTACCAACATTTTATGCATCCTAATCCTCACTAAACCAGAGTATATGTATCTATTTAGGTTCTCTCAACAGTGCCACTTTCTAAAAGGGTCCCTGCCAGGCAGTAACACCATTCATTTACTAACTATTGCCTGGGGACCTAGCCATGCGTGACTCTTATAATGCAGATGGGAGTTTCAGTCATATCAAGGTCTGTGGAACAAATGAAGTAACCCATTATTGGTTCTTCTCCCCTCATATCTATTTAACATGGATAATAAAAAGAATTTGGTCTGCTATGCCTTACTCAAATACCAAATACCACTAAGTTCATATTTTTAGAGTCTTTCTCTTTGAACCCACGTATCATTTATGAGTCCACGGGTGGAAGGAAATTTACACCTAAAGCTATTATCTTAAGAATATTTCTTGATCAGCTTCCTATTGTTTCTTAATTATCTTATCAGCATAATTACAAGTATAGGACATTTGATACAGGAGTTATTATACAGGATTACATCTGTAGCCTAATAACAGCAAATACTGTATATACTCACACAAAAGAGGATGACTGTTTTATAACAAAGAAGGATATCAATTTGATTTCCTAACATTAATATTTACCTACCCAAGTAATAATGTTCATTTAGGGCATACAAACAATTAAATAAGTCAAACTTTTTAAGTTTCTAAGCCTTCAACAATACGATAAAATAAAGTACAGCCTACCTATCCACCAGGATATGTCAAAGCTATCAAATATGACATATAGATCTCTATTGTCCAGGACATATTACCAATGAAAAAATAAATAACAGGTCATTATGGTATGTGATCCAATCTTATATCTTTGCACATGTGTTAAAATCAATCACAGAAGAGTATATACTAAAATCTTATCAGTGGTTATTTCTGTGTGGTTACACTGTAGATGAGATATTTACTTCCTTTTTCCTCTCAGTATTTTGCATAATGATAAATATAATTCTATATGCTAAAAGGCTTGGAAAAAGTGCTTTAAAGAGGGGAGGTGGGTGGACCAAGAGACAGTCAGTTTGCCCTTCAGTCTAATATCAGACATGTAAATGCTACTTCATATAAATGATAACTTCACAGATTTTGGTTATGAGTCCAGAATTGAACAATCAGTTTGCAACCACCAGGATACACACAGTTAAACCTCAGAATGCCAGAGTGTCTTTGCCATTCTTTGTCCTGTGCTGCAGACTAGTTCAATTTCCTTACCCACATGTCCTCCATTAATTGCCTTTTCAATGGATTACTAATAAGTTTTTGATGTTAAGCAAACATCAATGCTCCTATTAAAGTGAGACCAAACACTGTGACTATTTGTTTAATAACACAGTCTGAATGAAGGACGAAGTTCAATTAGCACTGGAGCTGATACAGGCTTCATTAGGAAGGAGAGGCAATTAAAAAGTGGAAGGCTGCAGGAGGCACTGATGTGCACATCATGCAGCAAGCAGAAAAGGACAAGCGACACAGAGTTCCTTTGAAAAAACTGTAACCTGAAGACTTCAGACAGAAAGAAGGATCATTAGCTCAAAATTAAGCACCTTAATAGGGTGATCCTTACCCACTAGCTCCAAAAGAAATATGAGGCCAGATCACGTAATCTAAATAAACTGCAGGGTATCAGGACAATTGGAAGGAACAGGAATTATCTAGCGGGTAGAACTTGATTTAGCACAGAGCTTAGTTCAGAGATACTGTCCAATGGATGCTACTGAGCACTATTTGGGGAGTCAGAAGACCCACCTGTACCATTAACTAGCTGTGTGACCTTGAGTAAGTCACCTAATCTCTACAGACTTCTGTTTTCCTTTTTGTAAAATTAGGGGATTAAACAAATGAGCTCTTCTAATTCAAAAATTCCATAATTTTACAATTCCAATTACTCATGTTATCCTTGTTATCCTAGTGACACAGGAGACAGTGCAAATCACAAATTATTTGACAATTAACAGTATTCATACTATTTTCTTAAAAGGAAAATAGTAAAGATATGCAAAAGTACTTTAATTTTTAAAGATACATGTGGACATGGATTTTATTTTATTTTACTATTAAAATCCTAGGATAGCTCTCTGATTATCCCAATTTTAATGTAATAGAAATTTTGAAGCCATTTAACAAATTGCTCTTTTTTTGCAACTTTCCTTTGTGTTATTGAGTATTTACAACTTAGTGCCAGACATTTGGGGAAAAATAAATGTGGCTGAAGGATGAAGAGGAAATTCTTTCATCTATTAAATTGTTTAATGACAACTCAGTCATACCCCAAGGTCACTCCTGAAATCACAGCCTTGTGAAGAGGCCCATGGGGATCAGACCAGCTGCCTAGTGCCTGCTTTTCCTCCAGAGCTCCCAGGAGGGAAAGAAAGCAGGCCAGCCTTCCACAGTAGAGATAGGAGCAACAGACCCACCGAACCACTTTGAAGAGAGGCATGAGAATACTAAAACAAACAGGCATGGGTGTGGAGGGGAGAGTCTAATAACAAAGGATTTTTAAAAAAGAACAAATGGGCTCAGTGCAAAAGTAAGAAACCTCAGTTCTAGAAATTTATTCTACACAAGCATTTATTCAAGTGGATAAAGATCTGTTCATATAACACTCATTTGACAAATATGGTAAGAAAACATTTGAACAGACACCTATTTGAGAAATGCAGGTGTGAGTTAGACAAATATGGGGGGACGGGGAGAAAGGCCTGAAGGTTTCTTGGTAGTAAAACAAATGCAAAAAACCCTAAGGAGAAATTGTACTTATTATACTCAAGAGATAGCAAATATTTTAATATGGCTCGTGTGTAGTGAATAAGGAGAGTAATAGAGGTCAGTGTCAGAAAAGCAGTAAGATGCTGGGTCATGGGGCAGCGAGTGGTCTTAAAGACCATGGCAAATACTCTGGATTATAGTGAGTTAGAAGGGGAGTCACTGAAGAACTTTGAACAGAGTAATTTTTACCTACGTTTTAAAACATTACTCTTACAAGTAGAGAGACTGCTAGAAGATGATGACATTAATCCAGATAAAAGGCAATGATGGTTTGGACTGATTAGTGGTGGTTGAGAGGTGCAGTGAAATGACTACTATCTGCATATACTTAAAAAATAAAATCAATATGATTTGCTGATGAATTGGACATAGGGTATTATAAAAAGACAGGTATCAAGGACAACACCTAGGTTTGGTGCCTCAACTGAAAAATGAAAAATGAGATGAGAAAGACTAGGATACTCAACTCCATATAGTTTCCTATTTTCCCACAATTATAAATAATTTAAGTATCAATGATTTAAAATTATCAAGTAAATTATATGATATAATATGATAGACACATATCCTAGTGTGAAAAGACATCCATAACACATAGTTAGGTTAGTCACAAGTTACAAAATGTGTTTTTACTGTGATGTCACTATATATACATATGTTATCTGAAATAATATACAACAAACTTTAATGGTAGCTGTCTCTATGGAAACTGCTAGATGAGGGAAGACTATCATCAATTTTATCAATCTTACCATTGTATGAGGTTCTAACAACTTAATATATTTTTGTTGTCATTAATGACTAGCAGGTATTACTTTTTTATAATTAAAAAAAATTATTTTCTTTAAGTAAGCATAAAGAAGAGCACCTAGCCAGTGCAGGGCTATATCAAAGTCATTATAATGGATTCTGAAGTCACACTCAGAGTTCAAATTCTGACTCTGCAGCTTATTAGCTATGTGACTTAGAGAAAACCGCTCAACCTCTCTGTGCATTTGTTCATCTTAAAAAGGAGTTACACTAGGGGCACCTGGGTGGCTCAGTGGGTTAAAGCCTCTGCCTTCTGCTCAGGTCATGATCCCAGGGTCCTGGGATCAAGCCCCACATCGGGCTCTCTGCTCAGCAGGGAGCCTGTTTCTTCCTCTCTCTCCCTGCCTGCCTCTCTGACTAGTTGCAATCTCTATCAAATAAATAAATGAAATCTTTAAAAAAAAAAAAAAAAGGAGGTACACTAATACCTATCTGAGAAAGCAGTTGTAAGGATTAAATGGGTTAATGATTGTATTTTTTTATATTGTTTTTAAAAAAGTACTTGGCACGTGCTAAACAGAATTATGAATAAAACTCTACCCTGAGATAAATCATCATGAATTTACTGAGGGTTTTTTCTTGTTTTTCTTTTTTTTTTTTTTAACACTATGAAGGGGTATGTGTACAAACATATCATTATGTTTGTACTTAACATTGGTGGGTTAAGATGGGAAGAAAAGGAACACTAAGAGTTTTAATTTCAGTCACAGTCTGTGTTTTGAGGAAGACATCATTGTAGACTCTAGTGCCCAAGGAAGAAGATGTGATTTAATAACTTAAAAGGTCAAGAGAATGGGTAATGGTAAATTAAAAGGAAAAAAAAGTCCTTGTAGGGACCAAAAAAAAAACAACTGAAAGAACTATTTCAAATTATCAAGATGATTACTTTAAGAAGATCTGGTCTTTAAAAAAATATATATTGTTAGTGATATTATTATGACTTATTTCTTAAAACTTATTACCATATCCATCAAAACAGATGGTGACACTGCACAGAATTTTCCCCATTTTCTCAGTAAAAAGATTCATAAAATGTTTTTAGCCAACTTGAGTATATAAAGTTTTACATTAACACAGAAGACTTAAATATTTACTTCTAATAATTGATTTTCCAAATTTTTATACTCAGGCTTAAAAATCACATCTTATATGAAATATATTAATTCAGAATTACTCCACTTTACTACCTTGATGTTACTTGAAATAATTCTATTCAAGTTCTTCAAATGCATCTTTGTCATCACATCTTTATTAACCATGAATTCACTCTGAGATGCCTTAACAGTCTTCCCGAGCTCATCATGTTCACTTCTGCCTAAATTGTCTGAATCTGTATGTATGCAATCAGTAACAGTACTCTATGCCTGCAGTATTCATCAGAATTACACTAGGGCACTTACACTTCTCATCATCCTGTAGAAATATATTCCTAATGTCCACAAATCCAAATACAGAATTTTCCTTCCTTCAAGACTCTTCAAAAGTTTACAGTAAAGTCTGAGGCCAAACCTCTGGGAACAATTCCTATGGCTGTGTTATTTTTCTGCTTCTTTTTTAAAGCTATCATGGCAGATGATCTTTCTAAGTAACTAGCATTCACTGAGGTCATGAGAACTTCCGTGCTTTCCACAAACTTTGACACCGCTTTAGAATGCATTCCTTACGAGAGGCTTCATAAGAACTTTTCATTAAATGCCATTCAATCTTCTAGAGAATAATATTCTGGGGAAAAGAAAGCCTTTCTTGTGTTTAAACATCAATCAGACAGTATGCAAAGAATCTTATACGCAGTGTCTTTTTTATAAAATCCTCAGAATAACCCTGTAGGGTAGATAACATTTTTGTTGCCATTTTCCAGGTAAGAACATTGAGGCAATTATGTAACTTGCCCAAGGCAGTTACATAACTTGCCCAAGCTCACAGGGCTAAAAAGTGATGGGTATTTGAAACTCCAAATCTGGAGCTCTCAGCCACTACTTTGTGTGACACTCCCAGTCAAGATTACTGGCATAACAAACATTTTGAAGAAAGGCTAAGAAACCTGAAAGGGAAAGAGCCAGAGAAAAGCATGAATCTTTTAATTATAAAAGACCAATCTGGTCAAAGCTATGATTTTTAAAAATTAACTTAAAAATTTATCCTTCATGGACCAAAGAGAAAACAATTTTTTCAGAGATAAAAACCCACAACTGTTTCAAGATACTTTTCTCCAGAGGACATTACAGAACCACAAGGGATTAAACTTGAGTGAAATTTCCCTAAAAGTGCAATTTGTTAGAGCCTGGAAGCTTTATGTAAGTATGGGAATTTATTCTTTCTGGTTTCTTTTAAAAAGATAAAGGGCAGGGCTAGGTTAGTGTGGTTTTTCCTATTACTAGAGTTACTCCATAACAACAGTCTTTGACATCAGTAGGCAGAAAACTTCATATTGGACAGTCACTGTGTAAGAAGAAAAGAGGAAGCTGAATTAAACAGGCAAGTCAAGAAAATATGATTCAACTCCTTTTTAAGTTTACTCATTGGTATTTTTCTGGAATGCACTTGACTATTCAATAAAGGTACCTTGAGTATTTATTACTCGACTAGCACTTTAAGTTTATAAAAAAGCGGTCTCTGGCCTCAGTCTATTTAAAATTTAAGAGTACATAACTATGGTTGCATGATAGGATTATGTTTTTATTTTCCCTTTTGGACTATATTTTCCAGCTATATCAACATAGGCAAATTAATCTCTCTATGCCTCCATTTCCTCATCTATAAAGCATGAATAATAATAATAGTATCCATCTCATAAAGTTCATATGAAAAATAGATGAAATAATGATACACAGTAAATGTTTTCAACAAATATTAGCTATTATTTCATTTTTATTGTTATTTTAAATGCTTACTATTTTTTAATGGGACCTCTACAATCCAACTGTGGTTGAGGAACAATATAATACTTATCCAATTCTAAATAGGTCTTATTTAGATAATTTATTGCTATCACAAAGCAACTGTAATTAAGTACCTCATAAATGTCAAACAGAACCATGAACTAAGAGGAGAGATCACTTTTGCCTAGAGGTCAAAAATAACTTGAAAGACAATTCAAGTTTCTATAAATGAAGAGAAAGCAGGAGAGAGCACAGACAACCAATGTCAGAAGCCAGGAAAACACTGAAGTTCAAATCATGGAAACTGGAATAGAAGCAACCAAATGTTAATAAGGAAACGACAAAGAGCACAGAGGCCATTTGTTCGTCCAAATCTAAGATCACCAAAGCCTGGGGTGATAACAACATAGTTGTTAAGAATATTAATTTGATAAAGTTGGTAAAGTGCTTAGTAGAGCTGGCATATAATTAGAAGTCAGATAAGAAAAAAAAAGAAGTCAAATAAGAGATGGGATGGTTACAAAAATAAAAGACAAAAAAGAAAAGAATAAGTAAATGTAAGGCAGAATTTCATCACAGATTTTTTTTTTCCTGGCAACCCCTGGTTTGAAGAAAGTCAAAAACAAATGGATCACTAGGAAACTAAAGGAGACAAAAAGTGTTTCAAAACTGGTATATCCTGGCCTCTGGTCTATCTAAATATTTTTGGCAGTAGATGCCTACATTATATATCACAGCTTGAAATACAGAATCTGTTAACACCTATACTAATTTAATTGCCCTTATAGTTTAGTGAGAGGCTCCTATTCTCCTTATACCTAATGAAATGAAAAGTGCTTGTACAACCCTTAAATTTTTTTCCTGTATACAAATGTTCATAGCACCTTTATTTGTAAAAGCAAAAACCAGAAACAACCTAAATATCCATGAACAGGTGGTATATTCATACAGTGGAATACTACTCACCAATAAAAAGAACAAAACAGTAATACTCATAACACAGACAAATCTCTATAACGTAATGCTAAGTGAAAAAAGTCGAACAAAAGACTACATACAGTAGGTGTCCAATTAGTGCTCTCATTCTAAATAAAATTACAGCGATAAAAATCTGATCAGTGGTTACTTGGGGTTTCCGTCAGGGTCAACTGCAGAGTCCTAAGAAAACTAAGGGTGATGAAATGTTCCTGTATCTTGATTGTGGTCATAGTTAAACCATAGTATACAGTTACCAAAATTCAAACTCTACACTAAAATGGGTGAATTGCATTATATGAAATTTTTTTTAAAACATTTATTTATTCATTCAACAGAAAGAGAAAGCACGAACAGGGGGAGCGGCAGGCAGAGGGAGAGAGAAGCAGACTCCGCGCTAAGCAGGGAGCCCAAGGCGGGGCTCAGCGGGGCTCATTCCCTGGGATCACAACCTGAGCCAAGACAGCCACTTAACTGAGTCACCCAGGCGCCCCTATATTATATGAAATTATAACTCGATAGTCTGGGAACAAAAAAAAATCTATAAGGTAAACTACTGCTTCCTAACAAGTAAAAAGAACCTTCTCATATACAGTTTTAATAAGCAATGATGCAATTCCAGCGAAACAAAATAAGGCCCTGATATTTTTTCAGTCATTCCAAAAGTTTACACTCTATTCCAAAAAAATACTTGCGTGCCGCAAATGTGAGGAAAAACACCCAATTCACCTGTGTCTGACTTCGAGGGCTTTGAGAGTTTCCAGCATTTGTACAAGCTCTGCTGCTTTCCGTACATTGGTTTCTTCTTCTCCTAGTACCATTAACTTTGCTGCATACGTGAACTCAATGAAATGACGAAAGGCCATTTTACTAACACCTTCTAACTCTGCCAAAGTTTCCTGAGTAAACTCCTGAAAGAATTTTAGAACTTACTGCAAGCAGCCCAAACAGCCTGATGGGCCTTAAAATGGTGTCCGTTGACAATCACAATGCTACGGTAACCGGGTCCTGCTCTCCCTGCTGACGCAGTAAACCCAGGATCACCTTACGACCTCCAGAGAACTCCTAAAGAGACTCCATCATGCGGAGATGCTGCGGACACACTGCGTCACTGCGCCAAGGCCACGTGAGGCGGCCTCCTACCAGCGAGGACAAGGAAGCGGACAGGCCACACCCACATGCCCGCCCCTTCCTGGGGAGCTGGGCGGAGCTGACTCGGAGATTTGGTGTTGCAGAGAACTAAGCACAGTGCTGGGAGGAGGAAATTGGGCCAGAGAGTGGTTGTGCGCACACAAGAGTCTGGCTGTGCTGGGAGCGGGGATTCTAAATTCCCACCCTTACCTTCCTCCTACCCCGACCTGACTCCAGGTTGTTAGTGCTTCTGATCTGCACCTCAGAGTTGACCCTTAATTTTCATATGAAGAGGTCTAACCTTTGTCTCAGAAAGTAAAGTTTTCCTCACATTTATATTGTATCAGCCAACATATCAAATAAAACTGTCCTTATTCATTCACTAATTCGCATTGACCCATTCATATTTGTTTATACACCCAATATTTTTGAGCAAGTTCTATGCCAGAATCTAGGCCAGTTACTAGGACTATAGTAAGGACTACTGGAGACGCAGGTCCTGCCCCTCCTGGCTTTACAGTCTAGTATAATGACACATGGTGCTCTGTCTTCAGGGAGGGCAGCGAAGGGACCGTCACTGAACACCTATCATGCACCAGACTGCAGGAGGCACTTAACCTGCACCCTCATTTAACCCCACAACAACCAGATGAGATAGGATTCTCACCATTGCCCAAAGATATGAACAAGGACCGTGAAGCCAGAGGTTAAGCAATTTTTTTCAATGTACGCATAGGGTGAGCCCTAGGCAAAAAAATAAAGGTGACTGTGATATAGCTGATCCGTGGTACTGTCTTGCCCTCACCTCACCACAAAGAGACTCAGACCGGCCGTTTTCTATTTTCCTTAAATGACACTGTATGAAAGATTATCCACTCAGCCAGATTAGTGCTCATTAAAATTTTAAGCCAGTGAGCAACATTTCCCTCAAGTCCAGTGACTCTCAAACTACTGCAGCACTAAAACTGTTTGAGTGGCTGATTAAAACACAGCTCACTGGGCTCCACCCCAGCATTTGATTTAGTAGGTCTGGGGTAAGGCCCAAGAATTGACATTTCTACCAGATTCCTCCAGGGATGCTGATACTGCTGGCTTAGGGACATTTTGAGAATCACTACTCTAAACTAAAAGAACAAATGGGGCTTCTAGGCTATATAATCTAAAGAATTCAAGGTTAACAACAAGAATAATCAACAAAACTTATCTTGTTACCTACTTAAAACATGGAGACAGGAGCATCCAAGCACATGGGAGACTTTCTCACTTAAACCATTTTACAGGCGAAGCAAATGAGGTTCAAAAAAGTTAGGTGGGGGTGACTGGGTGGCTGGCTCAGTTAAGCATCTGCCTTTGGTTCAGGTCATGATCCCAGGGTCCTGGGATCGAGCCCCTCATCAGGCTCCCTGCTCAACCCAGAGTCTGCTTCTCCCTCTCCCTTTGCCTCTCTCCCTGCTCGTGCTCTCTCTCTTTCTCTCTCAAATGAGTACATTCTTTAAAAATCTTTAAAAAAAAAGAGTTATGTGGATTCCAAGGTAAACTATGACTTTCAGTGATAATTAAATGTCCGTGCAGGTTCATCCATTGTAATAAATGTACTACTTTGGTGGTAGATGTTGGTAATGGGAGAGGCTGTGCATGTGTCCAGCAAGTGGTATGTGAGAAATCTCTGAACCTTCCCCTCAATTTTGCTGTGAACCTAAAACTGCTCTAATAACAACAACAAAAAAAAGTTATGTGGTCCTTGATTATGCAAAAAGTGGCAAGGCTGAGGCCTGAAATCGAAAGCTACAAGATAGACAGACCAAAGAATGTGCTTACTCCCGTGCCAGAGTTTTGCACATGGAGAGCAGTAAATACATTACAGTTATCAGCTATGGCTCCCCTTAGTGCCCAGAATGCAGAGTGGGGATAACTTAGGATGGCCTAGACCTCGTGAACAGCTTCTTCCAGACAAAATTCAACTGAATCATCTGAGTTTCTCTTACACCCTGCCTCACACCTGCCATCTGCAATATGTAGATTTGATCTGGAGTAGGACCCAGAAATCTGCATTTCTCCTATTATACTGAATTTTGAGAAAAATTAGACAGCTGTGAATGCCTCCAGGAAATATTAACTATGTCTGAAACAACCCTTCCATTGTCACTTCTTAAAATATTCTGACTAGGCATTAAATACTGGGGTCAACAACAAAAGCCAGCAGGCAGCAACTTGCTTTCCATCGCTCAATTTCCCACATGGTCAATAAGCTCTGCAAATCAGGCTCATACTGGGTCAGTAGATCTTTAATCTCCTAGATGATCTGAACTAGAAAGATGGCCCAGCAGCAAGCCAATACTGAATTAATTTCCCTTAAAATCTATATTCCAGGGGCGCCTGGGTGGCTCAGTGGTTTGAGCCGCTGCCTTCGGCTCAGGTCATGATCTCAGGGTCCTGGGATCGAGTCCCACATCCGGCTCTCTGCTCGGCAGGGAGCCTGCTTCCCTCTCACTCTCTCTGCCTGCCTCTCTGCCTACTTATGATCTCTCTCTGTCAAATAAATAAATAAAATCTTTAAAAAAAATCTATATTCCATATATCTGGTCACCCCTAAATTTCAGTTAATATGACCTAGTTTCTTCAGAGTGTCAGCTTTCCCAAAATTATTCTATTACTCAAGGAACCTGAACTTGATTAAACTTTAAGTATGTGTGTGAATTTGAACAAGAGAAAAAGGGGAGGTTAATTAGTATGTGTTTGGGGTTAAGAACCCGTTTTCCTACCCAACTCATGTTCTCATTAACCAGATGCCTACCCTATGCATGTGCTCTATACTAGACCCTAAAGCCCCAAAGGTGCAGGAAATCATGGTGTCTACCCTTAAGTCTAGTGAATAAGAATCTGCTAGCCAGCAAAAGCAGAAGGGGAACAATCCCTGCCTCAACTGCACACATATGGATACCCAAAATAAAACCAAGCTGGGGAAAAAAGTGACAAATTACAGTAATAAAACAGATGGATTTAGTAGCTTCCCTTTAGCATGAAGGCACTGTATACTCTACCTCAGCAACCTCAGCATTTATCCTGAATAAAGGGTCCACGTTTTCCATTCTGTATAAGAGTCAGGACAGCCCTGATCGAATCACACTCTGTAGTGGCCCAAAAATCTCTCCCCAGCAAAACCCAAGGTCCTTCAGTTACTCATCTGCTCCTTTCGATTATGCTATTTCCCTTGATACTTTCATAACGACAGTTACTCTTCAGAGATTTATTCCTTGCACCACGAATTCTCAGACTTTGATGAGTGTAAGAGGCCTCTTAAAAGTACATAGTCCCGGGCCTTTCCCTCAAGATTCTGAGTCAGTTGTCTAGAATAATATTTAGAAAACTTCATTTTTAACAAGCACCTTAAATGCTTGACTATTCCGATGCCAGACCCAGAGCTTTATAAGTAGTGTTTCGTTTATTGCTCAAAATAGCCCTACTTACAGACAGGGACATGAAATGCAAGAAAGTTAAATACTTTGCCCAAATTTACACAACAAGGAAGTGTCAGAATGGAGATCCTAACAGAACTCCCAGACCCTCAAACCTGAGGAGAGCCCAAAGTTGGTAAGCCAAATGCCAGTGGCAATTAAATTAAAAACCAATAAGGTTTAAGAGGAAGTGGAAAGAAGTTTTAGGTTCAGAGAAGGGAAAAATTAGCAATGAAATAAAAACGGGCTCAGAAACATATTTTGCCCACCACTCAATTTTGCCTAGTGCTAGCTCCACTCAGGCTAAGGCCACAGTAGTACCCTGACATAAACAAGGCAAAGCACCTTCTATAAATGTGTCAGAAAAAAAAACTTGAGATTTTACATGCAATTAATTGCAAAGACATTTCTTAATGGCAGCCGTCTCTTGCCTTTCCAAATTAATGAGTCAGAAAAGCACTGCTCTCAATAGCATCTTTAGAAGTGGGCAAGCCCCCCTCCTGGGTTCCCATTAAAACAGAACACAGGACCTTCAGCTAAATGCTGCAATGTCCTCCAATTCAGAAAGTCATCTCAAAGCTGTAAATGCCTTCGCACAGATTCTTCCTCGAATTCTTTTTGGTCCCAGAAGAAAAAAGAGGTGGGGAAATGGATAAAGATGCATAGCTTGGATAACATGTCATTTGTGTAACATTTTGGACAACACTAGAGGTAGTTAACTTATGTTGAAAGATGGTTCTTTCTATAAAGGAAAATGTCCTTTTTACTGATAAATAAAAAGTTGTGCATATAAAAAGGGTGGAGATGGGGGGAAAAAAAAAACCACCTGAACTGTCATTATGTCAGGAAGCATACTTAACAGCATTTTCAAGTCCTTTCTATTTTTGCTATAGGGATGTGTGTGTGTGTGTGTGTGTGTTTAACATGTATCAGGAGGAACTAATATTGAACACATTTTCTTTTTATAACGTCCAATCTATGACTGGACCAGGTCTGATGGGTGCCAGCCTATTCCCAATTAAACTCCAAGTTAAAGGCCTGGGTGGCTACTTGGTGGTTTGCATTCTGCAGAGCCTTGCCTTTTTAATGAACCAACAAGGGCCCACCTGTGTTTGCTACATGTCCCTTGGATAATTAATGCTGGTAATAACACCTAAGTGTTAGCACACAAAGCACCTGGAATGCGCCTCGCTGTACACATTCTAATCACATCAGCCATCGAACTCTTCAAATGACCTTCTTCAAAACAATGACTGTCTTTGAAACCACAGCAGCCAACCTAGGAGAAAGCAGTTTCCCAGGATTTGGCTGCGGCTGAGCAGTTCTTAAAGCTAGAGTGGCACCAAGTGGTCAGGAAGGGAATTGGGCTGCCAGTTTGTATTCACGTCCTCTGGCCAGGCTGCATGCATGCCCCTCCAACACTGTTTCCAGGCAGCCAGAGGTTGCAGTCCATCTTCTCAGAGAGGTGAACGAGGCTGGGGAGGAAAATGGAGCCCCACATACCCCTGACATTTCAAAGGTGATTCTGAAATTCACATAAGCCTTGAATTATCCTAATTTTAAGAAGGTTTTTGTTTTCATGAACACACAGGCCCGGGGGTGGGGTTGGGGATAGGGAACAGCAATGAGGACCTATTCCTTATCATTGTTTATAATATTTACATGGTATTATATTTTTAATGAAGTCTGTTTGTATCATTGTGCCCCACAAAGATGGTGAGAAATACTGAGTCGTATTACAGATTTAAAAGGAAGGTGACATAACAAGAATAGGACGATAATTACTCAGAGAACGCATAACTGTTCCATGACTTTATAGTGGCTTATTTAACTGCTAAGATAGTATCTCCACCTGTAATTAGCTTCTTATGGACAAAACCTATCTTTTTTTCCTTTCTCAGACACAGTCTTCCCCTAAACCTTTATTGCTACTATATATTCTGATTTTTCTCTTCTTTTCTTATATTTGTCTTACATTTTTTAACTTTTTTCCCCCTAATGGCTTGAACTCAGATAACTTGGGTGGCTTCAAAGACCAGTATCAGAAAGGGTTTTTCCCTCCTGTGGCTTCATATAATTATAGACATATCATTTTCCCATAATGCTGCAGCATCGTTAATCACTTCAGATACAGAGAGAGTCAGGCAAGCTTTTCTGTGAACAGAGAGCTCAGGGTCCCATTTCAATTTGTGATTATATCAATAATCTTGAAACTGTTTTATGTGCACTAACCCATTATTTCTGGAGAAACTGGAAGGAAACTTGAAATCATATAGGCATACCCAGAAACTCATACTCTGCAGAAACACAGAGTATATGTGTATATGATCTAAAATTCCAAATGACATTTGTCAGCTGTTTTGTCCTGCATTTCTAAGTGGCAAAAAGAAAATTTTGTCTTTTCTGTCAGTACATTCATATAAAGAATTGTGAGAACCTTTATCATTAAAAGCACAAATTATCTATGGATCTCTACCACACATAGCAAAGGCTACTGTGAATTTAAACTGCTTAGAGATCAGAACAAAAACAACAACAAATTAATCCCGATGTACTTTTCTAAAATACTCTAGTGTAATTTTCATGCTGCAGTCCCTACACCCTGAGACCACAAGCAAATCTTGTAGCAATTTCACAGATAATCTTAACGGCAGATTGGAAAGATTAGAGGAAGCAAAATTTCTAAAGAAATTATTTCACAGGGGAAAAAAAAGAACTTAACATAAATATTGTCATTTGTATTGATCATTTCTCATAAATACATCTTTAAACAGGAAATCTCCAAGTATAGAATAAATATATCACACATCATCTCCAATCAGAACAATATTTTATTTGGGATAATAAATGGGGAATTACATATACTGCTATGGTCAAACAGTAGAACCACAAGACTGCAGGAGCGAATTTTGAGATATAATTTGTCTTTAAAGAAAATATATTCATTTGTCCAAAAAAAATGTTTACTGAGCACCTGCTATGTGCCAGGTACAATCCTCGGGACAGGAAATAATGCTCTTGCCCTAATGGACTTTACATTCTAGTAGGGGAACTGTGAAAATTGTTCTGTGTAAAAACAAACAATATAATGTCAGATAGGGATAAATGAAAAAGTATGAGACAAAGTATACCATTTGAGAACTACATCAGGAAAGCTGTCACTGTAGGGTGGTTGAGGAAGGCCTCTCTACGTATATAAATTTGAGGGCAATGAAGATCTACAAACAGACGTGCACTTTAGGATTTAACGTTAGTAGCAGCCAATAGGAAGTACCAAAGGGAGAAAAGAGTGGAGACACCCAGTAGCTGGGGCATGACTTTAATTCCTTTCGGGACTGGGGTAAAGAATAGACAGCCATCAGGCATATTAAATGCATATTCCTAAACTTCTTAGAATCTAAGTGTTTATCCAATGTCTTCTACTCTGGCAAGGGAAAAGAATCAGGGTCACACTATAAACAAATCATCCTTGACATTTCACAGTGGTTGGAATTAATTGCCATGGGATAATAGCATTAAGACTTAAGCTTATAACAAATGTTACTTTCAAATCAGTTATGCAAATGCAGCTTTAAGAAGCCTAATATATGTAGATTTATGACTAGTTCCTTAAAGGTAATGATCTAAAAAAAAATTTTTTAAACGCCACTAAGTTCTAAAAGGAATTTATAATATAAAATAAAAATAAAAGAAAAACGAACAATGGACCTCTCAAAGTTTAATAAACAAAGAAATGTAGCCTCTTCTACTAGAAATAATAATATAAACCCACTGATTTCTTTTCTCACATTGCATATTTTACTGAGCTTTCGCATATATCAGAAGGCAAAGGCAGCCAGCAATCTGGAGCTCTGGCACATAGTAGATTTCATCTCATTTTGCATATATAGGGCCTCATGCTGTGGAATTAACAACTTTTAGATTGTTATAGTGTAACCATTGAGCTGTTGCATTTGAATATGATGTATATTTTTTAATTTAAATAAAATACATTTAATATTGATTTTTTTATCCATATTCAGTATGCTGTGCACACTACAAAATATAAATATAAAAAGTCCCTTCCGGAGCTTAAGAAATCTTCTATGATTCTGTATGATGTTTCATTTATGCTTAGTACAAATTTGCCACTCCAGAATTCCTCAACCTTCTCTAGTTCAATCAGTAACTGTTGACAGTTTATAATGTGAAAAGTTTTCCTTCACATACTAGCAAATTATAGTACGGAATGTGCTTTTAGAGATTCTATAAAGATATAGAAGTAATTTATTAGATATGAGGCTACTGAATTAACAAAGCACTGGTATATTACCAAAACAGCAATTTTTATGAGGAGACACAATAAATGTCACGTTAGCCTATACACTAAGCTTAATTAAAGATGAATATGTTCAAGACAGCCTTCCTCTTCACATTAAAACCATGGGATGGCAATTCCCAAGAAATGCCTGAAGGACCTACTACAGTGGAAAGTTTTCATAACAACTCCTTCTGAATGATATGGGAAAGCAACTTAAGAATCTATTAGGAATTAGCAAAATATATTCGTTGTTGATGTTTATGGAATTTTACATAATCCCATCGAGATTACAGATGAGAAAACTTGCAGACAACTATATGAACAGCACTCCTGTGTCACATGGGTCATGGGTAGGTTTTGTTTGCTTGAGATGGTGATATTCTATACAATGACCAAGAGAAGAAAGATAAATAATTTAACAGTTACAGTTCAGTTGAGACCATCGACCATCTCTATTTTTTTTCACCAGAGATTAAAATTTTTTTCAAGTTTTTCAATTTAGCAAAAGTACAAGAAATATTGCACACACTGTTATTTATAACTGTAGCTTCTTTCTGAGTTTTATGTGAGCTCAAGTGAAAACTTTTATTAAAATGCAGAAAAGTCAGTTCATATAGTACAGAGAAGCAAAAAACATTTACTTTAAAATGATTCCCACAAAAAATTTATAATTTCCTGATAGATCTTTTCCCGTCATCTTCAAAGACTGTCAGTGAAAGTTTTATTTTCATCATTTTTAAGCAGAAAATCCTTAATCATTATCAAAGGAATTTAAATTTGAGGTACCCATCTGTTGCATTTTTTCGAGGCTCCAAACACCCTTCGCAGAGAGAAACCTTGGTTTTGAACTTCAGTGATTAAACAGTGGTCTCCTTTGTACAATCTGCTTATACTGCTGTTAGATAGCAAGTATTTTAATGCCAACCTTCAGTCAAGAGCCTCTTGTCCTACAAGACTCTCATTATTCAAGGAAAAAATATCATCTACATTTAAAAAGTGAAAGGAGGGAATCTGTGTTCACACAAGTGTTTTATGTTTTGGGTTTGTTGTTTTTTGTTTTTTGTTTTTTTTTTAATCTCCAATTCGGAGGCTTTGCAATCACCAGAATTGTGACCTTTTTTTCCTCTCTGAAATAATAAAGATACCACTTAATTATCATCTCATGGTCATTTTGCCTGCTATGTGCAGATTGCAAAACTCAATAACAAGTCTAATGAAAAGCATGTCTTCGTGGCCACAACCTCTTTATACCTGGACTGAAGCTTTCAGAAGATGATTATATGGTTGCTGCAAGAAAATCACCACACAAGGCCAGAGGAACAATCCAGATGCCTGAACTCCTCCCAACCTTACTAACACACTGACTGAATGGCTCCAACTGATGGAGTGGCTTATAAAAGAGACCATTTTAAAATATACTAATAAAAATACTTTGAAAAGACAATTTTAAATAAACATAATAGTACAATAAGGCTAAGACAATGGGCTGGCTTTATTTAAAAAATAAACAGCTTGTCGTTTGAATTAAGAGTAATGGCAAAAGGAGATAAAAAACTGATAGTTCACAGTAATTTTCATCAGATGAATGAAACAATGCTTGGATAGGAGAATCTAGGAAGAATGCAGAATTCTACCCATCAGTTTGTTATAAACGACAGCATATGTTGTGTTTTATTTTGAATTCTCTGATAAATGAAGGTTTGTCCTGGGATCAATGGCTCTGGGTGAATGGCAGATTGCAGCAGCAATTGCTTTCTTACCAAGAGAATTATCTTAAATCAGATCTTCTTTGTTTGATGAAACCTAAATTGCAGGGGGAATATTTAAACATCTAAGGAGAAAATCCATAGATAAGCTAACACATGGCTCCAAGATGCATTTAGCAGAACTAATTGTCTCTATTATTCCTTTATTTTAAATGCTACAGATAGAATGTACAAGTCAAATACAAAATACTGCATCATTATAGGTACCCTGATAAGGGACCATAGGC